>NC_079497.1:104769188-105969188 GCF_030052815.1 Hevea brasiliensis
CTTTTTGAGCAATAGCTAAAGTAGCTCCTAAAAGTACTATTATTATACCTATCAAAGCTATTAGATTCATTATGAAAGGTATAATTACGAAAAGAGGAAAAAGGCGAGCTATAAGAAAAATTCCCGCCGCTACCATAGTCGCAGCATGTATCAGAGCTGAAATAGGAGTAAGCCCTTCCATGGCATCTGGTAACCATACATGAAGAGGAAGTTGCGCCGATTTAGCAATTGCGCCAGAAAATAATAGAAATGCACACAAAGTAAAAATAAAAAATTAACTTGATTATTATAAATCAAGTTATTGAAGATTTTGAACAAATCCTGAAATTCAAAACTGCCCGTTATCCAATAAAGAACTAAAATCTCTAATAATAAACCAAAATCCCCTACATGATTAGTTACAAATGCTTTTTGACAAGCATTCGATGCAATAGGTCGTGTGAACCAAAAACCTATTAATAGATAAGAACACACTCCAACCAATTCCCAAAAAATATAAATTTATATCAAATTAGAACTAGTAACTAATCCCAACATTGAAGTAGTGAAAAAACTCATTTAAGCAAAAAATCTCAAATAACCTTGATCATGAGACATATAATTGTCACTATAAAAAAGAACCAAAATACCAATTGTAGTAATTAATACTGACAAAATAGAAGTAAGTGGGTCAATCAAGTGTCCGAATTCTAAAGAAAAATCATTATTAATAGTCCACGACCATATTTATTGATAAATAAAACTACCATTTATTTGCTGAATAGACAAATCGATTGAAAAAATCATGACTATACTTAACAAGAAAACGCTTAGAAAAGCCCACATACAACGCAGTTTTTTTGTTGCTGTCGGA
Source organism: Hevea brasiliensis (assembly GCF_030052815.1). Classification (NCBI taxonomy): domain Eukaryota; kingdom Viridiplantae; phylum Streptophyta; class Magnoliopsida; order Malpighiales; family Euphorbiaceae; genus Hevea; species Hevea brasiliensis. The sequence continues at coordinate 104,770,042 of NC_079497.1, forward strand.
AAAAGCAGGAGTCCCACTCCTATTAACATAGGGACTGGCAATGTAACGAAAGATATGATCTATGAATATTGATATATATGTTCCATAAAAAACTTTTTTAATTAATAAATAATTTTAATTAATAAATATAATTGTTTCTTGTTTCTGATTCATCGACTCTTATATCTTTTTAAATAAGTCAGTCAATAATAAAAAAAAAAAAAGAAAAAAATGTAAAACTTAAATCGAATTTTATATTCTTAATTATTCTGAATTTTTCTAAAATACTTCACATATTTAAATCAAAAGGTTAGAATTGGTCAAATAAAAATACTAGTGAAAAAAATACTTATTCTAAATAAATAAATTTATTATTATTAATTTTATTAATTACTAATTACAAATTTGTATGTACATAGAGAAAGAATAAAGAATTCTAACAAAAGTAGTATTTTTATTTTGATAGGAATAATAAAGAAAAAGATGGTTTTACCGAATCTTTTCTATATCCAATTCCAATAAAATAAATAAATTTTGATTTTAGTTCCTTTATTCAGAATCATTAACTAGTGCATTTTGGAACTGATTTATTTCCTTTCATTATGTTTGTAGAAAACACTATTATATTTGACACCTTTCCTTTACATAAGATAAAAGGAAAGAATTACTAAAATTTTTTTACATAGGACTTTCTAAATTTTAACAAATTAATTAATAGTCTCGCTCGAATTTGAAAATTGAATTTCGATTAGATATACTTTTTCATCGAGTTTGACGAATTAAATTACTAGAAAAAAGAGTTTAAGTTTTTTATTAGGATAAATAAATTTTAGATTCTTAAACTTTATTAATGTATTTTATTGCATATATACAAATAATATGACAAAAAAGACAGAAATATAAATAAAAAAAATAAGCGGATAGACTTCTTTTATGATTATGAAAAGAATTTAATTTATAGACTAAATACATAGACAATGAATAGTTAGTAAAGAACGATTTTTTTTAACAATAAATGTCTTTCACATCCAACTATAACAATAAATAACTCCTTTGTTTTTGAATGGCAGTTTCAAAAAAGTGCACTTCTATATCAAAAAATCTTATTCGAAAAAATATTTGGAAAAGAAAGGGATATTGGACAGTATTGAAAGCTTTTTCGTTAGCGAAATCTCTTTCTACAGGTAATTCAAAAAGTTTTTTTGTACAACAAATAAAAGATTAAAGGTTGGAATAATTTGATTTGACTTGACATGAGAAAAGGTCTAATTTCGTTTATTATTTTCTATTTTCTATTTATATTAATAATATAAATAGAAAATTTATAAAAATAAAGGATTTCCATTCTTTTTTAATGTTTTGAACTAATCAATATTAAATCGAACTCCTTTCTTTTGCTTTTATCTTTTATCATATGTAGAATAAAGAATTCTTTTGCCTACTGAATTCTAAAAACAGTACTTTTTTTTTTCTTTTTGTTTGCAAAAAAAGAAAAAAAGAGAAGACACAAAGTTTTATCTTTCTTTTTATTATTAGGATATTTTCTCATTTTCAAGATAGGGATTATTATTTTCCTCATCGATCCATTTGTCACAATCACAATAATAAATATTCATAAGTTTTGTCTTTTTTATATTTATACTATTTGAATATAAAAGAGCAAATCTTTGAATGATCTACTTTAATCATATGCTTAGGCTAGAAAATGGATCAAGGTATATATTAAATTAGACAAGATTTTTTTTTTTTTAAGTACGGAGCAGAACTCGAAATTTTTTTGCTATATGATATGTCCAGATCAATGCCCAATTTGGTTACTAAATCCTAACATAAATTCTCTCCACAAAAAAACCTTAACCAATAAAATATTTCCATAAATCTCTTGAATGTAATATTCAAATTGTAATCCAACAAAAAAATTCGATTGTTTTTTCATTATTAAATGAATTTTTCTTCATTAATTTTAATGTTTCCTAAAAAATATTGCATTGAATTGATTCCTTTAAGCTCGATGATTAAATAATAATTTATTATTATGATTTTGAGCAAGCCGCTATGGTGAAATCGGTAGACACGTTGCTCTTAGGAAGCAATGCTAGAGCATCTCGGTTCAAGTCCGAGTGGAGGCATAACATCCTGTATGTAATTTTCAAAAGGATACAATAAATTCTATAATGAATTCAATTCTTGATTTCAATTCCTCATAATTGAGAGCCGCCGCCCCCCCCCCCCCCCCTTTTTTATTTTTATGATATTCTCGACTTTAGAATATATATTAATGCATATATCTTTTTCAGTCATGTCAATTATAATTACAATTCATTTGATAACCTTATTAGTCGATGAATTCGTAGAACTATATGATTCATTAGAAAAGGGCAAGATAATTACTTTTTTCTGTATAACAGGATTATTAGTTATTCGTTGGATTTTTTTGGGACATTTACCATTAAGTGATTTATATAAATCATTAATCTTTCTTTCATGGGCTTTTTCCATTATTCATATGGTTCCGTATTTTAAAAAACATAAAAAATTTTTAAGCGCAATAACCGCGCCAAGTACTTTTTTTACCCAAGGGTTTGCTACTTGGGGTCTTTTAACTGACATGCATCAATCCGAAATCTTAGTGCCCGCTCTCCAATCTCAGTGGTTAATGATGCACATAAGTATGATGATATTGGGCTATGCAGCTCTTTTGTGTGGATCATTATTTTCAGTAGCATTTCTAGTAATCACATTTAGAAAAATCATAAGAATTGTTGATAAAAGCAATAATTTATTAAACGATTCATTTTTCTTTAGTGAGATACAATATATGGTGGAAAGAAAGAATGTTTTAAGAAATATTTCTTTTCTTTCTTCTAGGAATTATTACAGGTTTCAATTGATTCAACAATTAGATGACTGAGGTTGTCGTATTTTAAGTATAAGGTTTATCTTTTTAACCATAGGTATTCTTTCGGGAGCAGTCTAGGCTAATGAAGCTTGGGGATCATATTGGAATTGGGACCCAAAAGAAACTTGGGCATTTATTACGTGCACCATATTCGCGATTTTTTTTCATATTCGAACAAATAAAAAATTGGAGGGTTTTAATTCCGCAATTGTCGCTTCTATCGGTTTTCTTCTAATTTGGATATGCTATTTTGGAGTTAATTTATTAGGAATAGGACTACATAGTTATGGTTCATTTACATTAACAATTAGCATCTAATTGAATTGAAGAAAGGGTTTGACGAATGCAACTCTATAGGACAACAAAGCGTATATACAAAAAGCTTTAGGTAAGCCGTTGAGAACTTTTTGAATCACTATATTACTTGATTCAAGAAGTTCTTACAACTGCCGATTTGGTTACAATTCATTTTTTTTTTAACTTAAATTTAAGAGACGAAAAAAGAAGTTTTTTTCATTGTATAACATAACAATTTTTAATTTTTAAAAATCATAGGATTTCTTTTTTTTTTGTTTTATTTAGAAAAACTATCTAACTATCTATAAAAATAATTAGATAGAATAGTTTCAACCCTGTCAACTGATAATGAGAAAATGAAATCCGGATAAATACCAATACCTATTACAGGCAGAAGGATAGAGATTGAAACAAATAACTACCGCGGTCCAGAATCAAAAAAAGAAGAGTTTGGGTCATTAAACAGGTTATATCCATAGAACATCTGGCGTAACATAGATAATAAATAAATGGGAGTTAATATCATTCCAACTGCCATTACAAAAGTAATTAATATTTTTGACATTAAAAGATATTTTTGGCCGGTAATTTTTCCAAAAAATACTATCAATTCCACAAAAAAACCGCTCATGCCTGGTAATGCAAGGGAAGCTAGTGATAAGATACTGAATGTCATGAATATTTTTGGCATTGAGGTAGCCATTCCACCCATTTCATCAAGATAAACATGACGTATTCTATCATAACCCGTTCTTGCCAAGATAAAAAGTGCGACACCAATAAATCCATGTGATATTATTTGTAAAATGGCTCCATTGAGTCCCATATCACTTATAGAGCAAATTCCTATAATTAAACCCATATGAGAAACAGAAGAATAGGCTATTCTTTTTTTTTAAATTTCGTTGACCAAGAGATGTTGAAACTGCATAGATTATTTGCATTACGCCTACTATTATCAACCAGGGAGAAAAAATAGAATGAGCGTGAGATAATAATTCCATATTGATTCGAACCAATCCATATGCCCCCATTTTTAATAAGATTCCATCTAGAAACATACAAGTACTATAATGTGCTTTCCCATGGGTGTCTGGTAACCATGTATGTAAGGGTATAATCGGTGATTTGACAGCAAAAGCAATAAGAAATCTAATATAGAAAAATATTTCTAGTGCCACAGGATATGATTGATTAGCTGATGTTTCAAAATGGAATCTCGGTTCATTAGAAGCGATACCCAAAGCTCCCATTAATAAAAAAATGAAACCTCCCGCAGTATACAAAATAAACTTTGTAGCTGAATACAAACGTTTCCTTCCCCCCCACATGGATAGAAGTAGATAAACGGGAATTAATTCTAACTCTCACATGATAAAAAAAAGTAAAAGATCTTGAGAAGAAAATAATCCTATTTGACCACTAGACATTGCTAACATCAGAAAATGGAATAATCGAGAATCCCGAGTAATTGGCTGAGCCGCTAAAGTAGATAAAGTAGTGATAAATCCTGTCAGTAAAATAGGTCCTAAAGAAAATCCATCGATTCCCAATCTCCAGTAACAATCAAAAAATTGGATCCATTTATAATCTTCTGTTAATTGGATTAATGGATCGTCTAATTGGAAATAATAAGAGAACATATAATTCATTAAAAGGAGTTCAAAGGCGCATATACATATAGTATACCACTTAATTACTTTATTTCCTCCATGAGGGAAAAGGAAAATTAAGGAACCCACGGATATCGGTAAAACTACAAATATTGTTAACCAAGGAAAAGAATTCATGGTAAAGACAAAATACACTTGGACTTGAAAAACCCGTGCTCGAAAACATAATATATTTTTTTTATTATTTTTTTTTCGAGTACGGGTTTGTGTCGGTAAATAAAAAATGAAATGTATTCAAGTGGGGTTTTCTAGAAAGTATCAATAAGCTAGACCCATGCTTCGAGTTGTTTCATGCCATAAATAAACTCGAACACTCAAGAAATCCATTGGACAGGCGGATTCACATCTCTTACAATCGACACAGTCCTCTGTTCTTGGAGCAGAAGCAATTTGCTTGGATATACATCCATCCCAAGGTATCATTTCTTATACATCTGTGGGGCAGGCTCGAACATATTGAGTACACCTTATACATGTATCATAAATCTTTACTGAATGTGACATTAGATTTCTAATTTTTTTAACGTCATAAAGTTTCAATCTAGTAAATTTCTAAATGAATCATCATTTATTTAGACACCAGACGAATCAATGATTGACCAGAAATTTTCTATTGAATTCGAGATCGACTCATGAGAAAAACCCAAGATAATTTAATTTTTTACGTTTTCGCAAACATGATCAGATAAGTTACATATCTTATATTCCAACTTGAATTAATGAACATGAAAATTATATTCTATATGATTAATACTACTTATTCAACAAATTCGATTGATTGATATAGGTTGATTTTCTATTACAATAAATTGATGAAACAATAGCTAGTCCAATAGCTGCTTCAGCAGCTGCAATAGCTATAAAAGAAATGGAAAAAATATTTCCTTTTAATTGGCGGCTGTCAAAAAAATCAGAAAATGTTACGAAATTTAGATTAACTGCATTCAGTGTAAGTTCAAGGCGCATAAGGGCTCTAACCATATTTCGACTCGTGATCAATCCATAGATACCAATAGAAAATAAATAGGCACTCAAAACAAGTACATGTTCGAGCATCATTGACCAACTCCTTATCAATTTCGATTTATTTCAATATAAATAACAATTCAACATCAACAGATTAGATTGGCTAAAATAAGAATATCCCAAATACAAATCAAAGAAATATATGGATAATAGATCAAATAAAAGAATTTATACATTAAAAATCTTTAAATAGAATTGAAGGAAAATATATGTGATAACATAGACCAAAGTTTAATTTGGATTGTGATTACTAATTCTAAAGATTTTTTACTAACAAGCCACAGCAATCGCACCTATCAAAGCAACTAAAAGAATTATTGAAATGAATTCAAATGGAAGAAAAAAATCTGTTGATAAATGAATTCCAATTTGTTGACCATTACTTATCAAATCTTGTTCTATAATCTGATTTGTTCTTGTAGTCCAAATAATTCCATATCATGATGTATCTGGAATAATAGTAATTAGTGAAACAAAAATACTTGTACAAACTAAAGAAGTAACCCCGCTTCCAACAGTCTAAATATTAAAATCTTTGTAATATTCTGAACCATTTATAAACATCATGGCAAATATAATTAAACATTTATAGCTCCCACATAAATAAGGAGCTGTGCGGCAGCTACAAAATAAGAGTTTGATAAAATGTAGAATAAAGATATACAAACAAGAACCAATCCCAACAAAAAGGCAAAATAAATTGGGTTGGTAAGTAATACCACTCCTAGACCTCCTAATATAAGACCTAATCCTAGAAAGACTAAAAGAAAATCATGAATTAGTCCAGGCAAATCCATTAGACGTAAAATAAGAAATAAAAAAAAAAATTGAATTGTTTTTTCATGACCTTATTGACCCAACCAGGAAAACTTTTTTATAATAAGTTCTTAATTGAATTAAACCCTAAGGAGTGTAATTTAATTACTATATGTATAGCTATTCTACTAAACTCATCCTTTCTCAAAAAGGCATTCTAAATTTTTTTCTCGAAATAATTATGGATAGAATTAAAGATATATTAATAGATTTTCAATCCAAATTAAGTCGCGACGCAATTCTCATCAATCAATCAAATCAATAGTTGGAATTTGTAATTTTTGTAGTTATTGACCAAGAAAAATAAAAGAAAACCCATTTCATCCTTCATCCTTTTAGATCAAAACAGAATTTGAGTTTAATAATTGTACCTTTTAATCAATCAAAGTGGTTTACCTTTTTTTTTTTCAGTTGAATTCAAAATTGTTCGAATTGTATAATCGTCAACTACTGACATTGGTAAACAATCTAAAGCAATTTGATTATAATTCAATTCGTGACGATCATAAGTAGAAAGCTAATATTCTTCAGTCATCGATAAATAATTTTTCGGACAATACTTAACACAGTTGCCACAAAATATACAGATTCCGAAATCAATACTGTAATTAAGCAACCGTTTCTTTCAAATGTCAGTTTCCAATTTCCAATCAACAACAGGTAGATCTATAGGACATACGCAAACACGTACTTCACAAGCAATGCATTTATCAAATTCAAAATGAATTCGACCGCGGAAACACTCTGATGTGATTAATTTTTCATAAGGATATTGAATAGTTACAGGTAAACGATTTGCATGAGATCAGGTAATCATAAAACCTTGACCAATGTACCTTGCAGCTCGTATGGTTTGTTGCCCATAATTCATGAACCCAGTTATCATGGGAAACATATCGTAAATATTTATGAATAGTTTTATGTTTATTTTTTTCTCTTGTTTGAAGACAAGTTAGGAATATAGAAAAATATTCTTTTATAGTGAAAGAAGTTGGAAAGAGGTTGTTAATAATAGATTACTGAGAGAAATAGGTAAAAAAAATTTCCATCCAAGATTTAAAAGTTGGTCCATTCTTAGTCTAGGTAAAGTCCATCTTGTTGTGATACGAATGAACAAGAACAAATAAGTTTTAACCAATGTAATAAAGATACCAATTGTTGTTCCAAAGACTCCGCCTATTTTTTTTATTTCAAAAAGTTCAGGAACGAATATATACGGAATAGAGATATTCCAATTGCCCAAGTAAAGAACTATTACAAATAATGAAGAAACTAATAAGTTTAGATAGGAAGCAATATAAAATAAACCATATTTGATGCCCGAATATTCATTTTGATAACCTGTTACTAATTCTTCTTCTGCTTCTGGTAAATCAAAAGGCAATCTCTCACATTCTACTAGAGAAGAAATAAAAAAAATGATAAATCCTATAGGTTGACGCCAAAATTCCACCCCCAAAAACTAGATTTTTACTGTGCCTCAACTATATCAACTGTACTTGAACTATTATATAATCATAGTCGGTGTTAACATCACTGTTCCCATCGCTATTACAGAACCGTACATGAAATTCTCACCTCATACGGCTCCTCGAAGGCCATAAATAAATTTAAGGATCAGATCAGATTATTTATTTTGATATATTTGTAGAATAGATAGGATCAAAATAAAATCTATCGACGTTCCAAAATTCGAGCAATGAAATTCTATCTGTTATAATACTAAAAAAATACTTCTGAATTGATCTCATCCTTTAATAATTTCAATTTTTCTTTCTTGAGTAATAACTTAAATCCTTCAATAAAATACTCTTTGTAAAAAGTAAAATATTCCTTGTAAAAATGCCAATAGATATTTTCTATCATTTTCGATTACGAAAAAGTTAGATATTCTGAATTATGACACAAATTCCATCTCTATGAATATCGATAAAAAAAGAACAAAAAGGATTGATTTTTTTTTCTATTGTAATTAGATTCTTTTTCTTTCGTTCCTATTCTTCTTTCTGAAAAAAAAAAGGGTTTAAAAAAAAGGAAAGGATTATTTCATTCCTGATAGTTATTTCTTTAATCGGTGGGTAGGAGCATACTCTGGATCGAAATCATGGGGAGTACTGCCTAATCATTTCTACCAACTTAAAGGCCCAATTAATATACTTTTTTATATTATACCGAAATATCTTTTTAGATAATTTTTTTAATCTCTCTTACTAATCCTTTGTGTATCTTGGTGTTCCTAACCATCCACTCATTTTTGCTTAATCACCTGTTAGCATTATGGTGATACATATAAATGATAGTGAAAACTCAATAAGGTTGATATTTTGGGCCCGCTTCAAGCTAGGATGACTAATCAACCAATCTTGAGGCAAACATTCTTCTTTTCTTATGTTTATTTAACATGCATTTAACATGCATTTCTATCAGACAGGAAGGGCTGTTGCACAAAATGTATTTCTAAGTAATTGCCCCATAGATCCTATATCTATCTATATGAAGAAGAAATCATGTAACGAAGGGGATTCTTATTTGTACAAATGGTACTTCGAACTTGGAACGAGCATGAAGAAATTAACGATACTTCTTTATCTTTTGAGTTGTTCTACTAGATCAGTTGCTCAAGACCTTTGGTCTCTACTCGGACCTGATGAAAAAAATGGGATCACTTATTATGGACTTGTTGAGAATGATTCTGATCTAGTTCATGGCCTATTAGAAGTAGAAGGCGCTCTGGTGGGATCCTCATGGATAGAAAAAGATTGCAGTCAGTTTGATAATGGTCGAGTGACATTGCTTCTTCGACCCGAACTGAGGAGTCCCTTAGATATGATTGTCGCAAGGTGTTTTGCGGTCACCTGAACGAACCCTCACCGAAGTGGGAAAGAGTGAGGAGTCGCCACTTTAATTTTGAGGGAAATTAAAGAAAACCATTTGTGAAAATAAATTAAAATGAAACCACTTCAAAATAGAGATTCTAGGTTCGGGATCCGTAAACGGGCGGGGAAGGTGTTAGGCACCCCACCTCGTCCCTCAAAAAGGGTAAGTAGATTTAACTTCGCGTTCTTTATAAATTAGTTAGGAGGGCTTGAATGGAAGTGTTAATCCTTTTTACAAAAGGAATATTCGATTTTTCACTAATTCGGATTACCCAGATACATAAGTAAATGAGACAACCTTAGTGAGTTACTGTTGTATGTTAGTTTTGTTTGAAGGGCTATTTTATTAGAATTCAAATTTGGGAATTGGATAAGAACTCTCCTCCAATCTCTTTTAAATTATTTGTTTAAATTCTAGGTGAGAATCGGATAAGAACTCTCCTCCGATCTCTTTAATATTTATTAAAGTTTTAAGCTTGAGGATCGGATAAGAACTCTCCTCTGACCTCTTTTAAATTATTTGTTAAAATTCTAGGTGAGAATCGGATAAGAACTCTCCTCCGATCTCTTTAATATTTATTAAAGTTTTAGATTTGAGGATCGGATAAGAACTCTCCTCCGATCTCTTTTAAGCATTTTGTTTTAATTTTAGATTGAGAACCGGATAAGAACTCTCCTCCGATCTCTTTTGAGTATTTATTAAAATTTGGGTTGAGAACCGGATAAGAACTCTCTTCCGATCTCTTTTAAACATTTTTTTTTTTAATTTTAGATTAAGAACCAGATAAGAACTCTCCTCCGGTCTCTTTTGAATATTTGCTAAAGTTTTAGATTGAGAACCGGATAAGAACTCTCCTCCGATCTCTTTTATTTTAATGGGAGTTAGATAAGGATTTTTCCGATCTCTCGAAGTTTAATTTCAATTACACCTCGTAAGAGCCTAAGACTAAGGGTCTTGGGCATTCGAAGATGACAGGGATCGGAATAAGGCTTCTTTTAACTCATTAGTACCTTGTGACTAGACCGGGGACACTAAACTGAATTTCCCGATCTTCTAATGTGGTTGCTTTACCAGTACCCTCTGATACCCGGTTTATTCCATTTATTTACCTACGGTTCGGTTTTATCCTGCCTTGTGACATCTTACCCGATTGTCTTTTGTGTTATTCCTGTGATTCAGCCTAACTATTTTCCTGACTTATTACTCAGACCTTTCATTATTTTTAAAGAGACTCTTAAGATACCGTTACCCACATTTTACCCGACCTTTTATACACTATCCGAGGCTAGAAGACTTACATTCAGAAATAACAAAGATTAACAAAAAGGATGGACTAATTAACAAAGAAGTAAACCCGAGAGTAACCTTCTTCTTATTCTTTAGCGCAACATAAACTTAGAGAAAGCTACGTACATAAAAGAACAAAGGAAATACGTAAAGTAAGAACGAGCAATTAAAGAAATGGCAATATGAGCACTCACCTGTAGGGAGCCGAATCTACTAAACTAAGTATGGAATGACCAAACGTAATAGGACTGCAGGTTGATAACCCAAAGGTTAAGGTTCGCCTTGAAACGAAAGATGCTTTACTAAAATGCCATCGGGTCGAAATAATAACCGAGTTTAAATGAGGTTGAGCTTGGACAATGGAAGTGGAAATAAAGAAAACAAAGAGCTGAAAATGAGAGCACCACAGGATAATGAACGAACTGAAAATAGAGAGTTTCAATATTCAAGAATCCCTTTTTCAAGAAAACACTCTAGAAAACTGGTTCCAAAAGCTTTTCTTATGAAAGCTAAAAAAAATAGCAGAGTAACGAACTGAATTGGATTTCAGAGTCTTCCACTATAGTCACCGCCCTTTTTTTCTCGTCTTTTGAACAGTTTTTCATGCAGGTATTTATAGGGACCGGGTGCTTCCCCTGAAGGGTCAGGATCTATTTTGAGGGAGATGGAGGGTCAGGATTTCAAAGGACATGATCTGAGGCTCATGAATTAAAGAGAATCAGAACAGACGGCCAAGATCCCCTTCAGAATATTTGTCCTTTTCCTCTTCTAATTTGACGGTCCCAAATTCTCTTGTTCGGGGCGATCCAAGGGCTAGGAGTGAAAGGCGCCAGTCTTGTCGTCTTCTTCTTTGATCCAAGGGCCCCGGGCTCGTCCTTACAAGTCGGATCAACGGTGGAGATTGGAAGGTACAGCGCTGTCATGACATATTCTGGCACCTGTCAGTAATGCAGGCGATTCTGGGGCGTGCGGTTGAGATTTCACTTGCAGCGCTTTAACTACCTCGGCTCTGATTATGACGACAGCGGTAGGCGCCTTATTCTCTTTGTTTTCCGCTCTCTCCTCCTTTCTGATCTTCTTAACATGATCCTTTTCCGATCTTTTATACCGGCCTTCCCTCTTCCGACCTCTATCATTCCGGTCCTCCCCTTTATCAGGTCCGGTCTGGTCAAAGCATTAATTTCCCTCGAATCCCGAAGCGTCCGCTTCGTTTTCTGGTTAGCAATAAATGCTTGATCTTCCTCTATATATACCCCTGACAGGAAAAACCTTCCTCATTCAATTTTCCTCTTTTTTCCTCACTTTCCTATTCTAGCCGTTCTGGCAGTAATTCCAGCCATGATTGTGGGTTTTGATCCTTTTCCGATGGACCTCTTTATTCCCCGACTGAAAATTTACGATCCCGGTGATCAAAAAATCTCTAAATTATTTAAGCACTTGGTTGTCTGAGCATATCGAAACAACTAAAAGAGATTATTAACCTAAGTGTGAGAGATCGAAAAACACAATGAGCATGAGATCGATAGGGAACCAACGCTAAACGGGACTTGATTAAAATTGGAAATTTGGCTTAAACACTTAAGATCGGGATCATCATTAAACTGGATCAGAACCTTAACCTGATTATTCCTAAACTTCTAAAAGGGAGATCGGCGAATAAAACTGATGACAATAAAATCTGGTGTTGGTTCAACTTCGTTTGACAAGAGAGATCGGGAATGTAATTGACTGGTCAGAAGATTTGACAATTGGTTTGAGAGGTCGGTGAGTGATTTGAGAGACCGGTAAGGCTTTAACTGACATGAGGACTTAGTGTTGATTCAATTCCTTGTGAGGAGAGATCGGGAATATGGTTATCTGGCAAAGAGAGATCGGAAATGTAATTGGCTGGCAAAGGGAGACTTAGTGCTGGAGATCAGTTTCGAAGTTTATTGATTTTGGGGATCGGCCAAAATATGGTGTCGACAATGATGTAAAATGGATCTTGTTCTATCCTTGATCAGAGATTTCTCTATAAAAAATACGAATCAGAGTTTAAAGAAGGGGAAGGAGAAGAAGTCCTCGAGCCGCAATAGATAGAGGTGTATTTATTCAATCACATAGTTTGGGCTCCTAGGGTGTATGTGTGACTTGTTCAGATCATGAGCTTAGACAAAAGAAAGGAAAAAAAATTTCCACTATCTGTGATCAGTACGGATGAATAGAATAGAATGGAAGAATCCCCTTCATTATCTAAAAAAAAGATTTATCATATTCATCTATTGTGTATCAAATTTATGGTTTCATTGGTGCAAATTCAATCACCTCAATTTTCAATTTAAAATGAGAAAGAATTTCCCATTGGTAGGAAATGATTATCCATTAAGCAGGGAAATCTTATTTAAATTAAAAGGCCAAAATTTATGCCCCTACTCTTGCAAGAATGGACTAATAGGGTCAACTGATTAACTAATCCTCATAATTAAATACCGTTACTGTATAGATAGATCTCCTTGTGAAAGGCCTATCACTGGATAATTCATGTGTAGAGCCGCCAAAGAGTGTGAACTGTACACGTTAACAATAGCATTGATTAAATGATTAAATGAAGGAGGGGGCTCCGGTGTATAGAGAAGACCCCACCGTTTAAGAAGTAACCATAGAAACGATGGAACCCACTATTTATTTATCATTTTTATCTATTTCTATTTACTACTTATTTTTATTTATAATATTTTTATTCGATACCCAATATCAATACAGTTTCTTATTTCGAGGTGAAATGCCTAAAAAAAAAAAATCATGGTTGGGAAGGTTATAGTAGCAAAAGCCATTGGAATTATTATTTTATACATTGGAAGAATCCGTTTTGTTATTATAGAAAAGGGGAAAAAAAGAATAACTAAAAGAAAGGAAATCAATTAGTAATTCATCAAAATTTTGTTTATTCAATGACTAGAATTAGACGAGGACATATAGCTCGGAGGCATAGAACAAAAATTTGTTTATTCGCATCAAGCTTTCGCGGGGCCTATTCAAGACTTACTCGAACTATTATTCAACAAAAAAATAAGAGCTTTGGTTTCGGCCCATCGGGATAGAGATAGGCAAAAAAGAAATTTTCGTCGTTTGTGGGTCACTCGAATAAATGCAGTAATTTGCGAGAGTATGGTATCCTATAGTTATAGTAGATTAATAAACAATCTGTACAAGAGATAGTTACTTCTTAATCGTAAAATACTTGCACAAATAGCCATATTAAATAGGAATTGTCTTTATATGATTTCCAATGACATTCTAAAATCAAAATAAGGAAATTGAAAGGAATTCGTGGAATGTTTTACGTGGAATTTCCTGAAGAATGATTTCGGGGAAGGTAGAATAGAAATTAGATGATAAAATATAATGATAATATGATCAAGTAAAGTAGTCAAACTGAGCAAAAACATTTTTTTTTTCGAAAAGAAATAATAAACAAACTTTCTTCTTCCCCAATTCATTTTTTTTTCTTACAACACGACAATCCAATTTTTTTTTTCGGATTTTTTTTTGAACAAAACATCAATCTATGTTTGAGTTCGGATTGGAATTTTGATTCAATTGCAGAGTAAGCCTTTTTTTTTTTTTTCTAGTTCTAAGATCAATAGTTATAGTGACCAACTCGCTTTTTTTCAAATTATTTTTCATTATTAAGAAAAGGTAACGAAGATAAAATACGAGCTTATTTTATAGCAATAGTAATTAATTGTTGTTATTTTAAACTTAATCTATTTACACGTCTAGATAATATTTTTCCTTGTTCACTAATAAATCCACTAATTAAACTCATGTTTCTATAATCAATTTGATCCCCCGATTGGATTGGGGGCAAACGCCTACAAAAAGATCACTTGGACTTAAGAAAAAGTCGTTTGGATTTATCCATGGTTTGTTTATTCCTTATTTCGCAAATCCTATTTTGTTCAATTAGATCAAAAATGATTTAGAATTAAGAAATAGGATTTTGCTTGTTTATTTTATATTTCAATATAAATATATAATTCATTTTTTATTTAATTTAAATATATTAATTAAATATATTAAATAGAAATTTAATATAAAAAGTTTAATATATATATATTAACATATTATATATTAAATATTAAATTAATATATCATTTATTTATATAATTTCTTTATTAATTTATATAATTTTTTATTTATACTTTATTTATATATTAATTTTATTTATATATTAATATGTCATTTATGTCATTTTTCATCTTCCTTGTAAAGGTGACACACAAGCGATCGGTTCCATCTATTTCTTTATCTCCCCGTGAATTTTATGTTTGTAACAATAGCGATAGAATTTTCTCAATTCCAATCGACTAGGAGTATTGTGTCGATTCTTTTGAGTAATATATCTAGAAATACCTATTGATTTCTTATTAACACTGTTTCGAGCACAAGTGGTACATTATAAAATAACTCTTATTCAGATATCCTTACCCTTGGCCATGAACCTCCTTGGGGTTTTTTATTCACTCAATTCTTCTATTTTCCGATCCAAAGTGAAAAAGAAAGGAATGACAAAAATAGAAGGTGCTAATTCGAAATCAAATTATGAAAGATTTCATTGCAACTAATATAGTAATAATAAATAATACAAAGATTTTAAACAATATTTAGATTAGAAGTTTAGATTAGAATTATAGTACAATATTTCATTTAAGCATCTTATAGAATACTATTTTACTAACCACATTTCCGTTCCCTTTTTCTTATTCGTAATTTAATTGAAGTTAATTTACTTTACTTGAAGCCGAGACCCCGAGTTCCGAGTTTTGCTTAGGTTGAATCCACTTTTATTCTTTTTTTATATATAACTTATTCTAATTAAATAAAAAAAGAGGAGGGGATAATAGTTAATTGTATCTCTAATCTTCTTCACCCCCCCCCCCCCCGGGGACGTTGATAACTAGAATGAAAAAAGGGACTGTCTATTTTTTCAAGTGAAATCAAAGGACATTATTTGAATGCTACTGTAAGTACATGCGAAGAAATGATCAAAAGGGCTGTATTTGCCAGAGAATTAGGAGTTCCTATCATAATGCATGACTACTTAACAGGGGGATTCACTGCAAATACTAGCTTGGCTCATTATTGCCAAGATAATGGTTTACTTCTTCATATTCACCGGGCAATGCATACAGTTATTGATAGACAGAAGAATCATGGTATGCATTTTCGTATACTAGCTAAGGCCTTACGTCTATCTGGTGGAGATCATATTCACGCCGATACCATAGTAGGTAAACTTGAAGGGGAAAGAGACATTACTTTAGGCTTTGTTGATTTACTGCGTGATGATTTTATTGAAAAAGATCGAAGCAGTGGTATTTATTTCACTCAAGATTGGGTCTCTCTACCAGATGTTATACCTGTAGCTTCAGGGGGTATTCACGTTTGGCATATGCCTGCTTTGACCGAGATCTTTGGAGATGATTCCGTATTACAATTCGGTGGAGGAACTTTAGGGTACCCTTGGGGAAATGCACCAGGTGCCGTAGCTAATCGAGTAGCTCTAGAAGCATGTGTACAAGCTCATAATGAGGGACGTGATCTTGCTCGTGAGGGTAATGATATTATCCGTGAGGCTAGCAAATGGAGTCCTGAACTAGCTACTGCTTGTGAAGTATGGAAGGAAATTAAATTTGAATTTGCAGCAGTGGATACTTTGTAAGGTGAAACCCACTAATTGACATTCGTTCTCTTAATTGAATTGCAATTAAACTTGGCCCAATCTTTTTTTTTTAGTAAAAGGATTAAGCCGAATACAAAGATCCTAATACAAGAATCTTACTACATATATTTTTTATAGATACATATTTAACTAAATATACAAGATTTTAAAGACAAAATATAAGACTAAGCAAGTCAAACCTTTCTATTGTTATCTTGGATCCGCAATTAATCCTAAGGATCTATATGATTGGTGTATTCTTTCATATTCCCTAGTTTTGGTCATGGATCGAGCCTAGTATCACAACTTCTTCTACCCATCCTGTATATAGTCCTTTTCCTTCCGTGTTGGAAATAGAAACTTATTAATAGATGAGATTTTACAAAAAA
Organism: Hevea brasiliensis; assembly: GCF_030052815.1. Taxonomy (NCBI): domain Eukaryota; kingdom Viridiplantae; phylum Streptophyta; class Magnoliopsida; order Malpighiales; family Euphorbiaceae; genus Hevea; species Hevea brasiliensis. The sequence continues at coordinate 104,786,989 of NC_079497.1, forward strand.
AATGTTTTTTTTCCTATTTTTAGGAGAAAAGAAATATTACTTTTCTCGATGCGAATTTGACACAACATGACAAATTCCTTTTCTATTTATATTAAGACTTATTCTAATTGAAAAAGAATTGAAAACGGGATTCCATCATAATCATATCATATATAGTGAAGCGATATTTTGGGTTCTTACAAAAAAAAGCAAAAGATAATCATTTTTTTTAATACCCACTCCTTATTCTTATTAGTTAATAATCCTAGAGATTGGATTTATATACTTCTTCTGAGAGGAAATGAAATATTTAAATGCTTTTTCATCGAATGACTATTCATCTATTTATTTTAATGTAAATAGCAGCAAGAAAGTTCTATGGAAAAATAGAGGTTCAATTCGATCTTATCCAATGTGGAATTATGATACAGGTGTAGGCTAAGTAAATCAATGGATAGTTTCAGTTCTCTTGAAAATACTAGTATAAGTGAAGACCCAATTCTAAATGATATAAATAAAAACACCTATAGTTGGAGTAATAGTGACAGCTCTAGTTACAGTAATGTTGATCATTTAGTTGGTGTCAGGGACATTCAGAATTTCAGTGCCGATGAAACTTTTTTAGTTAGGGATAGTAATAGGGATAGTTATTCCATATATTTTGATATTGAAAATAAAGTTTTTGAGATTGACAATGATCATTCTTTTCTGAGTGAACTAAAAAGTTCTTTTTATAGTTATTGGAATTCTAGTTATCTGAATAATGGGTTTAGGAGTGGTGACTCCCACTATAATCATTATATGTATGATACTAAATATAGTTGGAATAATTACATCAATAGTTGCATTGACAGTTATCTTCGCTCTCAAATCTGTATTGATAGTTATATTTTAAGTGGTAGTAACAATTACAGCGAAAGTTACATTTATAGTTACATTTGTGGTGAAAGTGGAAATAGTAGTGAAAGTGAGAGTTCCAGTATAAGAATTAGCACGAGTGGTAGCAATTTAATTATAAGAGAAAATTCTAATGATCTCGATGTAACTCAAAAATACAAGCATTTGTGGGTTCAATGCGAAAATTGTTATGGATTAAATTATAAGAAATTTTTTAAGTCAAGAATGAATATTTGTGAACAATGTGGATATCATTTGAAAATGAGTAGTTCAGATAGAATTGAACTTTTGATTGACCTAGGCACTTGGGATCCTATGGATGAAGACATGGTATCTCTGGATCCCATTGAATTTCATTTAGAAGAGGAACCTTATAAAGATCATATTGATTCTTATTAAAGAAAAACAAGATTAACTGAGACTGTTCAAATAGGCACAGGTCAACTAAATGGCATTCCTGTAGCAATTGGGGTTATGGATTTTCAGTTTATGGGGGGTAGTATGGGATCCGTAGTAGGTGAGAAAATCACTCGTTTGATCGAGTATGCTACCAATAAATTTTTACCTCTTATTTTAGTGTGTTCTTCTGGAGGAGCATGCATGCAAGAAGGAAGTTTGAGCTTGATGCAAATGGCTAAAATATCTTCTGCATTATATGATTATCAATCAAATAAAAAGTTATTTTATGTATCAATCCTTACATCTTCTACGACTAGTGGGGTGACAGCTAGTTTTGGTATGTTGGGGGATATCATTATTGCTGAACCTAATGCCTATATTGCGTTTACAGGTAAAAGAGTAATTGAACAAACATTGAATAAGACAGTACCTGAAGGTTCGCAATCAGCCGAATTTTTATTCCATAAGGGCTTATTTGATCTAATCGTACCGTGTAATCTTTTAAAGTGCGTTCTGAATGAGTTACTTTAGCTCCACGATTTCTTTCCTTTGAATCTTAAATCAAGTGGAACCTTAAGTTAAAAAGTTAAAAGTTAAACTTAATTAAATTTAAATTAATTTAATTCTTTTTTTTTTGGCGAGCAGGTCTTTTTTTTTATCGAAATCAAAGGAAAAATCTGAAGAATGGATTTTTTTTCTGACATAAGAGTAAATTGTAGAACGAATCATGTAGGTAACTTTTTTTATTTTACCGATATTCTTGATTACTAATTAAGAAACTTCTATCAACAAGAAAAAAGAGTGAATTTTTTTCCGTGAAAAAAAAATGGCAAGGTAAATAAAACGAATTTCATGTTCTTTTCTTACCTATGCATAGAAAATATAGAGTCTTGCATATATATATATATATATATATATATATATATATATATATATATATATATATATATATATATATCCCAGGAATTTCCTTTTTTACTAAAAATTCCTATTGACGGATCGGATTATAAATTATAACGAATTTTGAAGGAATTTATAAGCGGAAAAACTCTTTATTTTTAATTTATTAATGTAAATTAAGAAAATAAAAGTTATAAGACAAGAAAAAAAGATAATAAAAGAAGAATAACAAATAAGTGGATTATCATATATATTTCATGTAGAAATATGAATAAGTTATTTAGTTAGTTCTACACTCGTTGCGCTTTATTTTATTATATATACTCACTTAGATATACTTAGTATAATTATATAGGAATTATAATGATTATAAGATATCTTTCTAATAATATTTTAGAAATATAAATATAATAAGAAAATAATAAAAAATAGGTACAAATATTAAATTGAGGTGCTCATTCTATTACAATTCTCAATAACTCCCCCTCCATTCTTGTGCCTTTAGTGGGCTTAGTATTTCCGGCAATTGCAATGGTTTCTTTATTTCTTATATTCAAAAAAACAAGATTTTTTAGATCTAATTAGGTCCGATGGGGGTAGATTTCATTTTTTTTTTCAAATAGTTCACTTACTCATATCTAATATTTACGCCTGCATAAGAACCCTTTCATTTTCGTTTATGTTTGAAGGGAGCAGCCTGTATGTTATATCATATTATACTAAATAGATATCTGTATTATGATCCAAGTCTAAGTCTTGAAAAAAAAAAAATTGAGACTGTGGCGGATGCTTGAAATAAATGCAAAGCCAATGTTTTTATATATTTTTTATATATGCGTAGATAGAGGATCATATGAGGGAGCTCCCCTTTATTTTAAATCTAACGAATTCGATGAATTCCTTCTAAAGATTCACATAAGAATAGTGTGAGTTGAGGAAAGTTACTTCGGACAAAAAAAGAAAGTCAAATTCATTTGGGCTAGTCTCCCACTTCAAATAAAAAGCAACTGGATCGAGTATGAGTTAACGATCAGAACGTATATGGATAGAACTTATAGCGGGTTCTCAAAAAATAAGTAATTCTGTTGGGCCTTTATACTTTTTTTAGGTTCATTGGGATTTTTATTGGTTGGAATTTCCAGCTATCTTGGCAGAAATTCGATATCTTGATTTCCGTTTCAGCGAATAATTTTTTTCCCACAAGGGATCGTGATGTCTTTCTATGGGATCACCGGTCTATTTATTAGTTCTTATTTATGGTGCACAATTTTGTGGAATGTAGGTAGTGGTTATGATCGATTCGATAGAAAAGAAGGAATAGTGTGTATTTTTCACTGGGGATTTCCGGGAAAAAATCATCGCATCTTACTACGATTCCTTATGAAAGATATTCAGTCTATTAGAATAGAAGTTAAAGAGGGTATTTATGCTCGGCGTGTCCTTTATATGGAAATCAGAGGCCGGCGGGCTATTCCTTTGACTCGTACTGATGAGAATTTGACTCCACGAGAATTGAGCAAAAAGTAGCGGAATTGGCCTATTTTTTGCGTGTACCAATTGAAGTGTTTTGAAATGAGCTGAAGAATGAACATTTTCTTAGCAGGAGCGAAAAAATCCAAAAGTTCTCTTTTTTTTCTATAGCATAATTTAACTGAAATTTCTTTACAATATTAATGAACCAAAGAAGGCGTATATTATACATATATGGAACAATTAGAAAATAAAACTTTTTTATTTGCAAAATTTTTTATGCATATGTAAATTCACTAAATTCAGTAACAAAACAAGTAGTAAATCGAAATAATAGACCCATCTCATTGAGCAAAACAAAGCGTTTTGGAATTTCGGAATAAAATAAAATATAGAATAAAGAAATTCTCTTTTTATTTTCAATATTTGAAATTGATGCGTTAGATTTAGATATGGATAGATCATATCTTGTAAATTATCTCTCATTTCTTTTGTCAATCGACGTTTCTTTTTATCTTTTTTTTGTCCTCCTTAATGAAAATGAATAAAGGGCTGGACCACTTAGAATGATAACTTTTCTGTCTTATTTTGCTTTTGCCACTCATTTTTTATTATCATATCACAATATTCTTCTGAAACCTTTCTTAATTATTCCTGTGGAATATGGGCAAGTTGGCCATTTTTTTTTTGAAATATTTGTTTTGTTGATAGAACAGAATTCTTTCATCTTGAAATCCAAATTTGAGGCTGCTCTTTAGTACATTCATCGAAAAGAGGGAATTGCTTCGAATTTGATGAGATATCTATAAACAATATTTTTTTTCTTCATTTGTGTACTCTTTTTAGGCTTTTTTTTTTTGTATTCTTTCAAAATTCAAGGACTAAACACTGACTCACAAATAATAAATAGGGAATAGATTCATAAGTTTGAAGCCTTGTAATAGAACTTATGCTTGATAGAAATATTAGATAATATAGAATCAATAAATGAGGTGAGTTCCTTAAAAATTCACAGACAAAAAAATGGAAAAAAAAAAACATTTATTCCCCTTCTATATCTTACATCTATAGTTTTTTTGCTCTGGTGGATCTCTTTTTTATTTAATTAAAGTTTTGAATCTTGGGTTATTAATTGGTGTAATATTAGTAAATCTAAAACTTTTTTAAATGATATCCAAGAAAAAAGTATTCTAGAAAATTCATAGAATTAGAGGAACTCGTTCGCTTAGATGAAATGATAAAGGAATACCCGGAAACACATCTACAAAAGTTTCATATCGGAATCCACAAAGAAACGATCCAATTGATCAAGATGCACAATGAGGATCGTATCCATATGATTTTGCACATGGGGTTATTCTATTCTAAGTAATGAAGAACTTATTATTCTTAATTCTTGGATTCAAGAATTCCTATATAACTTAAGCGACACAATAGAAGCTTTTTCCATTCTTTTATTAACCGATTTATGTATAGGATTCCATTCACCTCATGGTTGGGAACTAATGATCGGCTCCGTCAACAAAGATTTTGGATTTGCTCATAACGATCAAATTATATCTGGCCTTGTTTCCACTTTTCCAGTCATTCTCGATACCATTTTTAAATATTAGATTTTCCGTTATTTAAATCATGTATCTCCATCACTTGTAGTGATTTATCATTCAATGAATGACTGAAAAATGATCCATGAATCCAATTAGAATCTTTGTTATTTTGTACATAAGTAAAACATTCAAAATCTTTCTTTATATATACATATTTCTTTTTTCTATACATCCAAGGGATTCTCTTCCTATATTTTCTATTTTAGTAAAAATATTTCAGTAAATAGCAGTATCGTGGATAGGGAACTATACTAGCGACCTACCTAATTTTATTGTAGAAATTTTCAGGATCAATGATTGGACCATGCAAACCAGAAAGACCTTTTCTTGGATAAAGGAAGAGATTACTCATTCCATTTCCATATCGCTCATGATATATATAATAACTTGGGCATCCATTTCAAATGCATATCCCATTTTTGCACAGCAGGGTTATGAAAATCCACAGGAAGCAACTGGTCATATTGTATGTGCCAATTGTCATTTAGCTAATAAACCTGTGAATATTGAGGTTCCACAAGTGGTACTTCCAGATACTGTATTTGAAGCAGTTGTTCGAATTCCTTATAATATGCAACTGAAATAAGTTCTTGCTAATGGTAAAAAGGGGGCTGTTCTTATTTTACCTGAGGGGTTTGAATTAGCCCCTCCCGATCGTATTTCGCCAGAGATGAAAGAAAAGATGGGAAATCTGTCTTTTCAGAGTATCTCCCCACTAAAAAAAAAAATTCTTGTGATAGGTCCTGTTCCTGGTCAGAAATATAGTGAAATTACCTTTCATATTCTTTCTCCGGACCCCGCCGCTAAAAAAGATGTTCACTTTTTAAAATATCCTATATATGTAGGCGGAAATAAGGGAAAGGGTCAGATTTATCTCGACTGGAGCAAGAGCAATAATACGGTTTATAATGCTATAGCAGCAAGTATAGTAAGCAAAATCATACGAAAAGAAAAAGGGGGGGTATGAAGTAACCATAATGGATGCGTCAGATGGACGTCAAGTGATTGATATTATACCTCCAGGACTAGAACTTCTTGTTTCAAAAGGCGAATCCATCAAACTTGATCAACCATTAACGAGTAATCCTAATGTGGGTGGATTTGGTCAGGGGGATGCAGAAATAGTACTTCAAGACCCATTACGTGTCCAAGGCCTTTTGTTCTTTTTGGCATCCGTTATTTTGGCAAAAATCTTTTTTGTTCTTAACAAGAAACAGTTTGAGAAGGTTCAATTGTCCGAAATGAATTTCTAGATCTGTAAATTCATCAACATGAAGTTCTTAAAAAGAACAAAAATTTTGTTGGTAATTATGTATGATCAAAAAAAATTGTGAAAAGCTCTTTGCTTTTTTTTATATTTTTGTTATACCAGATTTTGAGAATTACTTGTACCACATTTCTAGTTATAATCTGTATATTGGTAAGAAGACTATTTGATTTTATCGTCTCTTTTCTTTTGTTTTTTTTTTTAATCTAAAAAAATGGGAGTGGTGTGATTTTTTTACTATTGTCAGATTTAACTGTCATAGAGTGGATTAATAGCTTTTCTATTCTAATAGAATCCAATTTGACGAGATACTAAGCATAAAATAAGTAAGCGAAAAAGCAAAGGCTAAATTAAAGGGAAACAAAGGATTCTATGAGGTATTATTTTATTCGTCTTCCTAGTCTTCGACACAAGAAAAGGAATTTTCCACATCCCTTTCTTGTGTCAAAATAAAAATAAAATAATAATGATTCTTGATCCCATTCCTCAATACTATTCTTAGTTTATATTTTTTTTTTTCTAGGTCTATCAAAACTTCCTTTTCAATTTTATACGTATAAATTTGATTTATTACGTATAAAAAAAATTTTAAGTAGTGGACAAACAAAAAAAAAAAGAAAAGGAAATTTTTTGAGCAAATAGAACTTCTTCGATGAACTTCTAAAAAAATTTCAACTTTGATGAGATACTAAAATAAATAGAGTAAGGTTCTATTAGTATAGAAAAATGGATATGATACAGGATCGACAGAAATATATATAATATATATTATGCCATCTAGGAAAAAGAAATCGAGTAATTCCTCTTATAACTTTGATTTAAAAGTATCGATGGATACTGTCGAGGAACAAATGTTCTAAATCAATTAATGGAGTTACTTTTTCAAAAATACCATCTGAAAAAAAGTGTAATAGAATTTTTTGAAATATTTGAAATATAAAAAAAAAGGCAATCTATTTTGTCACTTATACAAATAAAGTATTATGATTATTAAAAACTCAATGGGACTCCCTCGAATCAGACAGAGAAAAGAGGGGGTCCATTGAGTTCTTATGTTTTTATGTCTACAACTCAGTTCACCCAATTACTTACAGGGATGAACCCAATCCGGAATAGGAACCATAAAAGAAAATGCCTATTAAACCAATCACAAGAATACCAGTTACAGTACCTACTATCCAAAGAGGAAATTTTCGAGTAGTATCGGCCATTTATCCCACTTCCCTCCACATTTAATCAAGTGGTCATTCTAGAGACATAAACAGTCATAGATAATTATGAGATGATATCCTTCCAATGGGATAAGAGAATTCCTATTCTTATTTATTTTATTATTCTACTATTTTCTTTTCTTCTATTAATTGAAGAAATAATTAGAAAATAAAACAGCAAGTACAAAAATGAGTAATAACCCCCAGTAGAGACTAGTAAGATTCAATTCAACATTTTGTTCATTCGGATTTGATTGTGTCATAGTTCTATAATTAATTGAGATTAGATTTATCGTTGGATGAATTGCATTGCTGATATTGACCCCAAAAAAGAAACGATAGGTACAGCTAGTCCATGAACAGCCAACCATCGTACTGTAAAAATTGGATAGGTTCGATCTATGGTCATTGGGCCTTCTAAAAAGATTTACTAAATTCATCGAGTTGTTCCAGAGGATCAAAACGGCCAGTTATTAATGGAATTCCTTGTCGGCTTTCGGTAAAATATTCATTTGGACGAGGGCTTCCAAATACATTGTAAGCTAAACCCGTGCTGATGAATAACCAACTTGCAATGAATAGGAAAGGTATAGTAATGCTATGAATGACCCAATATCGAATACTGGTAATAATATCAGCAAAAGAACGTTCTCCTGTGCTTCCAAGACATATTGAGCTCCACATATTCTTGTACAATCAGAAGGGATCAATTCTGTAAAAGATGAGATCAGTAAATGAAATTTCACCGAAATTTCATCTTTGTGAGATCGTCAATATTGTACCAAGGGTTTATTTAAAGTATACCGAATTAGTATAGCTATCCTTCTTCTAACACAGCAACGCAATTTCAATCAATATTGAAATGAAGTCCTAGATAATCTCTTTCTTCTTTTCTTTTTCTTATTGCTGTAGAACTGTATAAGATCAGGTAAAATGCGAATTCGGTGGGTTGCAATAATAATTTATGAAGGAGATTATCATATTTCTGCAATTCAATTAGATTTGAAATCTAAAACTTTTATGGTTATAGAAGAAGGGTTTTTTGTTGGAGAATTGAAAATTTTAATATTTCATTTAATTTTCCATTTTACACAATCAATTTCTTTACAATGCGACTATAGAGGATTTGAACATATATAAAAACTTATCAACCGTTGGATTAAAATTTTGAATATAGATTCGTGCACTCTATATATACACTTTAATTAATTCTAGACATAACTCGATATAAATGTCTATTTTAACAGTTATTAAGCTCATTCTTATATGAATTCAAACTTATATTAGATGCACTCATTTTTTTATATTTTTTATAATGCTTCAAAGTTAAATGGAGGTTTTTCAAGGTGTTAGGCAAGGGAAAATTGTGAAATTTTAATTTTCTTTTCATTCAAATTCTCAATTAATGAGAAGTGATACAATTGATGAAATGCCCCAAAGTCAATTACCATTTGCTCAACCAAATTAATTTTCAAGTCAAGAGAGCCACTTTATTGACTTGGATGAAGAGAAAGATAAACCCTCAATACAAATGGTCCTTCAGAATCTCACATCGGTTATAAACAGTGTATGTGTGATTTATATAAAAATAAGAACTTTATTAAAATTATCATGGCTTTAACAAGCATATATTTTCGACACTAAAATCCAATACTTTCAAAGTACATTTTACTAAACTTCATTAATAAAATAAAATTAAAGTAAAATGTAACTATATGTTATTTTCTAATATTCAAATTCAAGGAAGACGACTGGTTTGAAACTTTTAAGTGATACTTATAAAGCAAATGTTTAGTGCATATCAACATAGCACAAATTCAAAATAGCCAATTTAAATTTTATCAACCTCCCCAAATTTTCAAATATTTCGACCAAACAAATGAACAAGAACTAGCAACGTTATTATTTTCTTTTAAAAAAATGATTTTTCAAATTTATTGACAAAATACTTTAAATTCACAATTTAAATTATTTTCTAGAAATATTTTATAACATACAATTATGAAATTATTTTAAGTGGGTAAAAAATAATATAAAATTTATTAGAAGTATGTTAAGATATATGGAGTGACTATTTAACAAAATAATTTGTGCATGAAATTACCTTGTCATTGGGTTGATGATAATCTTAATGTACAAAAAATGATTTTATCATTTAGAGCTTTAAATGATAGGTATATGTATTTATTGTATAAAATATATTTATTAGACTATATTAAATATTAAATATATTTAGTATTTAGATATAAAATTTAAATCAAGAGATTATTTTATTAACCAAACCATATTTTAGAGATTATATTGTAATTTAGCATTAATTTTTTCAAGTTTAGTTTAGCTCTTTAGCTATAATTAGAACTAAGGCCAATTGTATATAAAAATACTACACATTTGGGTCAATTCACATTTATATTCATAACTTCAATTTATGTGCAAACTAGCCAAACCTTTAAGATTTTTTACAATTGTATCCAAAGGGGTGAAATTCAATTTGAAAAGTTAATGGTGAATTACAATATAGAACCTAATTTTTTTTAATTAACAAATAAAAATTTTGAATATAATCATGATTTAACGTAAAATATTTGGTATTTTTATTCAATTGATTAAAATTTTATATTAAAAAGAAAAGATATTTTATATTTATTTTTAATTGAAATTTTTTACTAAAAAATATTTTTATTAATTGAAATTAACATGATTATCTTTAAATCAAGCCAAATAAATCTATATATCCAAATATAAAATGTAAAAATAAATTCATACGTTTTTACAGAGTGTTTTCACCACAATTTAAAGCAATTTTGAAAATAATATATAATTAAAAAGAATGTATCCCACATAAATTGTAGTATTCATTAAATAAAATGTATATTTTATATATAATTTAATCTGATTAATACACATATTTTATTTAATAGATGCTACAATTAATGATAAATTGGATTTAAACATGAATTTTTTTAACTAATTTTTTACTAAATTTTTGAAAAACCCATTAATGAGTTTAAATTTTAATTGAAGAGAAATGAAAAAAAAAAATCAATGCAATAATATGTATAGTTCTACAATTCTAATTTTCTCTTCACAAGGAAAAAGAAAGAAAAGGGAAAAAAATTAGTGAAAAAATATTTTGTTTAAACTCGATTTATCATAAATTATAGTATTCATTAAATTATATATATATATATATATTAAAGTAAATTATATACAAAATACACATTTTATTTGTGAGATACATTCTTTTTAATTATATATTTTTTTTGAAAATTGTTTTATAAAAAAGATATGAACTTATTTTACATTTTATATTTAGATATATGCATTTATTTAGCAAGATTCAAAAGATAATTACATTAATTTCAATTAATAAAAATAACTTTTAGTATAAAATTTTAATTAAAATAAATATAATATATATTTTCTTTTTAAATATAAAGTTTAGTCAATGGACTAAAAAAGCCAAACATTTATGTTAAATCACAATTATATTCAAAACTTTTTTTTTAATTAAATAAAATTTTAGATACTACATTGTAATTTACTGTTAATTTTTTCAAATTCAATTTCACCACTCTGGATACAATTGTGAAAAATTTTAAAGGTTTGATTAATTTACTCACAAATTTAAGTTATAGATATAAATATAAATTGACCCAAACGTTTAGTATTTTTTGTACAATTAGCTTAAAACTAATATAAATTGACCCAAAGGTTTGGCTTTATTATAAAAGATTTAAAGATTTAGCTACAATTGTAAATTCAGTTTTTGAAAAGGAAAATTAAATGCTATTTTAAGTAAATGTTATCTGGAAAAGGGAGGAGAAGCTGTAATTATGCCTTAATTGAAAAATGCGAAGTTAAACACTTCACGGGCATAGGAACTCCTGTTACTCCTCACCCCTTGACTGAGAGGGAGAACCGTTTATCTTCGTGTAGCCGAAAGAATACTGAGCCGATTCAATTTTGTGATGGGTGCATGAACAAAGGTTAGGGAGAGGAGAGAAACATCACTACCCAGTTCATAGGGGGTTCACAAAAATGCCCTTGCCGCCGAGAAATACTTAAACATTGCATCAATCATCAATGTGAGACAACCTGTTAAGAATTACTTGGAGTAAATGTCCAAATATCAAAATGTTACCTGCAACAAATCAAAATCTGTTCATAGTGGGAGCAACTGTATGTCCAGTTGCTTCATACTTTATTCAATGCATAAAAGGTTAAATTCAGCCTGCACTAGTTTGCAAAACTAAGTGCCATGCAGCTTTGTTAATGCAAGGAAAAGCATGTTCAAAAAAAAAAAAAAAAGTGCCATGCAGCTTATGCTAGGTGTTATTGGCCAACATTGTCGAATGGGGCTCAGGGGGCAAATTTTTAAATAGAAGAGTTAAAAGAGAATGTCTTAAATGAACACACAGATCTGTGATGACTCCTTCATCCTCCTCATCCATGAAAAATAATCAAGATTTGAAACCTATTTCATGCGAAACTAAGTGTATTTGCAAGGTTATACTAGTGAAGGTAATCTAATGCAGACACTTGCTTGTTGAAGGGTATGGGTTTGAGCTGCAGTGCTGCTCTCTCGTATGGGAGAGAGAGCCCTAAAACACTCATTGTTTTAGGGTATGGGCATGAGAGAGAGAGAGGACCCTAAAACACTCCTTTGTTGGAGACAATAATCAAGATGTTTGATGATTAAACATTTTGTAATTGTGAAAACACGACAAACTATACCAAAAATCTAAAGCTAGAATGACATGGTATTCCTTTTCCTACTGTTTTGAGAGAATGAGGAAGAAATCATTACATCATGCTTCATCTAAAAATCTTCTATGGCCAAAATAAAAAAGTATATACAACATGGCAAAGAAATACTGAAAAAGGCATCTGAGATTTGTGAAATTGAAAAGAGATTTATTTCTTCTTATCCTGTAAAGATTTTTCCCATAAAAAAGATACTAGTCAGGTTAACTGAAACTTTTACACTTCAGTCACCAGTAGTCATCACATGAGCATTTTCCATTTTCAAACCGATGAAACCTGTTATTATCTCTCACGATTATTACTCTTCCAGAGCACTGGGACATAAACTTGATTGCAGTGTGGCAATCACCACATATCCGCAAATTTTTCATTACCCTAATTGGCCTATTGTCTCTGAAGGCAATGAGCCCGAATGCAACTGCCAGTCTTTCACTATGGTACCTAATTGTCAGCCTTTTCTCTTCACTATCCACCTCTCGAAGTACAAAACTTGTGTCTGCTACATAACCAGCTCTCTCCATATCTTCTTCCAATTCCCCTAATTTCTGATGAATTTCTTTGGTTCTCTCGTGAGACCTATCCCCTGCAGCAAAGGTATGAACCCTATTACCTTCCTCAATCCAACTCAAACCTGTCTCTTTTTTTACACCATGATCCCTAAGCATCTTTCTGGCTCTGGCTGCATCCTCGTATCTTCCAGCAGCAGCATATGCATTGGATAACAGCACATTCATGCCTGAACTAACAGGCCCCAACTCAAAGATTCTATCAGCTGCAAAGGCTGCCAATTCACTATCCCCATGGAGGCGGCACCCTGTAAGAAAAGCTCCCCACACAGATTCTGTTGGCTCTATGGGCATTCCCTTAATAGTTGCAAGTGCTTCCTGTAATTTCCCAGCACGGCCAAGCAAGTCCACCATAGAAGCATAATGCTGAGCCCCTGGCTCAATCCCATACTCCTTTATAAGCCCAAAATAGAACTTTCCTTTATCAATTAATCCTGCATGACTACAAGCATAAAGCAAACATAAAAAGGTAATAAAATTTGGTCTCATCCTAACAATTTTCATTTTTTCAAACAAATCAAAGACTTTCTCTGTATGTGCATGTTGAGCAGAAGAAATCAACATAGCATTCCACATCCCAAGATTCTTAATTGGGACCTCATCAAAAACCCTAGAAGCTGCTTCAATAACACCACATCTTGAATATAAAGAAATCAAAGAACTGCCCACAAAACTTGACGAATCATAACTTGTTTTGAAACACAAACCATGCATCTGCCTCCCTAGTTCAAGCAATGTGGAATTACCACAAACCCTAATAACACTGGAAAAAGTAAAATCATTCACATCCAAATCCTCCAATAAAGCTTCTTTGAAGAGTCTTAAAGCCTCCTCATCTTCACCCAATTGAGCATACCCATAAATCATACCACTCCAAGAAACCACATTCCTCTCTGGCATTTGATCAAACACTTTTCTCGCATCCTTTATCTCCCCACATTTTGCGTACATGTCAACCGTAGAACTCCCCACAAACACGTCAAAATCAAGTCCAGTTTTAATCACAAAACCATGAACAGATTTCCCAATATCACACCTACCCAAAATTGCACAAGCTTTAGTAGCACTAGGGAATATACGGTCGTCAGGCCGGATATTATCAACAAGCATTCGACGAAAGTATTCGATGGCAAGACCAGGCAGCGCATTTTGCGCTAAAGAGGATATTAAAGAGCTCCAGGTGGTGGATGACTTCTGCTGAGCTTCCTCAAAAACTTGAAGGGAAAAAAGGGGCAACTCTGTCTTGGAATAGAAGTTGATGAGATGGTGGGAGACTAGAGGGATTGCTTGAAGGCCTGATTTGATGATTTGGGCATGAAGTTGAAGGCCATTAAAAAGGGACCTTGAGTGGGTTTGAGATAAAAGGAGGTCGCAAATGTATCTATACTTTCCTTGAAAGGGTAACTGGTTTAGTTGATTCTGTGGAGGCTTATCGTTCTGTACAAGAGCAGATTGGTTCAAGGGATTTTGCAGGGGTTTTAGCTCTTGTTTGGGTTCAATCAAAATATTCTGTAGGAGCTTGGAGAGAGTGGTGGGTGTCTCTATAGTTCTCTTGGGGGCTTGGTGAAGCATTACAGAGTGAATTTTGCAGTTTAAAATGGAGCATCTCTGTTCCGCGGGTTTGGCGGGAGGGCCACAGAAAGAAGCCTCCATTTTAAAGGGCGTGAGATATAAAACGCACCGTTTTATGATAATAGAGAAAACGTGGTGAGGAATCAAAACGCTGCGTTTAATAGGTAATTATACAAACGGTTTAATTTAGAAATATATAATAATAAAATATTTAAATTTTAATTCCTAACATCAAATCTTTTATTTTTAATTTAAATTACATAAAACTTTCTTAAAAAATTTAGTAATTAACTTTTAAGTTATTTATATTAATATAATATTTATTAAATTAAAAAAATTATATTTTTATAAATCTTAAAAATTAAAATTTAAATTATTAAAATATTAATATATTTAATTTTAGCTGTTATTGTTATGGTTAGGTAAAGAATAAAATTACATTTATTTTTTAATTAATACTAAAATATAACTTTTAGTCTTATCCATAAAAATAATTTTTAATATCACATCAACATTTACTTGTGAACTTTATAACCATAATTTTTATCAAAATTAAAATTGAAGAATAAATACTGTAAAAAATATTTCAAATAGCTTTTTAAAATTTACAACCTTATTTTTTAAAACACTTTCAAAAATATGCTGTAAAAATTATTGTTTTAATTTACTAAAACTTTTCTTAACTATTTATTCCTTCAAATTAGAAAATTTTTAAATAGTCTTTTATTTTAATTTTAATAAAAATATATTTTTATTTAAAAATCATGATAATAATAAAAATATCAACTTGATACATAGATTTTAATTTCGTTTCCAATTTTAATTTCATTAAATTTAATTATTTTTTAATTTTAAAATAATTATTTTAATTTAAAATTAAATTATTTAATCTCAATCAATATATTTAGAATAATTTTATTCCGAGCGGCCGGTCCTCTCCCATAAAAAAACTCAAACAAATTTCGTCTTTATCTGAAGTCATCTCATCAAAACTTGTGATTTTCCCTGTAATAATAACAGAATCCATTAATACAAACTCCTTACCCTTCTCACTCGCTCTAAACAAAGAAAAAATAATTTCCTTCATTTTCACAGTAAACAAACAGACAAATTAGTCAATCTGAATCTGTCAAATGCTGCAGCTATTCTTTGCCGTGGCCTTCTCGGCGGTACCTTTGACTCTCTACGTTCCGCCAATTCGATCTCTCAACTCATTTGTCGAGACCATCGAGGGTTTGCTTCACCATATTGCTTTATACTCTTTCAGAACCTATCCTCGCCTGCGTCTTGCCTTCTCTCGAATCTTCTCCAACCTATTTCACTTGTTCAGGTAGACCTCTGGAAATTTGTTGTACAATTTGATGTTGATTTCTTTGAAGCCGTTCTAATTTCTTTTTTTCTTTGTATTTTATTGTCATTTTTGCTTCTGAATTTAATCCTGAAATTTATCGGACTTGTGTACATGGATGTGATACATGTTATTGGAATAACTCTTAATTATTATGCACATGTCTCTTATGTCATCTGGGTTTTGCTTTCTTGTTTGGTTTTTTATTGTTTTGTTGCTATTGATTTGGGATTTGTTGACATTAGTTTTGGAATTACACCTGAATTAATTATTTCAAAATTTGTGCATTTGATTTCTTGTTTCTCAGCTTTGCAACTCCCTGTTAAGTTTTGTTCTTTTTCAATTGTATTTACCGCTTATTTTGGATCTCACTCAGGATTCTCTCTCTTGATTATTATTATTATTATTATTATTATTATTATTATTATTATTATTATTATATATATTTTAACTTTGACATATGCCCTGTAGGAATCTTATTCTAATGTAAGGATAATCGAGTTAATTATTAAATATATCGAAAGCACTAAAAAATAGTATTCATTTTTTATAGAAAAGTAAGTATTTATATTACAAATAATAAATTTCGTATAATTATGAGAAATGATATAATGTGCACATAATAATTTTTTAAATGTTTAGAATTTACATTGCACGTACTATTGATTTTGGGTTTTTCTTTATATCATATTTAGAGTATTATTTTTTTTTAATTTTACTTTTTATTTTTTAAAATATAATAAATATTTATATAAAAAATATTTATATAAAAATAATTTAATACATTATTAATATATTTTTATAAAAATAAAATTTAATTATAGAATAAAATTTAAATGTGATGGATAAAAATAAATAAAAAATATATATTAAAAAAAAAGTTTGAAATCTCTATCAAGAAGTCTTGATTTGAATGGTGGGAATTTATGAAATAGAGAATTATCTGATTATGTAGTTCATGAAAACCTAAAAAAGGATATTTTAGTGGTAGTTGAGGATTAATTTCATCTCATTTTATTTATATATAAGTTGTGATTTTAGAACCTTACTATATTTGGATAAATTTTGGGAGAGGAAGAAATATAAAAGGAGTAAAATATTTTTTATTTTTTCTCTTATTTGAATGAGTAGAAAATAAAAGAGGGAAAGTGAAAGTTAATCATAAAAATAAAGGGTAGATATGTAATTTCTTAAATATAAATCTAATTTTTTTTTCTTTGATTTTTTATATTCTCTTTAATTTAAAAAGAAAATAATTAAAAAAAATATGACTTATTTTTTTTTCTCTTTTATTTAAATAAAAAAAATTATCTTTTTAAAGTAATTCTTCTCTAATTATTTTTGCTTTCTTCATCTTTTCTACCTGTTCAAACATGGTGTTAAAGTAGGCTTTGAATGGTAGGTGTGAAAGAAATGTAATGCTCATAATCGGATGGTTTCTATTCCTTGACTTAAAAAAAAAAAATTGTGTTTTTAAAAAAAATCCTTTTAATTTATTATAATAGGTTAAAACAAATGAAATTGAATGAGTAGAAAATAAAAGAGGGAAAGTGAAAGTTAATCATAAAAATAAAGGGTAGATATGTAATTTCTTAAATATAAGTCTAATTTTTTTTTCTTTGATTTTTTATATTCTCTTTAATTTAAAAAGAAAATAATTAAAAAAAAATATGACTTATTTTTTTTTCTCTTTTATTTTTTTTCTCTTTTATTTAAATAAAAAAAAATTATCTTTTTAAAGTAATTTTTCTCTAATTATTTTTGCTTTCTTCATCTTTTCTACCTATTCAAACATGGCGTTAAAGTAAGCTTTGAATGGTAGGTGTGAAAGAAATGTAATGCTCATAATCGGATGGTTTCTATTCCTTGACTTAAAAAAAAAAATTGTGTTTTTAAAAAAAATCCTTTTAATTTATTATAATAGGTTAAAACAAATGAAATTATCATCTTATCTCATTCCATCTCTCCATCTGTCCCTTGCATGATCAAATATAATGATTAAAATTATTTTATTTTATATAATTTTAGTTAATAAATTTAAGTCTTTTAATTAAATAAATTCAAACTGATTGTTAATTATATTCAAAATTTTTAATTTTAGATAATTTAATTAAAAAATTTTTATTTAAAATTTAAAAATTAATTTGGGAATTTTTATATTTTACATTTGGATTGTCACATGGCATGCAATGTAATATTTTTTTTATTTTTTTAAAAAATATTATTTACTTTCTGTATTTTAGTGAAAAATTAACTATTTGATCTCTATATTTAAAAAAATATACTATTTAGTCCCTGTATTTTAATTTCGTTAAACTATTTAGTCTTTTAATCAAATTTTTCATTATTCATGCCATTAAAATTACTATTTAATTCATTTATTTTAAGAAAACTAATTAGTTGATCTCTGTATTTTGAAAAACATTACTATTTAGTCTCTCTTCTTTTTTTTTAATTTCCAAATCTTTGGACAACATTTTATATTTTCTCTAGTGGAAAATAATTTTCCTTGATTACTTAAAGGTTTAAGGAAACTGATTCACTTTTTTGTATAATAGCTTATATCATTTTTATCAACAGATGAAAACGAAAAGAGAATGAGAGGGAAAAGAGTGTAGGTGTAAAGAAGAAACATAGAGAGAGAAAAATAAGGAAGGATAAAAGAGAAATAAAGGGAAGAAAATTAGAATAGTTTAAGTATAAAAAATAATTGTAAGACTAAATAGTTAACAGAGTTAAATAAAATGTACTAACTAATGTGTTTTTCTAAAATATAGGGACTAATTAATTAGTTTCATTAAAATAGAAGGACTAAATAGCAATTTTATTGATTAATGAAAAAATTGACAGAGAGATTAAATAGTTCAATAAAAGTAAAATTTAGAGACTAAATAATATTTTTTTTTTAACTATAGAGACTAGATAATTAATTTCTTAAGATACATGTACTAAATAGTAACTTATCATTTTTTTTATTTGATTCATCTCTTATATATATATATATATATATATATATATATATATATATATATATATATATATATATATAGCAGGGAGATTTTCTCTTGTTACTGGCACGTCGCAATTTAAATTTTGGTGTTGCCATGTGGCATTATAAAGTAAGAAAATTTCTCTATGCTACTGCCACATGACATTCTAAACTGAAGTGATGCCACGTAACACTTACCATATAAAAATTATTATATTAATAGATATAGTTATTAATATAAGTAACTATTACCATTACTATTATCATTAAATATCTTTATTATTATCATTATTACCATAACTTTCATGACTAACTAATTAAAAATATTAGATATATTTCAATAAATTTATAAATTTCTCATTTAATAATTCTCAAATTGTTAATTATATTATTTAATTATAAAAATTTAAGAATTATATGGCTTAAAATTAATAAAATAATTTAAAATTATACTATAAAAATAGTCACATAAAGTTAAATAGTTTGCCTTCTCTCTTTTTTATATATTTAATAAATTTTAATTTACTTTAATAGTATTTTATTTTTATTTAACTTATTTTAGTACGTATTTAATAAAAACATTTTCAATAATATATTGAATGCGATATATATATATATAATAAATTATGAAAAAATGAAATAAAATTTTATTTTCCTAGTTATAGTAAATAAAAAATTTATATTAATATTTAATTTTTATTATTTTTTTTATATTTTTTATAGTATAATTAATAAATAATAATATTATTATTATTTTAGTTAATATTAATCATGTTATATTGTTTTATTATTATTTAAAACTTTTTTAAAATTATTATAAATAATAATAAAATAATATAATATGATTAATATTAATTAAAATAATATATATATATATATATATATGTGCACGCCAAATAATTTTATTAAATTATCTTTATTTTTTATTAATTAATTATATAATTTCTTTAAATTATGATTAAGTTATTAATTCTTTAATTATATATATATAAGTTACAAATTATTTAATTATTACACTTTAATATTATAATAAATAGTTATTATTATTATTATTATTATTATTATTATTATTATTATTATTATTATTATTATTATTACAAATGCCTAAAAAAGCTCAATTTAATTAGAGATATCACAACCCAACCTATGGGCCTGATCGGCACTAGGACCTGGGTCAGCCTAAAACCCCCAAGGCCCGTAGTAAGCCTAACTATTCATTAACCCAACTCTGATGCCCATTTGGGCCCAATTTCAAGAAATCAACCGGACAGAGTCCTGCCATAAAATGGACCTTTCAACGGGGAGTTTTTGATTCACCCGACCTGTAAACACAATATATATCAAGTGGGGAGCTCAGCTCTCCCTCCACACACTCATAACAACATAAAAATAAATGGGAGCTTAGCTCTCTCATCCAGTCCATCAACATGCATAAAATAATAAATTTACAGGTCCAAAATAATAATTTATATTACAGACCCAATTCAATAAATACTTCTAACACATGCGGAAATTCTAGAAGTTTATAGAATTACACAAACATGAATAGACGACCTGTGAGGGAGAAAAGCAGGTTAACCTCGAAAATATCCTCCTGTGGCCTGGAAAAATATTGAACAGGAGTTAGCGTTCGACTCAGAGAGTAAAATATCAATTTTAACCATAATCTCCATAACTATCTAAAACTAATGCACCATGTAGAGTGAAATGCAACATCAACAATAATTTCATATCACAACATCAAAAAGGTAATTTGGAGCACTCACACATCCAGTAATATCAATCATAATATATGGGAGCTGATTCCCTATATAGCTCTCTTAAATCCAACCTGTGCCAGCGAAGAACTTAAGCCAGACTTTCGCTTAATAAACCAAATCGGGGTCCCAGCGAAGAACTCAAGCTGTGTCTACCCCGAAGGACCGGGTCCCAGCGAAGATCTCAAGCCGTGTCTACCCGTCCTATCCATAGTCAACACCACATCACACGCACGCCAAAGCATGCACACTGCTCCAAATTACCACAACAACATCCATGACACTTTAACATTTATGAATGCAACACAAAACGTGCCTAGAGTTTAACTACATATATATATAAACATATAAGTGATGCATGGACATGCTTGAACATATAATAATATCGAAATTACAATTAAAATTAATATTTTACTCACAGACTTGACAGCGGTCACTATGGCGACTGGGCGGAGGAAGAAGGTTGTCCCGGCTCACCTGACAATTTTATTACAATCATTTAATAAATTTGACTCAATACAAACTTAAGAAAAGACCAAATACGTCCTAAGTCGTGCCGAAAATCCGGCAGAGTCTCCCCTATACCTAGGACTTACCCAACCTGCAAAAGAGCTCAAAACGCACTTCTATATTCACAAATCATACACTCACAACTCAATCACATCACACAGCCCCTCCTGGGCTCATCCAAACAGTCATCAATCAAAATATGTAAATTTACAGTTTAGTCCTTATAATTGATCATTTTTGCAAAAACTGCCCAAATAAGCTCTAAAAATTCTAAAACTTTGCCCCGCTGTCCTTAGCAATATTACTAGGCTATTGCAAAAAGAATCATAATTTTCTGAGCTACCACGAATATTTTACGGATTTTTAATCTCATTTAAGCACTAGAAAATTACGAAAAAGTAAGGTTCGGGTTTACCTATGCCGATTCCGACTTCGGAGACGTGCTCAGGACGTCTGACAACGGTGAACCTCGATCCAATTCGGAGAATTTTTCGGTAATCGGTCTGTCTGGCTGGAAATTCACAGATCCGAACAACTGTCGAATTTCCGTGAATTGAAGATACCTAAACGAAGCCCACAACACGGGGGTTAGCACATAAATTTTACGGAATTTTCTAAACTCATTTAATGCTTGGAAAAACACTAAGAAGTTCCGTGGGACCTACCGAAAAACGGTATCGAAAAAATTTGAAATTTATATCGCCGCGAAGCTCTCGACGAGTGGAGCGCTCTGGTACTCTCGGTTTTCTCGTGGGGTTCACGATTTGCGAGAAATCTAGCCCAAAAGTCAAAATGGGTTAGAATTTCCCGGGTAAAAATTGGACAAACCGCTCGATGGATTTTGGTGTTCTTGGTGTTTATGGAAAGCTCTCGACGAGTAGATGGATTTAGATACAAGACCCGGTCCGATTGGTGGCCGGATAGACCTGATTTCGGCCGGGAAGACGAAGCGGCGCGCTTGCTCGTTGCGTTGCTTCGGGCGCCTTTTGCCGGCATTCCAGGCGGTGGTTGGCGAGGGCAGGTGGCTGGGGAGGCGCGTCGGCGAGCTGGGGTGGCAGCGGCGCGGCAAAGGGAGGAGGGAGGAGGGATGGGAGAGAAAACGGGAGAGAAAGGGAGGAAGGTCGGGATGCGTGCGGGGAGGAAGAAAAAGAAAGAAGCCAGTCCGATTCGATCGGTCCGATCCGGTCCGGTTCGATTCGATTCGGCCGGTTCGATTCAGAATACAAAATTTTGAATTTTACTCTGCCTTGGGACCGAAAACGAGGTCCAAAAATTCTGAAAAAATTCCAGAAAACTCAGAAAAATGCGTAGACTCGAAATATATTTTTAGTTTTGCTACGTGATCTTTAAATTAATTTTTAAAAATCATCAAAGTTTATATTTTTGGAAAATCGAATCCGATTTCTAAAATTCGAAAAATTTCAAATAATTTCCTAAAATTCAAATAAAATAAAATATCAATATTTACCCAAAAATAATAAATTTAAAAATTAGGGGTGTTACAAGAGATAAGCAAAATTAAGAGTTAATTAGATTAATTTATTAATTATATCCATTAAACGCATATGCTAATTTTATATATGTTCCATTTTTACTTCCTGATGAAGAGGCAATTTAGATGTTTGTAAAATAAATTTAAGAGGATGTAGAATTTTAAATCTATCACACTTATACCAAGTAGTAAATTTTAATTCAATTTATTGATGATAATTTTTTTTTTTATATTTCTTAAATAGTTATAATATATAATTATTTTATAATTTAATTTTTTAAATACAATCCTTAATTGTTTTGATCTTTTAAATTTAAATAATTAAAAAGTAATAATTACAAAATATAATTTTTATTCATTATGAGGTTATCTAATTTTTAATTTAAAAATATTAATGGCAGTTACTTTAAAGGAAAGTGAAATATTTTTAAACACATTTATTGCAATTAAATTTAGTGTTTAATTGTAATATATTAGAAATATTTTCAAATTTTAATTAAATATCTAAATTTTTATATAGAAATTATCTCTCAACTATATTTTTATATAGAAATAGAATTTCAAAAATAGAATGCAAATATGATTACATCGAAAATTTAATAACAAGTAAAGATGATTACAAAAAATAAAGTTACAATATTAAAATTATGGAATCTATCTTTTGAAAAATATTATATATTTTTAATATTTATCATATTAATAAAAAATAATGATATTTAAAATTTAATTTTTATGAAATATATTTATCTTATATTATAAATTTATAATATTTTTGTGAAAAAAATATTTTATAAAAAATATATCATGTTAATAAAAAAAAGTTACACTTTATAAAAATTTAAAGATATAATATTTTTAAAAATAATATAATAAAATATTATTTTAATTAATAGTAATGCTATATATTTTCATTATTATTAAAATTAAATAATTTAATTCATTATTAGTAATTTAATATATTTTTTTATTATATTAATAATAAAAAATTATACTTATATATTTTTTGAATAATATTATTTTTTTATTAATCTAATATATTTTCTATAATCTAGATATATAAATTATAAGATAAAATATAAAAATTTAATCAAATTTAAATTATTTTTTAAATAAAATAATTTTATTATATTTTAATGGAAGTAATCATAGAAACTACTATTAGTATATGTATAAAAAGAATTAAATAGATATTTTAATTAATTACACTATAAATTAATTAAAAATTTATTATTATATTCGATAAAAAATTTTATAAATTAAATTAAATAAGAGATATATTTTAGTTGAAAATTAATTTAATAGTAATAATTTATTTTATTTAGAATGTAATTAAAAATTAAATTAAAAAATAAAAATTATAAATTTTCTAGTTAGAAAAACAAAAGAGCAGAGATTGTACACTAAGAGAGAGAGGGAGAGAGAAAGACTGAGGGGGAGAGAGAGATGAATTAAATAAATAAAATTAAAAAAAATGACATAATATGATGCATGACAATTTAGGTATAAAAAATTAAAATTTCTAAATTAATTTTTAAATTTTGAATAAAAATTTTTTAATTTTAAAAATTATGATTGAACTGTTTAAAATTAAGAATTTTGAATATAATCAATAATTAACATAAATATTTAAATTTATTTGATCAATAGGTCTTAAATTTATTAATAAAATTATTATTTATTATTTAATTAAATTTTATTAAATTAATTTTGTTATTTTATTATTATTAAATTAATTAAGCTACTTTCTTTTAAATATTAATAAATAAAGTAAGAAACAACTAGAATTTCCTTTTGTGAATGTGTAAACAATTAGAATGTCCTCTTGAGTGTCTTGTACAATGGACGTGCATGAAACCTGTTAAAAGAAAGAATACAAGTAATGAAAGAAAGGATTGTATATTTGTCTGTGTCTCATTTACAGAGATGTTACATCTATTTATACATGAGAATATGAACTAATTTGGACAAGAATAATAATTGCTATAATTATGCTACACAAATCTCCTATAATTATGCTAATTGTTGTAATTATGCTACACAAATTTCCTATAATCATGCTAATTGCTGTAATTATGCTAACACCCCCCCTCAAACTCAAGGTGGTAGCACAGGTGCCAACTTGAGTTTGCTTAAGAGATCCTGAAAGCGAGTGGGAGAATGCGTTTTGGTGAATATATCAGCGGTTTGGCTGACAGAGGAGACAGGAATCAAACATATGGTGCCATGAGCAACATGATGACGTACAAAATGACAATCAATTTCGATGTGTTTGGTACGCTCATGAAATACATCATTATGAGAAATCTGTATGGCACTTCTATTATCGCAATGAAGCATTGTGGCAGAAGAATGAGTGACACCCAAATCAGTTAATAACCACCGTAACCAAAGTAATTCAGATGTAGCATCAGCAAGAGCACGATATTCAGATTCTGTGCTAGAACGTGCAACAACGATTTGCTTTTGCTACGCCAAGAGATAAGAGAATTACCCAAGAAGAAACAATAACTTGATTGTAGAGCGACGATCGCCGGATCACCACCCAATCGGCATCGAGTAGCGGATAATACTAGGGAGGAGGTAGCGAGAAAAGTGCAAACCATGATAAATAGTGCCTTTTATATAACGATGGATTCGATTTACTGCAGATAAATTAGTTGAGCGAGGAGCAGACATAAACTGGCTGACCAGATGAACAACATAGGAAATATCGGTCGAGTAATCGTGAGATAAACAAGACTCGACAAGTCATCGATATAAAGTAGGATCATCAAGAGGAGTGCCATCAAGAGGTGTGAGTTTGCAATTGAGCTCCAATGGGGTTGATCTTGTTTTGCTATCGATGATGCCTGCTGAGAAAGTAAGTCGGATGCATACTTGGCTTGAGATAGATAATAGCCATCGAATTTTGAGAAACTTCAAGACCCAAAAATAGTGAGAGAACCTGTGTCTTTCATTTCAAAATGTTGATTGAGATAATGTTGTAACTCTAAAATACCGGATAAATCATCTCTGTTATTATCATATCATCAACATAAAGCAACAGAAGAACAATACCACCGCTGGTTGGCGAGTGAATAATGCACACTCATGTGGACTAGAGAGAAACCAAGTTGAGTAAGAGTGGAACTAAATTTGGCAAACCAGGCCCTGGGAGCTTGTTTTAATCCATATAAGGCTCGCCGAAGTTTGCAAACCTTATGAGGAGAATGACAACCAAGAGGAGGATGCATATGAACCTCTTCCGTTAAATCACTATGAAGAAAAGCATTTTTGACATCCATCTGTAAAAGTTTTCATTTACGAACTGCAGCAATAGCTAAGAGATTGTGAATAGATGTTAATCAGGCCACTGGAGCAAAAGTTTCTTCATAGTCGATACCATACTCTTGAGTGTACCCTTTGGCTACTAAGCGAGCTTTGTAGCATTCAATAGTTCCATCAGAACGGGTCTTGATTTTGTAAATCCATTTGCAACCAATAGGGGTCTTGTTTGGTGGAAGATCAACTAAATCCCAAGTATGAGTTTTCTCTAAAGCTTGAAGTTCGTCAGTCATAGCTTGCTGCCAAAGAGGGTCAGTACTTGCCTCACGATAAGAACGAGGCTCATGAAGGGTTGCAATAATAGAGTAACAGTGAAAATCAGAAAGATAATGAGGAGTTTCTCTTACACGGGTAGAACGACGAAGAGTAGTGCTAGGAGGAGATGCAGGTGCAGGTACTGGATCAACAACTGATGCCGATTCAACAGGGGCAGGTGTAGTTGGGCTAATATTGAGCACATCACAATCACCTGGATCAGGACTTGGAAACAACTCTTTGGAGGAGTCAGTGAAAAATAGAGAGTCAGTATTAACAGAGTGATGAAATTTGGAAAGAGAAGAGAACATAGTATTTTCTCAAAAGGTAACATGACGAGAGATGCGTAACTTATTAGAAACAGGATCCCAACAACGATACCCTTTGTGTTCAATGCCATAACCAAGAAAACAACATAGACGAGCACAGGGTTCTAATTTGGTATGTTCATGAGGTTGTAAAAGAACAAAAGAAACACATCCAAAAGGTTTAAGGATGGAATAGTCAGGAGGTTGTCCAAACAACTTTTCAAAAGGAGATAAATTATGAAGAACCAAGGTAGGAAGACGATTAATAATATAAAGATGAAGAGTCGCTTCTCCCCAAAATTTTTACGGACATGAGGCGAGAAAGAAGAAGAGTACGTCTGAGAATCAAGAATATGGCGATGCTTGCGTCGGCTCGCCCATTCTGTTGAGAGGTGTGAGGACAAGAACGTTGAACAACGGTGCCTTGTTGACTAAGAAATCAAGTAAAGAAGAATCCCGATATTCCATGGCATTGTCATTTGGAGAATTTTAATGTCACAAGAGAATCGAGTTTTAATCATTTTTGCAAATGTAATGTAAATTTGTGATAACTCGGATCGATGTTTCAAAAATATATCCAAGTAAACCGAGAATAATCATCAATAAATATTACAAAATAACGAAAACCATTTATCAAGAAATAGGAGAAGGACCCCAAATGTCGAATGAATTAAACCAAAAGGAGTGTCAAGTAGTATTATTATGAGAAAAAGATAATGCAGTTGTTTTGCAAGCTGACAATTTAAACAAGTAAATGACTCAAACTTAGTAGATCCTAATAATCCACGAGACATTAAAGGTTGAATTGTAGGGGTAGAAGCATGACCACGACGAAGATGCCAGTGGTGAATGGAGGAATTAGGGATTGTAGCTGCAGACACAAATCTACGAGGAAGATGTAAAGATGTAAGCTCAAATAATCGACCCACTCTGCGACCCTTCCCAAGAATCATGTCCGTTTGTGGATCCTGCACTGGACACCATGGTGAGAAAAATAACATTTAGTCCTTTTTCACACAATGACCAATAGAAATAAGATTGAGTGCCAAATTAGGGATATAATAAGTGTCAGGGAGATGAAGATTTGAGGTAGACACATGACCAGTATGTGTGATGTTCATTTTAGTACCATTTGCAGTATGGATTGGTGGTAAGGAAGATACAGGTTTCTGAGAAGACAAGAATTTAAGATTAGTGGTCATATGATTACAACATGCAGAGTCAAAAAGCCAATAAGAATTACCCGGAGTGGCAGACATGGCAGCAGGAGAATTAGAAGAGATAACCTGTTTGAATAGTGCCTCAAGATCACTCATGGTGATGGCAGTAGAGCCCTCGATGCAAAGAACAGCGATGTGAGAGGAAGATCCAGGCTTTGAGACATTCTTGAATTTATAATGCCCTCCTTTTGGTCTTGGAGGACGTGTGGGACAATGTTCAAGAATATGACCGTAACCATGACAATATTTGCATTTTATAGTAGGACAATATGCAAAAGCATGACCAATTTGATTACAATTCTTACAGAGTTGATTGCCAGATTTCTGATGTGAGGATCTAGTAGTTGCAAGAGCAGCTTCAAATTGAGGAGCTTTATCCAAACCGAGACGAGTCTCTTCAAAAATAATCTCTTGAATAGCAGTTTCCAATGATGGGAGTGGATTTCGATGTAGCAGGGATGCTCGAACGGCCTCATATTCTGAGCGAAGAGCCATTAGAACTTGAATGAGATGAAGATGATCTTCACTGATTTTGGCTTGAGATATTTGATTCCAAATAGGTTGGACTCAGGCAAGAAAATCATTCCGCAGATTGACTCGCTTCTTGTTTCAGATTCTGAAGAGTAGTCCACAAAAGATAATAGTTGGCATGTCCAGTGGTCTGATACCGCTTAGCCAAAAAATCACAGATTTCTTTGGCATAGTCATAATTAGCATACTGGATGTGGATTGACGAGACAGAGGTTTTGCGTAACCAGGTGATGATCGATGATTTTTACTATCCCAATCCTCAAGACGGCCAAGAATTTTGCATCGGTTTCATCGTTCTCTTGTCGGCAGTTGATATCTCCGGTAACAATACGCCAAAGCTTGCGACCTATCAAAAAACTTTTCATTCCTTGAACCCAAAGATTATAGTTGGAACCAGTCAGAACTGTTGCAATAGGTTTTGAAATATCAGATTTCTCCATTGATAACAAGATGAGGAAAAAAAAAAGGTATAATAATAGGTATGAAAGAATGAACCAGAACAGGTTGTAGAGAGAGCAGAGAGACCCAAAAAGAACTAGAAATAAAAGCTTTATGGCTCTGATACCATGTTAAAAGAAAGAATACAAGTAATGAAAGAAAGGATTGTATATTTGTCTGTGTCTCATTTACAGAGATGTTACATCTATTTATACATGAGAATATGAACTAATTTGGACAAGAATAATAATTGCTATAATTATGCTACACAAATCTCCTATAATTATGCTAATTGTTGTAATTATGCTACACAAATTTCCTATAATCATGCTAATTGCTGTAATTATGCTAACAAAACCAAATAAGAAGGTGAGACGACAAGCATCAATTCACCGCCACTGCAAACGAGAGAAGTCCAGCGGTGAAAAATGACTGGATATTTTTTAATTGAATTAGCTTTTTTAACAGGCTTAGAATCCGTGATTTAATTTTTTTATATATAATTTTAAAAAAATTTTGGTACTATTTAATTAATTTTAAAATATTTTAAAATTTTATTTTATATATATGCATTCAATGTAATACATTATCACTCATAAAAAAAAAAGTTATTCTTTAGATTTAAAAGCGTCAAATCTACGACTATGAGTGAGGATATACACGTATCGAAAGTATTTCATAATTTATTTTTACATCATCACTAATAGGATGATAGAGTTGTAAAATATTTAAAAGTATAAAATTTAATTTATAATTTTTAAAATACAAAGTATAATTAAAAAAATAGAAAAAACAGGTTTTATGGAAATTTTTTAAGATTATTAAATTTTAAAATATAAATTATTAATTATAAATATATTTATTTAAATTATTAAAGATATATAAATTTAACAAGATTTGAATTTTATTTAGGTAATATAATTGGGTTTGAAATAAATTTAAATATTTAAATATTAATTAGATTCGAATATGATGATTTTCATGAGTACTTTATATATTTGTCATCCTTAGCATGATCTAAAAATCAAAAAATAAAATTTTCTTAAATATTTGTCCTAAAAGTTATATAATAATTAAAGTTTCCCTAACTAATTAAAGTTGGCTATATGAATCAATTTTTTACCATTCATTTATGTTTGAGATGAATTCCCTATTAATATTTAGATATTATAAATTTTTCATTATTACTTCTTTTTATGCCATTTTATGTTTCTCTTTTTTCATTTTTTTTATTTAACCACTAATTTATCATATTTTCGTATTCAAACATTTTCAAGTTAATCATATTAATTCATATTGAATTATTAAACTCTCAATTTTAAAAGTAATTTGAAATTTTGTATAAATTAAAATGTATTATGAGTAAATTTTAGAGAAATTACCAAAAAAATTCACGCTTTAAATTTTTATTTTTGCAATTATACCCTATACTTTAAAAATTACTAATTAAATCCTATATTGTTGAATATTGTGCAATTCTATCTTACAATTGGCATAACGTGGCATTTGACATGGCATTTTCGTTAGTCACTTAACAGACTGAGTAACAATAGGTATAATTATGTAACTTTTCAAAGTTTAGGGTTTAATTGGTAATTTTTAAAGTATAGGGCATAACTGAAAAATTTTCTAAAATTTAGAATTTTTTTGATAATTTCCCCTTAATTTTATGGGTAAAAAATAAAATTTTATTAATTACTAAAATTAAAAGTGAAAATATTTAATTTCTTTACTATAAAGAAGACAAATTCAACTCCTTGAATTTAATAAAAGTACTCAATTGGTTGAAAAAAAAATTGAATTGATTAGAGACAATAAAAAATAATAATTAAAATGTATAATATATATGAAAGATAGTTTGTATGAAAGGCATTATTTGAATTAAACTCTACTATCAAAATTATATAAAATATTAAAATTTTCATCCTTTTTCGACTTTAATCTTTTTCTTCATTCTTTATCTTCTTTGTCGTCTTTAATAAGTATTGATAGCTTTACAACTTTCTGTATATCTAATATAATGATTTTCTTTTTAAATAGATATGCAGAATCTTTATCTTTATTTAATTTTATATAAAAAAAATTATTTTCCTTGCCTTGCACAAAATCATCCTCTTGTAAAATTCATTCTCTTCTTTGTGCTTCTATTAACTGTTAGTAATATGCCCTAGAGCATATCATGAAATTGTGTCTTGTAAACACTTATTCTTTTTAATGGCATATATCTTTTTCTTTTAAATTTAAATTATTTATATTTGATACTACCCTCTCAGAATAAAGTCAAAATGTCAAAGATATTTCCAGCATGGATAGTCAAAGTAAGAAATATTTTCAATATTGTGACACCCCTTACCCGTCTACAGTGTAGCCGAGCAAGTTATGCCACTCAGTGTGTCGGAACACCAATTCATGTTTCAATTTCAATTAATCCCTTTTAATTCATTTATTTATAATTTTTGATAAATCTAAATTTTTTCGCAAATTTTATAGAAAATCCGGCAGAGTGCCGGCTATAAATTGGAAAAACAGTTCTTCTGAACCTGTTAAAAATACTCCCAATAATATCATCACATTATTCTTAATCAAACTACAATACATTTTCAACAATTTCTCAATTCACTTCAGTATCTCAAAATTCAATTCAATTCAAAACACAGTCAACTCAATGAAAAATGCTCAATTTATTACTGAACATATTTCATAGATACTTACATCAAAGCATAATTACATGAATTTATAATATACATTACAGAAGGTTACAAAATACAAAATATCAAAATATCAAAATATCAAAAGTGGCCTAATGTCCTACCAAATGCACTGCAATGTGAGGTGACTCTGAACTCTGAGTGCAGATATGAAGGCTCACCCTGTATGCGGCCTGCTGGACTCCTGGCTATGTCTCGATACTGCGTGGCAAAAGCGACGCGCTAAGCAATTCTGCTTAGTGGTGACAATATAAAATAAAATAAAATAAATATAATAAATATGCAGAATGTATGTTTACATTTTTGGGTAGACTTAATTTCTGATATTTATTGCAGTATTATTCGATTTAAGTTTGGTAAGATTTATTAACATTGCCCGAGTAATCTATACTAGTTGACTGGACTAGATAAACGGGTAAACTGGTACTGGGTACTAAGTACCTCAGACCATCACACCATCGGTCACATTGTGTCTCCCGATGTGCAACAGAACAGCTAATAAGCTGTGATAATTATCGAGGATTAAACCCGAGTATAACAACTCAATATCATAGCCAAGGGCTATTATGTCACAGAATGGCATGGGAAGCCATGAAATACAGAATGGCATAAAGCCATATGCAGTACTGCTAACAGAACCCTATTGGCATGCCAACCTATCCAAACCAATCACATTAGGCCTACTAGGGCATTTAACACCTTTAATTTGTGTAATTCTTTGAAATTGAAATTTTTATCACCACTATTCCTTTCATTAGTCAACCAAAATGTTGACTTTTGCATTGACAATAGGTAATTTAGTTTAAATATTATCAACATACCACATTTTGTATTTTAAACTTGTTGGTATTGGTTGCCAATACCATCTCTAAGCTTAATGTGAATTGGACAGAATTTTCAATTTTCAAGCCTTGGGTTTACTGTTTCATTAGTTACTGTTGCAGTGGGAATTTGGAAAAATGGTAAACATAAAAGTTGTTCCTCATTTTGTCTAGTTGAATTTCCTTTTTTGAATCACTCCATTTGGAGTTTTGTAGCTCAAGTTATGGCCTAAAAACCATAACTGGCCGGATTGGGTAGATTCCAAAAATCTGGGCAAAACTGGTTCTGCCAGATTTGGTAACCTAAGTTTGGTTGGCAATTTGACTAAGTTATGATCATAATTTGGGTCAAGTTTCTTCATGAAAGTTGTTGGTATATATGTCACCTTGTTGCTGGTAAAATTTCAGGTCAATTGGACCTTGCTACATTGAGTTATGGCCAAATGACCAAATACTGTTCATTTGGTTATTTTGCCCAGGCAGATTGCAGGTCACCCGGATTAGGGTAAGCTTTTGGTCAAGTTGGTTTGGTTTTCTGGGCATGGTTTCTTCATCAAAGTTGTGCCATTATGTGTCTAGTTTCATGTCCAATTAGCCAAACACCAATTGAACCTCTACAATTTTAAGTTATGGCTGTCCAAACAGGGTGGACTCACAGCCACACCTGCAGGTCACACAAGGCAGCCACTCCAACCTCAAATCCCACAACCCAATTCACTTCATTTTTGGTTCAAACCAAACCAAATGGTCACTAATTGACCATTAAAGCCTACTTCCATCATCACATGATCAACATCTCAATTTTGGGTCCAAACCCTAGCTCTACCATTTCAACTTTTCAAACACATAAAATCAATGGATCAATTCACACTCCTAATGATGCATATACAAGTTTAAAGCATTAATTGACACTAACCTTTAATGGAGCTAATCTCAAGCTTGTAAGAACTCTTCCTTTTGATTTCTTTTTGCTCCCAAAAGCTTTACTAAGAGGAAAGAACAAGAATTTGTGTTGGGAACTTAGGCTTTAGTTGGGTAAAAACCAAGAAAATCAAGCTTGGTAAAGCTTGGTTATGGTGGACAATGGGAGAGCATGGGTGACGTTTTTGAAGAGAGAAAGGGCTGCTGAAATTTTCTAGAATTCTGCCTCATTTATCCCTTTTTATTGAATTTTAATTGTCTTGCTTTAATGTGATTGGCCATAGCATTTTTAATTACCTCATGCTTACATAAGCATGAGGTAATAAATCCCATTATTTCCATTTACTTTTCTTTCATTGCTTATTCATTTTTAAATAAATTTTCATTAATATTTATTCATATTTTATGTCATATAATTCACTTGCATAAATGGACAAGTTGGTCAAAAATCATCTCTGAAGACGAAATGACCAAAATGCCCTCCATTTGGCTTACCGGGCCAAAATTGTCTGTACCGATTGAAAAATTTTTCTAAGCATTTCCTTGGCATTCTAATGTCATAAAAACCTCAATGACCCTTCTCTAGAGTCCTAAAAATTATTTTATAATTTTTCCCCCGGGTCTAGGGCTCCTAGTTGCGAGAATCGTAACTTCTCACTAGGTTACCCATCGCTAGGGCACTGGCTCATTTAACTTGGTTGTATTTTGTTTCTAAAATTTTTTCTAAATTTTTCTTATTAATATTTGAGTTAATTATGGTTCCTCTCTTTAGTTTAAATATTTTTCCGGACGTTCTAGCTATCCGGACTGACACTGGTCACCGGAACAGTAGAATGTACGGATTTGCTACCGGGAGGGTGTTACAACTCTTCCCCTCTAATTTAAATTTGGTCCTCAAAATTTTACCTGATGCAAACAGTTGAGGGAACTATTGCCTCATCGTCTCTTCACTTTCCCAAGTTGCCTCCTCGGTGTTGTGGTGCCTCCAAAGCACTTTCACCAGTGGAATCTGCTTATTCCTCAACTCTTTTACTTCCCGAGCCAGGATCCGTATGGGTTCCTCTTCATATGTCAAATCCGGTTGTACTTCAATTTCTTCCATGGAGATGACATGTGAAGGATCTGAGTGGTATCTTCTTAGCATAGACACGTGGAACACATTGTGGATCTTGTCCAGCTCTGGTGGTAAAGCTAGCCTGTAGGCTACTGGTCCCACACGTTCAATGACTTCATATGGGCCAATGAACCTAGGGCTTAACTTACCCTTTCTTCCAAACCTCAATATTTTCTTCCATGGTGAGACTTTGAGAAACACTTTATCACCAACTGCATACTCTATCTCTTTTCTCTTCAGGTCAGCATAAGACTTCTGTCTATCGGAGGCAATCTTCAGGTTAGCTTTGATTATTTTCACTTTTTCCTCAGTCTGTTTCACCAGGTCTGGCCCTACCAGCTTATCTTCGCCCAATTCAGTCCAGCACACTGGAGTTCTACATTTCCTCCCATACAGTGCTTCATACGGGGCCATTTGGATGCTAGCTTGGTAGCTATTGTTATATGCAAATTCTGCCAGTGGAAGATATCTATCCCAACTTCCCTCAAACTCAATGACACAACTCCTCAGCATATCCTCAAGGACCTGACATATATTTCATGTTATTATTATCATTTCAGTTCAATATTTGCATTAGTTCAATTGGTTTCAGTTGTTTACCTGGATTACTCTTTCTGATTGCCCATCCGTCTGAGGATGGAAAGCTGTGCTGAAATGGAGTTGTGTACCCAAGGATTCATGCAACTTCTTCCAGAATCTTGATGTAAACCTTGGGTCTCGGTCAGATATGATAGAAAGTGGGATTCCATGCAGCCTAACTATCTCACTGATATACAATTCTGCTAGCTTCTCCAAAGGAGTAGTCACCCTAATCGGCAGAAAATGTGCTGACTTCGTCAATCTATCCACTATCACCCACACTGCATCATGCTTCCTTTGGGTGAGAGGTAGACCACTAACAAAATCCATAGTGACCCGGTCCCATTTCCACTCAGGTATGTTTATAGGCTGCAATAGTCCTGATGGAACTTGATGTTCTGCTTTAACTTGCTGACATGTCAAACACTTAGTCACATAGTCAGCTATATCCCTCTTCATACCAGGCCACCAATAATGAGGCTTCAAATCATTATACATTTTTGTGCTCCCCGGGTGCATAGCATATACACTAGTGTGTGCTTCTTTCAGAATATTAGTCCTCAGTTCCCCATCATCTAGTACACACACTCTCCCTCTGTAGTATAAACACCCATCTGCTTTCACCTCATATTCAGTTTCCTTCCCCTCAGGAATTTTAGCCATAATGGCCATTAGTTTTTCATCTGCCTTCTGCCCATCTTGTATCTACTGTAGCAGGGTTGGCCTGTGACACCCCTTACCCGACTACAGTGTAGCCGAGCAAGTTATGCCACTCAGTGTGCCGGAGCACTCTATTTTATCTTAATTCATTTTTATCATAGTTTTGAAAATAACTTGTGAAATATAATTCATTTATTGAAATTGTAATTTATTTGAGGTTCCGAAAATTTTATAGAAAATTCGGCGGAGTACCGGCTAAAAATGGAGAAAACAGTTCTTCGGAACCTGTGAAAAACAGTTCCTATGATCATATTCAATCAATCCCAACTCCAATTATCAACAAAGTCTCAGAATAATTTCATCAATTTCATTTATTTCTCAATCATTCATCTCATGGTACCCATATACAATTCACATTTTGTATCACATCAATTTACAGCAATTTCTTAACGATTCCTCTATTTGTCATTTTACATCATCATTAGACTCAATCATAAATAAATTCTCACATGTGATTTATAATCACAAATTACAAGTACTTACATTAATACAAAATTATATTACATTTGTTCAAATACATATGATAAAATAAGAGTTTAATTACCAATTTTACAAAAATCTCAAAATACAAAATGGGACCTAGTGTCCTACCAATGCACTGTGGATGGTGAGGTGACACGGACACTATGCAGAACTGTGAACGGCCTTACCCAATCTGTGGTCTACTGGGCCCTCTGTCCAAATCTTCAGTACCTACGCGTTGCAAAAGCGACGCGCTAAGCATAAAGCTTAGTGGTGCCAATAATACAAGAAAATACAATATGCAAATAAAAATAATAATTTGCTTGCTATTGTGTTCATAAGAAATGAATAATTACTAACTTATTGTGTAGTCGATGGCTAATCATGTTTCATGATATTAACTTCTTCATACATTTCGTTAATTATTTTCTTCATGATATTGAGCTTCTTTGTATTTTTGTAATCATTCCTGATACTTAATTTTCGTATTTTCTTTAATAATCAGTTCAATCACAGTTATACTTTTCCATGCCCAAGTAACCTATCTTTGGACGATCGGATCGATAACGGGTCGTTGGCACTGGACACCGCGGTGCCTCGGGCCGTCATACCATGGGACGCAGAACGTCAACCACGTATGCAGTCAGTATGGCTAAAAAGCCATGATATCACATAATTGGCATAAAAGCCATGAATACGGGCATAAAAGCCATGAATACGGGCATAAAGCCATGAATATAGGCATAAAGCCTTTCGCAGTACTGCTAAAATAATACCCTATTGGCATGCCAACCTATCCAAACCAATCACATTAGGCCTACTAGGGCATTTTGCACTTTTAAGTTTCACAATTTTTCAATTTCAAGTTTTCATGTCACTATTCATTTTATTAGTCAACTAAAATGTTGACTTTTGCATAAACCATAGGTACATTGGTTTTAGTACTCCCAACATACCACATTTTATATTCAAAACTTGTTGATTTTGGTCACTTTCTCAAAGCTTAGGTCATTTTGGCAAAATTACCAATTTTTGGTTTTGGTGTCACTATTCACCTCATTGGTCAACAAAAATGTTGACTTTTGGATAGAAAATAGGTGTATTGGTTTTAACACCCCAAACATACCACATTTTGTATTTAAAACTTGTTGGTATTGGTTGCCAATACCATTCCTAAGTTTAATGCTAATTAAACAAAATTTTCAGATTTGGTGCTTCATCTTTACTGTTCTATTTGTTATTTTTACAGTGGGAATTTGAGGAAATGGTAAACATGAAAGTTGTTCCTTATTCTGTCTAGTTGAATTTCCTTTTTTGAATCACTCCATTTGGAGTTTTGTAGCTCAAGTTATGGCCAAAATAAGTTTACTGTTTACGTGCACTGTTCATGCTGCACTTTTGGGTTTTGGTAGATTTTGGTCCAACTTTGGTCAGTAATTTGATCAAGTTAAGTTCATAATGCCTTAGGTTTTCATCGGTTCAAGAATCGCCTAAATCCGAGTTTTCTAGAGAGAGTTATAGTCATCCAAACATTACTGCTCAAATGAAAATTCTGGAAATCTCAGTACAATAAACTTCACTTTGCTCAATGATTTGATTAGGTTAATGGCATAATTTAGATTGGTGTCCTTCATGAAAGTTGTTTTTCTATATCTTATCTTGTTGCTGTAAAAATTTCAGGTCAATTGACCATATCTACATTGAGTTATGGCCAAATGAACAGCATCGTGCATTTGGTCATTTCGCAGGGTCGCTTATGTGGTATCCGGATTGGGGCCAAGTTTTGGTCCTCTTGCTTTGGTCTTTTGGGCATGGTTTCTTCAGTAAAAATGTGACATTATAAGCCTAGTTTCATGTCCAATTGGACAAACACCAATTGGACCTACACAGCCAAAGATATGGCAGTCCAAACATGCTGGACTCACAGCCTCATTTCTGCTGTCTCTTGGCAGCCTTCCCATTTCAGTTTACCATGCATTAGCTCACTTCAAATTATGATTTACTTGCCTTAAATGGTCACTAATTGACCATTAGAATGTCCACTAATCATTCCATAAGCCAAATCAAATTTTCACTCCCAAAACCCTAGCTTAAATTCAAAATTTACACAATTTACCTTAATTAACCAACTACTTCATTATCCTTATGTTCATACACTTTAAACATAATCTCTAGTGCACTCCAAGTCCATCAAAACACTCAATCTTGTTCCTTCCTTAGGGGCAGCCGAAATCCATGGGCTTCATACACATGAGTTTAGTTCATTTATTTCACAATTTCTTACCTATTACACATCTCTAACATGGAATTAAGGAGTTTTAAATACATATGTGCACTAACCTTGAATGAAGCCACTTCTAAGACTTCAAAACTTCACTTTCTTCCTTTCTTTTTGCTGTCCAAAGCTTGCTCTAGGTGTGAGGACCAAGTTTTATGAAGGCATATAAGGGTTTTATGGTGTAATTGGCTAGGTTTTGGAGCTTGGGTGAGTGCATCAATGGAGGTCTCTCTTTCTTTCTCTCTCTCTTTCTTTTGGTGCGGCTATTATGGAAGAAGAGGCTGCTGATTTCTTTTGTTTTTGGCCATATTTATCTCTTTTTATTTATTAATTAATAGGTTGTTTAATTGTGATTGGTTGGAAGTAAGTGAGTGACATCATAATATGTCATAATTTGCTTAATTTTTTATTTTTCTTTTCTTTTCTTTTCTACCACATTTCAATTTAATTTTTAGCAATATTTATTCATATTTTGAGTCATAATAATTATTTACTTAACTGGACAAGTTGACCAAAAATCACCTCTGAAGGCGAAATGACCAAAATGCTCTCCGTTTGGCTTAACGGGTCAAAATTGTCTGTACCGATTGAAAAATTTTTCAAAATATTTTCTTGGCATTCTAATGCCATAGGAACCTCAATGACCCTTTTCTGGAGTCCCAAAAATTATTTTATGAATTTTTTTCCGTGTCTAGGGCTCCTCGTTGCGAGAACCGCAACTTACCTCTGGTTACCCATCGCTTGGGCACCGGCTCATCTGACTTGGTTGTATTTTATTTCTAAAATTTTTCCTAAATTTTTCTTATTAATATTTGAGTTAATTATGGTTCCTGACTTTAGATTAAATATTTTTTCGGACATTCTAGCTGTCCGGACCGACACCGGTCACCGAAACAGTAGAATGTATGGAGTTGCTACCGGGAGGGTGTTACATGGCCTCATTTGCAACTCAGCCAAAATAGCTCCATCTTGAGCTAAGGACAGACAGGCATTTAGTGATCTTAAAGCGGTGATGGACTTCCTGCTCAAAGCATCAGCCACTACATTTGCCTTCCCAGGATGATAATCTATCACACAATCATAGTCCTTTAGGAACTCAATCCATCGCCTCTGTCTAAGATTGAGCTCCTTCTGGGTTGGCAAATATTTTAGACTCTTGTGGTCTGTATAGATGTAACATTTTTCACCATATAAATAATGCCTCAATATCTTCAGTGCGAAGATAATCGCTGCTAACTCCAAGTAATGAGTAGGGTAGTTCTGTTCATGTGGCCTTAACTGCCTGGAAGCATAGGCGACCACTTTCCCCTCTTGCATCAATACACACCCTAGCCCATTATGTGAGGCATCACTGTAGACCACAAAGTCTTTTCTTGACACTGGCTGTGTTAACACTGGTGCTTCTGTCAACATAGCCTTCAACCTCTCAAAACTGGCTTGGCACTTGTCGTTCCAGCTAAATTTCACATTCTTATGCAACAACTTGGTCATTGGAGCAGCTATAAGAGAAAACCCCTTCACAAATCTTCTATAGTATCCAGCTAGCCCCAAGAAACTTCTGACCTCAGTTGTATTTCTGGGAGGCTTCCATTCCATCACTGCTTCTATCTTTTTGGGATCCACTCTAATCCCCTCTACTGATACTATGTGTCCAAGGAAAGAGATTTCACTCATCCAGAAGTCACACTTGGACAACTTAGCATACAGCTTCTTTTCTCGCAGGGTTTGCAGAATAATCCTCAAATGTTCATCATGTTCTTCTCTGGTCTT
Source organism: Hevea brasiliensis (assembly GCF_030052815.1). NCBI lineage: Eukaryota > Viridiplantae > Streptophyta > Magnoliopsida > Malpighiales > Euphorbiaceae > Hevea > Hevea brasiliensis. Next base: position 104,827,169 of record NC_079497.1, read on the forward strand.
GGAATACACCAGAATATCATCAATAAAGATCACTACAAACCGATCTAAGTATGGATGGAAGATACGGTTCATAAGGTCCATAAATGCTGCTGGTGCATTTGTTAACCCAAACGACATCACTAGAAATTCATAGTGCCCATACCGAGTTCTGAATGCAGTTTTTGACACATCTGCATCCTTTACCCTCAGCTGATGATATCCTGATCTGAGTTCAATTTTTGAAAATACACCGGCTCCTTTCAACTGATCAAACAGATCGTCGATTCTGGGCAATGGATATTTATTCTTCACAGTTACTTTGTTCAACTGCCGGTAATCGATACACAATCTCAAGGTTCCATCCTTTTTCTTCACAAATAATACCAGAGCTCCCCATGGTGACACACTGGGGCGTATGAACCCCTTATCAAGCAACTCTTGCAACTGAGTTTTCAACTCCCTCAATTCAGTAGGTGCCATCCTATAAGGAGCAATGGAAATGGGTGCTGTACCCGGCATTACCTCAATAGCAAACTCGACTTCCCTTTCTGGTGGTAAACCAGGCAACTCTTCAGGAAATATATCTGAGAAGTCTCTTACTGTGGGTATATCATTCAGGTTTGGCTTAGCTTGCCTAGTATCAACCACGTGTGCTAGGTAAGCTTCACAGCCTTTCCTCATCATTCTTCTTGCAACTGTAGCTGAGATAACATTGGACAGGAAATCTGTCCTTTCACCCACAACAGTGATCTCATTACCCTCAGAAGTTTTCAGAGAAATTCTCTTCAATTTGCAATCAACTATTGCCTGATGACGTGACAACCAGTCCATACCCAAAATCACGTCAAACTCGTGGAAGGGCAATTCAATTAGGTCTGCCGAGAATTCATACCCCTGAATCCTCAACGGGCACCCTTTATACACCTTATTCACTACCACACTGTGGCCTAGTGGACTTGTGATCAGAATGTCTTGATCACTCTCCTCTACTGGAACTCCCCTCTCTACGAGTAGTTTGATGCAAATGTAGGAATGAGTGGATCCTGGATCCACCAATGCATGTACAGAAGTGTTATAGAGGGAAAATGTACCCCTGATGACATCCGGGGCATCTTGCTCCTCCTGAGCTCTGATGGCATAGGCCCTGGCTGGTATTCTAGTGTCTGGCCTCTCAGCTGACTCAGATGCAGGCCTCAGTGATGGACCAGCTGTCTCAGGTTTACCAGGTTTCCTACCCCTTTGTGGTGCAGGAGCAGGTCTGTCAGTTTGTGTTGGAGCAACAGTAGTAGTCCTCTTTGGACAATTCTTGATCTGATGTTCTGTCGATCCACACCGTAAACATGCACCGGTCACTCGCCAACACTCCCCCTTATGCCACTTCTGACAGTATTGACAAGCAGAAGATGCAGGGGCTGGTCCCCTAAACACCGTCCCTGGAGAGCTGCCCATTGATGGTGTGGGCTGGCCTCTCCTAGGTGTGAACTGCGGTCCGCCCCGAGACGACCACGACCGTGGTGGTCCTGAACTCTGAGCAGGAGGACCCTTACTCTTCTTACTGGGAGCAGAAAATGCACTGGACTGACCCGGACCCCTCTTCTGCTGTCTTTCCCTTCTATTTTGTTCATTGATTCTGACCCTTTCCACTTTCGATGCAGCATCCACCAGTTTAGAAAAATTCGTGATCTCCAGTGCTGTGATCATGACTTTGATGTTGTCATTGAGCCCTTCCTCAAACCGTCTGCACCTTTCTGCCTCGGTAGGGACTATCTCCCTCCCATACCGGCTCAGTCTGACAAACTCACGCTCATACTCAGCCACTGACAACTGTCTTTGTCTCAAACTGATAAATTCCCTTCTTCGCTCTTCTAAATACACTTTGCTAATATATTTCTTCCTGAACTCTGTAAGGAAGAATTCCCAGGTAATCCGTTCAGGTTGCACCTCACTGGTTACTGTGTCCCACCACTGATATGCGTCATCCTGAAGTAGGGACACAGCAGCCACTAGGTTCTGCTCGGGGGTGTAGTTTAGCTGTTTCAGTACTCTGATGGTTCTGTCCAACCAATTTTCTGCAGCCATGGGATCATCCTCCCTCTTCCCAAAGAAGTCTACAGCCCCATGTTTTCGTAATTTCTCCAGATGAGATTTTTATGGTGCTGGTGGAGGTTGTGGCTGTGGTTGTGGTGGTGGAATTGCCCCCATCATTTGCCGGTAGAATTCAGTCATTTCTTTGGAACAGAGCAACCGAGGTTGGGCAGTGCCTCATTTCCGGGTGGAGCAGATTCTCTCCGCCCTGCACTCACCCCGGTGGGGCATGACTCTCCACCTCTTCATCAACTGCTCTTTGCAAAGCAGGATCCATAACCTATTCAAAATGAGAAAGCAAACAGATCTGCATCAGTGTCACCTCAACACTTACAAATGCAATGCAATGGTATGTACTCTATTTAGACCCAGAAACGCCTAAACCGATGCTCTGATACCACTAAATGTGACACCCCTTACCTGTCTACAGTGTAGCCGAGCAAGTTATGCCACTCAGTGTGTCGGAACACCAATTCATATTTCAATTTCAATTAATCCCTTTTAATTCATTTATTTATAATTTTTGATAAATCTAAATTTTTCCGCAAATTTTATAGAAAATCCGGCAGAGTACCGGCTATAAATTGGAAAAACAGTTCTTCTGAACCTGTTAAAAACACTCCCAATAATATCATCACATTATTTTCAATCAAACTCCAATACATTGTCAACAATTTCTCAATTCACTTTAGTATCTCAAAATTCAATTCAATTCAAAACACAGTCAACTCAATGAAAAATGCTCACTTTATTACTGAACATATTTCATAGATACTTACATCAAAGCATAATTACATGAATTTATAATATACATTACCGAAGGTTACAAAATACAAAATATCAAAATATCAAAATATCAAAAGTGGCCTAATGTCCTACCAAATGCACTGCAATGTGAGGTGACTCTGAACTCTGAGTGCAGATATGAAGGCTCACCTCAGATGCGGCCTCTTTGGACTCCCCAGCTATGTCTCTAGTACCTGCGCATGGCAAAAGCGACGCGCTAAGCAATTCTGCTTAGTGGTAACAATATAAAATAAAATAAAATAAATATAATAAATATGCAGAATGTAAGTTTACATTTTTGGGTAGACTTAATTTCTGATATTTATTGCAGTATTATTCGATTTAAGTTTGGTAAGATTTATTAACATTGCCCGAGTAACCTATACTAGTTGATTGGACTGGATAAACGGGTAAACTGGTACTGAGTACTAAGTACCTCGGACCATCACACCATCGGTCACATTGTGTCTCGGCAGTGCAGTGAGCCTAATAAGCTGTGATAATTATCGGGGATTAAACCCGAGTATAACAACTCAATATCATAGCCAAGGGCTATTATGTCACAGAATGGCATGGGAAGCCATGAAATACAGAATGGCATAAAGCCATATGCAGTACTGCTAACAGAACCCTATTGGCATGCCAACCTATCCAAACCAATCACATTAGGCCTACTAGGGCATTTAACACCTTTAATTTGTGTAATTCTTTGAAATTGAAATTTTTATGACCACTATTCCTTTCATTAGTCAACCAAAATATTGAATTTTGCATTGACAATAGGTAATTTAGTTTAAATATTATCAACATACCACATTTTGTATTTTAAACTTGTTGGTATTGGTTGCCAATACCATCTCTAAGCTTAATGTGAATTGGACAGAATTTTCAATTTTCAAGCCTTGGGTTTACTATTTCATTAGTTACTGTTGCAGTGGGAATTTGGAAAAATGGTAAACATGAAAGTTGTTCCTCATTTTGTCTAGTTGAATTTCCTTTTTTGAATCACTCCATTTGGAGTTTTGTAGCTCAAGTTATGGCCTAAAAATCATAACTGGCCGGATTGGGCAGATTCCAAAAATCTGGGCAAAACTGGTTCTGCCAGATTTGGTAACCTAAGTTTGGTTGGCAATTTGACTAAGCTATGGTCATAATTTGGGTCAAGTTTCTTCATGAAAGTTGTTGGTCTATATGTCACCTTGTTGCTGGTAAAATTTCAGGTCAATTGGACCTTGCTACATTGAGTTATGGCCAAATAACCAAATACTATTCATTTGGTCATTTTGCCCAAGCAGATTGCAGGTCACCCGGATTAGGGTAAACTTTTGGTCAAGTTGGTTTGGTTTTCTGGGCATGGTTTCTCCATCAAAGTTGTGCCATTATGTGTCTAGTTTCATGTCCAATTGGCTAAACACCAATTGAACCTCTACAATTCAAGTTATGGATGTCCAAACAGGGTGGACTCACAGCCACACCTGCAGGTCACACAAGGCAGCCACTCCAACCTCAAATCCCACAACCCAATTCACTTCATTTTTGGTTCAAACCAAACCAAATGGTCACTAATTGACCATTAAAGCCTTCTTCCATCATCACATGATCAAGATCTCAATTTTGGGTCCAAACCCTTGCTCTACCATTTCAACTTTTCAAACACATAAAATCAATGGATCAATTCACACTCCTAATGATGCATATACAAGTTTAAAGCATTAATTGACACTAACCTTTAATGGAGCTAATCTCAAACTTGTAAGAACTCTTCCTTTTAATTTCTTTTTGCTCTCAAAAGCTTTACTAAGAGGAAAGAACAAGAATTTGTGTTGGGAACTTAGGCTTTAGTTGGGTAAAAACCAAGAAAATCAAGCTTGGTAAAGCTTGGCTATGGTGGACAATGGGAGAGCATGGGTGACGTTTTTGAAGAGAGAAAGGGCTGCTGAAATTTTCTAGAATTCTGCCTCATTTATCCCTTTTTATTGAATTTTAATTGTCTTGCTTTAATGTGATTGGCCATAGCATTTTTAATTACCTCATGCTTACATAAGCATGAGGTAATAAATCCCATTATTTCCATTTACTTTTCTTTCATTGCTTATTCATTTTTAAATAAATTTTCATTAATATTTATTCATATTTTATGTCATATAATTCACTTGCATAAATGGATAAGTTGGTCAAAAATCATCTCTGAAGACGAAATGACCAAAATGCCCTCCATTTGGCTTACCGGGCCAAAATTGTCTGTACCGATTGAAAAATTTTTCTAAGCATTTCCTTGGCATTCTAATGCCATAAAAACCTCAATGACCCTTCTCTAGAGTCCTAAAAATTATTTTATAATTTTTCCCCTGGGTCTAGGGTTCCTAGTTGCGAGAATCGCAACTTCTCACTAGGTTACCCATCGCTAGGGCACTGGCTCATTTAACTTGGTTGTATTTTGTTTCTAAAATTTTTTCTAAATTTTTCTTATTAATATTTGAGTTAATTATGGTTCCTCTCTTTAGTTTAAATATTTTTCCGGACGTTCTAGCTGTCCGGACCGACACTGGTCACTGGAACAGTAGAATGTACGGAGTTGCTATCGGGAGGGTGTTACAAATATGGCAAACCTAAACAGATACTCAATGATCCGAACAAGAAGAAAGGATAGAACAATAGTTTTGATTGCCCAAAATGGTGAACAAAACCCTTGCCGAGCAAACATTCAGCAACGGATACAACTCGGATTCCACGAACCAGACGATAATCCCACATGTAATCCAGTAAAAGCATATATCGCGGAGATCCATGAATATTTAACCAAAATCACCACCTTAAATAGAGCAATGACTATTTCTTTTAAAAGCCTGTAAATACCAGCCAAAAGGCAGAACCAAGTATGTTTACTATCTCCATTACTCTCTATTACAAAAAAATTCTTTAATCTTTCTCTGAAAAGATCGAGATCACAGACTTGAGCATCGGAGTGGCCCACTAGAAGGCCATCCACCTCATCACCTTTTCTCATTGCAAGTCCACGTTGTTGTTTGGGTTAATATCAAAAAGACTACTAGCAGCATTAGTGGCGCCGTCTGTGAAAAATCACCAGTTGAAACATTTGCATATGAGAATACCTCTTTTTTATGACATTCTCTCTTTTCTGCGCCTAATAGTCTTTAAAGTTCTTAGACCTAATCATTCCTATAATTTTTTGTTTTTTCTCTTTGATGGCTGCATATTCAAGGACCCCAAACAAAGGCATCATTTTTATCACCCCCACATTGAGAGGAGATCTTCCAGCATTGTCCTTGGTCCAAAATATGGCCACACCCAGCATCCCATCCGATGTGAATCCACTGCACAACATGGCCATAGATCAGTAAAACCCCTTCCAGGGAATGGCACCAGATCATATTTTCTAGCTCATCCGGGAAATGGAGGCCCATATTTCATTCCTCAAATGTCTAATCCTAGGGACTAGTGCCCCACCAGGAACAACCGCCCTAGAAATATGAAGAATCATAGATGCAGACCCATCTAGAACAGAAGGAAAAACACAAGAAGCCACTTGGTCAATGAACAACAAATCAGGAAAAAAGAATGGTTGAGACTTGGCAAGCGAACTAGAGGAGTAGTCAGATGAATCACAACGCCCACTAATAAATTGGGGATTGGTGAGAGCAGTACAGAAATACCAAAAATAGGCCGAGGAAGAAGAAATTGGCATGGGAGATGAATCTCCTTTGTCCGAACCAATCTTCATAGTTCCCAACCAAATTCAAGTTTCCCACCCTGGATAAATATGATGGGACAATAGATCCAAGGAGCTGTTAGTAGTATGCCCTAGAGTATGTCATTATATTGTATTATGTAAATAATTATTCCCATTTAATCTCAATTATTCTTTTCATTTATAGTCAAATGGTTTGAATTTAAATTAAAAAGTTCCTTTAATATCTTATTAGATGTTCTATTCTTAAGTTGTTAAGAATATGAGTGATAGAACATTCTTGTACAAGTATTATAAATTCAGTTCACAATCTAGGACACTTCATTGGGCATGACTTATCCAGAAAAATTGTCACTTATATTTATTTCCATGAATTAGTATGAGATACTAATGGGATGGAATAATGAGTCTCATGCCATATAACAAATATGATGGGCACATATAAGATAAGTAGGCGGAACCAGTGATATAAGATGACTTGTACATGGAGTTTACTCTTATCAATATAAAGTCATCTAGATTATAATAGTGCGTATAATCCCTTGACCTGAGATAACACAGTTATCTTGTATATAGGTGGTTTCAGTTTGATATTGCTTTCATACTTGTACTATGTATGGGTATATGGGCATATGTTGGCTCCGACTAGTTATATATAGAGATAAGTGTTAGTCAAAATGGAATCTGTTACCTTAACTAAATAGGGATAAAATCCTATGTTCATTTAATTATTCTTGATAATTTAAGTTCCTAGCCATGACAGATAGACTTAATCAGAAAAGAGTTTCTGACAGGAAAGTTTTATTAATCAAGAATTGGAATTAAAAGAGAACATTAGATTCAAAGCAAATGGAGTTTGACATAAACCATGACTCTAACTTGAATTGAGATTTTGTAACGGAGAGATTTTAGTGTATAATATGTATGATCAAAGGTTCATGAATTGAATAACTAATTCATAACTAATTGGGTAGTCATAGCACATTATGCTAGATGTCAACTATGACTTATGAGAACTTGAATAGAAAGAAAATTTCACTTTGAGTTTGGAACGATTCCAATAATATTAAAGAGTTAATATTATTCTTATTGCCAATTAAAAATGAACCTAGTAAGTCACACGCATAAGAGAAATTTAATCAAAGCAAAATTAATTTAATTAATTAATTAAATTGTTTAATTGATTAATTGAATTAACTAATTTAGTTTGTAATCAGATGGCAAAGTCCCTAGCATGACTTGAAACTAAATTAATTAATGAAAGTGTTCAAGTTAATATTTAAAGCATTTAAATATAAACTTGAAAATTAACCTAAGGAAGAAAATGAATTTTGACTTGTCAAAGTTTAATTGTGTTGACTTGGTCAAATATGAGAGGAAATTAATTAATTAATGATTGATTAATTAATTGACATGATTAATTTTAATTAATCATATCTTAATTTTTTAAATTAAGATTAAGCTTAGGCAAGTGGACCAATGAGATTGGGACAATACTTTTAATTAGCCAATTAAAGGTGAACACTTGTTAGCTTAATTAATTATAAAGTTGAGATATTAATAGAAGAGATAAGAAGAGAATTACTTCACTTCTCTTCCCATTTCAGTCGGCCACTCTCTACCTCTCTTCTCTTAGTTTCATCTTAATCCTTGAGACAAGAATTCAAGAACACCAAGTATTGTTGCTCTTGAATTACAATTAAGAAAGTGTGACATCCTCATTTTAGGTAGTTTTGTACATTCGACTGTTCCGATGACTAACGTCTGTTCGGACAGCCGGAATGTCTGGAACCACATTTAAACTAGAGTGAGGGGTCATTGGTTGAATAAAGATCAAGTAAAATTAAAGGAAAAAAAAAAGAAGCGAAGTGGAAATCGGTTATATGAGTAGGAGGTCCCGGTGATGGGTGACCTTGTGGGGAAGTAACTGAAAGCTTAGTTGCCAACCCCACATTCATGAGGAACCCTATGGGACATTTATTTGGGACTAAATTGAAGGATAAATGACAATAAAAATGTCAAGAGAATGTTAGAAAATTTAAGCCAATCGGTAAGGACAATTATGACTTAATAAGTTCAATAAAGGGCATTTTGGTCATTTCACTTGGACAGTTGACTTTTGACTAAAATGTCAAATAAATTAAGTGAAAATTTATGCAATAAAATATGAAGAAAATTTAAAGAAAATTAAAATAGAAACATGTAATGGAAAGAAGAAAATAAAAGAAATGAAATATTAACTTTCCATTATGACATAAGCATAATGTCATGATGACTTAATTAAAATTTAAAACCCAATTAAATTAAGACATGTATGTATATGCATAAGACAATCTAAATAAATGCCTTCTTATCATTTTTGGGCTTAATCTTCTTCTTCCCTCATCACTTGGCCGAACCACCATTCCCACACCCAACCACCATTTTCAACTTCTCAAGCTTGATTTTCCTTTAATTCCCACCATAAAAACCCTAGTTTCCAATATAAAATTTTAATTTCTCATCTTGCTAGAGTGATTGGAAGTGAAAATTTTAAGAGAAATTAAAGTTATTCAAGAAGGAAGAAGTGGTCATAAGAGGTAAGTGCAACTTAACTTCAAATAAGTTGTTTAATTTGTGAGAACAAGTTGAATTGAGTTGAAATTATGAAGAAAATTTAAGAAATCATGTATGAAGGTTGAGAATGAAATTCGGCCAGCCATGGTTGAAAGAGAGATTGATGTGTTTAATTGTATGTAAACATGAATTCTAACTTAGACAAAATGAAATACATGATTTATGTGTTGATTTGTATATGGTATCATGAATTGTGATTATGGAAGTTAGGGTTTTGAGAGAATTTGGGGGTCTTGTACCTTGATGCTTAATTAAGATTTTTGAGGTCAATTATTGACCATTTGATTAGAATTTATTGAGTTTGAAGTTGGTAGTAGTGTTGAATTATTATATTAGAAGTGTCGTTTCCATGTAGGGATTTTAGACCTTGAGTCCAGTGCATTTAAATGGCTATAAGTAGGGCTAGATAGCTATAATTGGTGTGAGGCTAATTGGAAATAAAACTTAAGACCTAAAGCCACAAATTTCATGAAGAAACCTTACCCAGAAACTGATCACAAATTACCTTAAAATTGGCTTGAATCCGGAATAACATATTCTAGAACTGTAGAAATGACCATACGAACAGTAAATGTTCAAATAGGCATAACTCATTGTAGACAGCTCCAAATGACCTGATTCTTGAACCAATGGAAAGATTAGATATATTAGAACATTTTTAATGAAGATCAAGAATCCTAATTTTGACCCTAACCCAACCGATTTGCTAAGCAAATTTAGTCTAACAAACCTGTTAGAACTAAACCTGACATGAAAATTCTGTACTTTAGGTTATCTAACCAATTGTGGCAAAAATACCATAATTCAGTCTATAAAACTGTAAATGCAACTTTGATGTTTTGACCAAAACCTATAACCAAATGCAACTTAGGGAAATTGCTAGGAGAAGTCAGGAATTCCCAATCTGGAAATTTCTGCACCTAAACAGATTGGCCAATTGACACCTGGATAGTAATTGAATCATAACTTTAGTAGAAAACTTCAATTGAGATGAGCCAAATTGATCTGAAAACTTAAGAAATAAAGCTACAACTTTGGTTTAGAAACTTACTCAAATTTTGAGTGTAAAACCCTTAGATATTAATTGTAAGACAGACCTAGAACCTGAAATCCTAGAGTTACAAGATCCAAGAGTCAGGGTTAGTTAATTGGCTATAACTCATCCTACACAGTTTCAAATTTAGAAATTCTTGAACCTGTGTAACCATGAGACATAGGGGAACAATTCCTATGAAGCACTAAGCCAAATTATGGCTGTAACTAGTCCAATATGCTTGACGAAGTTGAGTTCCAGAATCTGCCCTATTCTGGAACAGTATTGGTCATTGGACCAATACTCAGTAAATTGATTATGACTAGAGCTACATAACTTCAAATTGACTGATTCAAAAAGAAAATTAAAGTTAAGATAATAAGGAACAACTTTCATGAAGAAAGTGTGGTCAAATTACTACTGTAGCTTGGCCTAAGATAAGAGTAAAATCAAGATTGAAATTCCGAAAATTGTGATGTAATCCAAAAATGAATTGAAATATGATTGGTAATTAATACCAATAGTCTAATGAACATGAATGTGATATGAATATGTATTTGAGACTCATTTTCCCAACATGATTGAAACAAAAATGCTATGAAGTATGAACACAACATACGGTAAAATTATGTGACTTATGAATGTTTAAGAATACTAATTGCCTATGTATGCCTAAACATGTGTGTATGGGTTGGATAAATTGGCATGCCAATAGGGTTCTGATTTGTAGTACTGCTTATGGCTTTATGCCATTCTGTTATCATGGCTTTCATGCCATTATGTTATTATGGCTTTTAGCCATTCTGTTACATGACGATTTATATGGCTTTATGCCCGATTGCTACTATGGCTTTTTAGCCATTCTGTTGCATACCTGGTTAACATTATGTGTCCCATGGTTTGATGGCTCGAGGAACAAGTGTGTCTAGTGCTAGTTCACTCGCTTATCCAGTCTAGTCAGTCTGTTATAGGTTACTTGGGCATTGAAAAGTATTAATGAGATTAAATATGTATTGAAATAAGGTAAAAAAATTGAATAACAAAATAAAGAAAAAGAAAGATCTCAATAGAATAAACGTTCCCAAAGATCAGAAAAATGAGTAAAATGAAAAAATGAGGTTTAAGATCATTATAGGATCAACCAATAAGATGCTAGAAAGAATTGATGTCCTAAATTATAATTAGCCTTCAACTAGTTTATAATTCATTAAATACACATTTTCCTTATAACTACAACCATGAAAATTACTACTTTTATTTGTATATTATATTTTTATTGTATTATTGCACCACTAAGCATTATGCTTAGCACCATTACTTTTTGCCACATGTAGGTATAGGAGATAAGGAGAAAACCCAGTAGACAGCAGACTGGGAGTGTTGAGATTGGATCTACACTTGTGTGTTATTGTGTCACCTCCTCATCCAGCAGTGCATTTGGTAAGGTCCACTAGCTATTGTATCTTCTTTTTTTGGACATTGTAATTAAACATTAGGTATGTAATGTAAACTATAAATTTGTATATTAATTTTGTATATGATGTAAATTATTAAGTTTGAACATTTCATGTATAAATGTTATGTTGGAAATGAATATGAATCAACATACAGCAGAATGTAAAGTTATGGTTTGAAAATGAGTATGATTTGATATTATAAAATGATTAGAGATATGTGAATTTAAAGTTCTGATGAGATTTTTTAACAGGTGGTTATTCGCTAATTGTTAATAATTTAGGAAAAACTCCATCAGTTTCTCCATTTAAGATTTGTGCATTAAAAATACAATGGAATGGGAATTAATAATGAATAAAGTAAGATAAGATAAGGTACTTTGGTACATAATGTAGCATTCCTTGCCTGGCTATACTGTAGATCGAGTAAAGAGGTGTTACAGAAAGTGTTTCTCATTGCTTCCATAAGATAAAAACTCAAACAACATACTCTTCCTCCCTTCTAATTGCTAACCGAACTATAAGGAAGCTAAGGAAGAAGTTTTGAGCTGATCAAGAGGCTTTGATCAAAGGGCTCGTGTGGACAAACTACAGGGCTAACAATTGGTGGCCTTACTCCCCAGATTAAGTGTTTAGAATTTGATTTTGTGCCTGTTGGATAAGAATTTTCCAAAACCCTAACTTGTCATAATTTGGTAAAATTATTTCCTAATGGCAATTAGGCTTGATTAGCATTTGAAACATGATTTAGTGTGACTAAAGAATGTGTTTTTCAGTAACTTTATGTGGTTGCTTGATGCGTGAAACCCTAGGTTATGAAAAAATTTAAATTGCTAATGTTTGCACTTAGATGAATTGTTCTTGCAGTTGGTGTATTTTCTTTCAGGAGCCACGTAGCAAACTTCTAAATGACCATAATGCTCGAAAACGTCAATGATTATCACCTGTGCAGAGTTTTCCCAACAACACTGACCGGCTTGGCACAAAAATAATACCAGCGCCTCAAGCTCGGATCGATCCAGAACTTTCATTAGCTTGCCACTGAGTTTAAGAACAAGTTTGTCTCTTCCATATCTCCTAAAAAACTCTTTTCTGATCTTCAAAAAATAAAACAATGTAAGGGACAATCATTGAGAGACTACATTGCTCATTTCAACATCGAAGCAATACAAGTGGAGAACTTGAACCATGAAACTGCATATGAAGCTTTAAAAAAAGGAACAAGAAATATTAAATTTTCAGACTCACTAATTAAAAAACCTGCAATAGTCTATTACCAATTAATGCAGAGGGCCCAGAAGTACATCAGGCTGGATGACGAGCGACAAGCCCTCAGAGAAGGAAGAAGGTCCGAGTAGAACAATGATAAAAAGTAGAATAGAAAGAACTATAGTTCCAATAGGTCTTATCGTTCGAATAGAAACGAAGAGCAGAACAGAGCAAGATTCCACAATTATACTCCTTTGAATGAGCCCAGATCTAGAGTACTTATATGGATCTAGAAAAATGGAGAACAAGTTAAATGGCCGAGGAAATTGAACCCAAATACTGCAGATAGAAGAGACAAGGGAAAATTTTATAAGTTTCATGAAGATCATGGCCACACAACTAATGAAAGCAAATAACTCAAAGATGAAACAAAACTACTCATCAGACTTGGTCAACTCAGGAAATTCACTAGAGACAGTCGAGTGAAAGAAGAACACCTACCCCCAGAAGCATGGTCATCATTCTAGACAAAGAAGAAAGTCTGATTGGAGTGATCAATGTGATAGCTAGAGGACCAAATATGGACAAGATGAGCAATAAAAGGCCAGTCGAACCGAGTGGCGATCGAGCAATCCTCTCTGTGGGAAGGAATCAATCAGGTTGAGTTATCACCATAGGGTCGAGTGACAATGAGGTACATCAACCTCATACTGATCCTTTAGTTTTTTTTATGTAGATCAATAGGTATACAGTCCGACGAGTACTAATCGACACAGGTAGCTCAGTTAACCTTCTGACAAAGGAAGTATTGGAGAAGCTCGGATACAAAACAGAAAATCTAACCAAGGTCATGTACCCCTTGGATAGTTTGGAAAACAAAATAGTTTTGATCTTAGGGACTATAAATCTCGCTACTGGGGGGTGAAGGGCACAAAAAGGAAATTTACATAGAGTTCGCAGTGATTGACATTCCTTTGTCCTATAATGTCATCCTCGGCTGAGCAATCTTAAATGACAATGACATAATAATTAGTATAAAGTGGCTATGCTTGAAGCTGCTAGCCCTATGAGGTATAGCGATGATACGAGGAAGCCAAAGATCAGCACGGGTATGCTATAAAAAATCAACAAAAGTAGCAATATAAGTGACCCTGCTAATTGAATTGCTCGAAAAGCCAGAAAGTCAAGTCTCACTTGAACCAGTTGATTCAATAATAGAAGAAGAGCTAGAGGAGGAAAAAAAGGTACACCTCACAACAACACTCAGCGGAGCGAGCCAGGAGGCAATCATCTAGACATTGAAAACAATATAGCGACTTTCGCATGGAAGGCAGAGGACATCAAAGGAGTGGATGCAACAATAATCACCCACTGGTTGAACGTCGATCTAGAAGCCAAACTAGTCTAATAAAAGATGAGACACTTCACAACAGAATGACAGCAGGTAATTGAAACAGAAATTAAGAAATTTTTGGATACAGGTTTAATTTGTGAAGTAAAATACCCAACCTAGATAGCCAATGTCATCCTGGTAAAAAAGGCAAATGGAAAATAGCGAATGTGCATCGACTACACAGATCTCAACAATGCATGTCCGAAGAACCATTATCCGTTAGTGAGCATCAATAAACTTGTAGACACAATGGTAGGACATGCGATAGTCTCTATAACACCCCTATATGCATAGCTATGTGTAATGCACTGTTCCGGTGACCGGTGTCAGTCCGGACAATTAAGAATATTAGAACCATATTTAAGACACCTAAAAAAGCCTTGAATGGAAATAAATAGTGAGTATCAGATAGTGAAGTATAAATAAGAAAAACAAAGCATAAAAGGTTAAATGAGCCGGGGGTCACGACGATGGGTGACTTTACCGGGAAGTCGCGAGGTCAATTGTAATCCTAATTTTGAACGGGAAATTATGACACCGCAGTCTTAAGGACAATGGCGAAGCTAGTGGAAAAGAGAATATCACATAAAAGAGTTGATAAGTAGGTCAAATAATTAGGTCAGGGTTCCGGAAGAAATACAGAATTATTTGCAAATCGGATCAGACCGATGAGGGGTAAATTGGTCAATTCACCTCTAGAGGTAACTCATGATCTAACTGTCCAATAAAATAAACGAAAATTTTGAAAAATAGATTTAAATTAAAGAAGTGTGAAGAAAACAAAAGAAAAAGAAAAGAAAATGAAAAAGAGATTATGACTTCATCCTAGGTGACATGTACATGACATAATAAATTGTAATTACTAATTATGGTATTTATGGATAAATATACATCAAAATAAAAGTCAAATTGACCAATTAAAAAGAAAAAAAAATAGTTGTCTTCTTCCCTCAAAAGGAGCCGGCACCTCACACACTTGCCACTGATTGAGTTTGCTTACAATAACATCTATCAATCAAGCATTGGGATGCCTCCATATGAAGCTTTATATGGTAGAAAGTGTAGAACTCCTCTATGTTGGGATGAAGTGGGTGAAAGAAAAATGATTGGGCCAGAGATTATTCTGCAGATAGAGGAAAAGATCAGACTGATCAGAGATCGACTCAAGGCTGCATCAGATCGTCAGAAGTCCTACATCGATCTGAAAAGGAGAAATATTGAGTACACAGTGGGTGATAAGGTATTCCTCAAGGTTTTCCTGTGGAAGAAAATTATGAGATTTGACAGAAAGGGGAAACTGAGTACTCACTTTATTGGACCATATGAGGTTCTGGAAAGAGTGGGTCCTTTGGCAGACCGATTGGCACTACCTCCAGAGTTGGAGAAGGTACATAACGTGTTCCATGTGTCTATGTTGAGGAGGTATCGATTAGACCTATTTCATGTACTACCAGTAGAAGAGATTGAGGTGAATCCAAACCTCACATATGAGGAAGAACCCATTGAGATTCTGACATATGAGGTGAAGCAGTTGAGGAACAAGCAGATACCACTGGTTAAAGTGCTGTGAAACCATCATTCAGGCCAGGAAGCTACTTGGGAGCAAGAGGAGGATGTGAGGAAACAGCATCCACAGCTATTCAGAGACTGATACCAAGTAAAATTTCGAGACGAAATTTATTTTAAGGGGGGTAGAATTTTAACACCCCTATATGCATAGCTATGTGTAATGCATTGTTCCAGTGACCGGTATCGATCCGGACAATTAAGAAGATTAGAACCATATTTAAGATACCTAGAAAAGCCCTGAATGGAAATAAATAGTGAGTACCAGATAGTGAAGTATAAATAAGAAAAATAAAGCATAAAAGTTTAAATGAGCTGGGGATCACGGTGATGGGTAACCTTACCGAGAAGTGACTGCGAGGTCAACTGTAATCCTAATTTTGAATAGGAAATTGTGACACCACATTCCTACGAACTATGCCGAAGCTAGTGGAAAAGAGAAAATCACAGAAAAGAGTTGATAAGTAGGTCAAATAATTATGTTAGGGTTCCAGAAGAAATACCAAATTATTTGCAAACCGGATTAGATCGGCGAGAGGCAAATTGGTTAATTTACCCCTAGAGGTTGTTATTAGTATGCCCTAGAGCATATCATTTAGTATGTGTCTTGTACATGTTTTTATTAATAAAAGGCATTTCCACTTTTTCGTTTACATAATATATTTATGTGTAATAGAAAAGGTCCATTGATATTTTGTTAGAAATTCTATTCTTAAGTTGTTAAGAATATGAGTGACAATATTTCTAGTACAAAGTATCATAAATAGGTTCACAATCGAGGATACTTCATAATAAGGACATGACTTATCCAGAAAGATTGTATTCATGTTTGTTCTCAAGTTATTTATATGAGATATAAATAAGATGGAATGGTGAGTCTCATGCCATATAACAAACATGATAGGCACTTATACATGATAAGTAGGCCGAACCAGTGACACTTATGACAAGCACATGGAGTTTACTCTTGTCAATATTTTGTCATAAATCATATTAGTGCATATAATCTTTAGACCTGAGATAGCACAGTTATCTTGTATATAGGTAGTTTGAGTTTGATATTGCTTTCATACTTGTACTATGTATGGGTATATGGGCATGTGTTGCCTCCTACTAGTTATATATGGAGGTAGGTGTTGATCAAGATGGAATTTATTCCTCTAAGTAAATAGAGATAAAATCCTATGTTCATTTAATTGTTCTTGATGTTTCAAGTTCCTGGCCAGGACAAATAGATTTATTCAGAAAAGAGTTTCTAATGAGAAAATCTTTTTAATCAAGAACTAGAATTAAAAGAGAACATAATATTCATAGCAAATGGGGTTTGACATAAACTATGACTCCAGCTTGAGTTGGGATTTTGTAACAGAGAGATTATAGTGCATGGTAACATATGATTATAGGTTCATTTAAGGTAAACCTTATTACTAATTGGGTGTCCATGGCATGCTATGCTAGGTGTTAACCATGGTCTATGAGTTGCATAAAATGATTTAGAGAAATCATTTATGGTAAGAAAGAGTTCTGATGATATTAAGAGTTGATATCATGTCTCATTACTAATTAGTGATGAGCCTAGTAAGTCACACACATACACAAGTTATCACCTATTTAAATATGATTTAATTAATTAATTAAAGAGTTTAATTGATTAATTAAATATGTTTGGTTTGTAATTAAATTGCAAAGTCCCTAGCATGACTTGAAACCAAATCTAGATTATTGGATGTATAGTATAAGTTAAATTTATATTTAAAGTGTTTAAATATGAATTTAATTAATGAGAAATTAATTAATAGAGATTAATTAATTAATTTATATTTGATATAAATTAATTAGAAGAAGAAAAATAATTATTTTGGGTTGAGATTACAACCTAAATAATTTATATTTGATATAAAAGAAATAATAATTATTTCTTTTATATCAATGGGATTGCAAATTAATTAATTTATTTTAATTTATTTTGGGCATGTATTATTAAGTTTGTAATAATTTTTAAGTTGTAATTTCATTTATTTAAGTTCTTGTAAATTCGCCTTGGTATGCCAAGGATTACTATGTAATATTAGATTATAAGAAGTTCAAGGAGGTCAAGAGCATTGGTGGACCAATGGGAGGAATTCAAGATCAAGTGTTGATTATGTACTCCTTCACCAACTCTTGTAAAATGAATGAATGAAATGCACCTAGGAATGCTCTGATTCAATTCTTGGTGGCTCAGAATTGAATCTCTTAGAAAGTCCATGATCATACCATATTTACTGATTATCCATGAATGCATGAGATGTATGCAATTATATGATATATGCATGCTAAATGGATAATGTGAAAAGTGAGACCTAAATAGTAATTAGGATGACCATAAAATCGTCCAAACAAATGATTAAGTTGGAAATGCTATAATTAAAGTAATTATAACATAAGCCATCCATTGGGGCAATTATTTTAAGAAATTTTAAATAGTTGCATAAGATGCAATTAATTTAAGAGATTTTCTTAAGAATAATTGGTAAGCATGAGATGTTGTAAATATGTAAATAGTTTGGTGGCCAATATTGGATGTACCTGAGGACATTAAAATTATTTGCATAATTACTGGCTCAATAGGATCAACTTAACTAATGCAAGATAAGTCAATAATGGATGTACTTGAGATTTTGAGCATTAGGGGCTAGGTAAAGGATTGAACCTCACATGAGATGTGATGGGCAAGGAGTTGCTCATTTATAGTTTATTGTAATTCCAATAATGGATGTACCTGACGATGATCAATAGAATTATAAGAATTCAATCACCCACTAGAAATCCATCCAACTAGGATTTCTGTTTTCTACTTTGGAAGTGTAGGATTCGCTAAGTTAGTGGGAGGACCAATTTGATTAAAAGACCATAATCATTTTGGTTAATTACATGATATATTTACTAATTAATCTGGTTATTTTCTGTAGCTAATTTTCTGATAAAAATGAGCACAGAACAACCACCACCATCTAATATATCCTTGCAAGCATACTTGATCGCAATAGGTTGACAGGACCTAATCTATCTGATTGGCTAAGAAATTTAAAACTTGTCCTGAACCTTGAACATATAAGATATGTTCTCGATTCAAATGTTCCTGGTCCCTTACCTCCAGAGGCCACACAAGAGGAACATGAAACTTTGGACAAGTGGAAGGAGCATGATATGAGAGCTAAGTGTTACATGCTTGCTTCCATGAGTAATGAGTTACAAAAGCAGCATGAGAACATGTTGAGTGCGAGTGAGATCCTCCTTCACCTACAAGAGTTGTATGGTGTGCACAGCAGGAATGCTAGGTATGAGATATCTAGACAACTATTCCGTATGAGAATGTTTGAGGGACAGAATGTTGGGGATCATGTCCACAAGATGATTCGACTGATTGAGCAGGTGGAACATCTTGACTTCAACATGGATTTCCAACTACTGACGGATTTGATCCTTCAGTCCCTTCCTGAGTCTTTTGGGAATTTTGTGATAAATTTTCATATGACTCAATAGGAATGCACCTTAACTGGTTTACTCAACATGCTGGTTATTGCCCAAAAGAATATGCCAAGCAATAAAGAAAAAGAGGTAGCTTTGATTACATCTTCTTCTGCTAGAAAGTCCAACAAAAAGAAGGGCAATAAGAAAAAGAAACCTTAGATTCCTGGTCCTTCCAAGAAAATAGCTAAACAGAAAAGGAAGACTAAAGCTGATGGAGCAAAAGAAAGTGTTTCCACTGCCAAAAAGATGGGCACTGGAAAAGAAACTACCCAGAGTATCTTGCTTCTCTGAAGGACAAGAAGGATACACCTTTGGAAGGTATATCCATATCTTGTTATTTAGATTCTGATGATACTCATAGTTCATCTACAGCTTGGGTTTTTAGATACTGGTGCTAGTTCTCACATTTCTAATGATATGCAGGAACTAGCAAATAGTAGCAACTTGCGTTCTCAAGATGTTAGAGTCCGGATTGGCAATGGCTCAACTGTTGAAGCTTTAGCCATAGGATCTAAATCTTTTTACATGTTTGGACATGTTTTGTGTTTGGATAATATTTTATATGTACCTGATGCTTTTAAGAACATCATTTCTATATCTAGTTTGACTGAAATGGCTATGAATTTCAGTTCACAGATGATGTTTGCAATATTTATTTTGGAAATAAATATGTTAGTTCGGGTTATATGAATGATGATCTTTATTATTTGGATAATAATGACAAACACAAATTGAATGCAAGTGATCTAAAAGAATGCAATGCCATGGTGAAAACCAACTCAAGTTCAAAATATATTTGGCACTTAAGGTTATGTCATGTTGCAGAAGATAGGATTGCAAAACTGGAGAAAATGGGGATTCTATCCTCAGTGGGCTCTGAGCCTACTCCAACTTATGAATCTTGCCTTCAGGGTAAAATGACTAGATCACCCTTTGTTGGACAAAGGCTAAGAGCTGAAAATATTTTGAAGCTAATACATAGTGATGTATGTGGTCCATTTAAAGAAATGGCTAGAGAGGGCTTTCATTATTTTATTACCTTTACTGATGATAAATCAAGGTTTGGGTATTTGTATTTGATGAAATACAAATATAAATCCTTTGAAAAGTTCAAAGAATTTAAATCTGAAGTAGAAAATCAAACAGGAAAGAATATTAAAGCTCTTCGATCAGATTGTGGAGGTGAATATTTGAGTACTGAATTTGATGAATACTTGAGAGAGCATGGCATTGTTTCCTAGCTGACTCCTCCAAGAACGCCACAGCTGAATGGTGTATCTGAAAGGAGAAATCGTACCCTATTGGATATGGTACGTAGTATGATGAGCTATACTGATATGCCAATCTCCTTTTGGGGATTTGCATTAGAATCAGCTTTGTATATTTTGAATAGGATTCCATCAAAATCAGTTTCTTCCACACCTTATGAGATGTGGCATGGAAGAAAATCAAGTCTTAAGCATGTTAAGATTTAGGGTTGTCCAGCTTATATCAAAAAGCTGAACACTGATAAATTGGAGACCAGATCAGAAAATGGTCGATTTGTTGGATATCCAAAAGATAGTTTTGGATATCCAAAAGATAGTTTTGGATATTATTTTTATTTGCCTACTTCACAAAAGGTTGTGATAAGTAGAGATGCCACATTTCTTGAACAACAGTTTGTTCAAGAAGGAGGCAAAGGAAGGCAAATACAGTTAGAATTGGAGAATTCTTACCAACTAACAGATCAGATGGATATAGATCCATCTAGTCAACCTATACTCGTTAATGAAACATTCACAATTGTTCCTCGTAGAACAACCAGGTTATCTCACCCACCAGTGAGATATGTTTTCCTTCATGAAGAAGAACAAGAGTTGTCTACTCATGAAGAAGTAGATCATGGAGATGATCCACTTACCTATGAAGAAGCTATATCAGATATAGACTCTTCAAAATAGATTGATGCTATGAAATCCGAGATTGATTCCATATATAAGAATCAAGTTTGGGATCTTGTTAACCCACCTGAAGGTATTGTACCTATAGGGAACAAATGGGTTTTTAAGAAGAAAATTGGTTCTGATGGAAAGGTAGACCTATAAGGCAAGGCTAGTAGCGAAAGGGTTTTGCCAAAGGCAAGGAATCGACTATGAGGAGACTTTCTCGCCTGTTGCCATGCTTAAATCAATTAGGATTTTATTAGCAATAGCTGCACACTATGATTATGAGATTTGGCATATGGATGTCAAAATAGCTTTTCTCAATGGATACATTAAAGAAAACATTTTCATGGAACAACCTAGGGGTTTTGAATTCCAAGATGGTTCCAAGGTATGCAAGCTAAAGCGATCCATTTATGGGTTGAAACAAGCTTCGAGGAGTTAGAAAATCTGTTTTGATGAAGCCATTAAATCCTTTGGTTTTATCAAAAATGAGGATGAGCCATGTATATATAAGAAGGTTAGTGACAGTGCTATCACTTTCCTTTTTTTATATGTGGATGACATACTGTTGATGGGTAATGGCACAGGTATGTTGACAACTGTAAAGGTATGATTGTCAAATACGTTCTCCATGAAAGACTTAGGGGAGGCAACCTATATTCTTGGGATTCGCATCTATAGAGATAGAGCTAAAAGAATAATTGGTTTATCCCAAAGTCTATACTTAGAAAAGGTGTTGAAGATGTTTAACATACTTGATTCCAAGAGAGGATTATTACCAGTGAGACATGGTATCCACCTTTCTAAAGAGATGTCTCCAAAGACACTTGAAGAAAGAGATAAGATGGCCAGGATTCTATATGCTTCGGCTATTGGAAGTTTAATGTATGTAATATTGTGTATTAGACCGGATATCGCATATGCTGTTAGTTTGACTAACAGGTATCAATCCAATGCAGGTTTGGAACACTGGATAGCTGTCAAAAATATCCTTAAGTACTTGAGAAGAACTAAGGATTTATTCTTGATATATGGAGGTGGAGACTTGCAATTGCATGGTTATACTGATTCTGATTTCTAATCAGATATCGATGATAGAAAGTCTACCTCTGGATATGTGTTCATTTTTAGTGGAGGTGCAGTTAGTTGGAAGAGTTCCAAACAGAGCACGACTGCAGATTCCACTACAGAGGCTGAGTATATTGTTGCATCAGATACTGCAAAGGAAGCTGTTTAGATAAAGAAATTCGTGACAAAACTTGCAGTAGTTCCTTCCATTGAGTCAGCAGTTCCACTACATTGTGACAATAATAGAGCAGTCATACAGGCTAAGGAACCAAGGTCTCACCAGAAATCCAAACACATAGAAAGGCGCTACCACATTATCAGAGAAATAGTTGGACGAGGCAATGTAGCCATGCAAAAAATAACATCAGCTGAAAATCTAGCTGATCCATTCAATAAGCCTATGTCACAGACTCAGCTAGACCGATATCTTGAGAAGATAGGTCTAAGATATTGTAATGAATGGCTCTAGTGCTAGTGGGAGATTATTAGTAGTATACCCTAGAGCATATCATTTAGTATGTATCTTGTACATGTTTTTATTAATAAAAGGCATTTCCACTTTTCCGTTTACATAATATATTTATGTGTAATAGAAAAGGTCCATTGATATTTTATGAGAAATTCTATTCTTAAGTTGTTAAGAATATGAGTGACAGTATTTCTAGTACAAAGTATCATAAATAGGTTCACAATTGAGGATACTTCATAATAAGGATATGACTTATCCAGAAAGATTGTATTCATTTTTGTTCCCAAGTTATTTATATGAGATACAAATAAGATGGAATGGTGAGTCTCATGCCATATAACAAACATGATAGGCACTTATACATGATAAGTAGGCCGAACCAGTGACACTTATGACAAGCACATGGAGTTTACTCTTGTCAATGTTTTGTCATAAATCATATCAGTGCATATAATCTTTAGACCTGAGATAACACAGTTATCTTGTATATAGGTAGTTTGAGTTTGATATTGCTTTCATACTTGTACTGTGTATGGGTATATGGGCATGTGTTAGCTCCTACTTGTTATATATGGAGGTAGGTGTTGATCAAGATGGAATCTGTTCCTCTAAGTAAATAGAGATAAAATCCTATGTTCATTTAATTGTTCTTGATGTTTCAAGTTCCTGGCCAGGACAGATAGATTTATTCAGAAAAGAGTTTTTGATGAGAAAAGCTTTTTAATTAAGAACTGGAATTAAAAGAGAACATAATATTCATAGCAAATGGTGTTTGACATAAACCATGACTCCAGCTTGAGTTGGGATTTTGTAACAGAGAGATTCTAGTGCATGGTAATATATGATTATAGGTTCATTTAAGGTAAACCTTATTACTAATTGGGTGTCCATGGCATGCTATGCTAGGTGTTAACCATGGTCTATGAGTTGCATAAAATGATTTAGAGAAATCATTTATGGTAAGAAAGAGTTCTGATGATATTAAGAGTTGATATCATGTCTCATTGCCAATTAGTGATGAGCCTAGTAAGTCACACACATACACAAGTTATCACCTATTTAAATATGATTTAATTAATTAATTAAAGAGTTTAATTGATTAATTAAATAGGTTTGGTTTGCAATTAGATTACAAAGTCCCTAGCATGACTTGAAACCAAATCTATATTATTGGATGTATAATAAGTTAAATTTATATTTAAAGTGTTTAAATATGAATTTAATTAATGAGAAATTAATTAATAGAGATTAATTAATTAATTTATATTTGATAAAAATTAATTAGAAGAAGAAAAATAATTATTTTGGGTTAAGAACTCAAAATTAAGACACAGGGGCATTTTGGTCATTTCACAGTATGACACGCGGCACCATGAGATGGTGACACATGGGATTACACATAAGCTTGCCAAATGTTTTTTAATCATGTAAGATGATTAAAATTAAGATTAAATATAGGTTTGATACTTGGCACAATGTGATTGGGTCACTTAAACCTAGAGCTAATCAAAGGGTGACATGTGGCAAAGGGTTTAATGTGTTAACCTAGCTATGTAAGTGTTGTTATGAAAAAGAAAAATACAACCAGCAGCCACTCCTCCTTTTTCACGCCATTTTGAGGCTCTCCTTCTCTTCTTCTTCATCTCTCATCAATTCAAAGAGATTAGCCATCAATCTCTTGAATTAAAAATACTAGAAATCGTTTCTAGTGTCCTGTTTACATCTCTAATCTCTTAAAAGGTAGAACTTGAATTTCTAATTAATAGAAAAAGCTTTAGAAGCTGTTCAAGGGCTGCCATAGGTGTTCTTGGTGTGAACAAGCTAGAGGGACAACATCTGGTGTCCTGAAGACGAATCTCAAAGGCACAGACACGCTGCAGTGTATCAAAAGGTTAGTGTAATGGTTCTTGATTTAATCTAGGGTTCTAAAATTAATCTGATTAATTTAAAAATCTTAAATGGCAAATACAGATCAAAAAACATATTAAAAGAGTTTTAATATGTTGTTTATCATTGAAATCAAATAGATAAAAATAAATCTTGCATATTGCATGTGACCCTAGGTGAAAATTTTTGAATTCAATGGTATAAACTTGTGTTTTTCACGCTTCCGTTCCTTCAGAGGTGACTCATGACCTAACTGTCCAATAAAATCTGAGAAATAAAAATTTTGAAAAATAGATTTAAATTAAAGAAGTGTGAAGAAAATAAAAGAAAAAGAAAAGAAAATGAAAAAGAGATTATGACATCATCCTAAGTGACATATATATGACATAATAAATTGTAATTACTAATTATGGTGTTTATGGATAAATACACATCAAAATAAAAAGTCAAATTGACCAATTAAAAAGAAAAAAAATGGGTTGTCTTCTTCCCTCAAAGGGTGTGACATCCCTTACCCGTGTACAGTATATCCGAGTAAGTTATGTCACACGGTGTACCGGCACACTCTATTTTACCTTAATTAATTTTTATCATAGTTTTGAATATAACTTGTGAAATATAATCTATTTAAGTCATTTGTTTAAATTTTAATTTATTTGAGGTTCCGAAAATTTTTTTTTTTAGAAAATCCGGCAGAGTACCGGCTAAAAATGGAGAAAACAATTCTTCGGAACCTGTAAAAAACACTTCCAAAATCATTTCCAAACAATCCCAACTCCATTTTATCTACAAAGTCTCAACATGATTTTCAACAACCTTTCCATTACTCAAACATTCATTTCTCATAGTATTCAAACATAAGCAATAAATAAATATTTAAATTTTTTCATTCACAAACACAATTTTCATTATTTACATGAACATCAAAATACATTACATAAGTTCAATTACATATGTGAAAATAAAAGTTAGTTACAAAATACCAAAATGAAACCTAGTGTCCTACCAATGCACTGTAGGTGGTGAGGTGACACAGACACTATGCAGAGCTGCAGGATGGTCTCACCCAGTCTGCGGTCTACTGGGCTCTCGATCAGTATCTCCAGAACCTACGCATGGTAAAAGCAACGCGCTAAGCAATAATGCTTAGTGGTGCAATAATAAAATAATAGGAAATAGCAGAAAATAAATATGTATTGAATGTATATGTCTTATTTATTTTGTATTTGTATATCCATTTATTTCGTTAACCTTGTCTACTTTCATTCATTTGGTTGCCCAAGTAACCTATACTGGACGACTGGACTGGATAAACGGGTAAACTGGAACTGGGTATCTAGTACCTCGGGCCATCACACCATCGGTCACATGTGCATCTCCCGGTGTGCAACAGAACAGCTAATAAGATGTAATGACAATAGGCACAAGGCCAAATATCAACACATGATCAGAATGGCTAAAAGCCATGAAATCACAGAATGGCATAATGCCATGTGCAGTACTGCTAACTGAACCCTATTGGCATGCCAAACTATCCAAACCAATCTTGTTAGGTATACTAGGGCATTTGATACTTTTGAATTCTTCAATTTTTGAATTTCAAGTTTTGGTGTCACTATTCACTTCATTAGTCAACAAAAATGTTGACTTTTGGATAGAAAATAGGTGCATTGGTTTTAACACTCCCAATGTACCACATTTTGCATTTAAAACTTGTTGGAATTAATCACCAATACTATTTCTAAGCTTAGCACTAAGGGAGTAAAATTTTTAGTTTTTGCACCCCAACTTTACTGTTCCATTAGTGACTGTTATAGTGGAAATTTGAGGAAATGGTAAACATGAAAGTTGTTCCTTATTTTGTCTAGTTGAATTTCTTTTTTTGAATCACTCCATTTGGAGTTTTGTAGCTCTAGATATGGTCCAAAAACCACAGCTGGCCGGATTGCAAAATTGCATAATTGACCATATCTACAGTGCAATGAACAGTGACTGCCACTGCCTTGTTGGATAGGTTCTGGTCATAATTTGGGGTAGATTTCTTCATGAAAGTTGTTTGTCTATATCTTATCTTGTTGCTGTAAAAATTTCAGGTCAATTGGGCCATTCTACAGTGAGTTATGGCTTACTGTTTATTTGGTCATTCTGTAGAATCTGATTTCAGGGTATCTGGATTGGGGCCAATTTTTGGTCCACTTACTTTGGTCTTTTGGGCATGGTTTCTTCAGCAAAATTGTGCCATTATATGTCTAGTTTCATGTCTAATTGGTCAAACACCAATTGAACCTACACAGCCAAAGTTATGGCTATCCAAGTGGGCTGGAATCACAGCCTCACCTGCTGCCCTCACTAGGTAGCATACCATTTCAGTTTGTAACACTCTAGTTCACTTCAAATTATGGTCAACTTACCTCAAATGGTCACTAATTGACCATTAGAATGTTCACTCATCATTTCATAAGCCAAGTCCAAATTTCACTCCCAAACCCTTGCTCAAATTCAAGGTTCACACAAGTTACCTTAGTTAACTAACTAATTCATTATCCTTATATTTATATACTTTAAACATGATCTCTAGTTCACTCCAAGTCCATCAAAAAAACACTCAATCTTGTTCCTTCCTTAGGGCTACCGAATTCTAGGATATACATACACATAGATTTTATCCACTTAATTTACAAATTCTTACTTATTTTAGGTCTCTAAAATGGAAAGAGAAAGATGTATGCATAATAGGCACTAACCTCTTGTAGGGCAGAATTTTCCCAAGCTTGACTTCACTTTCTTTCCTTTTCTAGGCTGCCTAGAGCTTCCTTAGAGTGTGTGGATAAGTTTTAGTGAAGGTGACTTAGGGTTTTGGGGTGAGGTTTGAGAGATTTTCAAGCTTGAATGAAGAAGAAAAATGGAGGATTTCCTTGGCTATGGTGCGGCTGGAATTTGGGGAAGAAGATGGCTGTTTGCTTTTTAATTTCTTTGGTCTTTTTTTTGTCTCTTTTATTAGTTAATTAAATGGTTGTTTAATTGTGATTGGTGGGAACCTTTAAATGACATCATAATGATGTCATAATTTGCATTATATTAATTTTTCTTTTCTTTTCTTTTCTACTAACTTTAAATTAGTTTTTCATCAATATTAATTCATATTTTATGTCATAATAATTATTTACTCAACTGGACAAGTCGGCCAAAAATCACCTCTGAAGGCGAAATGACCAAAATGCCCTCCGTTTGGCTTAACAGGTCAAAATTGTCTGTACCGATTGAAAAATTTTTCTAAATATTTTCTTGGAATTCTAATGCTATAGGAACCTCAATGACCCTTCTCTGAAGTCTTAAAAATTATTTTATGAATTTTTCCCCGGGTCTAGGGCTCCTAGTTGCGAGAACCGCAACTTCTCTCTGGGTTACCCATTGCTTGGGCACCGGCTCATTTGACTTAGTTGTATTTATTTCTAAAATTTTTACTAAATTTTTCTTATTAATATTTGAGTTAATTATGGTTCCTGACTTTAGTTTAAATATTTTTCCGGACGTTCTAGCTGTTCGGACCGACACTGGTCACCGGAACAGTAGAATGTACGGAGTTGCTACCGGGAGGGTGTTACAACTCTTCCCCTCTAATTTAAATTTCATCCTCGAAATTTACCTGATGCAAACAGTTGAGGGAACTATTGCCTCATCGTCTCTTCACTTTCCCAAGTTGCCTCCTCGGTGTTGTGGTGCCTCCAAAGCACTTTCACTAGTGGAATCTGCTTGTTCCTCAACTCTTTTACTTCCCGAGCCAGGATCCGTAGAGGTTCTTCTTCATATGTCAAATCCGGTTGTATTTCAATTTCTTCCCTGGAGATGACATGTGAAGGATCTGAGCTATATCTTCTTAGCATAGACACGTGGAACACATTGTGGATCTTGTCCAGCTATGCCCTTCTTTATACCAGGCCACCAATACTGAAGCTTCAGATCATGATACATCTTTGTACTTTCTGGGTGCATAGCATTTACACTGGTGTGTGCCTCTTTTAGAATACTGGCCTTCAATTCCCCATCATCTGGTACACACAGTCTTCCTTTGTAATACAGACACCCATCTGCTTTCACCTCATAGTCAGTTGCTTTTCCCTCTGAGATTTTGCTCATAATAGCCATTAGCTTCTCATCTACCTTCTGCCCATCTAAAATCTGCTGTAACAGGTTTGGCCTCACTTGCAACTCAGCCAAAATAGCTCCATCTCGAACCAAAGATAGACGGGCATTCAATGATCTCAAAGCTGTGATGGATTTTCTGCTCAAAGCATCAGCAACTACATTTGCCTTCCCAGGATGGTAGTCAATTACACAATCATAGTCCTTCAGGAACTCAATCCATCGTCTCTGTCTAAGGTTGAGCTCCTTCTGAGTTGGCAAATATTTCAGACTTTTGTGGTCTGTATAAATGTAGCACTTTTCACCATACAAGTAGTGCCTCCATATTTTCAGTGCGAAGATAATTGCTGCAAGCTCTAGATCATGGGTACGATAATTCTGTTCATGTGGCCTTAGCTGTTTAGAAGCATAAGCGACCACCTTCCCCTCTTGCATCAATACACACCCTAACCCATTATATGAGGCATCACTGTAGACCACAAAGTCCTTTCCTAACACTGGCTGTGTTAACACTGGTGCCTCTGTCAACATAGCCTTCAACTTCTCAAAACTGGTCTGACACTTGTCATTCCAGTCAAATCTGACATTCTTGTGCAAAAGCTTGGTCATTGGAGCAGCTATTAAGGAAAATCCCTTCACAAATCTCCTGTAATACCCAGCTAGCCCCAAGAAGCTTCTGACCTCAGTTGTATTCCTGGGAGGCTTCCATTCCATCACTGCTTCTATTTTCTTGGGATCCACCCTAATCCCATCAGCTGACACTATGTGTCCAAGGAATGCAATCTCATTCAACCAAAAGTCACACTTGGACAACTTAGCATACAGCTTCTTTTCTCTCAGGGTTTGCAGAACAATCCTCAAATGTTCATCATGTTCTTCCCTGGTCTTGGAATACACCAAAATATCATCAATAACGACCACTACGAACCGATCTAAGTGTGGGTGGAAGATACGGTTCATAAGGTCTATGAATGCCGCTGGTGCATTTGTTAGACCAAAGGGCATCACTAGGAACTCATAATGCCCATATCGGGTCCTGAATGCAGTCTTTGGCACATCTGCATCCTTCACCCTCAACTAATGATACCCTGATCTGAGATCAATCTTAGAAAATACTCCTGCTCCCTTCAACTGATCAAACAGATGATCAATTCTAGGCAACGGATATTTGTTCTTCACAGTCACTTTATTCAACTGCCGGTAATCGATGCATAGCCTCAAAGTCCCATCCTTCTTTTTCACAAAGCACCGAGCTCCCCATGGTGACACCTTTGGGCGTATGAACCCCTTATCAAGCAACTCTTGCAACTGAGTTTTCAACTCCCTCAATTCAGTGGGTGCCATCCTATAAGGAGCAATGGAAATGGGTGCTGTACTCGGCAGTGTCTCAATAGCAAATTCGACTTCCCTTTCTGGTGGCAAACCAGGCAATTCTTCAAGAAATACCTTTGGGAAGTCTTTTACTGTGGGTATATCACTCAAGTTTGGCTTAGCCTGCCTAGTATCCACCACATGTGCTAGGTAGGCTTCACAGCCTTTTCTCATCATTCTTCTTGCAACTGTGGCTGAGATGACATTGGACAAGAAATTTGTCCTTTCACCCACAACAGTGATCTCATTACCCTGAGAAGTTTTCAGAGAAATTCTCTTCAATTTGCAATCAACTATTGCCTGATGACGCGACAACCAGTCCATTCCCAAAATCACGTCAAACTCATGAAAAGGTAACTCAATTAAGTCTGCCAAGAATTCATACCCCTGAATCTTTAACGGGCAACCCTTGTACACTTTGTTCACCACTACACTGTGGCCCAATGGATTAGTGACCAGAATGTCTTGGTCACTCTCCCCTTCTAGTATCCCCCTTTCTACGGGTAAGTTGATGCAAATGTATGAATGAGTGGATCCTGGATCCACCAATGCATGCACAGGTGTATTGTAGAGGGAGAATGTACCCCTGATGACGTCCGTGGCATCTTGCTCCTCCTGAGCTCTCATGGCATAAGCTCTGGCAAGTGGTCTATTATCAGGCCTCTCTGCTGGCTCAGATGTAGGCCTCTGAGATGATCCTACTGCCTTAGATTTGCCAGATTTCCTAACCCTCTGTGGTGCAGGAGCAGGTCTGTCTGCTTGTGTTGGAGCAGCTGTGTGACACCCCTTGCAGTGTCTGATATACAGAGTAAGTAATGCCACAGTGTACTGGCACACTCTAATATTCCTCAATTAATTTAGACAATACTTTTGCATATAATTTATGAAATACAATTTATTTAAACCATTCATCAAAAGTATCATTCATTTAAGGTTCCGAAAATTTTAAAGAAAATCCGGCGGAGTACCGGCTAAAAATGGAGAAAACCGTTCTTCGGAACCTGTTAAAAACACTTCCAATAGACAAATTCATTCATTCTCAACTTCAATATCATCACAAAACTCAATATCAATGTTTCAACAATTTTTCAGTTTCAGGTTTCAACAACCTTTTCATTTCTCAACATCCATTTCTCATATACAAGCAATAAATACATGCTCAAATCTTGCATTCATAGTCATAACTTTCATTATTTACATAAACATCAAAATATATTACATGAGTTCAAATACATATGAGAAAATACAAATCTGCTACAAAATATCAAAATGACAAAATGACACCTAGTGCCCTACCGATGCACTGCAGGTAGTGAGGTGACACAGACACTGAGCA
Organism: Hevea brasiliensis; assembly: GCF_030052815.1. Taxonomy (NCBI): domain Eukaryota; kingdom Viridiplantae; phylum Streptophyta; class Magnoliopsida; order Malpighiales; family Euphorbiaceae; genus Hevea; species Hevea brasiliensis. The sequence continues at coordinate 104,858,714 of NC_079497.1, forward strand.
GAACTGTCAGATGGACTCACCCAGTCTGTGGTCTACTGGGCTCACGATCGGAATCTCCAGTACCTACGCGTGGCAAAAGCAACGCGCTAAGCAATAATGCTTAGTGGTGCAATAATATAATAGAAGAAATTGGCAAGAAAATAAATGTGTATGCAAAGTGTATGCTTTCTTTGTTTGATTTTGGTATATTCATTAATTCATTAACTCTATTCACTTTTATTCATTTGGTTGCCCCAAGTAACCTACACTAGACGACTGGACTGGATAACGGGTAAACTGGCACTGGGTACCTAGTACCTCGGGCCGTCACACCATCGGTCACATACGTATCTCCCGGTGTGCAGCGATGCTAACAAGTCAGAATAATATCCGCACAAGGCCAAGTCTCAATACAAAGTCAGAATGGCTAAAAGCCATGAAATCACAGAATGGCATTTTTGCCATGTGCAGTACTGCTAACTGAACCCTATTGGCATGCCAAACTATCCAAACCAATCTTGTTAGGTATACTAGGGCATTTGAAACTCTTAAATTTGTCAATTGTGAATTTCAATTTTTTTTTGGTGTTACTATTCATCATTGGTCAACAAAAATGTTGACTTTTAGAATAAAAATGTGTACATCAACTTTGGCACTCCCAACATACCACATTTGGTGTTTAAAACTTGTTGGCATTAAGTGTTTTTACCATTTCTAAGCATTAAACCAAATGAGCAGATTTTTCAGATTTTGTACCATAACTTCACTGTTCCATTGGACACTGTTACTATTGGAATTTGAAGAAATGTAAAACATAAAAGTTGTTCCTTATTTTGTCTAGTTGAATTTCCTTTTTTGAATCACTCCATTTGGAGTTTTGTAGCTCCAGATATGGCTCAAAAACCCAGGCTGTCCGGATATGCAGTCTGCAGAATTTTACCATATCTACAGTGCATGAACAGTGACTTGAGTCACTTGGTTGACTGGGTTCTGGCCATAATTTGGGGTAGGTTCCTTCATGAAAGTTGTTTTTCTATGTCTTAACTTATTGCTGTAAAAATTTCAGACCAATTGACCAAATATACAGTGACTTATGGCCAAATGAACAGTTACTGTTCATTTAGTCAAATTCTGCAGAGGCAGTTTCAGGGTTCCGGATTGTGGCTGAGTTTTGACCCTTTTGCTTTGGTCTTTCGGGCATGGTTTCTTCAGCAAAAATGTGCCATTATAAGCCTAGTTTCATGTCCAATTGGCCAAACATCAATTGGACAAGCACAGCCCAAGTTATGGCAGTGCAAAGGGACTGAAATTTCAGTCCCTATGCTGCTGTCCATAGGGCAGATTTCACCTCACTTTGCCATAGCATTTTTCAGTCCCATTTATGGTCAACATATCTAAAATGGTCACTAATTGACCATTACAATGTGCCCTAACAATTTCCTAAGCCAATTCACACTTTCACCTTTCCAAACCCTAATTTCCATATGAATTTTTCACAACATGCTTTAATTAACTATCTCTTTCAATAATCACATGCATACATGGTTTAATCTTGATATCTAGTCCACTTTAAGTCCATCAAAACACTCATACCTTTTCATTCAATAGGGCTGCCAAAACTTAGGGCATGGATAGACATAGATTTCATTCATTTTAGTTATAAATTCCTACTTATTCCAAGTCTCTAACATAGAATTTAAAAAGCTTTAATTGTATATATGCACTAACCTTGTTTGGGCAGAATTTTCCCAAGCAATTCCTTCACTTTCTTGGCTTTTCTTGGCTGCCAAAGGCTTTAGCAAGGTGCTAGGGCAAGTTTTAGTGAAGCTAGGTTAGGATTTTATGGTGAGACAAGGTAGGAAATCAAGCTTGCTTGATTGAGCTCCAATGGAGGGTGGAAGGAAGGGTTCACGTTTTTGGTGGAGAAGAAGGAGAAGAAGAGCAGCTGATTTTTGGTCCTCATTAGTCTTTATTTATCTCTTTAACTTGTTAGTCAAAGGATGGCTTATTTGTGATTGGTCCACATTTCCTTAATGACATCACTTTGAGGTCATAATTTGCATTTGTTGCATTTTTCTTTTCTTTCCTCCACTACTCATTTTCAATTTAATTTCTAGCAATATTTCTTCATATTTTATGTCATATTAATTATTTACTCAACTGGACAAGTCGGCCAAAAATCACCTCGAAGGCGAAATGACCAAAATGCCCTCCGCTTGGCTTAACGGGTCAAAATCGTGCATCTGGATTGAAAAATTTTTCTAGGTATTTTCTTGGCATTCTAATGCCATGGGAACCTCAATTACCCTTCTCTGGAGTCCCAAAAATTATTTTATAATTTTTCCCCCGGGTCTAGGGCTCCTCGTTGCGAGACCCGCAACTTCCCTCCGATTACCCATCGCTTGGCACCAGGCTCGTTTGACTCGGTTGTATTTTATTTCTAAAATTTTTACTAAATTTTTCTTATTAATATTTGAGTTAATTAGGGTTCTGACTTTAGTTTAAATATTTTCCGGACGTTCTAGGTGTCAGGACCGACCTGGATCACCGGAGCAGATGGGATGTACGGAGTGGTTATCGGGAGGTGTTACAACTCTTCCCCTCTAATTTAAAATTCGTCCTCGAAATTTACCTGATGCAAACAGTTGAGGGAACTGTTGCCTCATCGACTCTTCACTTTCCCAAGTTGCCTCCTCGGTGTTGTGGTGCCTCCAAAGCACTTTCACCAATGGAATTTGCTTGTTTCTCAACTCTTTCACTTCCCGAGCCAAGATCCGTAGAGGTTCTTCTTCATATGTCAAATCCGGCCGTATTTCAATTTCTTCTCTGGAGATGACATGTGAAGGATCTGAGCGATATCTTCTGAGCATAGACACGTGGAACACATTGTGGATCTTGTCCAGCTCTGGTGGTAAAGCTAGCCTATAGGCCACTGGACCCACACGTTCAATAACTTCATATGGGCCAATAAACCTAGGGCTCAACTTACCTTTTCTTCCAAACCTCAACACTTTCTTCCATGGTGACACCTTGAGGAACACTTTGTCGCCAACCGCATATTCTATTTCTTTTCTCTTCAGGTCGGCATAAGATTTTTGTCTGTCTGAGGCAACCTTCAAGTTGGCTTTGATTAATTTCACTTTTTCCTCAGCCTGTTTCACCAGGTCTGGTCCTACCAGTTTGTCTTCTCCCAATTCAGTCCAGCACACTGGAGTTCTACATTTTCTCCCATACAGTGCTTCATATGGGGCCATTTGAATGCTAGCTTGGTAGCTATTGTTGTATGCAAATTCTGCCAGTGGGAGGTATCTATCCCAACTTCCCTCAAACTCAATGACACAACTCCTCAGCATATCCTCAAGGACGACATATATTTCATGTTATTATTATCTTTTCATTCAACATTTGTATCAATTTTATGGGTTTCAATTGCTTACCGGATTACTCTTTACGATTGCCCATCCGTCGAGGATGGAAAGTCATCTTTGAAATGGAGTTGTGTACCCAAGGATTCATGCAACTTCTTCCAGAATCTCGATGTAAACCTTGGGTCTCGGTCAGATATGATGGAAAGTGGAATTCCATGCAGTCTAACTATCTCACTGATATACAATTCTGCTAACTTCTCCAGTGAGTAGTCAGTCCTAACTGGCAGAAAGTGTGCTGACTTTGTCAATCTATCAACTATCAGCCATGCTGCATCATGTTTCTTCCGGGTGAGAGGTAGACCACTTACAAAATCCATGGTGACCCGATCCCATTTCCATTCAGGTATGCGTATAGGCTGTAGCAAACCTGATGGAACTTGGTGTTCTGCCTTGACTTGCTGACATGTCAAACATTTAGTCACATAGTCACCTATATCCCTCTTCATACCAGGCCACCAATACTGGAGTTTCAGATCATGGTACATCTTTGTACTTCCTGGGTGCATAGCATATACACTGGTGTGTGCCTCTTTTAGAATACTGGCCTTCAATTCCCCATCATCCGTACACAGTCTTCCTTTATAATACAGACACCCATCTGCTTTCACCTCATAATCAGTTGCTTTTCCCTCTGAAATCTTGCTCACAATAGCCATTAGCTTCTCATCTACCTTTTGCCCATCTAATATCTGTTGTAGGAGGTTTGGCCTCACTTGCAACTCAGCCAAAATAGCTCCATCTCAAACCAAGGATAGACGGGCATTCAATGATCTCAAAGCTGTGATGGACTTTCTGCTCAAAGCATCAGCAACTACATTTGCCTTCCCAGGATGGTAGTCAATTACACAGTCATAATCCTTCAGGAACTCAATCCATCGCCTCTGTCTAAGGTTGAGCTCCTTCTGGGTTGGCAAATATTTCAGGCTTTTGTGGTCAGTGTAAATATAGCACTTTTCACCATACAAGTAATGCCTCCATATCTTGATCACGAAGATAATTGTGCAAGCTCTAGATCATGGGTAGGGTAGTTCTGTTCATGTGGCCTTAACTGCCTGGAAGCATAGGCGACCACCTTCCCCTCTTGCATCAATACACACCCTAGCCCATTACGTGAGGCATCACTATAGACCACAAAGTCCTTTCCGACACCGGCCGTGTGCTGCCGTGCCTCTGTCAACATAGCCTTCAATTTCTCAAAGCTGGTCCGACACTTGTCATTCCAGTCAAATCGACATTCTTGTGTAACAACTTGGTCATTGGAGCGGCTATTAGGAAAATCCTTCACAAATCTTCTGTAATACCCACTAGCCCCAAGAAGCTTCGACCTCGGTTGTATTTCGGGAGGCTTCCATTCCATCATCGCTTCTATTTTCTTGGGATCCACCTAATCCCATCGGTGACACTATGTGTCCAAGGAATGCAATCTCATTCACCAAAAGTCACACTTGGACAACTTAGCATACGACTTCTTTTCCCGCAGGTTTGCGTAACAATCCTCAAATGCTCATCATGTTCTTCCCTGGTCTTGGAGTACACCAGAATGTCATCAATAAAAACCACTACGAACCGATCTAGGTATGGATGGAAGATACGGTTCATAAGGTCCATGAACGCCACTGGTGCATTTGTTAGGCCAAAGGGCATCACCGAAACTCATAATGCCCATACCAGTCCTGAATGCGATCTTGGGCACATCTACATCTTTCACCCTCAGCTGATGATACCCTGATCTGAGATCAATCTTAGAAAATACTCCTGCTCCCTTCAGCTGATCAAACAGATCATCAATTCTAGGCAACGGATACTTGTTCTTCACAGTCACTTTATTCAACTGCCGGTAATCAATACATAGCCTCAAAGTCCCATCCTTCTTCTTTACAAACAGCACTGGAGCTCCCCATGGTGACACATGGGCGTATGAACCCCTTATCCAGCAACTCTTGCAACCGAAGTTTTCAACTCCCTCAATTCGATGGGTACCATCCTATAAGGAGCAATGGAAATGGGTCTTTGTGCAGTTGTCTCAATAGCAAACTCGACTTCCCTTTACGGTTGCAAACCGTGCAACTCTTCAGAAATACTTAGGAAGTCTCTCACGTGGGTATGTCACTCAAGTTTGGCTTAGCTCGCCTAGTATCCACCACATGTGCTAGGTAGGCTTCACACCTTTTCTCATCATTCTTCTTGCAATCGTGGTGAGATGACATTGGACAAGAAATCTGTCCTTTCACCCACAACAGTGATCTCATTACCCTCCGGAGTTTTTAGAGAAATCCTCTTCAATTTGCAATCAACTATTGCCTGATGACGTGACAACCAGTCCATTCCCAAAATCACGTCAAACTCATGGAAGGGCAACTCAATCAAGTCTGCCAAGAATTCATACCCCTGAATCCTCAACGGGCAACCTTTGTATACTTTGTTCACCACTACACTGTGGCCTAATGGATTAGTGACCAGAATGTCTTGGTCACTTTCCCCTACCAGTATCCCCCTTTCTACGGGTAGATTGATGCAGATGTATGAATGAGTGGATCCTGGATCCACCAATGCATGCACAGGAGTATTGTAGAGGGAGAACGCACTCGATGACGTCCCGGCATCTTGCTCCTCCTGAGCTCTCAGGGCATAATTTCTGGCAGGTGGCCTGTTATCTGGCCTCTCTGCTGGCTCAGATGCAGGCCTCTGTGATGGTCCCACCGCTTCGGATTTACCAGACCTTCTACCCCTTGGTGGGGCAGGAGCAGGTCTGTCTGCTTGTGTCGGAGTAGCTGTAGTAGTTCTGCGTGGGCAGTTCCTCAACTGATGCTCTGTTGACCCACACCTCAAGCAGGCACCAGTCACTCTCCAACACTCCCCCTTATGCCATCTTTGACAGTGTGGACAGGCAGAAGATGCCGGGGCTGGTCCCCTGAACCCCATCCCTGGAGAGCTGCCCACTGATGGTGTGGACTGACCTCTCCTAGGGGTGAACTGTGGCCTGGGCCCCTGAGGTGACCACTGCCCCGTGGGTGAGCTGAACTTTGTGCAGAGGACCCTTGAACTTCTTCCACGATGCAGAGCCGAACTAGACCGACCGGTCACATCTTCTGCTGTCTCTCTCTTCTAGTCCACTCACTAATTCTCACTTTTTCAACCTTTATGGCAGCTTCCACTAACTTGGTAAATTCGGTGATTCCCAAGGCAGTGAGCTGGATCTTGATGTTATCATTTAGTCCCTCTTCAAATCTCTTGCATCTTTCAGCTTCATTTGGGACTATCTCCCTTCCGTAGCGGCTTAATCGGACGAATTCTTTCTCATATTCGGCCACTGACATTTGTCTCTGCCTCAGGTTAATAAATTCCCTTCTTCTCTCTTCTAGGTATACAGTACCCACATACTTCTTCTTGAATTCCGAGAGAAAGAAATCCCAAGTTACAGCTTCTGGCTGCACTTCACTGGACACTGTGTCCCACCACTCATAAGCATCATCTTGCAGTAAAGAGATGGCAGCTTCCAGGTTTTGCTCTGGAGTGCAGTGAAGTTGTTTCAAGACTCTGCCCGTTCTGTTCAACCAATTCTCGGCTGCAACAGAGTCATCTTCTCTCTTGCCATAGAAATCCACTGCCCCAAATTTTCTTAACCTTTCCAGGTGTGACTTCTGCTGTGGAGCTGGTGGTGGTGGTGGTGGTGGTGCTGGCATTACCCCAGCCATCTGTCTAAAGAAGTCGGCCATTTGTTGGAACATGGCACAGGGAGGCCGAGCGAGGCTCGCTTGAGTGGCGGAGCGCATTCTCTCATGCCCCAGCCTCACCGCTGCAGGTGGAGCATGACTCTCCACTTCCTCCTCAACGGCTCTCTGAGATGAAGGATCCATATCCTATTCAAAATAAGAAAGATAAACAGATCTGCGTTAGTGTCACCTCGACTCTTACATATGCAATGCATGGTATGGACTCAATCTAGGCCCAGAAACGCCTAAACCGTGCTCTGATACCACTAAATGTGACACCCCTTACCCGTGTACAGTATACCCGAGTAAGTAATGCCACCTGGTGTACCGGCACACTCTAATATTCCTCAATTAATTTAGACAATACTTTTGCATATAATTTATGAAATACAATTTATTTAAACCATTCATCAAAAGTATCATTCATTTAAGGTTCCGAAAATTTTAAAGAAAATCCAGCGGAGTACCGGCTAAAAATGGAGAAAACCGTTCTTCGGAACCTGTTAAAAACACTTCCAATAGACAAATTCATTCATTCTCAACTTCAATATCATCACAAAACTCAATATCAAGGTTTTAACAATTTTTCGATGTGTTTCAACAACCTTTTCATTTCTCAACATCCATTTCTCATATACAAGCAATAAATACATGCTCAAATCTTGCATTCATAGTCATAACTTTCATTATTTACATAAACATCAAAATATATTACATGAGTTCAAATACATATGAGAAAATACAAATCGCTACAAAATATCAAAATGACAAAATGACACCTAGTGCCCTACCGATGCAATCGCAGTAGTGAGGTGACACAGATAATCGAGCGTAATCGGATGGACTCACCTACCTGTGGTCTACTGGGCTCACGCTCGGACTCTCCAGTACCTACGCGGGGCAAAAGCAACGCGCTAAGCAATAATGCTTAGTGGTGCAATAATATAATAGAAGAAATTGGCAAGAAAATAAATGTGTATGCAAAGTGTATGCTTTCTTTGTTTGATTTTGGTATATTCATTAATTCATTAACTCTATTCACTTTTATTCATTTGGTTGCCCCAAGTAACCTATACTAGACGATCGGATCGATAACGGGTAACCGCACCGGGTACCTAGTACCTCGCCGTCACACCATCGGTCACATACGTATCTCCCAGGCAAATGTAACGGCTAACAAGTCAGAATAATATCCGCACAAGGCCAAGTCTCAATACAAAGTCGAATGGCTAAAAGCCATGAAATCACAGAATGGCATTTTTGCCATGTGCAGTACTGCTAACTGAACCCTATTGGCATGCCAAACTATCCAAACCAATCTTGTTAGGTATACTAGGGCATTTGAAACTCTTAAATTTGTCAATTGTGAATTTCAATTTTTTTTTGGTGTTACTATTCATCATTGGTCAACAAAAATGTTGACTTTTAGAATAAAAATGTGTACATCAACTTTGGCACTCCCAACATACCACATTTGGTGTTTAAAACTTGTTGGCATTAAGTGTTTTTACCATTTCTAAGCATTAAACCAAATGAGCAGATTTTTCAGATTTTGTACCATAACTTCACTGTTCCATTGGACACTGTTACTGTTGGAATTTGAAGAAATGTAAAACATAAAAGTTGTTCCTTATTTTGTCTAGTTGAATTTCCTTTTTTGAATCACTCCATTTGGAGTTTTGTAGCTCCAGATATGGCTCAAAAACCCAGGCTGTCCGGATATGCAGTCTGCAGAATTTTACCATATCTACAGTGCATGAACAGTGACTTGAGTCACTTGGTTGACTGGGTTCTGGCCATAATTTGGGGTAGGTTCCTTCATGAAAGTTGTTTGTCTATGTCTTAACTTGTTGCTGTAAAAATTTCAGACCAATTGACCAAATATACAGTGACTTATGGCCTTACTGTTCATTTGGTCAAATTCTGCAGAGGCAGTTTCAGGGTTCCGGATTGTGGCTGAGTTTTGACCCTTTTGCTTTGGTCTTTCGGGCATGGTTTCTTCAGCAAAAATGTGCCATTATAAGCCTAGTTTCATGTCCAATTGGCCAAACATCAATTGGACAAGCACAGCCCAAGTTATGGCAGTGCAAAGGGACTGAAATTTCAGTCCCTATGCTGTCCATAGGGCAGATTTCACCTCACTTTGCCATAGCATTTTTCAGTCCCATTTATGGTCAACATATCTAAAATGGTCACTAATTGACCATTACAATGTGCCCTAACAATTTCCTAAGCCAATTCACACTTTCACCTTTCCAAACCCTAATTTCCATATGAATTTTTCACAACATGCTTTAATTAACTATCTCTTTCAATAATCACATGCATACATGGTTTAATCTTGATATCTAGTCCACTTTAAGTCCATCAAAACACTCATACCTTTTCATTCAATAGGGCTGCCAAAACTTAGGGCATGGATAGACATAGATTTCATTCATTTTAGTTATAAATTCCTACTTATTCCAAGTCTCTAACATAGAATTTAAAAAGCTTTAATTGTATATATGCACTAACCTTGTTTGGGCAGAATTTTCCCAAGCAATTCCTTCACTTTCTTGGCTTTTCTTGGCTGCCAAAGGCTTTAGCAAGGTGCTAGGCAAGTTTTAGTGAAGCTAGGTTAGGATTTTATGGTGAGACAAGGTAGGAAATCAAGCTTGCTTGATTGAGCTCCAATGGAGGGTGGAAGGAAGGGTTCACGTTTTTGGTGGAGAAGAAGGAGAAGAAGAGCAGCTGATTTTTGGTCCTCATTAGTCTTTATTTATCTCTTTAACTTGTTAGTCAAAGGATGGCTTATTTGTGATTGGTCCACATTTCCTTAATGACATCACTTTGAGGTCATAATTTGCATTTGTTGCATTTTTCTTTTCTTTCCTCCACTACTCATTTTCAATTTAATTTCTAGCAATATTTCTTCATATTTTATGTCATATTAATTATTTACTCAACTGGACAAGTCGGCCAAAAATCACCTCGGAAGGCGAAATGACCAAAATGCCCTCCGTTTGGCTTAACGGGTCAAAATCGTCTGTACCGATTGAAAAATTTTTCTAGGTATTTTCTTGGCATTCTAATGCCATGGGAACCTCAATTACCCTTCTCTGGAGTCCCAAAAATTATTTTATAATTTTTCCCCCGGGTCTAGGGCTCCTCGTTATGCGAACCGCAACTTCCTCCCAGAACCCATCGCTTGGGCACCTACTGCTTGACTTCGATTGTATTTTATTTCTAAAATTTTTACTAAATTTTTCTTATTAATATTTGAGTTAATTAGGTTCTGACTTTAGTTTAAATATTTTTCCGACGTTCTAGTCGTCCGACCGACACCGTCACACCAATGAGGATGTACGGAGTGGTTATCGGGAGGGTGTTACAAGCTGTAGTAGTTCTGCGTGGACAGTTCCTTAGCTGATGCTCTGTCGACCCACACCTTAAGCAGGCACCAGTTACTCTCCAACACTCCCCCTTATGCCATTTCAAACAGTGTGGACATGCAGAAGATGCTGGGGCTGGTCCCCTGAACCCCATCCCTGGAGAGCTGCGCACTGATGGTGTGGACTGACCTCTCCTAGGGGTAAACTGTGGCCTGGGCCCCTGAGACTGACCCTGACCTTGTGGTTGACCTGAACTCTGTGCAGGTGGACCCTTGAACTTCTTCCCAAATGCAGGAGATGAACTAGACTGACCTGGGCCCCTCTTCTGCTGTCTCTCTCTTCTGGTCTGCTCACTTATTCTAACCTTTTCAACCTTTATTGCAACTTCCACTAACTTGGTGAAGTCTGTGATTCCCAAGGCAGTGATCATGATCTTTATGTTGTCATTTAATCCCTCTTCAAATCTCTTGCACCTTTCGGCCTCATTAGGGACTATCTCCCTTCCATAGCGGCTCAATCTGACGAATTCCTTCTCATACTCGGCTACTAACAGCTGTCTCTGCCTCAGATTAATGAACTCTCTTCTTCTCTCTTCTAGGTATACACTACCCACATATTTCTTCTTAAATTCGGAGAGGAAGAAGTCCCAAGTTACTATTTCTGGCTGTACTTCACTGGACACAGTATCCCACCATTCATATGCATCGTCTTGCAGCAGAGATACAGCAGATTCCAAGTTTTGCTCTGGAGTGCAGTGGAGTTGTTTTAAAACTCACTGCTCGTTTCAACCAATTTTCTACTGCAATGTAATCATCTTCTCTCTGCCAAAGAAGTCCACCGCTCCAAACTTTCTCAATTTTTCCAGTGTGATTTTGGTTGTGGAGGTGGTGGTGGTGGTGGCATTACTCCACCATTTGTTTGAAAAATTCGCCATTTGGTGGAACATGGCTGTGGAGGCCGAGGTGCTCGCTTGAGTCGCGGAGCAGGTTCTCCCATACCCCCAGTCTCAGCTGCTACAAGTGGAGCATGACTCTCCACTTCCTCCTCAACTGCCCTCTGAGATGTAGGGTCCATATTCTATTCAAAATAACAAAGACAAACAGATCTGCATTAGTGTCACCTCGACTCTTACAAATGCAATGCATGGTATGGACTCAATCTAGGCCCAGAAACGCCTAAACCGTGCTCTGATACCACTAAATGTGACATCCCTTACCCGTGTACAGTATATACGAGTAAGTTATGTCACACGGTGTACCGGCACACTCTATTTTACCTTAATTAATTTTTATCATAGTTTTGAATATAACTTGTGAAATATAATCTATTTAAGTCATTTGTTTAAATTTTAATTTATTTGAGGTTCCGAAAATTTTTTTTTTAGAAAATCCGGCAGAGTACCGGCTAAAAATGGAGAAAACAGTTCTTCGGAACCTGTGAAAAACACTTCCAAAATCATTTCCAAACAATCCCAACTCCATTTTATCTACAAAGTCTCAACATGATTTTCAACAACCTTTCCATTACTCAAACATTCATTTCTCACAGTATTCAAACATAAGCAATAAATAAATATTTAAAATTTTCCATTCACAAACACAATTTTCATTATTTACATGAACATCAAAATACATTACATAAGTTCAATTACATATGTGAAAATAAAAGTTAGTTACAAAATACCAAAATGAAACCTAGTGGCCTACCAATGCACTGTAGGTGGTGAGGTGACACGGACACTATGCAGAGCTGCAGGATGGTCTCACCCAGTCTGCGGTCTACTGGGCTCTCGATTAGTATCTCCAGAACCTACGCGTGGCAAAAGTAATGCGCTAAGCAATAATGCTTAGTGGTGCAATAATAAAATAACAGGAAATAGCAGAAAATAAATATGTATTGAATGTATATGTCTTATTTGTTTTGTATTTGTATATCCATTTATTTCGTTAACCTTGTCCACTTTCATTCATTTGGTTGCCCAAGTAACCTATACTGGACGACTGGACTGGATAAACGGGTAAACTGGCACTGGGTATCTAGTACCTCGGGCCATCACACCATCGGTCACATGTGCATCTCCCGGTGTGCAACAGAACAGCTAATAAGCTGTAATGACAATAGGCACAAGGCCAAATATCAACACATGATCAGAATGGCTAAAAGCCATGAAATCAAAGAATGGCATAATGCCATGTGCAGTACTGCTAACTGAACCCTATTGGCATGCCAAACTATCCAAACCAATCTTGTTAGGTATACTAGGGCATTTGATACTTTTGAATTCTTTAATTTTTGAATTTCAAATTTTGGTGTCATTATTCACTTCATTAGTCAACAAAAATTTTGACTTTTGGATAGAAAATAGGTGCATTGGTTTTAACACTCCCAATGTACCACATTTTGCATTTAAAACTTGTTGGAATTAATCACCAATACCATTTCTAAGCTTAGCACTAAGGGAGCAAAATTTTCAGTTTTTGCACCCTAACTTTACTGTTCCATTAGTGACTGTTACAGTGGAAATTTGAGGAAATGGTAAACATGAAAGTTGTTCTTTATTTTGTCTAGTTAAATTTCTTTTTTTGAATCACTCCATTTGGAGTTTTGTAGCTCTAGATATGGTCCAAAAACCACAGCTGGCCGGATTGCAAAACTGCATAATTGACCATATCTATAGTGCAGTGAACAGTGACTGCCACTGCCTTGTTGGATAGGTTCTGGTCATAATTTGGGGTAGGTTTCTTCATGAAAGTTGTTTATCTATATCTTATCTTGTTTCTGTAAAAATTTCAGGTCAATTGGGCCATTCTACAGTGAGTTATGGCCAAATGAACAGTTACTGTTCATTTGGTCATTCTGCAGAATCTGATTTCAGGGTATCCGGATTGGGGCCAATTTTTGGTCCACTTGCTTTGGTCTTTTGGGCATGGTTTCTTCAGAAAAATTGTGCCATTATATGTCTAGTTTCATGTCTAATTGGCCAAACACCAATTGAACCTACACAGCCAAAGTTATGGCTGTCCAAGTGGGCTGGAATCACAGCCTCACCTGCTGCCTCACTAGGCAGCATACCATTTCAGTTTGTAACACTCTAGTTCACTTCAAATTATGGTCAACTTACCTCAAATGGTCACTAATTGACCATTAGAATGTTCACTCATCATTTCATGAGCCAAGTCCAAATTTCACTCCCAAACCCTAGCTCAAATTCAAGGTTCACACAAGTTACCTTAGTTAACTAACTAATTCATTATCCTTATATTTATATACTTTAAACATGATCTCTAGTTCACTCCAAGTCTATCAAAAAAACACTCAATCTTGTTCCTTCCTTAGGGCTGCCGAATTCTAGGATATACATACACATAGATTTTATCCACTTAATTTACAAATTCTTACTTATTTTAGGTCTCTAACATGGAAAGAGAAAGATGTATGCATAATAGGCACTAACCTCTTGTAGGGCAGAATTTTCCCAAGCTTGACTTCACTTTCTTTCCTTTTCTAGGCTACCAAGAGCTTCCTTAGAGTGTGTGGATAAGTTTTAGTGAAGGTGACTTAGGGTTTTGGGGTGAGGTTTGAGAGATTTTCAAGCTTGAATGAAGAAGAAAAATGGAGGATTTCCTTGGCTATGGTGCGGCTGGAATTTGGGGAAGAAGATGGCTGTTTGCTTTTTAATTTATTTGGTCTTTTTTTGTCTCTTTTATTAGTTAATTAAATGGTTGTTTAATTGTGATTGGTGGGAACCTTTAAATGACATCATAATGATGTCATAATTTGCATTATATTGATTTTTCTTTTCTTTTCTTTTCTACTAACTTTAAATTAGTTTTTCATCAACATTAATTAATATTTTATGTCATAATAATTATTTACTCAACTAGACAAGTCGGCCAAAAATCACCTCTGAAGGCGAAATGACCAAAATGCCCTCCGTTTGGCTTAACGGGTCAAAATTGTCTGTATCGATTGAAAAATTTTTCTAAATATTTTCTTGGCATTCTAATGCCATAGGAACCTCAATGACCCTTCTCTGAAGTCCCAAAAATTATTTTATGAATTTTTCCCCGGGTCTAGGGCTCCTAGTTGTGAGAACCGCAACTTCTCTCTGGGTTACCCATTGCTTGGGCACTGGCTCATTTGACTTAGTTGTATTTTATTTCTAAAATTTTTACTAAATTTTTCTTATTAATATTTGAGTTAATTATGGTTCCTGACTTTAGTTTAACTATTTTTCCGGACGTTCTAGCTGTCCGGACCGACACCGGTCACCGGAACAGTAGAATGTATGGAGTTGTTACCGGGAGGGTGTTACAAAGGGAGTCGGCACTCCATTTTCTCTTTCTTTTCCTTCATTTTCTTTCCTCCTCAAGCTCTAAATCCCTTATAATTCTCCATAATTTAGTTAGTTCCCAAAACAAAAACTTCATACTTGCTTATGGGAAGAAGATTAAAAGTGAAAGATTGAAGAAAAATTGAAGTTACAAGTGCAAGGAAAAGCCAAGTCCAGGTAAGTGCACTTTACATTCAAATTAATTGTTTAAAATTGTAAGAACTAGTTGAAGTGAGTTGAAATTATGAAAAAAAAAAATTTAATAAAACATGCCTATAGGTAAACCATAGAGAATTCAGCCAAGAGGGAAATATTGTGGTTCATGGAGTTTTAGTGGAATTAAACATATTAGAATGCTTGAATGAGTGTGTAGACATAAATTATAACCTTTGATTTAATGAATTGAATAAGTTGCAAAATTAGGGTTCTTGTGTCAATGAATTTGGGGGAAAATTTGGTGAAAATTGGAATTTGATACAATTGACCCTAATTGAGGTTAGAAATGGTCAATTGTGACCAATTGAGATGTGTTGGAGTGATTAGAAGTGCAATGCAATTCGGATTGGAGAAAGGTCAATTTTAGGCATTATGACCTAGGTCCCTTTCAGGGACGAAAACTGTAATTTTGCCATCCCAATTGGTGTGAGGCCAATTAGATATGAAAGTAGACACATAATGCCACAATTTTTGTATAGAAACCATGCCCAGAAAATAACATTAAGGTAGTGAATTAGGTCAAATCCTGGTAATGTGCACTGCCACTGTACCAAAATAAACAAATGAGGCCATAACTTGGTGTAGGAAGGTCCAAATAACCTAAATTTTATATCGATGGAAAGTTGAGACATAGCACTACAACATTTATGAAGAATACAAACCCAAATTCTGACCATAACCTATCCAAAAAGTGAGCTGCAGTCAACATACCAAAACTGCCAAAACCAAGAAAGTGCCTAGAATTCTAGGTTTGAACTAATCTGGCCGGCCTTAGAAAAATGTCCATATCTTGGGCTACAAAAATCCAAATGGTGTGATTCAAAAAGGGAATTAAATATAAGACAATAAGGAACAACTTTGATGAAGGACACTTAGCCAAACTCCCACAGTAACTAAATCAATGGAATAGTGCAAAATAGGGGACCAAAACTGAAAAATTGAAAATTCTCTTAGGAGATTTAGAATTTTAAATGGCAACCAAGGCCAACAACTTAGGTACTCAAAATATGATATGTGCGTGTAATTGGAATTCACCTATCTATTAAGCATGAGAAATTCAATATTTTGACTTGAATAGTATCATGAATAATAACCCCGAAATGCAAAGTTTAGAGAATACTGTTTTAAGCCTATGTAGGGATACAATTAAATAAATATGTAATAAATTGTTGGAATTATTATGAGTTATGATACTGAAACACTGTAATTTGCGTGTTTCAATTGAAAAAGACTTGGGAAAAGATAAGAAACATTGAGTCAAGGCCTAGAGGTGACTCAAATCAGGTTTGTACACAATAAACCTTATTTAAGCATTTT
This sequence comes from Hevea brasiliensis, assembly GCF_030052815.1. Lineage (NCBI taxonomy): Eukaryota > Viridiplantae > Streptophyta > Magnoliopsida > Malpighiales > Euphorbiaceae > Hevea > Hevea brasiliensis. The sequence continues at coordinate 104,875,074 of NC_079497.1, forward strand.
CTCATTGAAAATTTGATTTCGTATGCATTATGAAATTTCTGTGTTAATTATGAGTTTAAGAACTTTTGTGTTGCCACTTCGTGAATTAAATGTGACTTTAGAAATTGATTGGATTTTGCATGCAATACTTGAACAAATTGTTTTAAATTGATTTCGGATTCACACTTAGCATGATAGTGCCATATTATTCCTCCTCCATTTATGGGGTTGAGATCGATTATTTTCCTCCCTTTCTGGCTTACCAGTTGAGGTCGAGATCGGATGAGTACTCATTAGCTAGCTAGCTACCTCCCTCATTGATTTTGATTAGTGAGGTTATAGATTGCTTTGTCGTGGGGTACAACACGACATTGATAGGATATTTTGTCATGACTTAAGCTATGTATGGACTAGCAACACTGTATTTATGAAATTATTTGACAAAATTATATTATTAACGTTATTTGAAAATTATGAAATGAGATTGTGAAATGATTGAATTATGATTTGTCAATAAATGTTTTATTTACAGTATTTTAAATTTTTATTATGCACCACTAAGTAAATTTTACTTAGCGATAGCTTATTTTGCTATCGCAGATAAGGGCAAGGAGAAAGCAGCAGAGTGAGCTGCTATTGAGAGGACTACATTGACCTTTTTGTACGGGTATTTATTATACCCTTGTAGTTATTTTGATGTAAATATCGTAGTGTCATATGTATTAATGTAAAATTGAGCAATGTAAAATTGAGCAGTTATATAGTAAATTGTAATAATATTATTTTTAGATTTTATATATGTAAATTAAACTTGTGAATGTAAATTAGCTTTATTGAATGCAATGTTGATGGAATTATTTTGAAATAGTTTGATCTGAGAATTTTGAGTTAAATTGTGGTTGATGATGTTGGTTTGAGATTATTTGGAGGTTGGGATTTGTGAAGTAATTTATTAGAAGTGCTTTTTACAGGTTTTAAATTTTTGATTTTTCTCAATTATAAACAGCACTGTGCCGAAATTTTTACAAAATTTGTAGAAAAATAAAAAGGGCCAAAATTTTTACCTAGTTTTTAAAATGAACTTAAAAGTTTTTAATACCTGTAAAAGTGTTCACCACCTTCAATAGAAGACAAAATTGTTTTTAAATCCCTTGTAGTGTATTTAATGGGTTATCAGTAGGTGAAGTTCGGTAGTTCATTAAGTATACTACGGGATCATGTTATACCTTGCAGAGGGGTAAGGTGTTACAGTCTCGCTGGTCGATGCGATATCAGGATATCACCAAATACGAATAGACTTGGAAGACAAAGAGAAAACTGCTTTCCTGACAGACTCAAGGGTATATGGCTATAAAGCAATGCCCATTGGATTGAAGAATGCTGGAGCAATGTACCAGAGGCTTGTAGACTAGATGTTCAGGGAGCAAAAAGGAAGAATAATAGAGGTCTACATCGACGATATGATCATCAAATCTAAAAAAGTTGAAGAACATGCTAATGACATATCCAAAGCATTTGATGTATTGGACAAAATTAAGATGAAGCTGAATCTGAACAGATGCACGTTTGGAGTAAAGGCAGGGAAATTCCTCGGTTATATGATTTTTGAGTGAGGAATCAAGGCAAATTCAAAGAAGATCTGATCAATCCTTGATATGCAACCCCTACACAACATCAAAGAAGTACAATAACTAAAAGAATGGATCATTTCACTAGGGAGATTCATAAGCTACTTAGCCAAGAAATGCCTACCCTTCTTGCGAGCACTAAGAACAAGAAGAAACTTCAAATGGGACAACGAATACCAGATAGCTTTCAAACAAATGAAACTATTTCTATCTTCACCCCCATTACTTGATTCGCCAAAACCGGGCAAGGTTCTTTATCTTTATCTTGCAGTTACAAAGGAAACAATTGGTTTGGTCCTCGTAAGAGAAGAAAAAGGTAAGCAACGGCCTATATATTATACCAGCTAGGTGCTGAAAGGATAAGAACTCAATTACCCAATCTTGGATAGGCTTCCCTATGCAGTCCTATCAGCAGCGAAAAAATTAAAGCCATATTTTAAAGCACACACCATAGAGGTTTGGACGAATTACTCACTTCGAAAGATCTTGCATAGACCACAGACATATGGCCGATTGACAACTTGGTCGATCAGCTTGGGAGCGTATGACATCAGGTATGTACCAAGAACAATATTGAAGGCATAAGTACTCACTGAATTTGTGGCTGAATTAACCCCAGTACTAGAAAGGAAGGATAGCATCAGAGGACACTCGAATGTATGAACAGACGGAGCATCAAGCTCTTCCAGTGCAGGAATTGGAAAAATAATGGAAGGACCATTCAAAGCGAAGATGAAATACGTGGAAAAACTAACCTTTCGAGCAATAAATAACATAGCAGAATACGAAGCCATCCTCATGGCCTTCCAAATCATTAGAGAGGTAAAAGCCCATAACATTAATCTTTATTTCAATTCACAACTAGTTGCCAATCAAGTACGGGGAAATTTCTAAGTACAAGATTCGAACTTGAGAAAATATAAAATCTGTATCTAAGAAATTTTGGCACAAATTAGGGCCGAAGGAGGTGATGTCAAACTCCTCCAAATACTGAGGGAAGAAAACCAAGAAGCTGATAGTCTGGCCAAAGCAGCGGTAGTAGGCGAACAACATTTCTCACAGCCTATTCTATTAGAAGAGATTGCCATTCCAACCACTGATAGAGAAGAAGAAGTTCTTCCCATTGAAATTGGAGAAACATGGATGACACCAATCTTTTGTTACCTCGATCAAGGCACGCTCCCATAAGATCAACTTAAAGCCAAGAAAATTATACAAAGATTGATAAGATACAACATTCTCGATGGATGTCTATACAAACAATCCTACCTCCAACCATGGTTAAAATGCATCAACAGAGATGATGGATTATTAGTACTCCTGGAGATCCATGAAGGATTATGTGGCGCCCATGAAGAAGCATGAAAGATCACTAAGAAAGCATTTAGACAAGGATATTTCTGGCCCACAATAGTACAAGATGCCAAGGAGTTAGTCCAAAAATGTAAAAAATGCCAAGCACACAACAACATCCTCCAATAGTTGAAAAAGTTACTTTCAGCCATCGGTAGCCCCTGACCCTTCTATTAATGGGGCATAGACATACTTAGCCCATTTATTAAAGCATCAGGATCATGCAAATTCATCATCATCGCCATCGATCACTTCATAAAATGGCTAGAAGCAGAATCATCACAGCATATAATAGCTGATCGAGCTATTACCTTCGTCAGAAAAAATATCTTTTGCAGATTCGAAGTTCCCAAAGTCATCATAGTAGATAACGGTACATAGTTCGCCAGTGAAAAATTTAAAAAGATGTACACCGAGTGGGGGATAGACCTCTGATTCACTTCAACCTACCACCCTCAAACAACTGGCATGACCGAAGTCATGAATCAAATAATTCTTCATGGACTTAAGAAGTGGTTAGGGGAAGCTAAAGGAGGATGGCCTATCACACCTTACCCCTCTTTAAGGTATAACATGATCCCATAATATACCTAAGGAATTAACGAACTTCGCCTACCGATAACCCATTAAATATACTATAAGGGATTTTAACGTATCAAATTCATTTTCTAGGCTTAGCATGGTGATAAAAGAGTTATCAAAGTGTCTTTGATTCGATTAGGTGTCATAAAATTTATTTAGGAATTTATAAGCATTTTTAAAATTTTGCGGAAAATCCGCGTGATGACGGCTAAAAATACAATGAAACAGTTCTTCAAACCTGTTGAAGAACAATTTATAAAAATATATCATACCCAAATTGAACTCAATCAAACATCTAATCATCTCATTTCATTCTCAACATATTCTATCATAAAAGAAATAATTCATCATTTACAGAATTCAGAGAGAATTTTAAATATTTGCATTCATTGAAGTAATAAAATTAATATTACAAAAATTTAGATTAAAATGAAATGGTCAAAATAACATTACAATGCTTTTTATACAACTGCTCAACGTCTGTACATAAATATATACAGCCACATATACATCAAAATGTAATTATAAGGGTATACCTAATATATACCCGAAGCTATATCTAACACGGCTCCACGTTGCTCACTCTGCAGCTATTTCCTTCTCTTTACCTGCGACAGCATGAAATAGCTATCACTGAGCATAACACTCAGTGGTGCACAACTAGAATTTTAAAACTCATTATAAAGCATAATGTATCAAAACATAACAAATCATAATTTCCATAAACAAAAGAAATATTACCATAATTTCAAATCAATAATAATCATTTATTTAAATTCACATTTCATTTGAGAAATCAAAATTCACAAATCACAATTGCAAAAGTGTTGCCAAGAACACACAGTTTAGACCATGATGCAAAATTTTATAATCAATGCCATGTTGTACACCACGATAAAGTAATCTACAATCTCACTAATTATTATTAATGAGGGAGGTGGCTAGCTAGCTATATGAGTACTCATCCAAACTCAACCTCAACGGGTAAACCAGGGAGGGAGGATCACATAATCGAACTCAATCCCATAAAAGGAGGAGGAACACTGTAAGGGACTGTCATGCTAATTGTGGTTTAAAAAAAACAACTTTCAAAAGTTTCTCAATCAATTATCTCATTTTCAAAACAATAATCACATTTAAATCATCATAAAACCCACAAAGGGTTGGCAACACACATATTTTCTCAAACACTTCTAAAATCATTCAAAATCGGCCCACCCCTGTACTACAATTACATAAAAGGGCCCAACATCTGCCTTTTCACATTCACCAATTCATCTCATAACTTAAGTTCTCAAATGCAAGAAAACTCATTCATAATAACTCATTTAAATCAATTACAAAATTTAAAACAAGGCAAAAGGGTAGTTGTGCGCAAACCTTTAATAAGTCTCATCTTTCCTTAACTCACTTTTCCTTATCCTTCAAGGTCTTCTTTTCTATTGAAAATACACAATTTAAAGTATTTCAATACTCCTCCCAATTATCTCTAAAAGTTATTCAAGAAATGCCTAATGAATTTCCTAAGTTGGATATGCAATTTCAATAAATTCTGGTTCTAAATAGTTTGGAACCCCAACTTTGCAACCCCATTTTAACCTAGTTTCAGTCATATTTTGGTGAAGTGTTTTTCATGAAAATTGTTTCTTTATGTTTTAGTTTTATTTTCAAATTTGAATTACTCAATTTGGAGTTTTGGATCTCAAGTTATGGCCAAATTACTAAACACTATTTCAGGTGCCATATCCTAAGATTCCAATTTTTTCCAGATTTATATCCTAACTTTGCATTCTATATCTGGGCATCTTAAGCTCATAATTTGGCCTCGGTCCCTAAAACAATTTTTTAGGTATTTGTTTTAGGTTTCCAAATTATTTTGAATCACTTCAATTGAGGTTTTTTAAAGGAAGTTATGGCCTGATAACCATTCGGAGGTCATAGGGCCAATTAGCTAAGGAGCAGGAATTCCAGATTTAGGATTCCTGACTTATTCTAACAATTTCTCTATCTTGCCTTAAGAACTGGGTTCTGGTCAAAGCATGAAGTTTTTAGTTCTATGTCTTATGAGAATTTTGGCTTTAGAATAACCTAATTTTCTTTTTTTAGCCCAAGTTATGGCAATTTTGCCAAAACTGGTTAGATGACTCATTGTTCAGGACTTCCAGGTTAGTCCAGAATCAGGGTAGATTTGCTAGATCAAATTTGTCTAGCAATTTAATCAACTTAAGGTCATAATTTGGCTCTATGGTCTTCATAAGAATTGTTCTCCTATGTCTCAGATTTCCATTGAATTAAGAATCATCTAATTTGGAGTTTTCTAGAGTGAGTTATGCCTAATTTACTAAGTATTATTCATTTGATCATTTTTTGTCAGGTCCGGAATTGCAATCCGGATTCAAGGCTCATTTAGGGTAATGTATGGTCATTTTCTAGATAGGGTGTCTTCATGAACAATTTTGCATTATGTCTTAAGTTTCTTTTCTAATTGGTTTCACATCAATTGGAGTTGTGTAGCTCAACTTATGACCTCCTAAGCACACTAGACTCAAGTGTCCAGATTCTAGCACATTGACACACTAAAAATCCACCAATTCCTATCATCAATTCAACATCAATTCTCAACCAAAGTATGCCAAATGACCATAATTAGATCTTATAAACATAAATTGCATAACATAATACCAAAGCCCTAATTTCCAAAACCCTGGTTTTTCCTTCTTCTAATTCCATGCAATTTCATGCAACTCACTACTCCAATTATATATATATATAACTTCATACAAGCTAGAATTTCTCATCAATTCAATCAAAACAAATCAAACCCTAGCATCCCTCAAGCTGGCTGAAATTCACTCTCAAAGTTCATGCATTATTTTCATCTTTTCTTAAGTTGTTACTACATATTTGAACTTAAATTAAACAAGTATATAAGAAAGCAGCTTAGGAAGCAACTTACCTCAATTGACCAATTTTCTGTCTTCCAAAACTCTTCAATTTTCTTGTTTTTCTCTCCCAATCTTCTTATCAAGGTTCAAAATCAATTTTTTGTTCTAGTAGTTTTGGAATTTATGGAGGTAATTCAAGAAAATCAAGAACTTAGAGAAGCAACAATGGAAGAAAATGGAAGATGAGAGGAGAGAGAGAGGTCGGCCACATTAAGAAGAAGATGGGAATTGTTTTTTTTTTTTTTTTTTTGTCTCTTTATATAATTATCCCAAAATTTAATTAATTTAAATTATAATTTTTAATTGTGTCATGCTTGTATCATGCTTATGTCATAATAGTAATTAAAATTTGAAAATTTCATTTCTTTCTTTTCTTTTCCATAAACATTTCTATATTTTTAATTCTTTTTCAATATTTTAATCTCACACAATTTAGTGGACATTTAGGTCAAAAGTCACCTCTTAAAGTGATTTGACCAAAATACCCCTCATCGGGTTATAATGTATCTCTTTTCCATAACACCCGATGAGTCTTTAAGCCCGATGAGTCTTTAAGCTTTGATTTACTAAATTTTACTTCTTCCTTTTTCATTTCTTTGATTTTCACATTTTCCATAATTTCACAATTAACCCTTAATTAAGGATGTCATGGGGTCCCACACGAATTTAGGTTAGCAACTGAGCTCGCAATCACTTCCTGGGTCGGTCACCCAACGCCGGGACCTTCAGCTCATTTAACCGATTTGCACTTTGCTTCTTTTATTTTTATCCAACTTTATTTGAATTTTTTTTATCAATTTTATTTGTGGCTTCTCTATGTGATTTAAGTATAGTTTTAGACATTCTAGCTATCCAGATAGACATTAGTCACTGGAATAGTAGAATGTACAAGAATACTTAGTATGAGGGTGTTACATGGCTGAACTATTTGCCAAACATCTTGTGGGCCTACTGAACCACACCAAGAATGGTAATAAGTGAAACACCATTCTCACTTGCATATGGATCAGAACCAGTAATACCAGCAGAGATCAACATTCCATCAACTCGAACAGAACACCTTGAAGAGACTTCATAAGAAAATGAACTACGGCTAAACCTAGACACAGTAGAGGAGCTCAGAGAGATAGCTTTCATTCGGATGGCACAGTACAAATACCAAATGATTAACATGCATAACAGGAAAGTTAAAAACTGAGCATTCATGGCAAGATATCTAGTGCTTAAATAATATGACATCATAAGAGGACTAGCAAAAGCTAGAAAATTAGGATGCAACTAGATCGGCCCTTATATAATATCAAAAGTTATACGCCCAGGAACTTACAAGTTAGCAGAAACTAGTGGAAGAATACTCCCCCAAAAATGGAATATATATAACCTTCAAAAATATTGTCAATAAAAAAGTAATTTTTTTTTAAGAGGCGATAGTCCATCAGGCTAAAATAATTTAAAGAGTACTTAGCTCATCCATGGTGATAGTCCACTAGGCTAAAATAATTTAAAGAGTACTTAGCTCATCCATGGTGATAGTCCACTAGGCTAAAACAATCTAAAGGGTGCGTAGCCCATCTACTGTGATAGTTTACCAGGCTAAAACAGTCTAAAGGGTGCTTAACCCATCCACAGCGATAGTCCGCTAGGCTAAAACAATCTATAAGGATAATTAGACCATGTCATTTTGAAACTTGACATAAATTTCAGCTATCTAGTCATCAGTTGTAGCCAACTTCCCTTCCAAACTCTCAATCTTCTTACTAAGCTCAGCCTGCATTGATGAGTGACTCTCTCGAGCAGTAGTCAGTTCCTTCTGAAGAGCAGTAAAATTTTCCTTTAACTGCTGAAGCTCGCCCTCCAGATCCTTGGCCCACTTTTTGGAAGTAGCCATAGCATCGGCCAACAAATTCATCTCAGCTTTTTGAGAGCTGACCTGACCTTACAGTGCCTTGTTCTTTTCCCTCATAACCTAGGTACATGCCAGCTGCTCCATCAGCAAAGAGATCGAACGAAGGGCTAGGTCATCATCATGCTCCCCCTCTAGCCAAGCACGATCCATTGGTAGTGTATATTTCTTGGTAAACTAGTTAGCTAGCTTAAAATTATCCACAACTGATTCACTCGCTAATGCCTGTTCAACTAATTATTTTCATTGAGAAGGAGGAGGAGGAGGAGGAGGAGGAGGAACTTCAACCCTCTGTGTTCTAGGCTGGGAAGACTAAATATCTGGGGGTGGAACATTTTAGGGAGAGGATAGAGGATCAACCTTGGCTCACTTGGGGCCTGCTGGGGATGCATCTTCTACTAAATGAGTAGTCTTCTTCTTTTTTCAAATTAGCTGTTCAATATTTTTTGCTCAGCTCCCCATATCTACAAAAAGAAAATAATTTCAATAATTAAAATAAACTAAGAAGAATAAGTTTCAAGTTTTACCCTCAAGAGGCAAGTTATTATAATGCTCGGTTGCTGCGGGATCCCTAGTCACATTGATCGACTCCCACCACTGGGCCTCAGCCTCGAGGAGCACTTTTATTGATATTTTATCATCTCGAGCCAGAGCTTTGTTTCCCTCATGATCGCCTTTTCCTTAGTATCCAATCTCAGCTTATCGGACCTTTTGTCCACCACACAATTCCAACATATCCAGATTTCACCCCATTGCTCATCTGCTAAATCCTCGATAAAGAAGAATTTATCTTTCTAATTTTTCAAGGAAGAGGGAAGCCCGACAAATAATCTCATCCCTTTCTGAGCATTAAAATGCTAATACTCCTCATTCTCCCACATGTTGAGCTGGAAAAATATGGAGAAGATACGGGCTGAAGCGTGTAACCTCTTCCTCCGGCACAAAGTTTAAAATCTGGAGAGTAGCCTTCACGAGTTAGGATGCATTTGAGACACAGACACTTGGTAGTATACCACTACTTACATAGGATGGAGAAACATATTATCAGCTTGCCCATCTGCTTAGGCGAGCGATAGACAAAACTGCTTGATAGATATCCCATAGACTTTGGAAAATTCCAGAATATCCCACCCAGTGAGAGAAGATGAAGTCTTAGAAACTCTCCTAGGCATGTTCCCTCCTGATGAACCCACCTCAACACCTAGAACTGACCCGTTGGCATTTAGACATATAACCTCTAAAAACTCCAACTCTACCTATTTCTCACTAGAAAATAGTTTATGGGTACTCGAGTTCTGACTGTAGACAACCTTAGGTTACTAGGGAGTGGCATTTGAATCACCGAAGTCACTTAAATCACTCATTTTTTTAATGAAAACAGAAAGGAAAGAAAGAAAATGCAAATGTCAATACAAAAATAACTTTAACATAGTGATTTACAGGAAATCGGAGATGAAAGATGAAGCACACTGTCAAGAATTTCAGAATAGAGAAGAAACCAAAGGAAAAACGTAAAAGGATAGAAAGAAAAAGAGGAGTTTTTAAAGGAAAGGAGCAATTAATTAACTTCGATAATCAAACCGTCACCCACTGCCTTTTCGCTCACCAAGGGAAATTTAAATAATGACAACCGACACCCACCTAAAGAACGCATGATAACTGTCCTTAGCACAGATGAATAATGCAAATGGTCATATCCCATTTACAGTGGGATGAGCAAACAAGGCGAACATAAATGTATGCATGACTGGTAGGGGCACTAATGATACTACCCTCCCAAAATAAAGTCAAAAAGTCAAAGATATTTCCCACATGGATAGTCAAAGCAAGAAATATTTCCAACATGGCAAACCTAAATAGAGACTCAATAAGTCAAACAAGAAAAAGGACCGAACAATAGTTTAGATCGCCCAAAACGGCGAACAAAACCCTTACCAAGCAAACACCCAGTAACGGATAAAATCCGGATTCCACGGACCGAGCAATAATCTCGCATATAATCCAGTAAAAGCATATATCATGGAGATCCATGAATATTCAACCAAAATCACTACCTTAAACAGAGCAATGACTATTTCTTTTAAAAGCCTACATATACCAGCTAAAAGGGAGACCTAGGTACACTTACTATCTCCATTACTCTCTGTTACAAAAGAATTCTTTAATCTTTCTGTAAAAAGATTGAGATCACTGACTTGAGCATCATAGTGGTCCACTAGAAGGTCATCCACCTCATCACTTTTTCTCATTGCAGGTCCACGTTGTCGTCTGGGTCAAGATCAAAAAGACTATCGGTAGTATCAATATTTAATTGAAAATGTCCTTTAATAATTTGGTAGATGTTCCATTCTTCAAGTGTTAAGAATATGAGTGACAAAACATTCTAGTACAAGTGTTATAAATTTTGATTCACAATCTAGGATATCTTATTGGGCATGATTTTTCTGGAAAGATTATCACCTTTATTTGTTTTTATGGATTAGTATGAGATACTAATGTAATGAAATAGTGAGTCTCATGAAATATGACAAATATGATGGGCACTTATCAAATAAGTAGATTGAACTAGTGACACAAAGATGATATATACATGGAGTTTACTCTTGTAAATACATAATCATTTAGATCATAATAATGCATATAATCCCTTGATCTGAGATAACACAGTTATCTCATATATAGGTAGTTTGAGTTTGATACTACTTTCATGCTTATACTAGGTATGAGCATATGGGCATGTGTTGGCTCTGACAAGTTATATATGGAGATAGGTGTTAGTCAAGATGACATCTATTACCCTAAGTAAATAGGGATAAAATCCTATATCCATTTAAATTGTTCTTAATGAGTTAAGTTCCTAGCCATAACAGATAGACTTAGTCAGAAAAGAGTTTCTGACTAGATAGTCTTATTAATCAAGAATTAGAATTGAAATGAGGACATATGATTCTAAGCATCAAGAGTTTGACATAAAACATGACTCTAGCTAAAATCGAGATTTTGTAATGGAGAGATTTTAGTGCATGGCATGTATGATCAAGGTTCATGAATTAGTGAATAATTCATAACTAATTGGGTAGTCATGGTACATTATGCTAGATGCCAACTATGATTTATGAGAACTTAAATGAAAAGATAATTTTATTTTGAGTGTGGAATAGTTCTAATGATATTAAAGAGTTAATATTATTCTCATTGCCAATTAATAATGAACCTAGTAAGTCACACACACAAGAACAATTTGACCAAAGTAAAATTAATTTGATTAATCAATTAAATGGTTTAGTTAATTAATCAAATTAATATATTTAGTTTGCAATTGATTGCAAAGTCCCTAGCACGACTTGAAACTAAATTTATCTATGGAAGTATTGAAGTTAATATTTAAAGTATTTAAATATAAACTTGATTAATTAAGCACAAGGTAGGAAATTAATTTTGATTAATTTGGCTTAGTTTGACTTGGTCAAAGGGGAGAAAAAAATGCTTAATTAATTAGTATTTTCATATATTAATTAATTGAAATTTTAATTTCTTTAATTATCTAAGTTTGACAAGTGGTCAAATTAAAGTTAAAAACTCATTTTATGATTAAGTCAAATTTGGACACTTGTAAGCTTATTTATAATTAAGGAAATTAAAATTAATAAAAGGAGATAAAGATGGAAAAAGTAGAATTATCTTCTTATTCTCCTTGCGTTGGCTGTCCACTCTCTCTCTCCTCCATAACCAATTTTTCTTCCTTCCTTGCTTAATTCAAGAGATTAAGTGTTATAACTCTTGAATTAAAAGTTAAGAAAGTGTTTCTCTATACTTCCATACAAGTAAAACCTAGAAAACTCTAATCTTCTTCTTTTTTCCAACTTAGCCGAATCAAAGGAAGAACAAGGAAGGGTTTTTGGTTCAATCAAGAGAGCTTTGGTCTTTTTGTTTGTGTGGATAAACTAGAGGATCAATAATTGATGATCTTCACTCCCTGAATTTGGTGTTAGATTAGATTCTACACCTAAGGGGTAAATTTCCCTAAACTTTACCTTTTTAAATTTGGAGTTTTTGTTTCCTAATGGAAATTAGGCATGTTAGCAATTAAAACATAGTTTGTTATGACCAAATTATGTGTTTTACAATAGCATAAATGGTTTATGTGTTATATGAAACTCTAGGGTTAAGAAAAATTTTAATTTGCTCACTTTGCACCCTTAGGTGCATTAATCTTTCAATTGGTATAAGAGCTACCCTAATTTGCCATTAGGAATTTTAGTTTGTTTTATATGATGTTTGGGACTCAAGAAAGTTGCTTGAGATGCAAGTTGGAATAAGAAATATTCGAGAGAAAATGCCAATTTTGAATGAGTGTCTTTCGGCCATGTTGTGAACATGCTTGATTAATTCAGCCATGTTGTGAACATGCTTGATCAAATGTTCATTTCATCGTTTTTCTTGTTTTTCATGATGGTTAGCATGTTTAATCAAAGTCCCAACATAAATATAGCATGCTTATGAATGACATTCATGAGAAATTAATTTAATTTTGAATATTGGATATTGTTGGATATTTAGAATTAAATTTCATATTCAAGAATTGGATGCGTGAAAATTGCATAAAGGATGATCAAGGACTTAGGAGACCAATGTAATTGATTTCTTATTTATTTTTATGGGATTGTAATAATTATTTCATTATTTATAAAGGGGCGTATCATAAAGTTATTATAATCAGTCCTAGATTGTAAATTTATTTATTTGGGCTTACATGCCCAATTCTTTTGTATTTTTTATTAGTAGTATGCCCTAGAGCATATCATTGTATTGTATCTTGTAAATATTTATTCTCATTAATGGCAATTTTTTTTTTCTTTTTGAATTGAAATGGTTTAAATTTAATTGAAAATATCCTTTAACATCTTATTTGATATTTTATTTTTAAATTGTTAAAAATATAAGTGACAAAACATTCTAGTACAAGTGTTATAAAGTTCAGTGCATAATCTTGGATACCTCATTGGACATGATTTATCCGGAAGGATTGTCATCTTTGTTTATTTTCATAGATTAGTATGAGATACTAATGGGATGAAATTGTGAGTCTCATGCCATATGACAAACATGATGGGCACTTATGAGATAAGTAGGCCGAACCAGTGACATAAATATGACTTGTACATGGAGTTTACTTTTGTCAATATAAAGTCATATAGATCATAATAGTGCATATAATCCCTTGACCTGAGATAACACAGTTATCTTGTATATAGGTGGTTTGAGTTTGATACTGCTTTCATGCTTGTACTATGTATAAGTATATAGGCATGTGTTGGCTCCGACTAGTTATATATGGAGATAGGTATTAGTCAAGATGGTCCATTACTCTAAGTAAATAGGGATAACATTTTATGTCCATTTAAATTGTTCTTGATAAGTTAAGTTCTTGGCTAGAACAGTTAGACTTAGTCAGAAAAGTCTTTCTAATTGGAAAGTCTCATTAATAAAAAATTAGAATTAAAATGAGGACATGTGATTCTAAGCATAAGAGTTTGACATTAACCATGACTCTAGCTGAAATTAAGATTTTGTAACAGAGAGATTTTAGTGCATACCATGTATGATAAAGGTTCATGAATTAATGAGTAATTCATAACTAATTGGACAGTCATAGTATATTATACTAGATGTCAACCAAGGTTTGGAATAGTTCCAATATTAAGGAGTTAATATTATTCTTATTATCAATTAGTAATGAACCTAGTAAGTCACACACATAAGAGCAATATGATCAAAACAAGATTAATCTGATTAATTAATTAAATGGTTTAATTAATTAATTGAATTAACATAGTTTGCAATTAGATTACAAAATCTCTAGCATGACTTGAAACTAAATTTATTTATGAAAGTATTTAAGTTAATATTTAAAGTATTTAAATATAAACTAGATTAACCAAGTATAAGGAAGGAAATTAATGTGATTAATTTGAGAAATTAATCATGGTCAAAATTTGACAAGTTTGACTTGGTCAAATTTTGACTAAGTTGACTTGATAAAAAATGAGAGGAAAATTAAATTAATTAGAATATGGGGCATACTAATTAATTATGATTTTAATTTCTTAATTTATTTGAGTTTGGTAAGTGGCCAATTTAAATTAAGAAAACTCATTTAATGGTTAAATGAGATTTGAATACTTGTTAACCTAAAATAATTAAGGATAATTAAAAGATAAATAAGGAGAAAAGGAAAAATAAGATGAGATCTTCTTCTTCTCCTTTGTTGCCGTCCACTTTCCTCTCATCACAACCAAATTCTTCTTCCTTCCTTCCTTGCTTCAAGGGATATTAGAAGTTGTTCACTCTTGAATTAAGCATTGAGAAAGTGTTTCTCACTACTTCCATTTAAACCCTCTCTTTTCTCTTCTTGGCCGAATCATAAAGAAAGGAATTTAAGGGTTTTTGGTTCTTCAAGGTTTCTTGGATCAAGGTTACTTGGATCAAGTTTCTTGTGTGGATAAACTAGAGGGCTAATACTTGGTGGTTTTCACTCCTCGAATTTGATAGAATCTGTTTCTGCGCCCTAAGGGTAATTTTTCCCTAACTAATTAAATTTAGGGATTTTGTTTCCTAATGGCAATTAGATATGTTAGCAATTGAAACATAATTTGTTATGACCAAATTATGTGATTTTCAATAGCTTAAATGGTTTGTATGATGCATGAAACCCTAGGTGTTTAAAAAATTTAAATTGCTAAACCTTTCACTCTAAGGTGCATTAAGGTGCATTTTCTTTCAATTGGTATCAGAGCCACCCTAATTTGCTATTAGGAACATTGATTCATGTTATATGATGTTTGGGACATTTGAGTGTTGCATGAGATATAAATTAGAACAAGAAAAATTTAAAGGAAAATTGTTGAATTTGGTTCGACCATGGTATGACCATGAGGTGAAACCATTCGGCCATGTTATGAACATGATCAAACGATTTGCTTTTATGTGTTTTTTCGTTTTCATGATATTATGTTGCATGAGATGCAAGATGGTACCACAAAAAATCTAAGAAAATTCATTTATTTTGATTGAAGCATCATTTGGCCATATGGTAGAAACCATTCGGCCCAAAAGTGTTTGATCAATTCATATGGGTTTTTTTGATGATTAAAATATTTAATCTTAGTCCCAACATAAAGATAACATGTTTGTGAATGAGATTCATGAGTAATTAATTTAATTTTGAATATTATATATTTGGACTTAAATTACATGTTCAAGTGTTGAATGTGTGAAATGGCATGAAGGATGATCATGGATTTTAGGAGACCAATGAATTGATTTCTTATTGATTCTTATGGGATTGTAATAATTATTTTATTATGTACAAAGGGTTGTATCATAAAGTTGTTGTGATTAGTCTTAGGTTGTAAATTTATTTATTTGAGCTTGCATGCTCAATTCTTTTGTAATTTTCACCTTGGCATGCCAAGGGTATATTATGTAATTGGCTTGGTGGATTTTATAAGAAGAAATGGAGTTCAATTCATTGATGGAGATCAATGGGAGTACAAGGCTTTAAGAGTTGAAGATTGTCAGGTAAGGCTTTAAATAGATGAATGATAACCTAGGATGCTCTTGAATCTAATCCTTGTGGTTAGGATTGGATTCCCATTGAATAGTCCATGATCATGCCTTTTACATTACGATTTATGAATGTATGTATGTGATATGTATATTCATGATTGTGTATGAGATATGCATAAAAATGGTTAATGTACAAAGTGAGACGGAATAGTAATTAAGTCGCCCAAGGAAATCTTCCAAATAAATGATTAAGTTGGTAATGATATAATTTTGAAAATTACATCATGGCTCACCACTAAGGCAATTATTTAAGAAGTTTTAAACATTTACATTGTTGGCTATGGTTACATAGGAATGATGTATTTAGTTTAAGAGATCTTCTTGAAATAATTGTTAAGCATGAGATGTTATAAGTATGTAAATACTTAAGTGATCAAGAATGGATGTACCTAAGGTCATTAAGGTTTAAATTTACATACTTGCTAACTTAGTTGGCTTAACTTAACTAATGCAAGATAAACCAAGAATGGATGTAACTGAGATTTTGAGCATTAGGGGCCAAATAATTGATTTAATCTCACATGAGATGTGATGAATAAAGAGTTACTCACTTATGAATTGTTATGAATTCAAGAATAGATGTACTTGAGGATGATTAATAATTTATAAGAAATCAATCACCCACTAGAAATCTATCCCAACTAGAATTTTCATTTTCTACTTTCGAAGTGTAGGATTTACCAAATTAGTGGAGGACCAATTTTATTAAAAGACTGTAATCATTTGGTAAGTTACAAGATACAATATACTAATTGGAATCTTGTTATTTTCTATAGTTTAATCTGATAAAATGACCACACAACCATCCAACGTCTTAGCTGGCATTCTCGATAACGATAGGTTAACTGGGCCTAATTTTTCTAATTGGTTAAGGAATCTGAAGATTGTCCTGAATTTAGAGCGTATTAGATATGTTCTAGATTTTAATGTTCTTGGTATTTTACTAGAAGGGGCCACATAAGAGGAACATAACACTTTAGATAGATGGAAGGAACATGACATGTAGGCTAGGTACTACATGTTGGCCTCTATGTCCAATGAGTTGCAGAAGCAACATGAAAAAGATGTAATCTACATCTGAGATCCTCGATCACCTACAAGAGTTGTATGGTGAACACAGTAGAAATGCTAGATATGAGATATCTAAGCAACTATTCAGAATGAAGATGACAGAGGGGATGGATGTGGGAGTGTCACATCTTATCCCTTGTAAGGCATGACATGTTCCTGTAGCATACCTAATGAATTACTAAGCTACACCTACCGATAACCCATTAAATATGCTACAAGGGATTTTAAATAAAACATAGCTTTTTATCTTATCAATTCTTTTGCGGAACTGCTCGGGGATAGTTAAAACTTTAGCAAAACTCAACTATATAACCTGTTGAAATCATAGTAGACCAAGTAAAAGATTTTGCTCCTACCCATTTCACAAGTATAATAAATTCTATTATATTTCAAGTAAACATTCATTTGAGGAAATAAACTTAATATTATAAAAGTTACATTTTTCATAAGTCTCAAAATAAAGTGTAAATATGTACAACTCAAAATGCTATAGCAATGTAATGCTTTTTAATACAAACTGCTCAATGTCCGTACATCCATACATATAGGTATAAAATACATCAACATGAAATTACAGGGGTAAACCTACTATATATACCTACAGTCAAAATCAAAATGCTGCTTCCCAGTCTCTCACTCGGCAGCCTTATCCTTTCCATTACCTGCGATAGCATAAATAAGCTATCGCTAAGCATAACACTCAGTGATGTACAACTAATAACTTTAAAACTTAAGCTAAAACACTACTTGTCAAAATACAAGAAATCATATATTTGCATAATCATGATAGCATCACAAAACTTTTTGAGTCCACAAGAATCATTTATTGAAATCACATTTTGAATGAGAAATCATACTTTACAAATCACCATTCACAAAGCATAAGTGTTGCCAACATTAACACATAGTTTAGACCATGACACAAAATTTCACGATCAATGCCGTGTTATACACCACGACAAAGCAATCTCAACCACACTAACCATTATTAATGAGGGAAGGGCTAGCTAGCTAATGAGTACTCATATAGTCTTACCTCACTAACCATTATTAATGGGAAGACATAATCATATCAAATATCAAACCCCAAGTAGCCATTACTACTGGGGAGTTTCGAAGGGATTGTCATGCAAACTGTGGTTTCAAAACAATTTTCAAGAGTTTCTAAATCAATAATCACATTTGCAAAACAATAAACATATTCAAATCATCAT
This sequence comes from Hevea brasiliensis, assembly GCF_030052815.1. NCBI lineage: Eukaryota > Viridiplantae > Streptophyta > Magnoliopsida > Malpighiales > Euphorbiaceae > Hevea > Hevea brasiliensis. The sequence continues at coordinate 104,893,378 of NC_079497.1, forward strand.
AAAACCCATAAAGGGGTGACAACACACAAATTTCTCAAATGCAAGAGAAAAACTATATTTCGTTTAAAGTAAACTCGTTCAAAGCAAACTCATTCAAATAAATTCATTCCAAACAATTTACAAGTTAAAAAAAAAATAAGGAAAAATATTAGTTGTGCAAAAACCTTCAATATTTCTTCTTTCTCATTACTTAATTCTCCTTGCCCTTTCTAATTTTTTTTTCTACTGAAGATGCACAAATAGAATGCCTCAATACTCATCTCAATTGCTACTAAGTACTCATCACATAAAAGTCTAATGTCTCCCTAAGTTCGATTTGAAATTTCAAAGTGTTTTGAAATTTTGGACAGCTTGGAGCTCTAAGCCTTGAACCCAAATTTTTACCTAGTTTCATTCATAATTTGATGACATGTTCTTCATGAAAACTGGTCATCCAGGTCTTAAATTTATTTTCATTTTTGAATCGCCTAATTTGGAGTTGTATAGCTCAAGTTATGACCAAAATAGTGATTACTATATACATGGGACTGATTCTGGCAACTTTAGTGACTTAATTTTGGCTAACAATTTGATTGGGTTAAGTTCATAATTTGACTCCAAGTTCTTCATATGAAATGTTCTACTATGTTTTAGGTTTCCATCGGTTTAAGAATCACCAAAATCAGAGTTTTCTAGAGAGAGTTATGGTCATTTAAAATTTACTATTTATGTTACTATTTATGTGCTAGCAGATTCATCGACTCAACTATGCTCAGCAATTTAGTTGGGTTAAGTTCATAATTTGGCTTCAAGTTCTTCATATGAAATGTTCTAATATGTTTTAAGTTTCCATTGGTTCAAGAATCAGCTAAATCAGAGTTTTCTAAAGAGTGTTATGGCCATGCAAAATTTATTGTTCATATGGTCAATTTGTGCAGATTCAGATTTTGGCAGATTTAGTGACTCAACTTTGCTTAGCAATTTGATCAAGTTAAGTCCATAATTTGGCCTGACATTCTTCATATGAAATGTTCTAATATATTTTAGGTTTCCATCAGTTTAAGAATCACCTAAATCAGAGTTTTCTAGAGAGAGTTATGGCCTTGTAAAATTTACTGTTCATTTGATTAATTTCAGATTTCCAGATTTTGGCTTCTAGTTTCAAGGTTCATTTAGGCAGTTTATGGTCATTTTCTGGGTAGGGTATCTTCATAAAAATTCTAGCCCTATGTCTTATGTTTTATTTCCAATTGGTTTCACATCAATTGGAGTTGTGTATCTCAAGTTATAAGCTTCAAAGCACACTAAACTTAGTGTGCAAAATTCTGCCCTAAGGTTCAAATTTTCATTTATTCAATTACTTCCACTAACCAACTTCAATTCACATTTAATTCACCTCAAATGACCATAATTTAACATTAATCAAATCAATGGCACTTCTTAGCACAAAACCCCCAATTTTCCAAAACCCAAGTTTGCAATTTTCCCTAATCCATGCCATTCCATTAATTCCTTCCACCAACTAACATCAACCCACATTCAATTCATGCTAAGTAGTCATAATTTAACATTACACACATCAATTTCACTCTCTAGCACTAAAGCCTTAATTTCCCCATGAACCCTAATCTTCCATAATTAAATTTATGCAAATCTTATGCAATTTCTTTACCCCAATTATGTATACTACTTCAACTAAGCTTGATTTCATCATCAATTGCCTTAAAATACATCAAACCCTAAATTTTTCCAAATTGGCCAAAACCCTAGTTTAGGTTCTATGCATAATTCTCAATGCTTCCTCACGAAATTTTCCAATAATCAACCTTAATTCAAAGTTTTTACAACTAATCTAGTATGAAGAGAAACTTACCTCAATTGTGACCTTCCCAAATCTTTAATTTCTTCCAAATCTCTTATTTCCCCTTGCTTTTAATCTCTCAATCAAAGATTAATTTGATGTTCTCTACCAATTAGATGGAAAAACCATGGAGGACAAGTGGGGAGATCATGGGTTGAGAGAGGTTGTAAGTGGAAGAGTGAAAAAAAAAAAAAAGAAGAAGAAAGAACAAGAGAGGGAGAGAGAGGGAATGGGGCGGCACATTGAAGAAGAGAAGGAAAGGGTTTCCCTTTTTATATTTATCCCTAATTTTAATTTTTTTTTAATTCATGTTAATTGAGTTGTCCAAAGCCCATTGGTCCTAAAATTTTAATTGGGTCAAAATGGACTTAAAATTCTAGATTTTTATTTCTTTTATTTTCCTTTCACTTTATACTTGAATTCTTTTCCTAAAAAAAAATTATTCCATAATTCAATTCATTAATTTCACTTAAATTAATTAACATTTTGTTCAAAAGTCAACTCTTGAGATGAATTGACTAAAATGCCCCTTATCGAGTCATAATCCCTCTTTTTTAATATACCCGGTGAGTCCTTATATTTTTTGGTCACTTGAATTTTTAGTGTCTATCTCAATAAATTTTTATTTTATTTTTGGTCCCCAAGGTGTCTTTGAATAGAACAAGTCATAAACAAAAAATGGTACTATTCAGAGCTCGGAGGGTTGGGGTGTTACAATTCTCCCCTCTTTAAAAATAAAATTTCGTCCTCGAAATTTACCTGGTCTCATTCTCTGAATAGCTATGGGTGCTGCCTCCTCATGTCCTCCTCACGCTCTTATGTAGCCTCCTGGCTTGAATGATGGTTCCACAGCACTTTGACCAGTGATATCTGCTTGTTCCTTAACTGCTTCACCTCATGTGCCAAGATCTTTATGGGCTCTTCATCATATGTTAGGTCTAATTTACCTCAATCTCCTCTACTGGCAAAATGTGAGAGGGGTCTGATCTGTACCTTCTCAACATGGAGACATGGAAGACATTGTGAATCTTTTCCAACTCCGGAGGCAATGCAAGTCTATATGCCAATGGACCCACTCTTTCCAGAACCTCATATGGCCCAATGAAGCGAGAACTCAGTTTCTCCTTCCTACCAAACCTGATGATCTTCTTCCAAGGAGAAACTTTAAGGAATACTTTGTCACCCACATTATACTGAATATCTCTTCTCTTCAAATCAATGTAGGACTTCTGTCTATCCGATGTAGCCTTGAGTCTGTCTCTAATGAGCTTAATCTTTTCTTCTGTTTGCTACACTAGTTCTGGGCCAATCAACTTTCTCTCGCCCACTTATCCCAACACAAGGGAGTTCTACACTTTCTGCCATAAAGTGCTTCATATGGAGGCATTCTAATACTTGACTAATAACTGTTGTTATAGGCAAATTCAATCAAAGGCAAGTGTGAGTCCCAACTTCCCTCAAATTCAATCACACAAGCCCTAAGCATGTCTTCCAAAATTTGAATGATCCTTTCAAACTGGTCATCTGTCTGTGAATGGAATACTGTATTGAAATTCAATCTAGTTTCTAAGGCTTTTTGGAGACTACCCCAGAATCTAAAAGTGAACCTTGGATCTCTATCTGATACAATAGACATTGGCACTTCATGCAATCTCACCACATCATCAATGTACAGTTTGACCAATCTTTCTAGGTTGTAATCCATCCTCACTGGCCAAAAAGTGTGCAGACTTGGTCAATCAATTATGTGGAAGTCCTGTCACGAAATCCATAGTGATTCTTTCCCATTTTCACTCAGGAATTGGCAATGGCTGTAGCAAACCTGCAGGCACTTGGTGTTCTACCTTTACTTGCTAACAAGTTAAGCATTTGGCAACATATTCTGCAATGTCTTTCTTCATTCCCCTCCACCAATAGTGCTCTTTCACACTTCTGTACATTTTGGTTCCACCAGGGTGCATCACAAAAGGTGAATCATGTGCTTCCTTTAAAATGGTCTGCCTCAGTTCAACATTATCAGGAATGCATATTCTGCCCTTATATAACAACAAGCCCTTATCATTTATTGACAACTCTGGTTTCTTGCCATCCTGAGCCTCTTCCATCAAGTTCACATACTTATCATCATTTTATACAGCTGCTTTAATTTGTTCTGTCAGCATTGGCTTCACTTGCCAAGTAGCTACCATCTGCCCATCTTCATCAATCTCTAGATTAGCATGCAATGCCCTTAACTCATGCAACATGGAAAATGAAGAAACCCTTAAACCAGCCATAGTTTTGCGACTTAAAGCATCAGCTATAACATTAGCTTTTCCAGGCTGATAGTCTATCAAGCAATCATAATCTTTTATCAGCTCTAATAATCTCCTCTGCCCCAAATTTAACTCCTATGTGCCCAAGTACTTCAAACTTTTATGATCTGTGTATATATAACATCTCTTCCCATACAAGTAATGTCTCCAGATCTTTAAGGCAAAGACAATGGCTGCCAGCTCCAAGTCGTGTGTAGGATAATTCCTCTCATGTGGTTTAAGCTGATGAGAAAAATAAGCAATGACATTTCTATCTTGCATCAACACACAGCCCAATCCATTATGAGAAACATCATTGTATATGGTGTACTCTGGCACCGATCAGTCCACTGAAATTTCACATCCTTCCTAAGTAGCTTAGTCAGTGGCGATGCTAGCATGGAGAATCCCTTCACAAACCTTCGATAATACCTGACTAAACCAAGAAAACTCCGAATTTCAGTGACATTTCTAGGTGGCTTCCAATTAAGAATGGCTTCTACTTTGCTAGGATCCACCTGGATACCCTCTGAAGATACAATATGCCCCAAAAAAGTAATCTCCTTTAGTCAAAACTCACATTTCGACAGTTTGGCATACAGCTGTTTCTCCATCAAAGTCTGTAATACTATACTCAAAAGCTTGTCATGTTCCTCTGCATTCTTTGAGTACACCAAAATATCATCAATGAATACCCCTACAAATTGATCTAAATATGGCTTAAAGATAGTGTTCATCAGGCCCATAAAAGCAGTTGGAGCATTAGTCAACCCGAATGGCATCACCAAGAATTCATAGTGGCCATACCGAGTCCTGAAGACAGTTTTAGGTATACTCTGCTTCTGTATCCTCAACTGATAGTAGCCCGATCTCAAGTCAATTTTGGAGAATACAATTGAATCCTTCAACTGATCAACTAGATCGTCAATCCGTGGTAGAGGATATCTATTCTTTATGGTCACCTTATTCAACTATCTTTAGTCTTTGCATAGACAGAGAGTACCATCCTTCTTCTTCACAAACAATACTGGTGCTCCCCAAGGTGACACGCTAGAGCGGATGAAACCCTTATCTAGTAATTCCTATAATTGCACCTTCAACTCTTTCAACTCAATAGGTGCCATCCTATAAGGAGTGATGGAGATTGGCTCCACACCAGGCATAGTCTCTATTTCAAACTGCACCTCTCTTTCTGGAGGCAATCCCAACAATTCTTCTAGAAAGACATCCAAAAAACTGTAGGAATATCTTTAAGATCTGGACTCCCCACTTGGGTGTCTATCACATGAGCTAGATAAGCTTCACATCCCTTCCTAATCATCTTCCTAACAAGTGCAGCTAAAATGATGTTGGATGGCAATAACTGCCTCTCCCAGTTTATCACTACATTTGCATACTTGGGAAGACCAAAAGTGACTATTTTCAATCTACAGTCGATCATGGCGTGATGCCTAGTTAATCAATCCATGCCCAAAATGATATCATAATCTCGAAAGGGTATTTCAATTAAGTCTGACAGGAATGTATGTCCTTGGATCACCAAAGGACAATCTTCATACAATTTGTTCACCCTAACCTCTTGTTCTAAAGGACTAGTCACTAGCACATCATAATCCAATTTCACACAAGGAATAGCAACAGAGCATGCAATACTGGCACGAGCATAAGAATGTGTAGAACCAGGGTCAAACAGCACATATAGATCTGTGCCAAAGATGGAGAAAGTACTAGCCACAACATTTGATGTCTCAGCTTCATCCCTCTAGCGCATGGTGTACACCCTGGTTGGTGCACCACTCTGCTCTAGTTGGCTCACTATGCCTTGGCTGCCATAAGTGTTACCTCTACCCTGGCCTTAGCCTCTACTAACTGTCTGTTGTCCTCTGGAAGCAGAACCTTGAACAGACCCCTCAGTGGTGGTAGGTAGCCCAGATCTGTGGGCACTAGTGCAATATCTAGCAAAATGCCCACTTCCACCACAGTTGTAACAGGCTCCTATGGCCTTATAACATACTCATTTATAAGTCCTGGCACAGGTTTCACAGGTACGGGCAGGAAAAGAACCCCTAGATGTCTGCTGTCTAGATCTAGGTGGCCTCTATCCTGAGAATCTTCCCCTACTAGATCCTTTGTTACTTGGTCCTCCAAAACTCTTCCTCTTACCCAAACTGCTGCTAGAAGCTTGACCAGAAGTTTTCCCACTCTTATCTTTTTCTTCTATTCCCTTTCTAACGGCCCCTTCTAACTCAATCCTTTCCAATTCCAAGGCTTGGGATATCAGTTCTGAGAAGTTCTCATGTCAGAACCCAACCACTTGCATTCGTAAGCTAGGCCTCAATCCAGCTTTAAAGCGCATGCATTTGTCTTTGCTAGTGGTGAGTAAACTCCCAGCATAGTGACTCAGGCGAGAGAACTCCCTCTCATACTGGCCAGCATCCTATCACCGCTTGCACTAAACTCTTGTAGTTTCATATCCACATAGGTATCAGGGACATACTTTTGTCTAAACTCCCTCATAAAATCTTCCCAAGTCAAAATTAGAGGCTCTACCAGGCTGTGGGGAATGGTTTTCTACCATTCATAAGCGTCCCCTTGCAACAAAGAAATGGAGTATTCAAATTTTAGATCATTTGTGCAGTGTAATTTCTTGAATACTCTCTCCATTCTCTCAAGCCATTATTCTGCTTTCAATGGGTCCACTGTACCCTTGAACTCTATTGGCCCATACTTCATTAACTTTTCATACTATCTGGCTGGAGGTGGTGGTTGCACTGGAGGTGCTTGTACTGGAGCTTGGACTGGTATATTGCCAGCCATTTGTTGAAATAGTGCAGCCATCTGTTGAGCGAACTGAGTAGGAAACTGCATGGGCAGGATGGGTGCAGCTGACCCACTGGCATTCTGAGGAGCAGGGGCCTCCTCCTGTACCTCAACTGCTACGGATTGCTCTATTATGTGATCCTCCTCTTCCATACCGAAGCACAAAGAATTTGACTCCCTCGACAACCAACACAAGTAGATTTCCCTCCATTAGTCCATATTCGTGATGTAATGCACTATATGTATCAATTAATGATAATTGAGTAGTTGTACTTATCAAAATGTTTCAAATACGCAATTCAAAACTTGTATGAAAACCAAAGCTCTGATACCACTAAAACATGTCACACCTTATCCCTTATAAGGCATGACATGTTTCTGTAGCATACCTAATGAATTATCGAGCTACACCTACCAATAACCCATTAAATATGTTATAAGGGATTTTAAATAAAATATAGCCTTTTATCTTATCAATTCTTTTGTGGAAACTGCATGGGGATAGTTAAAACTTTAGCAAAACTCAATTATATAACCTGTTGAAATCATAGTAGACCAAGTAAAAGATTTTGCTCCTACCTATTTCACAAGCATAATAAATTCTATTATATTTCAAGTAAACATTCATTTGAGGAAATAAACTTAATATTATAAAAGTTACATTTTTCATAAGTCTTAAAATGAAGTGTAAATATGTACAACTCAAAATGCTATAGCAATGTAATGCTTTTTAATACAAACTGCTCAATGTCCGTACATCCATACATATAGGTACAAAATACATCAACATGAAATTACAGGGGTATACCTACTATATATACCCACAGTCAAAATCAAAATGCTGCTTCCCAGTCTCTCACTAGGCAGCCTTCTTTTTTCCTTTACCTGCGACAGCATAAATAAGCTATCGCTGAGTATAACACTCAATGGTGCACAACTAATAACTTTAAAACTTAAGGTAAAACACAACTTGTCAAAATACAAGAAATCATGTATTTGCATAATCATGATAGCATCACAAAACTTTCTGAGTCCATAAGAATCATTTATTGAAATCACATTTTGAATGAGAAATCATACTTTACAAATCACCATTCACAAAGCATAAGTGTTGCCAACATTAACACACTGTTTAGACCATGACACAAAATTTCATGATCAATGCCGTGTTGTACACCACGACAAAGCAATCTCAACCTCACTAATCGTTATTAATGAGGGAAGGGCTAGCTAGCTAATGAGTACTCATATAGTCTCACCCCACTAACCGTTATTAATGAGGGGACATAATCATATCAAATATCAAAACCCAAGTAGCCGTTACTACTGGGGAGTTCCGAAGGGACTTGTAACATCCTCACTTTAGCTAGTCCGTACAGTCTACTGTTCTGGTGATCAATGTCAGTCCGGGCAGCTAGAATATTTGAAATTATAAATAAACTAGAGTGAGGAGTTATAAATAAATTAAATAATGCTCATAAAAATCAAGAAAAATTTTTAGAAACCAAATACACTAAGGTTAAACGAGCCAAAACCCTAGTGATGAGTAACCCAAAGGGGAAGTGACGGTGAAGGCCGTTAGCAACCCTAACCCGGGGAAAACTTCATAAAATAATTTTTGGGACTTCAGGGAAGGATTATAGGGGTTTCCATGACAATAGAATGTTAAGAAAACACAAGGAAAATTTAATCAATCGGTACAGATAATTTTGGTCTGTTAAGTCAAACAGAGGGCATTTTGGTCATTTCGCCTTCAGAGGTGATTTTTGGCTGACTTGTCCAGTTAAGAAAATAATTATTATGACCCAAAATTTGAATAAATATTGTTAAAAATTTAATTGAAATTAAATTGACAAGAAAAGGATAGAAAATGAGAGAAATGGGAATTATGACATCATTATGATGTCATTATTATTCTCCCACCCAATCAAATGTTGACACATGGCATTAACTTAGTTAAAAGGACTTAATGGACAGAAAAAGGAAAGAAAAAAATCAGATGGTCTTCTTCCTTCTCTTGGTCGAAACCCTTCCCTCACCCCAAACCTCCAAGGGAGCATAGCAAAGCTTGAGATAACCCATTAAACCTCCTTGAAACTCATCTTTGTCTTCACAAAAAACTATTTATACACTTTAGGCAAGCTAAAAACAGCAAAAGGAAGAAGAAAGGAGGAGCTTTGATAAGTTTAAATTTCACTCCATTAGAGGTTAGTGACTAAACTTGAGTTTTCTTTTCTAATTCAAATTAAGGGAGTGATTTGAATGCAAAATTTATAAGGAAATGGAATAAATATTATGTGTATGCCATTCCAAATTTTTGGCAGCCTTGGATGTGTTAAGGTTTTGAGGATTTCATGGAACTAGAAATGGTAGTACGGCTACCTTAACATTAGTCTCTTAAGTGAAATGTTGAAATGCAAGTTAAATGCATGATTTGAGATGTTAGGGTTAGGGTTTGGGTATGAAATGGAGACTTTGAGTATGTAATGGTGAAAGTAAGTTTTAATGGTCAATTAGTGACTATTTGGTTATGTGTAAACAAGAAATGAAGTGGTTTGTGTAGTGGGAATTGAGGTTAGTGTGGCTGCCCTTGGTGACCTGCAGGACTAGGCATGAATCCAGCAGGTTTGAGCAGCAATAACTGGAGTTGTAGAGGTTCAATTGGTACAAGGCTAATTGGACATTAAACTAGACACATAATGGCACAACTTTAGTGAAGAAACCATGCCCATAAAACCAAACTAAGTTAACCTAAAGATTGCCCTAATCTGGGTGACCTGCATTCTGCTTAGGCAAAATGACCAAATGAATAATGTTTATTCATATAGTCATAACTCAGTGTAGAAATGTCCAATTGACTTGAAATTTTACCAGCAACAAGCTGAGATATAGATTACAAATTTCATGAAGAAACCTAACCCAAATTATGACCATAACATATTCAAAAAGTGACCTGCAGTCACTGCTCAAAATACTATAGATTTGGTCAGTCCAGAAAATTTGGAAAATTTGTAATCTGGCCAGTTGTGGTTTTTGGCCCATAACTTGAGATACAAAACACCAAATAAAGTGATTCAAAAAAGGAAATGTAACTAGACAAAATAAGGAACAACTTTCATGTTGACCACTTTGCCAAATTCTCACTGCAAAAATGACTAATGAAACAGTAATCACAAAGCTTGAAATCTAAAAATTTTGAACAATTAACATTAAGCTTAGAAATGGTATTGCTAACCAATACCAACAATTTTAGAATGCAAAATGTGGTATGTTGGGAGTATTAAAACCAATGTACCTATTGTCCATATAAAAGTCAACATTTTTGTTGACTAATGAATTGAATAGTAACACCTAAACTTGAATTTCAAGAATTGTATAATTTAAGAGTGTAACATGCCCTAGTACACCTAGCAAGATTGGTTTGGATAGGTTGGCATGCCAATAGGGTTCTGTTAGCAGTACTGCATATGGCTTCATGCTATTCTGTGTTTTATGGCCTCACGTGCCATTCTATGACATAATAGCCTTTGGCAATGTTGATTGAGTTGTTATACTCGGGTTTTATCCTTGATAATTATTACAGCTTATTAGCTGTTCTGTTGCACACTGGGAGACACAATGTGACCGATGGTGTGATGGTCTAAGGTACTTAGTACCCAGTGCCAGTTTACCCATTTATCCAGTCCAGTCGACTAGTAGGGATTATTCGGGCAATGATAATAAATCTTACCAAATTTTAATAGAATAATACTGTAATAAATATAAAAAATTAAGTCTACCAAAAATGTAAACATACATTCTGCATACTTACTTTATTTTAGTTATTTTATTTTATATTGTCACCATTAAGCAGAATTGCTTAGCGCGTCGCTTTTGCCACGCATGTGCATCGAGACATAGTCGGGAGCCCAAATAACATCGGACAGTGAACTTTCAGAGTCGCATCGAGTCCAGAGTTACCTCACATCTGCAGTGCACATGGTAGGACATTAGGACTTTGGGTGGCATTTTGTATTTTGCATTTTGTATTAGTTTTGGATTGTAACTATAAACTCTTGAAATTATTTGATAATGTAAATATATGAAATTTCATGTTATTGAAATTTTCTGTATATTATGTTGAAAAATGAAATGTTGAGAAATATTCATGGATATGCTTCAAGTGATGATGTGAAAAGAAAAATTCTGAAAATAGTGTTGAGATTTTGAGATTGAGTTGAGATGTGTGTATAATGGAGTTCTGGATTTGAAAATTATATTGGAAGTGTCTTTTAAACAGGTTCAGAAGAACTGTTTTTCCAATTTATAGCCGGCACTCTGCCGGACTTTCTATAAAATTTGCAGAAAAATTCAGATTAATCAAAATTGTAGATAAATGAGTTTAAAAAGGGTAACTTGTAATGGAATATGATTTGGTGCTCCAGCACACTATGGCATATCTTGCTCAGCTACACTGTAAGCGGGTAAAGGGTGTCACAGGACTGTCATGCTAACTGTGATTTCAAAAGAATTTTCAAGAGTTTCTAAATCAATAATTACATTTGCAAAACAATAAACATATTCAAATCATCATAAAACCCATAAAGGGGTGGCAACACACAAATTTCTCAAATGCAAGATAAAAACTATATTTCATTCAAATTAAACTCGTTTAAAGTAAACTCATTCAAATAAATTCATTTCAAACAATTTACAAGTTTAAAAAAAAAAACAAGGAAAAAGATTAGTTGTGCACAAACCTTCAATATTTCTTCTTTCTCATTACTTAATTCTATTTGCCCGTTCTAACTTCTTTTTCTGCTGAAAATATGAAAATAGAATGCCTCAATACTCATCTCAATTGCTGCCAAGTACTCATCACATAAAGGTCTAATGTCTCCCTAAGTTAGATTTGAAATTTCAAAGTATTTTGAAATTTTGGACAGCTTAGAGCTCTACGCTTTTAACCCAAATTTTTACTTAGTTTCATTCATAATTTGATGATGTGTTCTTTATTAAAATTGTTCATCTAGGTCTTAACTTTATTTTCCTTTTTGAATCGCCTAATTTAGAGTTGTGTAGCTCAAGTTATGACCAAAATAGTGATTACTGTTCACGTGGGGCTGATTCTGGCAGCTTTGGTGACTTAATTTTGGCTAACAATTTGATTGGGGTTAAGTTCATAATATGGCTCCAAGTTCTTTATATGAAATGTTCTAATATATTTTAGGTTTCTGTCGGTTTAAGAATTATCTAAATCAGAGTTTTTAGAGAGAGTTATGGCCATTTAAAATTTACTATTTATGTTACTATTCATGTGTTGGCAGATTCATTGACTCAATTTTGCTCAGCAATTTGGTTGGATTAAGTTCATAATTTGGCTTTGAGTTCTTCATATAAAATATTCTACTATGTTTTAAGTTTCCATCGATTTAAGAATCAGCTAAATCGGAGCTTTCTAGAGAGTGTTATGGCCAAGCGAAGTTTACTGTTTATATGGTCAATTTGTGCAGATTCAGATTTTGGCAGATTTGGTGACTCAACTTTACTTAGAAATTTGATCGAGTTAAGTCCATAATTTAGCCTGACATTCTTCAATATGAAATGTTCTAATATGTTTTAGGTTTCTATCGGTTTAAGAATCACCTAAATCAGAGTTTTCTAGAGAGAGTTATGGCCTTGCAAATATTTACTGTTCATTTAGTCAATTTTCATATTTCCAGATTTTGGCTTCTAGTTTCAAGGTTCATTTAGGGCAGTTTATGGTCATTTTCTAGGTAGGGTATCTTCATGAAAATTCTAGCCCTATGTCTTAAGTTTCATTTCCAATTAGTTTCACACCAATTGGAGTTGTGTAGCTCAAGTTATGAGCTGCCAAGCACACTGAACTTAGTGTGCAAAATTCTGCCCTAAGGTTGAAATTTTCATTTCTTCAATTACTTCCACTAACCAACCTCAATTCACATTTAATTCACCCCAAATAACCATAATTTAACATTAACCACATCAATGGCACTTCTTAGCACAAAACCCCCAACTTTCCAAAACCCAAGTTTGTAATTTTCCCTAATCCATGCCATTCCATTAATACCTTCCACCAACTAACATCAACCCACATTCTGTCACACCTTACCCCTTTGTAAGGCATAACATGATCCCGTAGAATACCTAATGAACTATCGAACTTCACCCACCGATAACTCATTAAGTACCCTACAAGGGATTTTAAAACAATTTTCTTACTTTTGATAAGTGGTGAGCATTTTCTAATAGGTATTAAAATATTTAATTAAAGTTGAAAACTAGTTAAAATTTTTTTGCCCATTTTATTTTTTATCAAATTTTATAAAAATTTCAGCATAGTGCTGTCTGTATTTTGAGAAAACAATTCTTCAAATACTTGAAAAAAAAAGCACTTCCAATAATTTTTCTCAACAACTTCTTCAAATTCACAATCAATTCCAATCAATTTCTCAAGTTTCAAAATTTAACAATCCTCATTTCTCAATTTCCAAAAATTCAGTAATCATCAAGATACTGTCAATCAATTTCATTCATTCATATTTCATTAAAGATAAACAATTTATATATACATCATACTAAAAATTTACATTAAAAGAAATTCAAACTAAATTTTATTACAAACTTTATATAACTTTGTACAAGCTGCTCAAGACCAATTTTACATGTCCATACAATTACGTGCATTATATACATCAAAATAAATATTTACAGTCAGGGTATAAATTATACCCGAAAGCTTCAAAACAGGTAGCTCCTCTATCCTTAGCAGCTCACTCTGCTGCTCTTCTAATCTCTATATCTGCGACAGCAATAACAGCTATCGCTGAGTACTAGGACTCAGTGGTGCACAACATACTAAAATAATCTTAATGCAGAATTTAAATCATATTTATTCAAAAATTGGACTGAACATGATAATTAAATACAAAACATGAATTATGAGATTTTAATCCAAACAAGTTTATTTCGAAGTATCAAAACACATTTCATAAATCCCACAGTTATATCATGTCATTCGAAACAAATATAATCTCAATAGCCAGAGGCTAAGGAGAAGTCACATCACAAGGCTAGCTAACTCAAATATATGGATATCCATTCAATTTCTTCTTCTACTGGCACACACCTCAACACTTCAGCTAGAGAAGGAATCAAAATTCGAAACTGATTTCCCCTACTAGTCATGCTAGTGAGGTGTTCAAATATATGGTCATGACACTGTGGTTTCAAAACTTATCTTAACAATTTACTAAACATTGCCAATTCAAATATACACAAATAAATTTCAACAATTTAAATCAAAAGCATCATAATAGTGTCACAATTCAATATTTCACATTATTCAAAACAATATGCAGAAGATAATTTACAAAAAATTATATGTTGTGCACAAACCTTATATGAGTCGCCTTTTGGCCTTGACTCGATTCCTCAGGTTCTTTCCCGGTGTTCTTTTTCACTGAAACGCACAGTGTCACAGTGTTTCAGTATCATAACTCATCATTAGTCCAAAAATAAATTTACATTCACTTATACCTAGCTCTAATGTGCTAAACTTGACGTTCTTTAAATTTTGTGTTTTGGGGTTACTATTCACTACACTATTCAAGTCAATTTGTTGACTTTCTAAGGCTTAATAGGTATGGGAATCCCAACTTCACCCACATACCACATTTTGGTCACTAAATTTGTTGGTTTTGGTTGTTTACTCAAATTCTAAGTCTTTTAGGCAAATTTGTAAATTTTCAGTTTTGGTGTCTTAAGTTGCACTGTTTCTTTGGTCATTTTTCTGTTAGACTTTGGCAAAACTTCCTTCATAGAAAATGTTCCCTACTGTCTTAACTTTATTATCCTTTTTGAATTACTCCAATTGGAGTTTTGTAGCTCAAGTTATAGCCATTTGAATCATGGCTGCCGGATTGGACTTAAACCAGATTTCTGGGCAAATTCTGGTTCTGGCAGTTTTAGGTCACCAACTTTGGGTGGCCAAATGACTTGGTTAATGGCATAATTTGGGTTTGTGTTCTTCATGAAAGTTTTATGTATATATCTCATCTATCCACTGGTAAACTTTCAGGTCATTTAGACCTTCCTAGCTCAAGTTATGGCTAAATGAACAAACACTGTTCATTTGGTCAGTTTGTACAGGTTAGACTGAGAATTTCCGGATTTGGTCAATTTGTTCACTAGGTTTTGGTCACTTTTTGGGCATAATTCCTAAATAAAAATTGTGTCATTTTCATTCCCAATTGGTCTCATACCAATTAGACTTGTAAATTTTCAGTTTTGGTCCCTCAAAGGGACCTTGGTCCTGCTGCCTGCAGCATGACCATATTGAATCCGAATTTAACCTCAATTCAAACACTTCTAACACACTTCATTTGGTCACAAATGACCATTTCTCACTTCAAACTAGGTCAAACACATCATTTCACGATTTCTCCAAATTTTGTCTCCTAAACCCTAAGTGCAAAACCCTAACTTCCATGTTTAGTTCATTTGTTGAATTATAAATGCATATTTAGTTCTCATTCACTTATTCTCACTTAACTACTTTCTAATTTGCATCAAATCACCCATTTCAAACATAAACCCTAGCTGGTTGAATTCATATATAGTCCCTCAATAATTGTTTTCTTTTCATTTAAAGTTAATTTCTAACTTACATCAATTACTTAAACAAGAATTCAATAGATAATTTGAAGAATTTGTCACTAACCTCTTATGAAGTTTCCCAAAGCTTCAATTTTCCTTTATTTTCCTTCAAATTTCCTTCTCAATAGGCTTGCCAAGATCCAAGAGCAAGTTTTATTTAGGAAAATTGTGGGATTTATGGGGTTGATTCAAGCTTTAAAAGCTTGAAATTAAGTAGCTATGGAGGATTTAGTGAGAAAAGGGAGAGAGATGAGAAGCTACTGAAAAAAGAAGAAGAATAAGATAAAATTTTGGCTTTTAA
This sequence comes from Hevea brasiliensis, assembly GCF_030052815.1. Classification (NCBI taxonomy): domain Eukaryota; kingdom Viridiplantae; phylum Streptophyta; class Magnoliopsida; order Malpighiales; family Euphorbiaceae; genus Hevea; species Hevea brasiliensis. The sequence goes on from NC_079497.1 coordinate 104,909,291, forward strand.
TTTTGTTTTTATTCTTTAATTTGACTTAGTCAATTAGTTAATTAAATTAAAATTAATTATGAAGTCATAGTTGCATCATCATGATGATGTCATCAATTGCTTTAACTTTCTTTTTTTATTTTTTGTTTTATTTTTCTTTAGTTCTTTTAATTTAATTCTCGATTACGAAATTTTCTTTTCTCTAATTTTATTTGACAGTTAGGTCAGGAGTCAGCTTTCGGCGTCAATTGACCAAATTGCCCCTCGCCGGTTCAACCCGATTTGCAAATAATTCAATATTTCTTCCGACTCCCTGACCTAATTATTTGACTGGCTTAACAATTCTTTTTCGTGATTTTCTCTTTTCCACTGTGTTCGCAATAGTCTTAAGGACCGCAAGATCACATTTTACGGTTCGAAATTCTAGTTTAAATTGACTTCGCAATCCTTCCCGAGAAAGTCATCCATCGTTGTGACTCTCGGCTTGTTTAACTTCTTATGTTCTATTTTTCTTATTTATACTTAACTAATTGACAATTACTAATTATTTGTGTTTTAGCTTATCTAGTTGTCTTAAGTGTGGTTCTAATACCCTTAATTGTCCAGACTGACTCCGGTCACTGGAACAGTGAAATATACCAGGTTATACAAATAGGGGTGTTACAATTCTCCCACCCTTAAAATAAATTTCGTCTCGAAATTTTATCTGGTATCAATCTCTGAACAGCTGTGGGTGTTGTCTCCTCATGTCCTCCTCTTGTTCCCAAGTAGCTTCTTAACCCGATTGATGGTTCCACAGCACTTTTACCAACGGTATCTGCTTGTTCCGTAGCTGCTTCACCTCATAAGCCAGAATCTCTATGGGTTCTTCCTCGTATGTGAGTTCTGGATTCACTTCAATTTCTTCCACTGGTAGTATATGAGATGGATCTGATCAATACCTCCTCAACATAGACACATGGAAAACATTATGTATCTTCTCCAACTCTGGAGGTAGTGCCAAATGATATGCCAAATGACCCACTCTTTCCAGAACCTCATATGGCCCAATGAAACGAGGACTCAGTTTCCCCTTTCTGCCGAATCTCATAATTCTCTTCCTAGGAGAAACCTTGAGGAATACTTTCTCACCCACTGCATACTCAATATCCCTTCTCTTCAGATCAATGTAGGATTTCTAACGGTCTAATGCAGTCTTAAGTCGATCTCTGTTCACTCTGATTTTCTCTTTAGTTTGCTGAACAATTTCGGGTCCAATCATATTTCTTTCACCCACGTCATCCCAACACAACAGGGTTCTACATTTTCTGCCATACAAAGCTTCATATGGAGGCATCCCAATGCTTGATTGGTAGCTGTTGTTGTAAGCAAATTCAATCAAAGGCAAGTATGTATCCCAACTACCCTCAAACTCAATCACACAAGCCCGTAGCATGCCCTCCAAGATCCAAATTACCCTCTCAGATTGGCCATTTGTCTATGGGTGGAATGCAGTACTGAAGTTCAATCTAGTTCCTAGGGCTCTCTGAAGACTACCCCAGAATCTAGAAGTGAACCTAGGATCTCTGTCTGATACGATGGATACTGGCACTCCATGCAGTCTCACAATTTTATCAATGTACAACTTAGTCAATCTTTCTAAACTGTAGTCCATCCGAACTGGCAGAAAATGAGCAGACTTAGTCAGTTTGTCAACAATGACCTAAACTGCATCATGACTCTTCTATGTCCTCGGAAGTCCCATCACAAAATCCATCATTATTCTCTCCCATTTCCATTCTGGTACTGGTAGTGGATGTAACAACCCAGCAGGTACTTGATGCTCTGCCTTCACTTGCTAACAAGTTAGGCATTTAGAAATAAACTCTGTCACATCTCTTTTCATACCCATCCACCAGTAATGCTCCTTTAGCCCCCTATACATTTTTGTGCCACCAGGGTGCATGGCAAAAGGAGACTCATGTGCTTCCTTTAAAATGATCTTCCTCAATTTAACATTATTAGGAACACACATTCTGCCCTGGTGTAGTAGTAGACCATCATCTCTTATTGAGAATTCTGGTTTCTTGCCCTACCAGACTTCTTCCAATAGTTTCTGATACTTCTGATCATTCTGAGCAGCCATTTTGATCTGATCACTCAATATTGGCTATACATGCCATGCAACTGTTGTCTGCCCCTCATCATTAATCTCTAAGCTGGCAGGTAATGATCTCAACTCATGTACCATAGACAAAGGAGTAACCAGTAGACTTGCCATAGTCTTGCGACTTAAGGCGTCAGCCACAACATTAGCTTTCCCTGGCTGATAGTCTATCAGACAATCATAGTCTTTTATCAACTCTAGCCATCTCCTCTATTTCAAATTCAACTCCTTCTGAGTGCTCAAATACTTGAAACTCTTATGATCTATGTAGATGTAGCATTTCTCCCCATATAAATAATGTCTCCAGATCTTAAGAGCAAACACAATAGCTGCAAGCTCCAAGTCATGTGTTGGATAGTTCCTCTCATGCGGTTTTAGCTGGCGTGATGCATAGGCAATGACATTTCAATCTTGCATCAATACACAGCCTAACCCATTATGAGAAGCATCACTATAAATCATATATTCTTTACCTGGTGTAGGTAAAGTCAGGACTGGAGCCTCAGTCAAACATTTCTTCAATTCATCAAAACTCTGTTGGCATTTATCCGTCCACTGAAATTTCACATCTTTTGTAAGCAGCTTGGTCAATAGAGATGCCAAAGTGGAGAATCTCTTCACAAATCGACGGTAGTATCCAGCTAAACTCAGAAAACGACGAATCTCTGTGATATTTCTGGGTGGCCTCCAATTAAGGACAGCTTCTATCTTGCTAGGATCTACTTTAATACCCTCTGTTGATACTATGTGCCCCAAAAAGGATATCTCCTTCAGCCAAAATTCACATTTCGACAATTTGGCATATAGTTGTTTCTCCCTCAAAGTCTATAGTACAATCCGCAGATGTCTATCATGCTCTTCTGTACTCCTCGAATAGACCAATATATCATCAATAAATACCACAATAAACTGATCGAGGTATGGTCTGAAGATAGTATTCATCATATCCATAAAAGCAGCTGGAGCATTAGTTAACCCGAATGGCATAACCAAGAACTCATAATGGCCATAGCGAGTTCTAAAGGCAGTTTTAGGAATACTCTGCTCTTGTACTTTCAACTGATAATAACTTGATCTCAGGTCAATTTTGGAGAACACGGGTCAATTTTGGAGAACACAGCTGCACCCCTCAACTGATCAAACAAGTCATCAATGCAGGGCAATGGATATTTATTCTTTATTGTCACCTTATTCAAATATCGATAATCAATACATAAGCGGAGAGTGCCATCCTTCTTCTTAACAAACAACACTAGCGCTCCCCACGGTGACACACTAGGGCGGATAAAGCCCTTGTCAAGCAATTCTTGCAACTGCACTTTTAACTCTTTCAATTCTGTAGGTGCCATTGTATATGGTGTTATAGAGATTGGGTCCACACCAGGCATAACATCAATCTCAAACTGCACCTCTCTTTCTGGAGGTAATCCTGGCAATTCATCAGGAAACACATCCAGAAAGTCACATACAGTAGGGATATCTCTCAGTGCTGAACTCCCCACTTGGGTGTCTATCACATGTGCCAAGTATGCTTCACACCCCTTTCTGATCATCCTTCTAGCTAGTGCAGCCGAAATGATGTTTGATGGCAGTAAATGCTTCTCCCCATGTATTATCACATCACCGTACAGAGGGAGACCAAAAGTGACTGTCTTCAATCTACAGTCAATCATGGCGTGATGCCTGGCTAACCAATCCATGCCCAAGATAATATCATAATCTCTGACGGGCATTTCAATCAAATCTGATAGGAAAACATGTCCTTGGATCACCAAAGGACAGTCTCTATAAATTCTGTTGACCCGAACCTCTTGTCCTAATGGACTAGTTACTAGCACTTCAAAACCCATTTGGACACATGGAACAGCAAGTAAACTGACTATGCTAGCACTAACATATGAATGGGTTGAACCCGGATAAAACAACACAAATACTTCTTGATCAGAGATAGAAAATGTACCAGCTACAATATCAGAAGTCTCAGCCTCTTCTCATTGTCTCATCGTGTAAACTCTGGTTGAAGCACTTTCTTGTGCTGACTGACCAACCGTACCCTGACTGCTAGAAGCAGTGCCTCTACCTCTGCCTCTTCCTCTGCCAACAGGTTGTGAACTTTTGGGAGCAGGACTCTGAATAGATCCCTCTGCAGTCATAGGAGCTGGACCATATTTAGGAGCACTAGTGCAGTCTTTAGCAAGATGGCCCTTGGCTCCACAGTTAAAACAGGCTCCAGTGGCCCAATAGCATTCTCCCCCATGAATCTTGCCACAAGTCTCACAGGGGCAGCTAGGACATGAACCCCTGCTTAACTGCTGACCAAACCTAGGGGGTCTCTGTCCAGAAAATCTGCCTCTTCCAAATCTTCCACCTCGACGCCTGCTGGGTCCACCAAATTTCTTTCTCTTCCTAGAAGTACCACTAGAACTTTATTCAACTGATTTTTCCCCTTTGTCTTTCTCTGATTTTTCAACTTTTTTAGATTTTTCTTTTGTTGGGGTCGCTTCTGATTCAATCCTTTCTAGCTCAAGTGCTTGAGACATGAGTTCTGAAAAATTGTTGTGTCTGAATCCCACTACTTGCATCCTCAAACTGGGCTTCAAACCAGTCTCAAATCTCTTCCACCTTTCTTTGCTGGTAGAAAGGAGACTCCCAGCATAATGGCTTAAGCGGGAGAACTCCCTCTCATATTCTGCCACTGATTTACTCCCTTTCTTCAGACTCAGAAATTCTTGCAACTTTTGATCCACATATGCGTCTGGGACGTATTTTTGTCTGAATTCTCTGATGAAGTCATCCTGTGTCGATCGTGGTTCAAGGCCGTGGGGATGGTCTTCCACCAATCATACGCATTCCCTTACAGTAATGACACAGAATATTCAAACTTCAATTCATCTTGGCAGTGCAGCTTCTTAAATACTCTATCCATCCTTTTAAGTCATTGCTCTGCCTCAAGCGGGTCTACTGTACCCTTAAATTCTGTAGCCCCATACTTCAATAGTTTGTCATACTGTCTGACTGGAGGTTGTGATTGTACCACAGGTGTCTGGGGTGGAGCTTGAGTAGGCATACCCCCAGCCATTTGTTGAAACATCGACCATCTGGCTGTGTGCAACCAGACAGAAACTGCGGCATTTGTGGGGCTGGTGCCACTGACCCACTGACATTTTGTAGAGCTGGGGCTTCCCCTTGTGCCTCAGCTTTAACAGATTGCTCAACTGAGCGATCCCTTTCTTCTATATCAATCTGAAGTTAGGGTATCTCCTGAATAAATAACATAAGGAGATTTCCCTCCGATAGTTCATATTTATGATGTAATGCACTGTATGTAACAGATAAGGACATTGAACAGTTGTACTTAACAAGGAAAGACACAAATTCTCAAGTTAAAACATACTTCAAAAATTTACTCTGATACCACTAAAACATGTCACACCTTACCCCTCTGTAAGGCATAACATAATCCTGTAGAATACCTAATGAACTACCGAATTTCACCTATCGATAACTCATTAAGTATCCTCCAAGGGATTTTAAAACAATTTTCTTACTTTTGATAAGTGGTAAGCATTTTCTAATAGGTATTAAAACATTTAATTAAAGTTGAAAACTAGTTAAAAATTTTTTGCCCATTTTATTTTTTCACAAATTTTATAAAAATTTCGGCAGAGTGCCATCTGTATTTTGAGAAAACAGTTCTTCAAATACCTGAAAAAAAAAAAAAAAAAAAAAAAGCACTTCCAATAATTTTTCTCAACAACTTCTTCAAATTCACAATCAATTCCAATCAATTTCTCAAATTTCAAAATTTAACAATCCTCATTTTTCAATTTCCAAAAATTCAGTAATCATCAAGATACTGTCAATCAATTTCATTCATTCATATTTCATTAAAGATAAACAATTTATATATACATCATACTAAAAATTTACATTAAAAGAAATTCAAACTAAATTTTATTACAAACTTTATACAACTTTGTACAAGCTGCTCAAGACCAATTTTACATGTCCATACAATTACGTGCATTATATACATCAAAATAAATATTTACAGTCAGGGTATAAATTATACCCGATAGCTTCAAAACAAGTAGCTCCTCTATCCTTAGCAGCTCACTCTGCTGCTCTTCTAATCTCTATATCTGCGACAGCAATAACAGCCATCGCTGAGTACTAGGACTCAGTGGTGCACAATATACTAAAATAATCTTAATGCAGAATTTAAATCACATTTATTCAAAAATTGGACTGAACATGATAATTAAATACAAAACATGAATTATGAGATTTTAATCCAAACAAGTTCATTTCGAAGTATCAAAACACATTTCATAAAACCCACAGTTATATCATGCCATTCGAAACAAATATAATCTCAATAGCCAGAGGCTAAGGAGAAGTCACATCACAAGGCTAGCTAGCTCAAATATATGGATATCCATTCAATTTCTTCTTCTACTGGCACACACCTCAACACTTCAGCCAGAGAAGGAATCAAAATTCGAAAATGATTACCCCCACTAGTCATGCTAGTGAGGTGTTCAAATATATGGTCATGACACTGTGGTTTCAAAACTTATCTTAACAATTTACTAAACATTGCCAATTCAAATATACACAAATAACTTTCAACAATTTAAATCAAAAGCATCATAATAGTGTCACAATTCAATATTTCACATTATTCAAAACAATATGTAGAAGATAATTTACAAAAAATTATACGTTGTGCACAAACCTTATATGAGTCGCCTTTTGGCCTTGACTCGATTCCTCGGGTTCTTTCCCAGTGTTCTTTTTCACTGAAACGCACAGTTTCACAGTGTTTCAGTATCATAACTCATCATTAGTCCAAAAATAAATTTACATTCACTTATACCTAGCTCTAATGTGTTAAACTTAACGTTCTTTAAATTTTGTATTTCGGGATTACTATTCACTACACTATTCAAGTCAATTTATTGACTTTCTAAGGCTTAATAGGTATGGGAATCCCAACTTCACCCACATACCACATTTTGGTCACTAAATTTATTGGTTTTGGTTGTTTACTCAAATTCTAAGTCTTTTAGGCAAATTTGCAAATTTTCAGTTTTGGTGTCTTAAGTTGCACTGTTCCATTGGTCATTTTTCTGTTAGAATTTGGTAAAACTTCCTTCATAGAAAATGTTTCCTATTGTCTTAACTTTATTTTCTTTTTTGAATCACTCCAATTGGAGTTTTTCAGCTCAAGTTATAGCCATTTGAATCATGGCTACCGGATTGGACTTAACCCAGATTTCTGGGCAAATTCTGGTTCTGGCAATTTTAGGTCACCAACTTTGGGTGGCCAAATGACTTGGTTAATGGCATAATTTGGGTTTGTGTTCTTCATGAAAGTTTTAGGTCTATATCTCATCTATCCACTGGTAAAAGTTCAGGTCATTTAGACCTGCCTAGCTCAAGTTATGGCCAAATAAACAAATACTATTCATTTGGTCAATTTGTACAGATCATACTGAGAATTTCCAAATTTGGTCAATTTGTTCACTAGGTTTTGGTCACTTTTTGGGCATGATTCCTGAATGAAAATTGTGTCATTTTGTGTCTATTTTCATTCCCAATTGGTCTCATACCAATTAGACTTGTAAATTTTCAGTTTTGGTCCCTCAAAGAGACCTTAGTCCTGCTGCCTGCAGCATGACCACATTGAATCCGAATTTAACCTCAATTCAAACACTTGTAACACACTTCATTTTGTTAGTAGTATGCCCTAGAGCATATCATTTAGTATGTATCTTGTACATATTTTTATTAATAAAAGGCATTTCCACTTTTCCGTTTACTTAATATATTTATGTGTAATAGAGAAGGTCCATTGATATTTTGTTAGAAATATTATTCTTAAGTTGTTAAGAATATGAGTGACAATATTTCTAGCACAAAGTATCATAAATAGGTTCACAATCGAGGATACTTCATAATAAGGACATGACTTATCCAGAAAGATTGTATTCATGTTTGTTCCTAAGTTATTTATATGAGATATAAATAAGATGGAATGGTGAGTCTCATGCCATATAACAAACATGATAGGCACTTATAAATGATAAGTAGGCCGAACCAGTGACACTTATGACAAGCACATGGAGTTTACTCTTGTCAATGTTTTGTCATAAATCATATCAGTGCATATAATCTTTAGACCTGAGATAACACAGTTATCTTGTATATAGGTAGTTTGAGTTTGATACTGCTTTCATACTTGTACTGTGTATGGGTATATGGGCATCTGTTGGCTCCTACTAGTTATATATGGAGGTAGGTGTTGATCAAGATGGAATCTATTCCTCTAAGTAAATAGAGATAAAATCCTATGTTCATTTAATTGTTCTTGATGTTTCAAGTTCCTGGCCAGGACAGATAGATTTATTCAGAAAAGAGTTTCTGATGAGAAAATCTTTTTAATCAAGAACTGGAATTAAAAGAGAACATAATATTCATAGCAAATGGAGTTTGACATAAACCATGACTCCAGCTTGAGTTGGGATTTTGTAATAAAGAGATTCTAATGCATGGTAACATATGATTATAGGTTCATTTAAGGTAAACCTTATTACTAATTGGGTGGCCATGGCATGCTATGCTAGGTGTTAACCATGGTCTATGAGGTGCATAAAATGATTTAGAGAAATCATTTATGGTAAGAAAGAGTTCTGATGATATTAAGAGTTGATATCATGTCTCATTGCCAATTAGTGATGAGCCTAGTAAGTCACACGCATACACAAGTTATCACCTATTTAAATATGATTTAATTAATTAATTAAAGAGTTTAATTGATTAATTAAATAGGTTTGGTTTGTAATTAAATTGCAAAGTCCCTAGCATGACTTGAAACCAAATCTAGATTATTGGATGTGTAGTATAGATTAAATTTATATTTAAAGTGTTTAAATATGAATTTAATTAATGAGAAATTAATTAATAGAGATTAATTAATTAATTTATATTTGATATAAATTAATTAGAAGAAGAGAAATAATTATTTTGGGTTGAGAACTCAAAATTAAGACATAGGGGCATTTTGGTCATTTCACAGTGTGACACGTGGCATCATGAGATGGTGACATATGGGATTACACATAAGCTTGCCAAATGTTTTTTTTTTAATCATGTAAGATGATTAAAATCAAGATTAAATATAGGTTTGACACTTGGCACAATGTGATTGGGTCACTTAAACCTAGAGCTAATCAAAGAGTGACATGTGGCAAGGGTTTAATGTGTTAACCTAGCTATTTAAGTGTTGTTATGAAAAGAAAAAGCAACCAGCAGCCACTCCTCTCCTTTGTCACGCCACTTTGAGGCTTTTCATCTATTCTTCTTCATCTCTCATCAATTCAAAGAGATTAGCCATCAATCTCTTGAATTAAGAACACTAGAAATTGTTTCTAGTGTCCTGTTTATATCTCTAATCTCTTAAAAGGCAGAACTTGAATTTCTAATTAATAGAAAAGGCTTTAGAAGCTGTTCAAGGGCTGCCATAGGTGTTCTTGGTGTGGACAAGCTAGAGGGACAACATCTGATGTCCTGAAGACAAATCTCAAAGGCGCAGACACGCTGCAGTGCATCAAGAGATTAGTGTAATTGTTCTTGATTTAATCTAGGGTTCTAAAATTAATCTGATTAATTTTAAAATCTTAAATGGCAAATACAGATCCAAAAACATATTAAAAGAGTTTTAATATGCTATTTATCATTGAAATCAAATAGATAAAAATAAATCTTGCATGATGCATGTGACCCTAGGTGAAAATTTTTGAATTCAATGGTATAAACTTGTGTTTTTCACGCTTCCGTTCCTTCAATTGGTATCAGAGCTACTATATTTGCCACTTAGATTGTTGATTATATGATTTAATTGTGTGATTTGATCATGAGATGATTGATCCATTGCTGGTTGCAATGGATGTGTGGCGGCACACATGGTGAAGCCACCATTGGTGGCGGCAACAAAGCTTCTTCAAGGTAACGCAAGGTTTGCTTTTTAATTTACAATTGTTGTATAATCTAAAAGCTCATCCTATGTCTAATTAAATTGTTTAATTAGAATTTTAATTACACAATTAAATTATGATTCAAATCAGAATTTTAAAAATTGTTTGAATGTGATTCAAATCTGAATTTTAAAAGTTGTTTGAATGTGATTCAAATCTGAATTTTTAAAGTTGTTTGAATCATATTTAATCTGATTTTTTAAAATTGATTGAATAAAATTCAGATCTGATTTTTTAAAAAATGTTTGAATGTGATTCAAATCTGATTTTTTTAAAAATGTTTGAATGTGATTCAAATCTGAATTTTTAAAGTTGTTTGAATGTGATTCAAATCTGAATTTTTAAATTTGTTTGAATGAGATTCAAATCTGAATTTTTAAATTTATTTGAATCATATTCAAATCTAGATTTTTAAGTTGAATATGAGATATTCAATTTAATTTAAGTATGTATGTTTTATTTAATTGTTAAATAGTGATATGCATGATGGATGATCATGGACTATAAAATACCAATGTGATTGGATTTATTTCTTTTATGTTTCTTTGGGATTGTAAATTAATTTATTTATTTTAATTTATTTTGGGCATTATCATTAAGTTTGTAATAATTTTTGGGTTGTAATTTCATTTATTTAAGTTCTTGTAAATTCGCCTTGGTATGCCAAGGATTACTATGTAATATTGGATTGCAAGAAGTTCAAGGAGGTCAAGAGCATTGGTGGGACCAGTGGGAGGAATTCAAGATCAAGTATTGATTATGTACTCCTTCAGCAACTCTTGTAAAATGAATGAATGAAATGCACCTAGGAATGCCCTGATTCAATTCTTGGTGGCTCAGAATTGAATCCCTTAGAAAGTCCATGATCATACCATATTTACTGCTTATCCATGAATGCATAAGATATATGGGAATGTATGCAATTATATGATATATGCATGCTAAATGGATAATGTGCAAAGTGAGACCTTAATAGTAATTAGAATGACCATAAAATCTTCCAAACAAATGATTAAGTTGTAAATGCTATAATTAAAGTAATTATAACATAGGCCCTCCATTGGGGCAATTATTTTAAGAAATTTTAAATAGTTGCATGAGATGCAATTAATTTAAGAGATTTTCTTAAGAATAATTGTTAAGTATGAGATGTTGTAAATATGTAAATGGTTTGGTGGCCAATATTGGATGTACCTAAGGACATTAAAATTATTTACATAATTACTGGCTCAATGGGATCAACTTAACTAATGCAAGATAAGTCAATAATGGATGTACCTGAGATTTTGAGCATTAGGGGCTAGGTAAGGGATTGAACCTCACATGAGATGTGATTGGCAAGGAGTTGCTCACTTATAGTTTATTGTAATTCCAATAATGGATGTACCTGAGGATGATCAATAGAATTATAAAAATTCAATCACCCACTAGAAATCTATCCAACTAGGATTTTCATTTTCTACTTTGGAAGTGTAGGATTTGCTAAGTTAGTGGGAGGACCAATATGATTAAAAGACCATAATCATTTTGGTTAATTACATGATACATTTACTAATTAATCTGGTTATTTTCTGCAGTTAATTTTCTGATAAAAATGAGCACAAAACAACCACCACCATCCAATATCCTTGCAAGCATACTTGATCACAATAGGTTGACAGGACCTAATCTGTCTGATTGGCTAAAAAAATTTGAAACTTGTCCTAAACCTTGAACATATAGGATATGTTCTAGATTCAAATGTTCCTGGTCCCTTACCTCTAGAGGCCACTCAAGAGGAACATGAAACTTTGGACAAGTGGAAGGAGCATGATATGAGAGCTAAGTGTTACATGCTTGCTTCCATGAGTAATGAGTTACAAAAGCAACATGAGAACATGCAGAGTTAGAGTAAGATCCTCCTTCACCTACAAGAGTTGTATGGTGAGCACAGCAGGAATGCTAGGTATGAGATATCTAGACAGCTATTCCGTATGAGGATGTCTGACGGACAGAATGTTGGGGATCATGTCCACAAGATGATTCGGCTGATTAAGCAGTTGGAACATCTTGACTTCAACATGGATTTCCAACTACAAACGGGTTTGATCCTTCAATCCCTTCCTGAGTCTTTTGGGAATTTTGTGACAAATTTCCATATGACTAAACAGGAATGCACCTTAGCTGGTTTACTCAACATGCTAGTTATTGCCCAAAAGAATATGCCGGGCAATAAAGGAAAAGAGGTAGCTTTGATTGCATCTTCTTCTGCTGGAAAGTCCAATAAGAAGAAGGGCAATAAGAAAAAGAAACCTCAGATTCCTGGTCCTTCCAAGAAAATAGCTAAACAGAAAAGGAAGACTAAAGCTGATGGAGGCAAAGGAAAGTGTTTCCACTGCCAAAAGGATGGGCACTGGAAAAGGAATTGCCCAGAGTATCTTCCTTCTCTGAAGGACAAGAAGGATACACCTTCGGAAGGTATGTCCATATCTTTTTATTTAGATTCTGATGATACTCATAGTTCATCTACAGCTTGGGTTTTAGATACTGGTGCCAGTTCTCACATTTCTAATGATATGCAGGAACTAGCAAATAGTAGCAGCTTGCGTTCTCAAGATATTAGAGTCCGGATTGGCAATGGCTCAACTGTTGAAGCTTTAGCCATAGGATCTAAATCTTTTTACATGTTTGGACATGTTTTGTGTTTAGATAATATTTTATATGTACCTGATGCTTTTAAGAACATCATTTCTATATCTAGTTTGACTAGAAATGGCTATGAATTTCAGTTCATAGATGATGTTTGCAATATTTATTTTGGAAATAAATATGTTGGTTCGGGTTATATGAATGATGGTCTTTATTATTTGGATAATAATGACAAACACCAATTGAATGCAAGTGATCTAAAAGAATGCAATGCCATGGTGAAAACCAACTCAAGTTCAAAATATATTTAGCACTTAAGGTTATGTCATGTTACAGAAGATAGGATTGCAAAACTGGAGAAAATGGGGATTCTATCCTCATTGGGCTCTGAGCCTACTCCAACTTGTGAATCTTGCCTTCAGGGCAAAATGACTAGATCACCCTTTGTTGGACAAGGGCTAAGAGCTGAAAATATTTTGGAGCTAATACATAGTGATGCATGTGGTCCATTTAAAGAAATGGCTAGAGGGGTTTTCATTATTTTATTACCTTTACTGATGATAAATCAAGGTTTGGATATTTGTATTTGATGAAATACAAACATGAATCTTTTGAAAAGTTCAAAGAATTTAAATCAGAAGTAGAAAATCAAACAGGAAAGAGTATTAAAGCTCTTCGATCAGATCATGGAGGTAAATATTTGAGTACTGAATTTGATGAATACTTGAGAGAGCATGGCATTGTTTCTCAGCTGACTCCTCTAGGAATGCCACAACTGAATGGTGTGTCTGAAAGGAGAAATCATACCCTATTGGATATGATACGTAGTATGATGAGCTATACTGATATGCCAATCTTCTTTTGGGGATTTGCATTAGAATCAGCTTTGCATATTCTGAATAGGATTCCATCAAAATCAGTTTCTTCCACACCTTATGAGATATGGCATGGAAGAAAACCAAGTCTTAAGCATGTTAAGATTTGGGGTTGTCCAGCTTATATCAAAAAGCTAAACACTGATAAAATGGAGACCAGATCAGAAAAAGGTCGATTTGTTGGATATCCAAAAGATAGTTTTGGATATTATTTTTATTTGCCTACTTCACAAAAGGTTGTGATAAGTAGAGATGCCACATTTCTTGAACAACAGTTTGTTCAAGAAGGAGGAAAAGGAAGGCAAATAGAGTTAGAATTGGAGAATTCTGACCAACCAACAGATCAGATGGATATAGATCTATCTAGTCAACCTATACCCATTGATAAAACATCTACAGCTGTTCCTCGTAGAATAACCAGGGTATCTCACCCACTGGTGAGATATGGTTTTCTTCATGAAGAAGAACAAGAGTTGTCTACTCATGAAGAAGTAGATCATGGAGATGATCCACTTACTTATGAAGAAGCTATATCAGATATAGACTCTTTAAAATGGATTGATGCTATGAAATCCGAGATTGATTCCATGTATAAGAATTAAGTTTGGGATCTTGTTGACCCACTTGAAGGTATTGTACCTATAGGGAACAAATGGGTTTTCAAGAAGAAAATTGGTTCTGATGAAAAGGTAGAAACCTATAAGGCAAGGCTAGTAGCGAAAGGGTTTCGCCAAAGGCAAGGAATCGACTATGAGGAGACTTTCTCGCCTGTTGCCATGCTTAAATCAATTAGGATTTTATTAGCAATAGCTGCATACTATGATTATGAGATTTGGCAGATTGATGTCAAAAGCGACTTTTCTCAATGGATACATTGAAGAAAACATTTTCATGGAACAACCTAGGGTTTTGAATCCCAAGATGGTTCCAAGGTATGCAAGTGACGATCCATTTATGGGTTGAAACAAGCTTCGAGGAGTTGGTACATCCGTTTTGATAAAGCCTTTAAATCCTTGGGTTTTATAAAATATGAGGTTGAGCCTGGTGTATATAAGAAGGTTAGTGACAGTGCTATCACTTTCCTTGTCTTATATGTGGATGACATACTGTTGATGGGTAATGACACAGGTATGTTGACGACTATAAAGGTATGGTTGTCAAATACATTCTCCATGAAAGACTTAGGGGAGGCAACCTATATCCTTGGGATTCGCATCTATAGAGATAGAGCGAAAAGAATAATTGGTTTATCTCAAAGTTTATACTTGGAAAAGGTGTTAAAGAGGTTTAACATGCTTGATTCTAAGAGAGGATTGTTACCAGTGAGACATGGTATCCACCTTTCTAAAGAGATGTCTCCAAAGACACCTGAAGAAAGAGATAAGATGGCCAGGATTCCACATGCTTCGGCTATTGGAAGTTTAATGTATGCAATGTTGTGTACTAGGCCGGATATCGCATATACTGTTAGTTTGACTAGCAGGTATCAATCCAATCCAGGTTTGGAACACTGGATAGCTGTCAAGAATATCCTTAAGTACTTGAGAAGAACTAAGGATTTATTCTTGATTTATGGAGGTGGAGAATTGCAATTGGAAGGTTATACTGATTCTAATTTCCAATCAGATATCGATGATAGAAAGTCTACCTTTGGATATGTGTTCATTTGTAATGGAGGTGCAGTCAGTTGGAAGAGTTTCAAACAGAGCACGACTACAGATTCCACTACAGAGGCTGAGTATATTCTTTGCATCGAGATCTTTGCAAAGGAAGGTATTTGGATAAAGAAGTTCATGACAGAACTTACAGTAGTTCCTTCCATTGAGTCGGCGGTTCCACTACCTCGTGACAATAATGGAGCGATCATCTGAGCTAAGGAACCAAGGTCTCACCAGAAATCCAAACACATAGAAAGGCACTACCACATTATTAGAGAAATAGTTGGGCAAGGTGATGTAGCCATGTAGAAAATAGCATCAGCTAAAAATCCAGCTGATCCATTCACTAAGCCTATGTCACAGACTCAGTTAGACCGACTTCTTGAGAAGATAGGTCTAAGATATTGTAATGAATGGCTCTAGTGCTAGTGGGAGATTGTTAGTAGTATGCCCTAGAGCATATCATTTAGTATATATCTTGTACATATTTTTATTAATAAAAGGCATTTCCACTTTTTTGTTTACATAATATATTTATGTGTAATCGAAAAGGTCCATTGATATTTTGTTAGAAATATTATTCTTAAGTTGTTAAAAATATGAGTGACAATATTTCTAGCACAAAGTATCATAAATAGGTTCACAATCGAGGATACTTCATAATAAGGACATGACTTATCCAGAAAGATTGTATTCATGTTTCTTCCCAAGTTATTTATATGAGATATAAATAAGATGGAATGGTGAGTCTCATGCCATATAACAAACATGATAGGCACTTATAAATGATAAGTAGGCCGAACCAGTGACACTTATGACAAGCACATGGAGTTTACTCTTGTCAATGTTTTGTCATAAATCATATCAGTGCATATAATCTTTAGACTGAGATAACACGATTATCTTGTATATAGGTAGTTTGAGTTTGATCGCTTTCATACTTGTACTGTGTATGGGTATATGGGCATCTGTTGGCTCCTACTAGTTATATATGGAGGTAGGTGTTGATCAAGATGGAATCTGTTCCTCTAAGTAAATAGAGATAAAATCCTATGTTCATTTAATTGTTCTTGATGGTTCAAGTTCTGGCAGACAGATAGATTTATTCATAAAAGAGTTTCTGATGAGAAAATCTTTTTAATCAAGAACTGGAATTAAAAGAGAACATAATATTCATAGCAAATGGAGTTTGACATAAACCATGACTCCAGCTTGAGTTGGGATTTTGTAACAGAGAGATTCTAGTGCATGGTAACATATGATTATAGGTTCATTTAAGGTAAACCTTATTACTAATTGGGTGGCCATGGCATGCTATGCTAGGTGTTAACCATGGTCTATGAGGTGCATAAAATGATTTAGAGAAATCATTTATGGTAAGAAAGAGTTCTGATGATATTAAGAGTTGATATCATGTCTCATTGCCAATTAGTGATGAGCCTAGTAAGTCACACACATACACAAGTTATCACCTATTTAAATATGATTTAATTAATTAATTAAAGAGTTTAATTGATTAATTAAACAGGTTTGGTTTGCAATTAAATTGCTAAGTCCCTAGTATGACTTGAAACCAAATCTAGATTATTGGATGTGTAGTATAGATTAAATTTATATTTAAAGTGTTTAAATATGAATTTAATTAATGAGAAATTAATTAATAGAGATTAATTAATTAATTTATATTTGATATAAATTAATTAGAAGAAGAGAAATAATTATTTTGGGTTGAGAACTCAAAATTAAGACACAGGGGCATTTTGGTCATTTCACAGTGTGACACGTGGCATCATGAGATGGTGACATATGGGATTACACATAAGCTTGCCAAATGTTTTTTTTTAATCATGTAAGATGATTAAAATCAAGATTAAATATAGGTTTGACACTTGGCACAATGTGATTAGGTCACTTAAACCTAGGGCTAATCAAAGGGTGACATGTGGCAAGGGTTTAATGTGTTAACCTAGCTATTTAAGTATTGTTATGAAAAGAAAAAGCAACCAGCAGCCACTCCTCTCCTTTGTCACACCACTTTGAGGCTTTTCATCTATTCTTCTTCATCTCTCATCAATTCAAAGAGAATAGCCATCAATCTCTTGAATTAAGAACACTAGAAATTGTTTCTAGTGTCCTGTTTACATCTCTAATCTCTTAAAAGGCAGAACTTGAATTTCTAATTAATAGAAAAGGCTTTAGAAGCTGTTCAAGGGCTGCCATAGGTGTTCTTGGTGTGGACAAGATAGAGGGACAACATCTGGTGTCCTGAAGACAAATCTCAAAGGTGCAGACACGCTGCAGTGCATCAAGAGGTTAGTGTAATCGTTCTTGATTTAATCTAGGGTTCTAAAATTAATCTGATTAATTTTAAAATCTTAAATGGCAAATACAGATCCAAAAACATATTCAAAGAGTTTTAATATGTTGTTTATCATTGAAATCAAATAGATAAAAATAAATCTTGCATGATGCATGTGACCCTAGGTGAAAATTTTTGAATTCAATGGTATAAACTTGTGTTTTTCACGCTTCCATTCCTTCACATTTGGTCACAAATGACCATTTCTCACTTCAAACTAGGTCAAACACATCATTTTACCATTTCTTCAAATTTTGTCTCCTAAACCCTAAGTGCAAAACCCTAACTTCCATGTTTAGTTCATTTGTTGAATTATAAATGCATATTTAGTTCTCATTCACTTATTCTCACTTAACAACTTTCTAATTTGCATCAAATCACCCATTTCAAACATAAACCCTAGCTGGTTGAATTCATATATAGTCCCTCAATAATTGTTTTCTTTTCATTTAAAGTTAATTTCTAACTTACATCAATTACTTAAACAAGAATTCAATAGATAATTTGAAAAATTTATCACTAACCTCTTGTGAAGTTTCCCAAAGCTTCAATTTCCCTTTATTTTCTTTCAAATTTCCTTCTCAATAGGCTTGCCAAGATCCAAGAACAAGTTTTATTTAGGAAAATTGTGGGATTTATGGGGTTGATTCAAGCTTTAAAAGCTTGAAATTATGTAGCTATGGAGGATTTAGTGAGAAAAGGGAGAGAGATGAAGCTACGGAAAAAAGAAGAAGAAGAAGATAAAAATTTAGCTTTTTAATTTTGTTTTTATTTTTTAATTTGACTTAGTCAATTAGTTAATTAAATTAAAATTAATTATGAAGTCATAGTTGCATCATCATGATGATGTCATCAATTGCTTTAACTTTCTTTTTTCATTTTTTTTTATTTTTCTTTAGTTCTTTTAATTTAATTCTCGATTACAGAATTTTCTTTTCTCTGATTTTATTTGACAGTTAGGTCAGGAGTCAGCTCTCGGGGTCAATTGACCAAATTGCCCCTCGCTGGTTCAACCTGATTTGCAAATAATTCAATATTTCTTCCGACTCCCTGACCTAATTATTTGACTGGCTTAACAATTCTTTTTCGTGATTTTCTCTTTGCCACTGTGTTCGCAATAGTCTTAAGGACCGCAGCGTCACATTTTACAATTCGAAATTCGAGTTTAAATCGACTTCACAATCCTTCCCGAGAAGGTCACCCATCGCTGTGACTCTCGGCTCGTTTAACTTCTTATGTTCTGTTTTTCTTATTTATACTTAACTAATAAACAATTACTAATTATTTGTGTTTATGGCTTATCTAGTTGTCTTAAGTGTGATTCTAATCCCCTTAATTATCCAGACCGACTCCGGTCACTGGAACAGTGAAATATACCAGGTTATACAAATAGGGGTATTACACATTCAATTCATGCTAAGTAGTCATAATTTAATATTACACACATCAATTTCACTCTCTAGCACTAAAGCCCTAATTTTCCCATGAACCCTAATTTTTCATAATTAAACTTATACAAATCTCATGCAATTTCTTTACCCCAATCATGCACACTACTTTAACAAAGTTTGATTTCATTATCAATTATATTAAAATATATCAAATCCTAATATTTTCCAAATTGGCCAAAACCCTAGTTTGGGTTCTATGCATGATTCTCAATGCTTCCTCATGAAATTTTCCCATAATCAACCTTAATTCAAAGCTTGTACAACTAATCTAGCATGAAGAAAAACTTACCTCAATTGTGACCTTCCCAAATCTTCAATTTCTTCCAAATCTCTTATTTCCCCTTGCTTTTAATCTCTCAATCAAGAATTAATTTGATGTTCTCTACCAATTAGATGGAAAACCCATGGAGGACTAGTGGGGAGATCATGGGTTGAGAGAGTTTGTAAGTGGAAGAGTGAAAGAAAAAGAAGAAAGAACAAGAGAGGGAGAGAAAGGGAATGGGGCGGCACATTGAAGAAGAAAAGGAGAGGGTCTCCCTTTTTATATTTATCCCTAATTTTAAATTTCTTTAATTCATTTTAATTGAGTTGTCTAAAGCCCATTGGTCCTAAAATTTTAATTAGGTCAAAATGGACTTAAAATTCTATATTTTTATTTCTTTCATTTTCCTTTCACTTTATACTTGAATTCTTTTCTTAAAAAAAATTATTTCATAATTTAATTCATTAATTTCACTTAAATTAATTGACATTTTGGTCATTAGTCAACTCTTAAGGTGAATTGACCAAAATGCCCCTCATCGGGTCATAATCCCTCTTTTTCAATATACCCGGAGTGTCCTTATATTTTTTGGTCACTTAAATTTTTATTGTGTCTATCTCAATAAATTTTTATTTTATTTTTGGTCCTCAAGGTGTCTTTGAATAGTACAAGTCACAGATCAAAAAAAGTACTATTCAGAGCTTAGAGGGTCGGGGTGTTACAGGGATCCTTCCTGAGTCATTTGGATCTTTCATCACAAACTTCCATATGACTAAATAGGAATTCACTTAGCTGGCTTGTTAAACTTGCTGGTCATAACACAAAAGAAGATGCCTGGTAACAAGGGAAAGGCGGTTGCTTTGGTTGCTTCTTCTTCTTCTGGAAACTCCAAGAAGAAGAAAAGTAACAAGAAGAAGAAACCTTCTGTTCCTGGTCCATCTGGCATGATAGCCAAGAACCAATCAACAAAAAAGAAGACTGAAGTTGTGGCTGATAAGGGAAAGTGTTTCCATTGTCAGAATGAAGGGCATTGGAAAAGAAATTAACCTGAGTATTTGGCGTCTCTGAAGGACAAAAGGAATAAACCTTCAGAGGGTATGTCCATATCTTGTTATTTAGATTCAAATAATACTCATAGTTTATCTATAGCTTGGATTTTAGATATTGGTGCAAGTTTTCACATATGTTTTGATATGTAGGAACTAGCAAGTAGTGAATGCTTGGAGGCATAAGATGTTAGACTCTGGATTGGTAATGGAGCAACTGTTATAGCCTTAGCCAAAGGGTCTAAATCATTGTATCTAAATAGACATGTTTTGTATTTGGATCATGTATTGTATATACCTAATACTTTTAAAAACATCATTTATGTATCTAGTTTAACTAGTAATAGATATGAATTTCGATTCATAGATGATGTTTGTAATATTTATTTTAGAAATAAAATTATTGACATGGGTTATTTATAAGATGGTCTTTATTATTTAGATAATATTAACAAAACGAATCCAAGTAATCAAATTAAGTTTAATGCCATAATTGAAATCCAATCAAGTCTAAAACATCTGTGGCACTTAAGATTAGGTCATGTTGTAGACGATAGGATTACAAAATTGGAGAAAATGGGGATTTTATCTTCAATAGGTTCTAAACCTACTCCAACTTGTAAATCCTACCTTCAAGGCAAAATGACTAGATCATCTTTTGTTGGACAAGAGTTAAGGGTCGAAGATATTTTGGAGCTAGTATATAGTGATGCATTTAGCTCATTTAAAGAAATGGTAAGAGGTGGCTATCACTATTTCATTACCTTTACTGATGATAAATTAAAGTATGGTTATTTGTATTTAATGAAATACAAACATGAATCTTTTAAAAAGTTTAAAGAATTCAAATCAGAAGTAGAGAAACAAATAGGAAAAAGTATTAAAACTCTGAGATCAGATCGAGGAGGTGAATACTTGAGTATTAAATTCAACGAGTTCTTAAAAGAACAAAGCATTGTTTCTCAATTGACTCCTCTAGGAACACCACAATTGAATGGCATATCTGAAAGGAGAAATCATACTCTATTAGATATAGTATGAAGTATAATGAGCTACATTGACCTTCCAATCTCCTTATGGGGATTTGTATTAAAAACAGCTTTGTACCTTCTTAATCGAGTCCCTTCCAAATTTGTCTCTTCCATGCCATAAGAGATTTGGTATGAAAAGCAACCAAGTCTTAAACATGTTAAGATTTGGGGTTGTCCAGCTTATATTAAAAAGCTGAAGACTGATAATTTTGAAATAAAATTAGAAAGGGACGATTTATTGCGTATTCAAAAGATAGTTTTAGATATTATATCTATCTTCCTTCATCACAAAGAGTTGTGATAAGTAGAGATGTTATTTTTCTTGAAAAATAATTTAATAAAAAAGATTGCAAAGAAAGGCAGATAGAATTAGAAATGGAGAATTCTGACCAACAAACAAACAACATGGATATTGATCCATCCAGTTAGCCTACACCTATTGATAATGTATCCACCGCACTTCCTTGAAGATCAACTAGAATATCTCATCCACTAGAGAGATATGGATTTCTTCATGATAATGAACAAGAGTTGTTTGTTAATGAAGAAATAGATCATGGTGATGATCCTATGACCTATGAAGAAGCTATATCAGATATAGACTCTTCAAAATGGATTGAAGCCATGAAAACTAAAATGGATTCCATGTATAAGAATCAAGTTTGGAATCTTATAGACCCACCTGAAGGTATTGCACCAATAGGGAATAAATGGGTTTTCAAGCGTAAAATTAGTTCTGATGGAAAGGTAGAGACCTACAAAATAAGGCTAGTAGCGAAACGGTTTCGCCAAAGGCAAGGAATTGACTATGAAGCAACTTTCTCGCCTGTAGCCATGCTGAAATCCATTAGGATTTTATTGACAATAGCAGCATACTATGATTATGAGATTTGGCAAATGGATGTCAAAACTGCTTTCCTCAATGGATACATAGAGGAAAATATATTCATGGAACAACCTAGGGGTTTTGAATCCAATGATAGTTCCAAAGTATAAAAGATCCATTTATGGTATAAAACAAGCTTCGATGAGCTAGAACATCCATTTTGATGAAGCCATTAAATCTTTTGGTTTTATCAATAATAAGGATGAGCCATGTGTGTACAAGAAAGTTAGTGGGAGTGTACTCACTTTCCTTTTCTTGTATGTGGATAATATATTATTAATGGGTAATGATATCGGTATGCTAACTACTATAAAAATCTGATTGTCTAATACCTTTTCAATGAAAGACTTAGGAGAAGTAACCTATATTCTAGAAATTCATATCTATAGAAATAGATCGAAAAGAATGATAGTTTTGTCCCAAAGTCTATACTTGGAAAATGTGTTAAAGAGGTTTAACATGCTTAATTCGAAGAGAGGATTGTTACTTATAAGGCACCACATCAATCTCTCTAAAGAAATGTCTCCGAAGACACCTGAAGAAAGAGAAAATGGCAAGGATTCCATATGCTTCGGCAATTAGAAGTTTTATGTATTCAATATTATGTACAAGGTCGGATATCGCCTATGCCACTAGTTTGACTAGTAGGTTTCAAGCTAATCCAGGTTTACAACACTGGATTGCTGTCAAGAATATCCTTAAGTACTTGAGAAGAACTAAAGATTTATTCTTGATATATGGAGGAGGTGATTTACAACTGGAAGATTTACAAATTCTGATTTCCAATCAAATGTGGATGATAGAAAGTCTATCTCAGGTTTTGTGTTCATATGTAATAGAGGAGCAGTTAGTTGGAAAAGTTCCAAGCAGATAACAACTGCAGACTCCATTATAAAGGCCGAGTATATTGCTACATCTGAAACTGCAAAAGAAGCTATTTGGATAAAGAAGTTCATTATAAAACTTGGAGTGGTTCCTTCGATTATGTCACCAATTCATTTATATTGTGACAATAATGGTGTTATTATTCAAGTAAAGGAACCTAGGTCTTACTAAAAATCTAAACATATAGAAAGGTGCTACCACATTATCAGAGAAATAGTTGAGAGAGGCGATATAGCCAAGCAGAAAATAGCATCAGTTGGTAACCTAGCTGATCCATTCACCAGGGCCATGACACAAACCCAGTTAGATCGACATATTGAGAAGATGGGCCTGAGATTTTATAATGAATGGCTTTAGTGTAAGTGAGAGATTGTTAGTAGTATACCCTAGAGCATATCATTGTATTGTATCTTATAAATATTTATTCTCATTAATGGCAAACATTTTTTTTTCTTTTTGAATTTAAATGGTATAAATTTCATTGAAAATGTCTTTTAACATTTTTTTAGATGTTCTATTCTTAAGTTATTAAGAATATGAATGACAGAACATTCTAGTACAAGTGTTATAAACTTTAGTTCACAATCTTGGATACCTCATTAGACATGATTTATCCGGAAGGATTGTCATTTTTATTTGTTTTCATAGATTAGTATGAGATACTAATGGGATAAAATGGTGAGTCTCATGCCATATGACAAACATGATGGGCACTTATGAGATAAGTAGGCTGAACCAGTAATATAAATATGTCTTGTACATGGAGTTTACTCTTATCAATACAAAGTCATATAGATTATAATAGTGCATATAATTCCTTGACCTGAGATAACACAGTTATCTTGTATATAGGTGATTTGAGTTTGAAATTGCTTTTATGCTTGTACTATGTATGAGTATATGAGCAAGTGTTAGCT
Organism: Hevea brasiliensis; assembly: GCF_030052815.1. Lineage (NCBI taxonomy): Eukaryota > Viridiplantae > Streptophyta > Magnoliopsida > Malpighiales > Euphorbiaceae > Hevea > Hevea brasiliensis. Next base: position 104,933,453 of record NC_079497.1, read on the forward strand.
CCGACTAGTTATATATCAAGATATGTGTTATTCAAGATGAAATCCGTTACCCTAAGTAAATAGGGATAAAATCCTATATCCATTTAAATTATTCTTGATAAGTTAAGTTCCTGGCTAGGATAGATAGATTTAGTCAGAAAGAGTTTCTAACAGGAAAATCTCATTAATCAAGAATTAGAATTAAAATGAGGATATATGATTCTAAGCATAAGAGTTTGACATTAACCATGACTCTAGCTGAAATTAGGATTTTGTAAAGGAGAGATTTTAGTGCATGGCATATATGATCAAGGTTCATGAATTAGAGATTAAATCATAACTAATTGAGTAGTCATAGTACATTATGCTAGATGTTAACCATAGTTTATGAGAACTTAAATGAAAAGGGAATTTCATTTTAAGTTTAGAATAGTTCCAATAATATCAAGGAGTTAATATTATTTTCATTGCCAATCAGTAATGAACTTAGTAAGTCACGCACATAAGAGTAATTTGATCAAAGCAAGATTAATTTGATTTATTAATTAAATGGTTTAATTAATTGATTGAATTAACATATTTAGTTTGTAATTAGATTGCAAAGTCCCTAGTATGACTTAAAACTAAATTTATTTATGAAAGTGTTCGAGTTAATATTTAAAATGTTTAAATATAAACTTGATTAACCAAGTATGTGGAAGGAAATTAATGTAATTAATTTGAGAAATTAATCTTGGTCAAAATTTAACAAGTTTGACTTAGTCAAATTTTGACTAAGTTGACTTGGTCAAAAATGAGAGAAAAATTAAATTAATTAGAATATGAGATATACTAATTAATTATGATTTTAATTTCTTAATTTATTTGAGTTTGACAAGTGGCCAAATTAAATTAAGAAAACTCATTTAATGGTTAAATGAGATTTGAACACTTGTTAACTTAAAATAATTAAGGATAATTAAAAGATAAATAAGGAGAAAAGGAAAAAGAATGTAACACTCCTCACCCGACTACAGTGTAGCCGAACAAGGTGTGCTACATTCGGTGTCAGAGCACCCTATCATGTCTTGTCGTGTACAATATTAATTCAATTATATCATCTTACATATAGAAATTTTTTTTTTATTTCTATTTCGTTTTTATGGAGACCCAGACAGATTCCCCTCTGTTCTATTAGTGCATGGTGGGTTTCATGTTACTTGTTAAAACAATTCATATCCTTTACATCTATTCATTCATCATATTATTCCTCATGCTCATATCAATTTTCAAGAAAATAAAATACTGTATTTCATTCATATAAAGTCAAGTACAATATTTACAATTCATATACAATCTAAATTATTTACATCATTTAATTACATACAATACCAAAATGTAAAATCTAATATGTACACGAGCCCCACCAAAAATAACTGATGAGGTGACAACCCACACTGTAACAGATCTGGTCCAAGTCTAGTCTAGGCCCTACTATTGCTGCTACTCTCCAGTACCTACGCGTGGTAAGAACCAACGCGCTAAGTATATTGCTTAGTGGTGCATAAATAAGAAAAAATAACTAAACAATTTAAAATAATTATTTTAAATATAACCTTATAAGGTAACATACAATTATATGAATTTACAGTTCCTTTTTTTTTCATGCTTATCAAACTTTGGAAGCAATTAAATTAATCTGGATCTTTTTATTCATGTAATTTATATTCGGTCTTATATAGTTTATATTAATGGTTCTCTCATGTACTTGTTTGAATTTAAAATTTTATCTCTCATAACTGTGCCCAAGTAACCTATGACAGACTATAAAGATTGGATACACAGGAGTATACTAGTTATATGTCTACCCAGTATACAACGGTCATATCAGGCATAAGGCCAGCGAGCAGGCATAAACCAGTAATAATGAAAATTGGCACTATGGCCATCGGGCAGGCATAAAGCCAATAGAATAATCATCTTAGATATATGTTGTCTGTCAATGATTATCCCTGTGGGCAGTACTGCAATATGTAGTCCCTAACTGGTATACCAATCGATCCAAGCTATATGAATGAGTTTAGGTGTACTATGAGCAAAATAATGTTATTTAATATTCATAGTTTCATTGATTCATGTCATTTTCATGTTTAGCAAGTTATTGTAATTTATTTCATCTCATATGCCAAATCATATTAGGAACCTTTTTGAAGGTCCAGGTTTAGTATCTTAGATTCACCTAGCAAATTGGCCAAGATGTGGCCCTTATTTGGCTACACTTCCTTCATGGAAGTTGTTCCTCTATGTCTTGTCTTTGTTTTCCCTTTTGAATTATGTTACTTGAAGTTTTAGAACTCAAGTTATGGTCAAATTGTAACACTCCTATATTCGGTAGTGCATTCTACTGTTTCAGTGACCAGTGTCTGTTCGGACAGCTAGAATGCCTAGAACTACACTTAAATGTTAGTAAGGAGACATAAAATAATGAAATACAATAGAGGAAAATATAAGAAAAATAAAGGAAAAATAAGAGCAATGAAATGTGACTAAGTTAAACGAGCCAAAAACCGTAGCGATGGGTGACCGCATTGGGAAGTTACGGCGAGGACCATTGACTAGCCCTGGACCGCGGAAAATCCTGGGAAATATTTTTGGGACTTAAATAAACATCTATTGAGGTATAATTGACTTATAAAATATCAAAGAAAATTTAATTAATTAGAACAAACAAAAACGAAAAAAATCGAGAAACCAACAAAAATCGGGAATACAAACCGAATAAGGGTATTTTAGTCAATTGACACCCCGAGTTAACTTTTGACCTAAATTTCCATTAAAAATAAGTGATATTAAACTTTAAAAATGTCAAAGAAAAATAAGAATTTGTTACATAATGTAAATAGTGGAAATTTGTGGTAAATTTACAAATTATGGAATTTGGAAATTTATTAATCATAAACTAAGTTTAGTGGAGCACTAACTACACATTATGAGACATAAATAAATCTACTTGAAGACAAAAATATTCCATTCAGCATCTTCTTCCTCAAACACTCTCAATTGCCGAATTCTTTTCTCCCTAAAGTTCCACCATTGTCGTCCCACTTTTGAGCTCCATGCTTCTATGATCAAGCAACAATTTCTTGCAAGAGTCTTCGTTAAAGTTGGAGTACACACCTTGGGCAGCATTTTGGGAGCAAAAAAGGAGAGATTTGAAGAGGTTTGACAAGTTCCACTTGCGCTACATGTCCAATTTTCTTTCATTTCTCTGTTAAAGTTTGTGTTAGTGTTGAGAGGAGTTGATTTATGGAAGAAATTGGAAGAATTGATGAGTTAGGGAGGTGTTCCATTTTCGGCAGCCATGGATATTGAAGAAGTTTGAGTTGTTTCCACTTGAATTTGATGGGTAAGGAGGTTAATTATAGTGATTAAATGTATAAGAGTTGATTACCATGTGTATAATATGAATTGTGAGTTTGTGAATTGAAATTGGAAGCTTGATGTATATGTATAAATTTGGACAGCCTTGATATGCTTAGGAAGACCTTAATTTCATGTATATTTAATGTTGATTTAAGAACAATGGGTTGTATGTTATTGATCTTGGTTAGTTGGATTAGGTTTGAGCAATTGAATTGTTGTTAGATATGGATTTGATTAATTAAATGTGATGGAGACTTACTTGAGTTGAATTGGTATTTGGACATTGATTAAACTGCTGGACACTTGATTAAGTATATTTTGGCTGGATATTGGTTGTATTGAAGTATTGTTGGAAAATTGACCTACATACAATGTGCATGGTGTTCATTAGAAATGAAAAATTTTAATGCAAAGTGTGGTTAATTGGGGCGGTATGCAATTTAGCTTATAACCCTAAATGTGTGACCCCAATTGGTATGAGGCCAATTGGAGGGAAAAATAGGCACAAAATGTGCCAACTTTCATGTTGGGAGCATACCTAAATTCTATCCGGAAAGTGACACTAAAACTGACCTGATCCGGATTTGTAACCTTTCAAACCTGAAAATTTACCATTTGAACAGCAGTTACGTAATTGGCCATAACTCCTTGTATACAGGTCCAAATGACCTGAAATTTATATCGTTGGAAAGCTTAGACATAGGGCTACAATTTTGCTTGAGACCACTAAACCTAGAAATGACCATAAGCAAGTCAAAATTCTTGCACAAGTTTGGGTATAAAACCTGCCAGAATTGGAAATGATCTAAAAATGACCTAAGTTCACAATAAAAAGGCAATTTGACCAGCAATAGTAAAATGACCAAAACTTGGTCCAGGAAACTCCACATGACATGAAATTAGAGCCAAAATGTCACTAAGACATAAATCTACAATTTTTCTCTTTTGACCAAAACCTAAAAACTAAGGAAAACAATACATTTAGCAAGAGCAATCTAGTATATAAAATCTGAAAAATGGCAATAAAATGCAATAAGCTTTAAAATGAAATTGGTAATATATACCAACACTTAGAGACCATAAAATGTGACAAATTGGGAACATTAAAATTAATTCAGCTAGTGTGTATTAATGGTCAACATTATAGGTTGACTAATGAATTGAAGGGAATAGTATCAAGAAAATTTAGATATTAGATTTTATTGTTAGAAACAATTTAACTGAGTATTGAAACACTTTAAATTATGTGTTTCAGTTGAAAAGGATATTGAAAAGTATAAGAAACATTGAGTCAAGGCCTAAAGGCGACTCAAATCAGGTCTGTGCATAATACTTTTTATATTCACTGCTTTTACTTGAAAATTTATTTGGAAAAATGAGTTATGAATAATTTTTTATTATTTTGGCTTTGGGAATTTTATTGGAAATTATTATGTTGCCTACTTTGCAAATGGAAATTTTGAGATAAAATGTGATTTGTGGTTTGTATGAAATATTTAAATATTGTGATTTGGAATTGTTTTGATTCACACTTGGCATAGCAATATTACTATGTTCTTCCTCCATTTACGGGGTGAGTATGAATATATTCCTCCCTCTCTGACTTGCCAGTCTAAGGTGAGTATGGATGAGTACTCATTATCTAGCTAGCCACCTCCCTCATTGATTTCGATTAGTGGGGTGAGTATGCCTTGTCGTGGTGTACAACACGGCGTGTTCGGAAAAGTTGTGTCATGACCTAAGTTGTGTTATTGATTGGCAACACTGTGTTATTCAATTATTTGATCAAATTTGTGTTATATGAGCTTTGAAAATTGTGACATGAAATTGTAAATTATTTGAATTGTAAATTGTCAACAAAAGTTTTATATACCGCATTTTAAATTGTTATTGTGCACCACTGAGTAAATTTTACTCAGCGATAGCTTTTTCATTGCTATCGCAGGTAGACAGACAGATAAAGCAGCAGAGTAGGCTGCTTGTGCTACACTTTTGGGATTTTACCAGGTATATTGAGTATACCACCTCCTTGTAATTTTTGTTGTAATGTATGTGAACTGTATATATTTATTGTACTTGTTCTTAAGCAGTTGTAAAATAAAGTTATAAATTATTTTGGCCAAAATAATTTATTTTGCACTTTATCTTTGGAATTGCTAAAAATGATATTGAATTGAGTTTGAACTGTGTTGAGGACATTGATTTGAGTTGAGCCACATTGGAGTTTAGGATTGAACAAATATATTGGAAGTGCTTTTCACAGGTTTTTGAAGAACTGTTTTACTCTAAATATAGACGGCGCTCTGCCGAAATTTTTATAGAAATTATTGATATTTCATATTTGTTATTTGATTTCACTTCAGTTAAAAAAAAAATTTTAACACCTGTCAAAAGTGATCACCACTGTAAAAAGAAATAAGAAAAAGTTTAAAATCCCTTGTAGTATATTTAATGGGTTATCAGTAGATGAAGTTTGGTAATTCATTAGGTATACTACGGGATCATTTTATGCCTTACGGAGGGGTAAGGTGTGACACAAATAACCATAACTGGTTCACTGTCTCTTTCTGGTTCTAGAACTAGGTAGATTCTGGAGTCTGTCTTGGTATAATTAAATGGATATGTTACAATCATTTTTCGGCCTTATGTTCTTCATAAAAGTTATTACGCTATGTCTTATGGTCCCTCAGAAATTTTAATTACAATTTTATAAATTTTTTAGAATTAGTTATGGCCAAATCACTGGCCTATACTAAGGTACCCTATGTCTTCAGGGTCCAGGTTTAGGTCAGTAGCTTTGACTCAACTTTTAGGGTCCTTATGTTCATAATCTGAGGACAATGTCTAAAACAAAGTTGGAGCCCTATTTCTTAGGGTTCCAGATCAGTATGGCTCATCCGAATTGGAGTTTCCTAGTGGAAGATATACTATAAACACTATTCTAGGATCAAGTGTAATTTGGTCAAACTCCAAATTTTGATGTGTTAATTTCTTCTAACCATTTGACCTAGTTTCTTTGGGTTTTGGGTTTTTTTCAAAAGACCAATATCGTAGACCTATGTCTTATAAAAATTTTGCCATTGGTTTCATTGCATTTGGATTTTTATATACCAAGTTATGACCATTTTTCCAAAACTAGTCGGGTGGTCTATGTCCAGGAAATTCTGGGCAAAATTGATTCTGGTCAGTTTGGTGACTTAACTTGGGTAAATAATTTCATTTGGTTAGAGGCATTTCTGGTCTTGGTGTTCTTAATAAAGTTGTAGTCATATATCTAAATTCCAACAACATAAAATTCAGGTTATTTGGACCTGTCTAAAGGGAGTTATGGCCAAATGAACATGTACTGTTCATTTGGTCATTTTTTTGGGTTTAGTGTATGGATATCCGGATTGAGACAGTAAATTGGTCGAGATTTGGATAGAATTTGAGCATGGTTTCTTCATGAAAAATGGGGCATTTTGAGTCTAGTTTCACCTCCAATTGGCCTCATACCAATTGGAGTCATACACTTTCAGTTATATCTCAAACAGTATACTAGACTCATAGGTCTAAATTTCCTGCAAAGAATATGCACTCCCTATATTCATTTCTCCTTACTCCCAAACTATAATTTGTCATTCATAGTACTTCAAATGATCAACAAACAGACTCAACAAGATTAATCTCAAGCCATAACACCAAAGCACCAAAATTAATTTAAACCCTAACTCAAAATTTCTCAACTCATAAAATTTCTAGTTAATTTAATGTCTATCATCACCAACCACTTCAATAACACTTACAAACCAATTCAATTCACCAAAAATCAGCAAAACCATACTCAATTTAGGGCTGCCAAAATTTTAATTTCAAGTAAGTTCAAATTTTGTTTTGATTTCATGTCAATTTAACCTAAGTTAGCATGCTTATCTTGCTTAGAAAGGAAAAACTATGGTTTAGTGCACTAACCTCTTTGGTGACTTGATAAACTTCACTTCTACCTCTTATTATGACTATCAATAACTTTCTTATGATGTGGTGAGTAATTTTTGTGAAGACAAATTAGGGTTTTGAGGTGAAAAAGCTAAGGAAAAAGAGCTTGAAAAAAAATGAAAATGGTGGAGCTTGGGGTGGGGTGTCTCGGCCATGGGAGTGGAAGGAAGAAGATGATGGCCAATTTAATTATTTTTGTCCTCTTTTAAGCCTTCTTATCCCTTCTTGTAAATTTGTTAATTTCCTATTGGTTCAAAATTTTTAAATGATGTCATATGACATCATAAATACTTTATTCATTTTCTTTTCTTTTCATTTCTTATTTTCTTTTTTACAAAATTCATAATTAAAATTTATTTTTGGTATTTTTAATATATTTTATTTTAATTGACATTTAGGTCAAAATTCAACTCTGAGGTTGAAATGACCAAAATGCCCTCCATTAGGCTCACCGGGTTATTTTTGGTCTTCACAGTCTCTTCCCCGTACGGTCACCCATCGCTGCGATCCCGGTTCATTTAACTCATTTGCAATTCATTTTTTTTTTATTTTTACTTAATTTTTTTTTTGTCTTTATTCAGTTAATTTATGCCTCCTCACTCTAGTTGAAGTGTAGTTCCAGACATTATGACTGTCTGAACAGAAATTAGTCGTCAGATCAACAAAATGTTCGGACTACCTAAAGTGAGGGCATTACAAAGAAGATGAGATCTTTTTCTTCTCCTTTGTTGCCGTCCACTTTCCTCTCGCCATAACCAAATTCTTCTTCTTTCCTTGCTTACTTCAAGAGATATTAGAAGTTGTTCACTCTTGATTTAAGCATTGAGAAAGTGTTTCTTACCACTTCTATACTCTTAAAACTAAGAAAAACCCTAAACCCTCTCTTTTCTCTTCTTGGCTGAATCATAAAGAAAGGGATTCAAGGGTTTTTTGTTCTTCAAGGTTGCTTGGATTAAGTTACTTGTGTGGACAAGCTAGAAGGCTAACACTTAGTGGTCTTCACTCCCCGAATTTGGTAGAATCTGATTCTGCACCCTAAGAGTAATTTTTCCCTAAACTCTAATTAATTAAATTTAGGAGTTTTGTTTTCTAATAACAAGTAGTCATGTTAGCAATTGAAAAATAATTTATTATGAACAAATTATGTTTTTTCAATAGCTTAAATAATTTATATGATGCATGAAACCTTAGGTATTGAAAAAATTTAAATTGCTAAACTCTGCACCTTAAGGTGTGTTAAGGTACATTTTTCTTTCATTTCTCACCTTGGTATGCCAAGGATACTTTACGTAATTGGCTTTGGTGGAGATTACAAGAAGAAAGGGAGCTTAAATCATTGATGGAGATTAGTGGAAGCAAAAGATTTCAAGAGTTAAAGATTATCAAGCAAAGCTTCAAATAGATGAATGATAACCTAGGATGCCCTTGAATCTAATTCTTGAATAGTCCATGATCATGCCTTTTACATTATTATTGATGAATGTATGTATGAGATATGTATGTTCATGAATGTATATGAGATATGCATGAAAATGGTTAATGTACAAAGTGAGATCAAACAGTAATTAGGTCAGCCAAGAAATCTTTCAATCAAATGATTAAGATAGTGATAGCGTAATTTTGGAAATTGCATCATAGTTCTCTACTAAGGCAATTATTTAAGAAATTTTAAACATTTACATTATTGGCTATAGTTACAGAGGAATAATGTATTTGCTTTAAGAGAATTTTTTTTGAAATAATTGTTAAACATGATATGTTGTAAGTATGTAAATACTTTAATGATCAAGAATGGATGTACATGAGGTCATTAAGGTTCAAATTTGCCTACTTACTAACTTAGTGGGCTTAATTTAATTAATGCAAGATAAACCAAGAATGGATGTACCTAAGGTTTTGAGCATTATGAGCCAAATAATTGATTGAATCTCAAATGAGATGTAATGAGTAAAGAGTTACTTACTTATAAATTATTAAGAATCTAAGAATAGATGTACTTGAGGATAATTAACAATTTATAAGAAATCAATCACCCACTAGAAATCCATCCCAACTAGGATTTCTATTTCCTACTTTGAAAGTATAGGATTCGCCAAATTAATAAGAGGATCAATTTGATTAAAAGACCATAATCATTTTAGTTAGTTACATGGTATAATATACTAATTGGAATCTTATTATTTTCTGTGGTTTAATATGATAAAATGTCCATGCAATCATCTAACGTTTTAGCTGGCATACTCGATAATAATAAGCTAACTAAGCCTAACTTCTCGAATTGATTGAGAAATCTAAAGATTATCTTGAATTTGGAGCGTATAGGATACATTCTAGATTCTAAAGTTCCTGGTCCTTTACTAAAAGGGGCCACACAAGAGGAACAAGACACTTTAGACAGATGAAAGGAACATGACATGTAAGCCAGATGCTATATGCTAGCTTCTATGATCAATGAGTTACAGAACCAATATGAAAAGATGCAATCTGCATATGAAATCCTTAATCACCTACAAGAGTTGTATGGTGAGCACAACAGAGATAATGGAAGGAATGGATGTGGGAGCCCATGGACTTCACATCACAAACAGATTTGATGCTACAATCCCTTCCAGAGTCATTTGGATCTTTCATTACAAATTTTCATATGACAAAATAGGAATGCACATTGGCTGGTTTATTGAATTTGCTGATCTTTGCATAGAAAAATATGCCTGGCAATAAGAAAAAGGAAGTTGCCTTAGTTGCTTCTTCTTCTGGAAAATCCAAAAAGAAGAAAAGCAACAAAAGGAAGAAAATTTCTATTCTCGGACCTTTTGGCAGGATTGCCAAAAACCAATACTAAAAGAGAAAGAAAACTGAAGTTGTTCCTGATAAAGGAAAGTGTTTTCATTGTCAGAAAGATGGGCACTAGAAAAGAAATTACCCTGAGTATTTTGCATCTCTGAAGGATAAGAAGGATAAGCCTTCAAAAGGTATGTCCATATCTTATTATTTAGATTCTGATAATACTCATAGTTTATCTACAGCTTAGGTTTTAGATACGAGTGCAAGTTCTCACATATGTTTTGATACACAGGAACTAGCAAGTAGTGAAAGCTTAGATGCACAGGATGTTAAACTCCGAATTAGCAATGGAGCAACTATTGCAACATTAGCCATATGGTCTAAATCATTGTATCTAAAAGAACATATTTTGTTTTTGGATCATATTTTGTATGTACTAGAATCTTTCAAAAATATCATTTCTGCATCTAGTTTGACTAGTAATATGTATAAATTTCATTTCAGAGATGATATTTCTAATATTTATTTTAGAAATAAAATTATTGGCATGGGTTATTTACAAAATGGTCTTTATTATTTGGATAATGATAACAAAACAAATCCAAGTAATCAAATTGAGTCTAATGCCATCATTGAAACCAAATCATGTCTAAAACAACTTTGGCACTTAATATTAGGTCATATTGCAGAAAATAGGATTACAAAATTAGAGAAAATAGGGATTTTATCTTCATTAGATTTCGAACATATTCCAACTTGTGAATCCTGCCTTCAAGGCAAAATGACTAGATCATCATTTGTTGGACAAGTATTAAAAGCCAAAGAAGTTTTGGAGCTAGTACATAGTGATGTATGTAGCCCATTTAAAGAATTTGCAAGAGATGGGTTTTACTACTTCATTACCTTTACAGATGATAAATCAAGGTATGGATTTTTATATTTAATAGAATACAAACATGAATCCTTTGAAAAGTTTAAAAAATTTAAATCAAAAGTAGTAAAAACAAACACGAAAAAGTATTAAAACTCCAAAATCAGATTAAAGAGGTGAATACTTAAGTACTTAATTCAATGAGTTCTTAAAGGAACATGGCATTGTTTCTCAATCAAACCCTCCTGGAATGCCACAATTAAATAGTGTATCTAAAAGGAGAAATCGTACTCTATTGGATATGGTAAGAAGTATGATGAGCTACACTGACCTTCCAATCTCCTTATGGGGATTTGCATCAAAAACAGCTTTGCACCTTCTTAATTGTGTCCCTTCCAAATTAGTCTCCTCCACTCCATATTAGATATGGTATAAAAAACAACCAATTCTTAAACATATTAAGATTTGGGGTTGTCCAACTTATATTAAAAAGCTAAAGACTGATAAATTGGAAACAAAATTAGAAAAGGGATGATTTATTGGATATCCAAAAGATAGTTTTGGATATTATTTCTCTATTGCTTCATCACAAAGAGTTGTGATAAGTAAAGATACTATATTTCTTGATAAAGAGTTTATTCAAGAAGGTGGCAAAGGAAGGAAGATAGAATTAGAATTAGAAAATTTTGATGAACAAATAGATAAAATGGATATTGATCCACATAGCAAGCCTACACCTATTGATAATGTCTCCACATTAATTCCTCAAAGATCAAGTAGAATATCTCATCCTCCGGAGAGATATAGATTTCTTCATGAGAATGAATAAGAGTTGTTTGTTCATGAAGAAATTGATCATGGTGATGATCCTATGACCTATGAAGAAGCTATATCAGATATAGACTCTTCAAAATGGATTGAGGCCATAAAATCTGAAATGGATTCCATATATAAGAATCAAGTTTAGGATCTTATAGACCCACCTGAAGGTATTATACCAATAAGAAATAAACAGATTTTCAAGCAAAAAATTAGTTCTAATGGAAAGGTGGAGACCTATAAAGCAATACTAGCAGCGCGAAAGGCGCAAAATTGACTATGAAGAAACATTTTTGCATGTAGCCATGCTAAAATCCATTAGAATTTTATTGGCAATAACAACATACTATGATTATGAAATTTGGCAAATGGATATCAAAACTGCTTTCCTCAATAGATACATAGAGAAAAATATTTTCATGGAACAACTTAGAAGTTTTGAATCCAAGGATGGTTCTAAAGTATGCAAGCTTAAAAGATCATTTTATGGTTTAAAACAAGCTTTGAGGAGTTGGAACATCCATTTTGATAAAGCTATTAAATCTTTTGGCTTTATAAAAAATGAAGATGAGCCATGAGTGTACAAAAAGGTTAGTGGGAGTGCACTCACTTTCCTCATTTTGTACGTGGATAACATATTATTAATGAGCAATGATATCGGTATGCTAACAACTGTAAAAATCTAGTTGTCTAATGTTTTTTCAATGAAAGACTTAGGGGAAGCAACCTATATTCTGGGAATTCGTATTTATACATATAGATCGAAAAGAATGATAGGTTTGTCATCGAAAAGAATGATAGGTTTATCCCAAAACCTATACTTAGAAAGGTGTTAAAAAGGTTTAACATACTTGATTCCAAGATGAGATTGTTGCCTGTAAGGCATGACATCCATTTTTCTAAAGATATATCTCCAAAAACACCTAAGGAAAGAGAAAAGATGGCAAGAATTTCATATGCTTCGGCTATAGAAAGTCTTATGTATGTTATATTGTGTATAAGGCCGGATATCGCTTACGTTGTTAGTTTGACTAGTAGGTTTCAATCCAATCCAAGTTTAAAACACTAAACTGCCATCAAGAATATCCTTAAGTACTTGAGAAGAAGTAAGGATTTACTCTTGATATATGGAGGAGATGATTTGCAACTAGATAGATTCACAGATTCTGATTTTCAATCAGATATTGATGATAGAAAGTCTATCTCAGATTTTGTATTTATATATAATGGATGTGCAGTTAGCTGAAAAAGTTCCAAGCAAATAACAACTATAGATTGCACTATAGAGGCTGAGTATATTACTGCATCTGATGCTGCAAAAGAAGCTGTTTGGATAAAAAAAGTCTGTTAAAGAACTTGGAGTGATTCTTTCGATTGTGTCACCAATTCCTTTATATTGTGATAATAACGGTGCTATTATTCAAGCAAAGGAATCCCGGTCTCACCAGAAATCTAAATACATAGAAAAGCGCTATCATCTTATTAAAGAAATAGTTAGGAGAGGTGATGTAGCCATACAGAAGATAGCTTTAGTTGATAATCCAGTTGATCCATTCACCAAAGCCATGATACAAAACCAGTTAGATCGATATCTTGAGAAGATGGGTCCAAGATTTTGTAACGATTGACTCTAGTGCAAATGAGAGATTATTAGTAATATGCCCTGGAGCATATCATGAAATTATATCTTATAAACACTTATTCTTTTTAACGGCATATATATTTTTCTTTTAAATTTAAATTGTTTATATTTAATTGAAAATGTCCTTTAACAACTTGTTAGATGTTCCATTCTTAAGGTACTAAGAATATGAGTGACGGAACATTCTAGTACATTATAAATTTTGATTCATAATCTAGGATATCTCATTGGGCATGATTTATCCGAAAAGATTGTCACCTTTGTTTGTTTCCATAGATTAGTATGAGATACTAATGTGATGGAATGGTGAGTCTCATGCCATATGACAAACATGATGGGCACTTATGAGATAAGTAGGTTGAACCAGTGACACAAAGATAATATGTACATGGAGTTTACTCTTGTCAATACATAATCATCTAGATCATAATGGTGCATATAATCTCTTAACTTGAGATAACATAGTTGTCTTGTATATAGGTGATTTGAGTTTGATACTGCTTTCATGCTTGTACTAGGTATGAGTATATAGGCATGTGTTGACTCTAACTAGTTATATATGGAGATAGGTATTAGTTAAGATGGGATCCGTTACCTTAAGTAAATAGGGATAAAATCCTATGTCCATTTAAATTGTTCTTAATAAGTTAAGTTCCTGGCCAGGACAGATAGACTTAGTCAGAAAAGAGTTTCTGACTGGATAGTCTTATTAATCAAAAATTAGAATTGAAATAAGGACATATGATTCTAAGCATCAAGAGTTTGACATAAACCACGACTCTAGCTAGAATGGAGATTTTGTAAGGGAAAGATTTTAGTGCATGGTATGTATGATCAAGGTTCATGAATTAGGGAATAATTTATAACTAATTGGGTAGTCATGGTACATTATGCTACATGCCAACCATGATTTATGAGAACTTAAATAAAAAGAGAATTTCATTTTGGGTATAGAATAGTTCAAATAATATTAAAGAGTTAATATTATTCTCATTGCTAATTAGTAATGAACCCAATAAGTCACACACATAAAAACAATTTGACCAAAGCAAAGTTAATTTGATTAATCAATTAAATGGTTTAGTTAATTAGTCAAATTAATATATTTAGTTTGCAAATTACAAAGTTCCTAGCATGACTTGGAACTAAATTTATCTATAGAAGTATTTAAGTTAATATTTAAAGTGTTTAAATATAAACATGATTAATTAAGCATAAGGCAGGAAATTATTTTTAGTTAATTTGGCTTAGTTTGACTTGGTCAAATGAGAGAGAAAATACTTAATTAATTAGTATTTTCATACACTAATTAATTGAAATTTTAATTCCTTTAATTATCTAAGTTTGACAAGTGGTCAAATTAAAGTTAGAAAACTCATTTTATGATTAAATCAAATTTGGATGCTTGTAAGTTTTTTTGTAATTAAGGAAATTAAAATTAATAAAAGGAGACAAAGATGGAAAAAAGTAGAATTATCTTCTTCTTCTCCTTGAGTTAGTCATCCACTCTCTGTCTCCTCCATAACCAATTTTTCTTCCTTCCTTGCTTGATTTGAGAGATTAAGTGTTATAACTCTTAAATTAAAAGCTGAGAAAGTGCCTCTCTATACTTCGATACAAGTAAAACCTAGAAAACCCTAATCTTCCTCTTTTTTCCAACTTGGCCGAATCAAAGGAAGAACAAGGAAGGGTTTTTGGTTCAATCAAGAGAGCTTTGGTCTTTTTTTTGTGTGGACAGGCTAGAAGATCAATAATTAGTCGTCTTCACTCTCCGAATTTGGTGTTGGATTAGATTTTGTGTCTAAGGGGTAAATTTCCCTAAACTTTACCTTGTTAAATTTGGGGTTTTTGTTTCCTAATAGCAATTAGGCATGTTAGCAATTGAAACATAATTTGTTATGATCAAATTATGTGTTTTACAATAGCATATATGGTTTATGTGTTCCATGAAACTTTAGGGTTAAGAAAAAATTTAATTTGCTAACTTTCCACCCTTAGGTGCATTAATCTTTCAATTGGTATCACAGCCACCCTAATTTGTTATTAAGAACTTTACCTTGTGTTATATGATGTTTGGGACTCAAGAAAGTTGCATGAGATGCAAGTTGAAATAAGAAAAATTCAAGAGAAAATGCCAATTTTGAATGAGTGTCATTCAGTCGTGTTGTGAACATGCTTGATTCCAAGAAAAGATTGTTGCCTGTAAGGCACGATATCTATCTTTCCAAAGATATGTCTTCAAAGACACCTAAGAAAAGAGAAAAGATGACAAGAATTCCTTATGCTTCGGCTATTGGAAGTCTTATGTATGCTATGTTGTGTACAAGGCCGGATATCACTTATGCTGTTAGTTTGACTAGTAAGTTTCAATCCAATCCAAGTTTGAAATACTGGAGTGCCATTAAGAATATCCTTAAGTACTTGAAAAGAACTAAGGATTTACTCTTGATATATGGAGGAGGTGATTTGCAACTAGATGGATTTATAAAATCTGATTTTCAATCAGATGTGGATGATAAAAAGTCTATCTCAGGTTTTGTGTTTTTATGTAATGGAGGTGCAGTTAGCTAGAAAAGCTCCAAGTAAATAACAACTATAGATTTTACTACAGAGGCTGAGTATATTACTGCATCTGATGCTACAAAAGAAGTTGTTTGGACAAAAAAGTTTATTATAGAACTTGGAGTGGTTCCTTCGACTGTGCCACTAATTCCTTTATATTGTGACAACAATGGTGCTGTTATTCAAGTAAAGGAACCTCGATCTCACCAAAAATCCAACACATAGAAAGGTGCTATCATATTATCAGAGAAATAGTTGAGAGAGGCAATGTAGCCATGCAGAAGATAACTTCAGTTGATAATCTAGCTGATCCATTCACCAAAGCCATGACACAAAACCAGTTAGATCGACATCTTGAGAAGATGGGTCTAAGATTTTGTAATGATTGGCTTTAGTGCAAGTGAAAGATTGTTAGTAATATGTCCTAGAACATATCATGAAATTGTATCTTGTAAACACTTATTCTTTTTAATGGCATATATCTTTTTCTTTTAAATTAAAATTGTTTATATTCAATTGAAAATGTCTTTTAACAACTTGTTAGATGTTCCATTCTTAAAGTGTTAAAAATATGAGTGACGGAACATTCTAGTACAAGTGTTATAAATTTTGATTCACAATCTAGGATATCTCATTGGGCATGATTTGTCCTGAAAGATTGTCACATTTGTTTATTTTCATTGATTAGTATGAGATACTAATATGATGGAATGGTGAGTCTCATGTCATATGACAAATATAGTGAGCACTTATGAGATAAGTAAACTGAACCAGCGACACAAAGATGATATGTACATGGAGTTTATTCTTGTCATTACATAATCATTTAGATCATAATAGTTCATATAATCCCTTAGCCTAAGATAACACAGTTATCTTGTATATATGCGATTTGAGTTTAATATTACTTTCACGCTTGTACTAGGTATGAGTATATGGGCATGTGTTGGCTCCGACTAGTTATATATGGAGATAAGTATTAGTTAAGATGGGATCCATTATCCTAAGTAAATAGGGATAAAATCCTATGTCCATTTAAATTGTTCTTGATAAGTTAAGTTTCTGATCAGGACAAATAAACTTAGTCAGAAAAGAGTTTCTGACTAGATAGTTTTATTAATCAAGAATTAGAATTGAAATGAGGATGTATGATTCTAAGCATTAAGAGTTTGACATAAACCATAACTCTAGCTAGGATCAGGATTTTGTAATGGAGAGATTTTAGTGCATGGTATGTATGATCAAGGTTCATGAATTAGGAAATAATTTATAACTAATTGGGTAATCATGGGACATTATACTATATGCCAACCATGATTTACGAGAACTTAAATGAAAAGGGAATTTCATTTTGAGCATAGAATAGTTCCAATAATATTAAGAGTCAATATTATTCTCATTGTCAATTAGTAATGAACCTAGTAAGTTACACACATAAGAACAATTTGACCAAAGTAAAATTAATTTGATTAATCAATTAAATGGTTTAGTTAATTAAGCAAGTTAATATATTTAGTTTACAATTAGATTGCAAAGTCCCTAGCATGACTTGAAACTAAATTTATCTATGAAATTATTCAAGTTAATATTTAAAGTGTTTAAATATAAACTTGATTAATTAAGCTTAAGGTAGAAAATTAATTTTGATTAATTTGGCTTAGTTTGACTTGGTAAAAGGAGAGAGAAAATGCTTAATTAATTAGTATTTTCATATACTAATTAATTGAAATTTTAATTCCTTTAATTATCTAAGTTTGATAAGTGATCAAATTAAAGTTAGAAAACTCATTTTATGATTAAATCAAATTTGGACACTTGCAAGCTTTTTTTATAATTAAGGAAATTAAAATTAATAAAAGGAGATAAAGATGGAAAAAGTAGAATTATCTTCTTCTTCTCCTTGAGTTAGCAAAGGAGAGAGAAAATGCTTAATTAATTAGTATTTTCATATACTAATTAATTGAAATTTTAATTCCTTTAATTATCTAAGTTTGATAAGTGATCAAATTAAAGTTAGAAAACTCATTTTATGATTAAATCAAATTTGGACACTTGTAAGCTTTTTTTATAATTAAGAAAATTAAAATTAATAAAAGGAGATAAAGATGGAAAAAGTAGAATTATCTTCTTCTTCTCCTTTAATTGGCCGGCCTCTCTCTCTCTCCTCCATAACCAATTTTTCTTCCTTCCTTGCCTAATTCAAGAGATTAAGTGTTATAACTCTTAAATTAAAAGTTGAGAAAGTGCTTCTCTATACTTTGATACAAGTAAAACCTAGAAAACCCTAATCTTCCTCTTCTTTCCAACTTGGCCGAATCAAAGGAAGAACAAGGAAGGGTTTTGGGTTCAATCAAGAGAGCTTTGGTCTTCTTGTTTGTGTGGACAAGCTAGAAGATCAACAATTAGTGGTCTTCACTCCCTGGATTTGGTGTTGGATTAGATTCTGCGTCTAAGGGGTAAATTTTCCTAAACTTTACCTTGTTAAATTTGAGATTTCTATTTCCTAATGGCAATTAAGCATGTTAGCAGTTGAAACATAATTTTTTATAACCAAATTATGTGTTTTACAATAGCATAAATGGCTTATGTGTTGCATGAAACTCTAGGGTTAAGAAAAAATTTAATTTGCTAACTTTGCAGCCTTAAGTGCATTAATCTTTCATTAACATGCAAAATTAATTACATAAGAAATTTAATTAGTTTAAAATTTATAATTGAAATTTAGAAATATGTATTTATTGATTGGATATCTAATTAATATTTCAATATTATGAAATATGATAGCATAAATTAACCTCTTTCTGGTAGCGATATTGAAATTAAGCATGTACGTATATTTAGATATTAAAATTAAAATCCATTAAATAAAATTATTAAGATATAAAAAGTTATTAAGTCAATATAATAGCATATAATATAAGCTGATTTAGCAACTAAAAAAGGGAATTAAGGAACCTATAACTTTATTATCTTTAACATAATTGGTTATATCACTAAAAAGTCTTAAAGTTGTATCTTAATATTCCTTGAGGAATTGATACAATACGCTATTCGATAATACTAAATTGAGTGAAGGATAATTCAAACTTTTGTTAACGTTAAAATAAGCAAAATTAATAGTCACTCGCTAATTGCAGCAAAATGGCATATCAAAAACAACAATTAAGAATAATGGGAAAACTAATAAAAGGCAAAATATGCAAATTAAACAACCATGCAAGCATGCGACTTATCAAAAGTAGTTAATCATTAACATTCAATAGAACCATATAAAAGTGAAATATAATATAATTAATGAAGAATTATATCATATGAACGAATGGAAAATTAAAAAAAAAAAAATTAGCATGCATGCTAACAACATCATAGAGATGTTAGGATCCATAGTTTGGTTAGATAAAAAACACAACTTGGTAATAAAATGAGAGAATTTGGGACATTGGTCAGCACTATTGCCAAGTTTTCAGTAATGTAAATATTTCTACAAAAATAATCATGTGATAACCATCAACTATGAGAAACCAATATATATATATATATATATATATATATATATATATATATATATATATATATACCTTTTTACATATACTCTTTCTGTTGGTTTGACCACCTTTTTTTATGTAATATTGACTATAACATGCATACATAGGGTACCCGTTTCATTATTCTATATGAATTCTATTTTATATAAAAAGAAAACAACTCTCAAATAATTGAGATGATAATTTAAATGAAATAAAATTAACTTCAATCGATTTAAATTATTATTTCATTAAATCTAATCATGTACATAAAAATATTATGTGAAATAGAAATAGGTTCATATAAGATTATGGAAAATTAATATTATGTGAATGAATATTAATTCATAATTTCAATTATTGGTTGATGTTTTTTAGTTCATATAGGACAATGAAAGTCAAGTCCATGTGAACTAATATTAATTCGTAATTTCGATAGTTGGTTGAAGATTTTTTAGTTCATAGAAATTAAGTTTACATAGGACTTTAAGTTGGACGATTTTTTAGTCTATATAAAAATTGAAAACATTAATATTAAGTGAAATAAAAATTAAGTTCATATATTAAAATTAATATTACTATTTAAATAAAATAAAGTTAATTTTTTATCTCATTAAAAAATTATTAACTTTTCAAATTATTAAGTAAAACGTAAGTTAAAAAAAAATATTTATGATGTCATCATGTCAATAAAATTGACAAAATTAAAATTTTGTCCTAAATGATCAATGGAGTAAAATAGAAATTTAGTTAAAAAAAAATTTCTTGCTTCAACGATACTACAACTTAATTTTTTTAATTTTAAATATTATAAATAATATAAAAGAAATCCTATTTATTTTAAAATTAATTTTAAATTTCAATAACTAATTAAAATTAATTCTTCATTGTTATAACACTAAATTATCATATATATTTTTGAAAATTCTAATGTTTCCTTTCTTTTCTTCACTTTTATATATTATATAGATATTAAATTTAAATAAATTAATAACTATATTTTAAATAAAATTATAATTTTAAAAAATGATAAGATATTATTTAACGCTTAAAATAAGGTTGAATAGTAATTTAATACAACAAGAAAAGAATAGAAATCAAATTTTGCAGAAACCATGAAATTATCTAATTTCAAAGATGGATTTTGAAATAAAAAGAAAACCAACCCATCAATCTTAGCAAGTAAAAGGGTGTAGTGAATCAAAGAAACAAAGAAAATTTAGAAAAATACAGAAAAAGAAATATGGATAAATTGATGCCTCTACTTTCTCTATCTTCTGATGCATAACTGAAACCAAAGGAGAGAGTAAAAACAAAGGGAAGAAAAGGATTAGTATTTATGGTTGGTTCGATGAAGGAGACGAGAGCAGAGAAAATGTTGAGTCAGTTAATACCATATGACATTTTAACGATGTATGTTTGAGTTGATGAGTTTCATTTTAAAAAGTTAAAATATCTTATTTGTCCTTTTTATTTTGTTAAAAAGTTTAAATCATGGTTTTTGAAACTCAGCCGGTTTGATCGATTGAATTGTAAAATTCGTGAAGCAGCTTTTCAAATAGTTTGGTTCACTCTCAAAACTCGTGTGGAAATTTATATTGTATATCATGACTTATATTAGACCGATAACATTATCATATAAAATTTTATGTTGTGACTTGATTTAACTTTGGTTCAACCTTGATTTAGCCTTAAACCCTAAACCTTCTACTTTCATTGGTTTTTAATCCGGTCCAAGTTAAAAAATATAATTTAAATAACTATTAAATCTTATTTTGAGTGCTAAAAAAACCTTTTTTAAGAAAAAATATTTTTTTTATACAATTGACTTTTAGGCTTAGTTTGTTGTATTTTTTAGTATTCGAGGCATTTCAAAAATAGAGTAACGAAAAATATTTTTCTAATTAAAGGAAAAATATTTTTCTAATTAAAGGAAAAATTAAACATTTTTTAAGGAAAATGATTTTTTCTTTTTAAAAGATAAAGTCATTTTCTAAATTTAACAATTTTATTAAAATATGAAAATACTTATATATATATATCATTAATTTAATATTAAAATTAAAATAATAATAAATATTTTCATTAAAAAAATTTCTATAAAAAAAATTTTACATATACAAATTATTTTTCGTGAAACAAATGAAATTTTAATTAGAATTCAAATTCAAAATATGATTTAAAAAAATTAATACTATTCAATTAAATGATCCCGTTAATTAAATATATTTATTTATTATTAATTAAAAATTATTAATATTATATAAAAATATATAATACTATATCTATAAGGTTGGAATATCATATAAAAAATATAATTTTTTTACGTTATCCACATAAAATTAATAATAAATAGTGTATTTAATGGATCTTAGCAAATCACACTCACTAGAAAAATTTTGAGTAAATTGCATCAACAATCCTTGAATTAAGGAAATTATTTCATTTCCGTCCATAAATTTTAATTTATTACAATAAAATTTTTCAATTTTAATTATATTTAAAAAAATCTTCTTAACGTAAAAAATTAAAATTACTATTTTATCATTCTCTAAAAAAAATTAATTTTTATTACTTTCTATCTAAATAAAATATATTAAATTATTTATTTGATGATAGATAGTTGAGATATTTTAATAAAATATTTTAAATACTATTATCATAATAATTAAAAGACAAAAGAAAAGAGAGAAAAAGAATCTAAATCCTTTCCCATCTAGGTACATGCCCTAATTATTTTAGCAACTTCAAGCTTTGCCTTTAGTGCAACGCTAGTCTCATCAGAAATCCCTCGTTTTATTTCTTCTACTCTTTGCTTGGCAAGCTCATAATCTTGTTTTGCCTTTTTCGTTTGTGCCCTCTCTGTATTGGAATTCGCCGGGAGGTGGAAAGGAATTGGTCGATTAGCCTTGATGGTCTCGGCGTTGCCAGCAAGGGTGGGGAGAGGAAGAAGCTTCGACAACCAAAATTAAAGGAGTCACATAAGAGACTTAAAATTATTGTTTGATCCTGAAATTATTGAATTGATGGTAATTATTTAATTTATTAATGAATTCGATAAACTGAGACTTAAGTTTTAATTGTTTAATTCAAATGTATTTTAGAAATTTGTTTCTTAAAAATTAAAGAGATGACATTTGAATTAAATTATTTAATTATAAAAAATTGAGAAAATAGTATTTTTAATAAAATTATTTATTGATAAATTCAATTAAAATTTAATGAAATTTAAACTAATAATAAAAATACAAATTAATGAATAACTTTATTAATAAATTGATTAAATATTAATTTTATTAAAAATAAAATAATTTTATTAATAAATAATTATTAATTAATTTAATCATAAAAAATTAAAAGAAAGTGAGCAAAATATTAATTTTTTTAAAAGTAATAAAATAGTTATTATATATATATATAAGTGCAATCTGTCCAAAAAACTTGGTTAAAAAGCTCATTGGTTGTAAAAAAATCTCCCCCGTCAAAATAAGAGATAATTAAGGACTTATTTAATATTGCTGTTTTATTTTATCGTTGCTATTTTAAAATTGCTTATCCATAAACTGATATTCTACAAAAGCAGTTTATCTATTTAATAATAAAATAGAAAATTTCTGATATTAAAAAAAAAAGCTTTTTGTTAAATATTTGATTAAAATTACTGTTTAAAATGTTATTGGAGAGTAAAAAGACCAAAAAGAATAATAACTATAAATATACTATTTTAATTTTTTTTAACAATTAATCATTTATTTTATTATTTTTAATTTTTCATAATTATATTTCATTTATATAATGAAATGTATTTAATTTAATTTTTTTATTAATAAATATTAATGAACCTTTTACCAATATTTACAAAAATATTATCAAGCTAATACTTCATATATTTAAATAAAAAATATAAATATTTATAACAATTGATTTATACGAGACATTAAACTATATGTAATTTAATCGCGAATAATATTCATATAAGATATCTTATTATCTTTATGACTATCA
Organism: Hevea brasiliensis; assembly: GCF_030052815.1. Classification (NCBI taxonomy): domain Eukaryota; kingdom Viridiplantae; phylum Streptophyta; class Magnoliopsida; order Malpighiales; family Euphorbiaceae; genus Hevea; species Hevea brasiliensis. The sequence continues at coordinate 104,957,016 of NC_079497.1, forward strand.
ATTAGAGCACCTTCAACATTAGCTCAGATATTTAAGTCAAGTTTGTAATTAAAAACTTAGAAAGAAAAATTAAAATAAAAAAAAAATCCAACTTCAACACCACCAGGTTTTTTGCTTTTTTCTTTTTTTTTTTATTGAAGAAGAATTGGCATTAATTCTAACAGAGAATGAAAACAACAAACCAATTGAGGCTATAAAAATAGTACTGAATTTCTATTAATGAAATGGATTGATTACAAATTCAGTTCTTTATCACAAGTTAGTAGCAAAAAATGAAAACAAAAAGAAAATAAACAAATTCAGAAAATTGCTACAAAATGAGCCCCATGTACATGAGTCCTACCCTTCAAAACCAAACCAACAACTTCGTATGTATAGGATGGTTCTTCGATGTGAATTTATTATTGCAATGTGAATCTTTCACTCTTTTTGTGGAAAAATGACTTGCACTGCAATATTGATTAAGATCTGATGATGGTTGAATTAAGTGGACCAGCTTGTTGAATTATACCTTAAATATGTAGAATAAGGTCATAAATCATTTAAGAGATAAGATTAATGTTTCAATTGTAAGATTAAATGCAGTCTGAAGTTGTAATATCCTATGCAACAAGGAAAAATAATTTACGGCTGAAGGCGAAGCCTCGCTTGAGACCTTAACCAAATGGGAGGCAAGAATGAATCGAATGATACATTAATCATATATTGAAATTGGGGAAAACTAATCATTAGAAAGGCCTTTTGGTGGAAAGGCCTGAAAAATTGAAAAAACTCCAGAGTTAAGCATGATCACTTGAGATAAATCCTAGGATGATGACGTCCTGGTAAGTTATTCATTCCACCTATGGGACAAAATCGTGAGGCTCAGGGTGGGGTGGGCCAAAGAAGACAAATCCTCTAGTGGTTGGAGCAGGGACGTTACATATGGTATTAGAGCTGGACTCCCTCTAGTAAACGTGTGGTTCAAAGACGAATCAGGCAGAAGCTGGTGGGTCTGTAACATTTAGTGCTGCAAGGAGAAATAATCTATAGCTGAAAGCAGGACCTCTCTTGAGACCTTGATCAAATGGGGGGCAGAAATAAATCGAATCATATATTGAAATGGGGAAAAACTAATCACTAGAGACACCTTTTGATGGAATGGTCTAGAGAGTTGAAAAAACTCCGGGGTTAAGCGTGCTTGCTTGAGAGAAATCCTAAAATGGGTGACCTCTTGGAAAGTTCTCTATTCCACCTATAGGACAAAACCGTGAGACTCAGGATGGGGTGGGCTAAAGCAGAAAATTTGTTCTTGCAATCACTCACAAATCATATGGATTCGTAACCCCAAGAATTAGTCTCAGAGCTTTAGTTTGAAACTCAGAGCTTAACCGAAAAGAATTTAAGCTTCATAATCTTGTATGCACTAAAAAATGCAAACCATATATGTATTGATAATTAACTGAAGCAGTGGAATCAAATAACTTCAATTTCAAACTAAGAGATTTAACCATGTTGTTACTTTCAAGAAAATGAACACAGCTTCATAATCCATCTATGTGTTTTGATAGCAACTTTTTAGAAATCTGTTTCAAGCATACAAGTAGGCAAGCCATTAGAACTTCACAATCACAAATTTGACATGGATTGTATTCACCTTTGATACCCCATTTGATGGAAGCAAAATAAAAAGGGCATGTTATTATTAATGAACTATAGAATACAACAACTGAACTAAGAAAAAATAGAAAAGAATTGTCCACTAAAATAATCGATATTTGATTGCTATTTGAAAATATATGAAAAAGTTGACTCGGTCATTTTATCGAACATGTTGAGGGCAAACAAGCAGGCAACATGAGAATTTTAAAAAAATGCCATAACACAAGGAATAGAAAGTTAAAAGACAAAACTTTTAATCCACCAAATGCAACAATGAAATACACATGCCTAAACAAATTTAACAATTAAAGTTAGGGTTTCCTCTCATTCAATACCCACAGAGCTATCTACTCTCACAAATACAAATTTTGAACATCAAAACACAAGTTAAAGCAAAATGAAGCCTCCCATAAGCACTATTAATCTCTAGTAACCATCGGCAGTCCCTTTATACATGACTTTATCTCTATCCATTTTAAAATCTAAAATTATAAACATTTCGACATAAAATCATCCAATTCTACGAATCTATAAACATAAGCATACAGAAAGAGAAAGAAAAAGAGAGCAAAGACCAGAGAGAGTCAATGGTGATAGAGGCTCTGCTTATATTCTCTCCTTCTTGAAATATTTTTTCCTCTCCAATTCGTTCATTGTTTCTCTGAGGCTGTGTGTCACGGGACGGGAGTTCTAGCCCCGTGCGGCACCTAGGTCCTCCTTGGCTAGGGCCCTTAAGTTACCCTCTCCGCAAGCTGGCATAAGCCCAAATATTAAGCATCTTCGAGGTTTTTGACACGTACTTGTACAGATTCACACCGGTTAGCTCCATAGGGCAAGAGACAGCTTATGACGGCCTTGCCAATTGCCAAGAATAGGAGTGGGGAACTTCTGAACCGTTACATTCTCTCCCACCTAATCCCGCAAATGCCCTCATTTGCGTGCATTCACGTCGCTTCCCTGCGCAACTTGGTCACACTCCCTCGCACATAGGAGTCCACACACCATTTGTTGCGCTCACCCAATGCAAACACTTGAGCAGCATGTTAGCCACCAGTTTGCCAGTACACTCACCCACTTCCGCACGCAGACATCCTCCAAAATGCCTTGCCAAGATTGATCATGTTACTCGCAAGATGCATACAAGCTGCATGATAGGCCGCACTTGTCCCTCGGATCGACCCCTTTCTTGTCCGACGTGGGATTGAGAAACCCTTATCTACCTCGGTCCCGTTGAGCCGCTTGGCGTGATTCGCATCGTCTGGGGCCTTGCTCTGATACCACATTGTCACGGGACGGGAGTTCTAGCCCCGTGCGGCACCTAAGTCCCCCTTGGCCAGGGCCCCTAAGTCAGCCTCTTCCTATTTGGCAAGCTCGCATAAGCCCAAATATTAAGCATCTTCGAGGTTTCTGGCACATAGCTGTATAGATTCACACTGGTTAGCTCCATAGGGCAAGAGACAGCTTGTGACGGCCTTGCCAACTACCAAAAATGGGAGTGGGGAACTTCTGAACCGTTACATGTGCTTGCTGAGGGGGAGAAAAATGAGTATCTATGGTGACATAATTGTAATACTGTTTAGTTTCAAAGGATATTTTTGTAAATATAAAATATTAAAACTGCTGTCCGATTATGGGAGAAAAGAGTAGGTTGAGAAAAAGCATCACTTTTGGCCCTTTTCTGTAACTGCGTTTATTATGGGCCCAAACTGGGTTTCATTCTTTATCCAAACAGTTAGGAAGTCTGCTTTTTCCTCCTAACCTGCTTTTTCCCTTCTTACCGCAACGCCCAAACGGGGCTTAAAACTGTTGGTACAGCAACTGCTAATTCCTCTCTCTCTCGGAGTCTGTGATTACCACAGCGATTAATCGGTACCGACTCTTCCTACTCTTTCCATTTGCCTCCCGTTTGGTTCTCGAGAATTTTTTTTATCCCAAATCTAAGAGTTTTTGTCCAGTCAATATTTAGGTTTTTATGCGGTCTCTGATGGAATAATTGTTTAAGAACAAGAAGTTTTATGCGGAATTCTTTGTTCATTTGAATTTGTTTTTGTCATTGACGCAGCCCTTTTGATGAGACAACTCATCAGAGGAGAAAAGTTTATGTTTTTAGAAACATTCTGAATATAGATTTAATGGGTGACCCTTCTAGCTCAGATTCAAGCCTCGCGTGGCTTTGGGTCATTGAGTACCTTGCAAGCTTCCAGCAACTAGACCCGTCAATTTTACATGGTATGTGGGTGTGCAACATAACATTCTTAATAGATATATGGATATATATTTCTCGTGTGTATGTTATGTAGAGTTCTATGTAATTATCAATGTGTTATTTTAAAGCAAATGCTGTTCACTGGCCTATTTTATTGGTTTTTAGTATCAATGCTTAAGGTGTTTGATGGTTATTTTCTCTCAGATTTGATTGATGTAGCTCCAATATTACCTGAGGATTTGGGAAAGAGCATGAGGGAAATGGTTGCTTTGAGATGCTTGGAGCAATTGTTTGGTACTAGTAATGAAATTGTGAATGATGTTCCTTCTGTGACAGAGCCCAAACATACATTCGACTTCTCACAGACTTGTGAAGATGTGCTCGAATCCATACTGAAAGAAGTAATCTTGTTTTACTTTGGCTTTGATTTATAATTAATTTGGTCATGTGAAAGAATGAGATTTGAAGCAATAATACCCGTGTTATAAAATCCTGTTTTTAAATTATGTTGCTTTTGTAATGTGAAGTCCTGGATTTCTCTGTTAACAGACTTCAGTATCAGATTTGAGAACGTCTGGACCAGATCTGTTGAAATGGGATATTCATCCTTTCATCACACACAAAAGAGCTTCCATGCCAAAATGTGCTTTAGAACAGGTAATTGGATTTATTTAGTTCTTTAAGTTCCTGTCACACAGAAGTGGTAAAAGACTATTGCTTTTCATGTACTATGTGTGACTGCACTTTCCTTTGTTTTTTACAAACAGCTGAAAGATGCAATCCTTGAAGGTACCCGTCCATATGCTGCTTCCCTGACAGAACTTAGTGGACTGGTGCATAAAAATGATGAGAATGATAGTGTCACTGTGGATTCTGGTCATCATAATGCAGTTGCCGGGAGGGTTGACAGTGATGACACTAATGCCCAAATTATGGCACCAGAGGGGAGCGCCATTTCTTTACCGCTTGAAAATAGGAATGAAATGGTAGGATGTGATTCACATCATAGAAATTTATTACCCTTGAAGAGGAACGAAAGTGATTTGGATAATGAAAATCCTGCTGGAGAGTGTCAGGAAGACCAAGGTGATGTGGGTAATGATGATCTCCATTTAAATGTCAAAAGGTTTAAGAGTGATGCCTTGTGTATTTATATCTCTACGGAACAGATTTTTATTCCACTAAATGGTAAGGAGTTGGTAGAGGATTCCTCTGAAAGGATGGTTGGAGTTACAGAGAAAGAAAGTTGCCATATGGAAAGAGAATCTCTAGGAGCGCTGGGTGAATTCAGGTCTTTAGAGAATGGTCATGACAAGTTTGTTGCTACAGAGGGGCTTGGGAGAAGTCTTGATGCTGATGTTAGTGCTGAATTCCAGCATAATCAATGTGAGAATGCCGACAATGCCAACAAAATGCCATCAGATACATCTGGAGATGGACCTTGCCGGTTTATTTTGGTGGATGAAGTCAATGAGGCTGAACCTAGAGCATTAAATGACATGTCTGTGAGAACCCGGCACAAGGTCTCCATTGATGACACCAAAGCTAACAGTTACTGTGGAAATCAGCTAAAATCACCTAGTGTCATTTCCTTGACTGGATTGCACAGAGATACTACTGTTGAAAAAGTTGGCATGGAGCATTTTTATGAAGAAGACCCATCATGTGATGGTGATGAGTACCATCAAGAGAAGTTTGATGTTGCTATGGAGAAGAGTCATTTCCTGAGCTCTCTATGCACATTAAATCATGTTTCCCCAACTGACTGGACAGAGCGAAATCTTTGCATAAAGTGTAGCAAAGATGGTCAGTTGTTGGTTTGCAATGCTGTTGGTTGTCCATTGGTGGTTCACAGTGGGTGCTTGGGTTCTTTACCAAGTTTTGATGTGGAGGGAAAATTTTACTGCCCATTTTGTGCATATTCTCATGCTATCTCAGAGTACATGGAAGTTAAGAAAAAGGCCTCTTTGGCAAGGAAGGAACTGTCTGCATTTATTCATAAACAAACTGAGAGCTCACATAGCAAAGAACATAGTAAGTCAAATCAATATGGAGATGAGGATGATATGAGTGGGAATTTGGGACGGAGAGAGCCTGATCAAACAAATAATGATGGGTATCCATTAAAAGTTAATGGCCAATTTAAGAAAGGAAGTGTTGATGAGCAACAAGTGGAGCCTATTGTATCATGTCTTGATGTAAATTTAATGGGCCGAGAAGAAAAGCCAGATGCAACTCACGGGACAATTAATATTTCTCCTGGTGAAAAAAAAAGGGAAGAGATGGCTCCAGAGTGCCTGTCCGTACAGGCGCTTGATAGGCAAGACCAAATTTGTGATGACCCCAAAGGCAATGGTGATAATCCCATATCTGAAAACAATGAGTTTTTCTCTTCAAATGAAAAACAAGCTGAGGGAGGAATTGAGAAGGAAGTTCTAGAGCAACAAAGTAGTGATTCATTGGAGAAACCTGTTTGTGCCATTAAGATTGATGAAGGAGACATCTCTGATGAGGGAAATAAAGAAAATATGATCTCTAATTACTCCATAAGATCTCGAAGGAGAGAGAGACAATAGTAAGTTTCTAGTTGATTTCTAACTATTCCGAGTGTTCTCAAGATTGTTATCTTATTTCTTTTCTGCTATTTTAAAGATTATAATAAATACTGGGTTAGTAATTTTATTCTTTCCTTTTATCTGTCACACACAAGCGGGTTCCTTCCTGTTGAACTAAGTTCATAATTTAAATTAAGAAGTTGTAGAATTTTATTGCAATGATAAATAATTAGTAGTTCATATAAATTCTATCTTGATGTGCAGTGTATACCCAGCAATACCTCAGTTGAGAAGAAAGAAAGTTCCTTGGACGGTTAAGGAAGAGGAGATGCTTAAGGTACAAAATCGGCATGAGCAGTTGTAATTTGACTTACCCTTATGTGTGATCCATTATGTTGCTCCACAGTCAGCAATATAAGAGCAAAATTTTACATTTTTACCATAAGCTCATCAGAGTAGTTATGTTCATGTGTGTAGTTTGAGAGAGAAGTATTAATTTGCTTTGCAGTACATCTGATCTTTGAAACTTGTTAGTGCCATATTATGTTTTTTATGGTTTTGGCTTTCAAGATAAAGAAAAATTCAAAACAGATCCTGTGGTATATTGTTTTTCATTTTGGAATCTGTGATTTTTCCTTTTTTGGTACCAATGATGTACCAGAGATTTTCATCCTTTTTACTTGAATATCATTGTTGGATGATGCTATTCAAATTGCACTCTTATTAGTACCTGTGTGGTATATAAAAATTAAAATAACTCTTTATATAGAATTACTATTTTTGTATACTCCTAGAAAATAAAAAAACATTTGTACATAATTTTTTGTTTTTTCATAAAATCAGGAAGGAGGATTTGTCAACATTGCACCGATGTGTCACCACATGATCATCCATCTAGATTCGACGCAGATGATTTTCAAAAATTTTTTTGTTTTGCCACATTGTTGCTGTTTAAGGATGATTTTACTGACATCAATCTAAAACAGTAGCACTAAAGCAATAAGGATGAAAACCTCTAGTATTGAGCTGATACTGAGAAAAAGAGGGAAAAAAAAAATAATAGCCCCCTGAGTGAATAAATAAATAAATAAATAAAATCCACAACTATGTTTTTAAACTTTTCCCTTTGAAATACTTTATATGTTTTTATATATGCTTCTTTATATATGTCCATTAAACTATTGATTTTTTGTTTTTATTTTTAGTAAGTATAGTTGATATTGATGATTCCTTTTACTTTTATAGGAGGGAGTGCAGAAATTTTCAAATATTGGTGAAAGAGCTATATGGAAAAAAATTTTGGAGTATGGTGGTTCTGTATTTCTGAGTGGCCGTACTACAGTAGACCTAAAGGATAAATGGAGGAACATATGTAAATGAAGTCCTAAATGCAAATCGTTTTGTCTGCCTGGTCAGTTAGCTTGCAAAGTTGCTTTTAGTATTTCGGTCTGCCTCTTACTGATTTTATCAGGAATTAATTTTCCTTTAATTATTCGTTTTTGGTAACTGAAGATTACATGAGAGAAACTAATCTAAATTGTTCTTGTTAATGATGAGTCTGATAGATTCTTTTGTATGTATCTTGTTGTAGCTACACTATAATCTAGTCAGAAATTGAGGAAATAGCTGTGCTTGACTGATAATATGGTAGACGCCAAGTCTTATGGTTTCTCTGTCTTCATACTGTTGTGGGACATCTCCCAAGTGCATTGAAGAGTGAGGACAGTCTTTCTCATGATCATCAATCTCAAATTTAAGCATTCTCATAAGTTCTGGAAGCATCCTTTGATTTCAGATCATGACAAATGTGATAGATGCGACAAGAGCTGGATTTGTATGGGATGGACTCTTCTCCACTTTTGCTTTTGCAGCACTGTAAAGTAGAGGTGTAGATACCTAGAATTTGAGTATTTATTTTGGCTGTTATTTTGTAGTCATGTGTACAGACACTTCTGCTGTTTATTGAAAGAAGGCATATAGTTGTGAGAATCTTTTATCTGTGATTTTATAAAAGAAATCTAGTTCTGAACTATGAAAGGATTCATGTTTGCAAAGTGCCGTGATCTGCTGAAAGGTTATAAAGCATATGTTTACGTGTTCATATTAGTTTGTCAATCATTCAGCATGCTGGCCATAAGCTCTGCATTATAGATCGAGATTTTGCAGCAACATCGGTGACTGTGTTTTCTTTGTTCTTGTCGTCGTTTCCACAGAACTCTACTTCTGCTGCTGATGTAATTTTTTTTTTTCTTCTTTCAAAAGCAGGGTAATATGCAGAAGATTGTGCTGTACAAATTTAATGGAGCTGAGAAAGAAATTCTATACTTTTGCTACATCATGTACATTTCACTGTTTTGTTTGTAATTGCCAACTTGAAATTGTCACCATCATTGTAATCCTAATTGTTTATTTCCTGTTTTTGGATTTCTGATCTAATTTGCATTATGAGATAGTTGTCTCCATGATCATCAAATCATGGCCATCAATTCAATACATGCATTGGTGTTTATTCTTTCTTTTCCTTCCTCCTTCCACCATCTCCCTCTTTCAGCCCAGTTGATTCTGTAATACTAGTATTATTTCTGCTGATGTGATGTGTTTGGTAAGATAGTATTGCAGCACATTTAGAGAATGCAACTAATAGAGCATGAGGAACATTCTTAGGCTAGCTATCTCTCATCATCTCAAATTTATCTCCATCAAATCATCACCAAGCATGTTTAGTCATAATCCTTTCATTTCAGTTGAAATTTCTTATCATATTTTGCATTATTCATGAGGTAGCCCTCTGCATGATCATCATTATTGCAACAAATATCCAGGCTATTGTTGCAATGAACTATGAAATTGTCTCGTCTTATCTCATGTACATACGAGCATAGTTATTCCTGTAATCATTGTAATTAAGATTATCTCATTTTTTGGCTTCTGCTGACTCCTATGCAGCAAATTCATTATCATGGCCTATTTAACATGTGACGTGATTTTACATATTGACACTTGCAAGTCTCTGAAGTCCATTTTCTTTGCAATACATCTGTACGTGAGAGAGAAAGAGAGAGAGAGAGAGAGATGTAATGGCATGGGATAAAGGTGAGGAGACTCTCGGGAATCAGGTCGTGAAGAGCAGGACAACATGTGATCAAATAGGGCTCGTGAAAGTGAAAAATGGTGGAGGTGGGTGCTTCTGGCTCTAAAGTGAAGAAATTGAATTCTTGCGGACTGATGTAGAAACACTAATTTAGAATCCAATGGAGAGAGAGAGTGAGTGTTAGTGTTAGGTCTTTATTGAAAGCATGCACTTCATTTCATTACTCAGAAACAGCAAAGCTGAGTTGCATAAACGAAAAATCCAGTCACCACCCCCGGAAATTATTGCATTCTTTATCCGATTGTCTCATTATCAGTCTTTCCTATCCATTTCAGAAAATTTTGCATGGAAAGTTTTAACAATATGTCTCATTATATTTAGAAAATTGTGCATGTTTTTAAATAAATATTTTAACCTGGTCAATTGGGTGTTATTACTATGATAATTAACAAATAAAACCAACATCCTATTGAGCTGAGGAAGACAATTTAGACGGTGTAAATTGCAACTGATCTCTTTGAAGTAGAAAATTTTTATTTTATTTTTGAAAATTTTTATTTTATTTTTGAAAAATATTCAATAGGACCTCAATACTCCTACGTGATAAGATGAACTGAACATTTTGAGTTAATATTCTAAGTGTCTGGCATTGAGGTTGGAGAACTAAATCTGATTTTCAAGAAAAAAAAAACTATTTTAAATGCCGTAAGTAGTCTAAAAAAATTGTTTTGTAATTTTAATATTTTTTTAATTAAAATTTATTAAATTAAATTATTTTTTAATATTTTCTAATTAAAATATTTAAAAAAAACTTTTAATAATAATACCAAATAGATCCTAAGTAATTAGAAATACTCTAAGCACTGATGGAAAATCTCTTCCATTTAGCCAAATATTTTTAAAACTAGTTCAAAAGTGACAATTACTTTCCAAATCATGAAGAAACAATTCCTATAATTAGTGATTTCTTTTTTGTTTTTTAATTAAAATAAGGTGATATCACATATTAATTTTTACATATCATATTAATTTTATATTCTTAATTCAATAAATACAGATTTTTTTTTATAATCTAACTTAAAATTAAGACTAATAGATAAAATAGAGTAAATTCACTTGTCGATTGAGTTAAATGAATTTTTATATCACATATCAAGTGAATATGCTTGCCAACTCTCAGCTTCGTTGAAAGACTTATATTAGGTTATTATGGGCATGATTTTTTTTTTTTTTCTATATCTATTTATCATAGATTTAAGAAATAAAATATACAATGAGATATAATAAATATATAAATTATATGTATTTATATATTGAGTTTATTATGAATTGAATTTAGATAAGAATTTTCTGAATGACCATGTACAAGGATTTGAAATGCTAGTATTGACAGTCACTAACGTTCACATGGACATGAAACTTTCCCTAAACGTGACAACATTTAAACCAAACTGCACTCTTCTCCCTACATATCCCGCGCCTTTCAACCCATTTTCTGCATTCCCCAACTCTCACTCTCGCTCTCTTCACTCAGCTTTACTCCTAAACCCCATGGAAAATTGCAGGAAATCTCCATTGAAGCCATGGAAGAAAGGCCCAACAAGAGGCAAAGGTGGCCCTCAAAACGCCATGTGTGAGTACCGAGGCGTTCGCCAAAGAACTTGGGGGAAATGGGTGGCAGAAATCAGGGAACCCAAGAGGAGAACAAGGCTTTGGTTGGGTTCTTTTGCTACTGCTGATGAAGCTGCCATGGCCTATGATGAGGCTGCTAGGAGATTGTATGGACCAGATGCTTATCTTAATCTACCTCATCTTCAACCTAGCTCCATTAATCCTGTAATTAACAACAAATCACAGAAGTTCAAATGGATTCCTTCCAAGAACTTCATTTCCATGTTTCCCTCTTGTGGATTGCTTAATATACATGCGCAGCCTAGTGTTCATGTCATTCATCAGAGGCTCCAAGAACTCAAGAAAAATGGAGTTCTTGGTCAATCCTCTAAAGTTTCTAGTTCATCCTCCTCTGATTCAAGAAATGAAGCAAACAGTATAATCGACAAAACTCACGTAGAAAATCCTCCAGTAATGGAGAATGATTTGGAAATAACATCAGAAGAGATGCTGAGATGCCATGATGAGGAGAAACCACAGATTGATTTAAATGAGTTCCTTCAGCAGCTGGGCATACTAAAAGTAGACAGGCAACCGGAAAACAATGATTCCACAGAAAGTTTTATGGAGAAAGAACCTTCATTAAAAGATTATGATGAGGAGAATAATCTTGCAGCCCTGGCAGACAATAGTTTCAATTGGGATTCGCTGATTGAGATGCATGGAATTGCTGATCATCAAGCAGCAGAATCAGCCAGTTTCCAAGTTTATGATGTCCAAGAAGACGTGGCTTTCCCAACTTCCATTTGGAACTTCTAGCCAGCTAAGAAGAATCAACAGATTTTGGTAGAGTGAGAGATATACCCTCACTGGATATCTTGGAAATAGAGGATTGCTTCTTTCATCATACCAAGTTTTTCATGCTAGAGTCTAGAAATTAGTGGCATAGATTCATGCTAGAGTCTAGAAAGCATATTATAACTTTGACCATGAGAGCTAGAGAGAGCCTGCTGTAGTAGTTTTAGCGGTTGAGTTGGATTGGAGAAAGGGAATTCACTTGATGCAGCTGTAGTAGCATTTGTCCAGTTCTTTTGGCCTATGGTTGATGTGAACTTACCAGATGCTTGTAATTTGATTTGCTCACATTAACAAAACAGGACCCCTTTTTGTTTCTGTTCCTACATTTTATTTAGCTTTGTTTCTGGCTTGACTAGGGAAATTCCACCATTTACAAGGACATCAAAGGAATTATTCTTCTTGTAGGTTTTCCATATCTTTTGAGGATGAAAAAAGAGTAGAATAGTCCGCCTAAAAATAATAATAAAATGAAATTTAAAAGAATAATAAACTAAAAGCTTTACTAAACAAATTCTAAGAACACTAAAAAAAAAATCAGCAACGGATGTTTTCATTGTTAATATTGTTTTCCATCGCTGAAAGCATTAGCGACGGAATTCCAACACCAAAACCATGGTTGACACCGTAGGTGCCAATTTTTCTGCATTAAAAAGCGTCGCTAATAATAGCAACGCTCGCTAAATCACAATGAATGTTAACCAAATTTCTGTCACTAAATTCTTCGCTAATGCATTAAAAAGACATCGATAAATGGCAATAGTAAGTAACTAAATAGTTTAATTTTTTGAAATAATTCATCGTAAATTTGGCATTATCTATCATTAATTTTATTTATTTTTTAAAACTTCTTATATTATTCTTATAAATTTAACAAGACAATTTATAAATAAAAACAAAAAATTAATTATAATATTCTTAATCAACATAATTAAAATGCCCATATTAATAAAATTAATATAACTTATATAAAATACTTAATATTTATAAAATATAAACTAAAATACAATAACTTTCCCATAAAAATATTATCATTATCCTAAACTCCCATAATGTATTTGCAAGCAGATATTTTATCATTATTTCTATAAGCTTATCCTTTCGGTAGACCAATCTGATAGATTCTGTAGCTTTTATATATGCCTTCAATTCAGTAGATATGAGAAAACTCTACATAACTCATGTATTCGTGTGTTCTATCTCTGACAAAAAAAAAAACTTCAGGCCTGAATATTTTTAGAAAATGCAAAACTATTACAATCAGAAAATTTTCTTAATCCTAAGAATATATTGGATAAAATGTTAAAAAATTAAGAATTAAATACTATCTTATAAGTTTTAACTTTTAAAAAGGATTACAAGAATAATATTTAATCCTTTCAGAGAGTATAAATATTAATTAAGTTAAAAACTAACATAATCTCTCTAAATATTTAAATAACATTAATGAGAGATTAAAAATTATAAGATAATGATTACCTCTAATTAATCTTATACCAAAGGCTCTTCTAAGAGTAATAATGGACGAAAAAAGTAAACACTTCAATCATTTGTAAGCTCAAATGAAGGCACAACATCAAGTTCTTAAAGCAATTGATTAAATCCTAAAAATAATCCAAAGCACATGAGACAAAAGATCCAACTCTCTCCAACAAAAGTTGAGATCCGAAGCTAGCTAAAGTAAAGCATGAACAATGACAGATGCTCCTCGTGATGGATCATATCTCTTACCAGATAAAATGGGGAAATGCAGCTTTTTACATAAAAATCTCCCACAAGACTTTAGCCAATTATCCCAATATCAATAATGATGACTACTACTTTTACGTATGATAAGCCAAACTTTATTGCTTCTCTCATTCTTGTTTTAATGGAGAAATTCAAACACCACCTGCACAGTCAAAATCAACAGGTATGCTGCTAGCTTTTAGTACAGTTTCATACCTAATGGCTAATACATCCTGTGATGAGAAAAAGTTTTAATTTGAATGTGAAGCAAAATAAAATTTGGATAAGACTTGTATAAAAAATCTGGCAAAAGAAACATGAATTACAATTGCCAAACTTCGGTTAGTTGATGTGAACCATATCCTGCATTTAGCAGTTTGATGATGCCAGCTTGATGATCTCTGATACAGTTGCAAAGGGCCTCTCCCTCTGTGGATATTTGATCATTAGATATTTTGAAATTTTCTCATACCTATTATCTTGCCCTCTTTCTCATATTTTCCTTTAAATTTTTTACATTTTTTGGTAACTACACCACTTAATAGATAAAAATATCTGTTCATAGCCAAATAATTTTATCATATTTATGAAATAATCATTCATTCTCCTCAGAAATATTTATCTCACCCTAATTTGAAATAGATATTTCTAAATCTTATTAGAATTTCGAGTCACAAAACTAATATATTTTATCCTAATTTAACATATTTCATCCCATGGAGAATATATATATATCAAATAAATAATTTTAATATTATATAAGAATGTTTGTGAAAGAATTTATTAATTTAATTAATATTTATTTAGTTTGAAATCAATTAAATTAAAATCATAAATTAATTATATGCCCAAAAAGAATAAGAGTTCTACTAAAAAAGTATGGAGACACTAAAATAATTCAAGAGTCGTTCATCCTTATATATTTATCTTATTTTATAAGATTATATCATAATTTTTAATATTATATTAATTATAAATGCCGTAGGGTTATTTTATGAATTGAATGATACTCTCTTATCAAATATTCAATGAATGTTTCTATTTCATATTTTAATAAAGGAAAAAAAATACTAATATAGTCTATGATTTCTAGCAAATAAAATTAATTAAATCCAATCAATAATTAAAAAAAAAAAAAAAGAATTCTCATTAAAATAAGAATCTAATCACAACGGGGAAATTCAATCTAATCCAGTTAACAACAAACGATCGTGTAATACACGGCCCGGCTATGTGTGTTACCAAAATAGCTTATTTGATAAAGTTGATTGTACGTACTCATATCAATGAATAATATATTTTGCATGGTTTCATATTTTTTTATGGTATGAAAAAAAAATTTTAAAAATAAAATTGTAAATATATTAATATTAATAAATTATTTATAAATAATAAATTAAAATGTATAGATAATTATTTAATTTATAATAAAATATTTTATCAAATTTATTTATAATGTATTTTTAAATTAAATTTTTTATAATTATTTTTTTTTAAATAAATGTGAAATTTCAATAAAAAAAGTTATTAAATTCAAATAAATATTTTTTGACAATTAAATAAATAAAAAAATTATTAAGTAATGTAATGCTTGTATTTATATGAAAATTAAATTCTTTTAAAATCAAATAATTAATTTATGTTTATATTTAAATATAAATTTATTAAATTAAAATAATAATCCTTTACTTAAAGTATAACTCCTAATTTTTTTTTACACATATTTACTATTTGTCAAAGATGAACCAATCTTGAATTATTTTAGTGTCTCCATATTTTTTAAGTAGAACTCTTCTTCTTTTTGGGCATATAATTAACTTATGATTTTAATTTAATTGATTTCAAACTAAATAAATATTAATAAATTTAATTAAATCAATAAATTCTTTCATAAAAATTCTTATATAATATTAAAATTATTTATTTGATTATATATATATATATATATATATATATTCCATGGGATGAAATATGTTAAATTGTGATAAAATATGTTAGTTTTGTGATTCAAAATCCTAATGAGATTATATAGTATTATATATACATATACTAACATTTTTAAACTCGTAAAAATGTACCATTTAAAAGAAAAAATCAGTATTATAAATTCTAATTATCTTATTAATTGTATTAGTTTTATAATTAAACTCTAGTCTAGTATATTATGATAATTATTAATTTTTTAAATAATAAATATTATCTATTTAAATATTTTTTCTCATACATATAATTTATTTTATATATATATTTATTCATTTATAAAAGTTTATCAATAAATGTAATAGTATTTATATAGAACTTATAAATTTAATTTTAATTAGAACTAATTTATATATTAATGTAGTAATTAAGAATTTAGAAATATATCTATAATTAAAAAATATAAATTTATTTTATATGAAATATTTTTTTAATGTTAAGAGAAAAAAATTAAAAGAAAACTTAAAAAATATTAATAGAAGAATTTATATATTTGGCTAATAAAATTTATTTTTTTCTTGTTTTTTCATGTAAATTTAAATATAATTATATTAAAGTATTTTTATAAAAATAATTGTATAATAGAACTAAAAATCTACTAGGATATATTAAAAAAAGTTATTTATATAAATAAAATATCTTTCTATTTTAGTAAATAATATAAATTATTTTTATAATTTTATTTTTAAATTGTATTATAATTAAAATTTAACTAAAAAGAATTTAAATACAAGTAAAATTAAAAACTTTAGATTTATATAAACTCTAAATTTATATAAATAATTAAATTTTAAATATTAAAAATTTTAAATTCATATAAATTTAAAATTAAATTAAATAATAAAAAATTAAATTATAAATACTATAAATAATGTCAGAATAGGGCAATAACACACACACACATATATATATATATATATATATATATATATATATATATATATATATATATATATATATATATAGATAACAAAGCAAATATTAATTCCAATTATATATTTTTATAAATGTAAATAATAAAAAGATGATGTGTTATTGCACTATTCTGGCAATTGTTCAAAACAGAACATTTCACCCTTTCCTCTGTTCTTACTCTATGTTCTCTGTTCTAATCTCCTTTATTTCTTGACCTCAAGCAGAGGAACCCTCTCTTTTTCTCCTACTCTCTCTTCCATGTCACCCAAAACCCCATTAGAAACCTTCTCTCTTGACCCTTTCTTTGATCCTTTCTTCACGAATTTCTTTAATTCAGAGCAGAACTCTGTGATCTGACTCAAAATCGCTCTTCCACCTCTCAAATTCCGGGCTGAAAATGTACTTCTCAGCTTTGGCTTTGATGAATTTCCATGTGAATCACCCATTTGCCGTTTTTTCTCTGCACCTGATTTGGTCATTGCATTCTTTGACACAACAGGAGGGAAAGCATACAAGTTTGGATTCTTGTTCTCCATGTCTTCACCTAAGTTCTGTGCAGATTTGTTCTCTTTTGCTTTAGGGGTATGCAGATTGGGCTTTTCTGATTCTTTTATTTTTGCATCTCTGGAGAAAGAGAAACTACAAGTGAAGCCAAAGGTTGGGTTAAAAGTAAAGTTTGAGAAATGATTTTTCTTATTTTTGTACCTGCAAGCTCTGTCCCTGAAAGGAAGCATTTCAGATATGGTTACAGATCTTAAACATTTCACCTGACAACAACAAAGATAAAGCAAATCAGAAAAGATAAGAGAATCATTTAAAAAAAAAAGAATTAGAAACCTTTGAATTAAGGGTAGATTTTTTAAAATCTTCTGCAATCTTTGGATGCTTGCAATCTGCAACAAGAAACAGAAAACGGAATTTTTATGACTACCAATTTTGCAGAAATTGAAAACCCATAATCAGAAATGTAGAAAACCAAGAGAAAAAAGGCCATACTTGGATTGTAGAACCAAGCATCATCATCATCATTGAGCTGTTCATCAGGGCCAAAGGCAGAGAAATCGACCCACTTTGGTGCATCCAAGTTCTCATAAGTCTCATCTTCTACAAAAACAGAGTCAATGCTATTCCAATCAATGATTTCTGGTTCCATAGTCTCCAACAATCTGCAAAAAAACAGAAACAGAATAAAAAAGATTGTATTAACTATGTAAATCAGGAAGTAGAAGTGGAAGTGCGATAAAAACAGAGAGAAAACGGAGGAAATTCAGGAAGCTTTTGAACTGATTTCAAGACTCTACAGATAGCTTAGAACTTGGAACCAGGTTAAACTGAGAGAGATTATGGAGAGGAGATGGTTAAGGGGTAGATATGGAGAGAGCTTCAGAGGAATTAATTGGATTTTGCAACGTCAGGAAAGAAGCAACAATAATCAATAGGGGATTTATTTTTTTTAATTACATTATTCGACCGTTGGAAGCTGCATGACTTTTTCTTCTTCTCTTTTTTTGCGGGTTAATTCTCTCTCCCTCTCAAAATAATAAATAATATTTCAACTTTTGACATTTTCTTTTAAAAAAAATAAAAAATTCAAAAATTAAATTCGAAACCTCATAATACAATTTCAACAACACTGAATTGCAAGTCTGTCGTAAACATTATCTTTTTAATAAATTCATGAACAAACTTCTTAATCTAATTGGTTATAATGTGATATATGCTTAAAGATTAAGCAAACCAAATTACAGTTACTGTATTACTTTGACTTTGGATGCTTTTATGGGGTCCAACCATAATATAAGCACTTATTATTAATACTAAATGATTTGACTTAGATTAGGGGTTAAACGAATTGAATCAAGCTTAGTTGAGCTTTGAAGACACAAAATTGGTTCGTCATAATTTTTTCGAGCTGGAGTCAAATTCGAACCCAATTTATGTCAAGCTCAAGTCGAATAGCTTGCCTTGTTTAGAAAACAAGATCTAAACGAGTCGAGCCAAGTAAAGTTTTTATCAAATTAAACTTGAATAGCTTGTGAATAACTCGACTCATTGATAGAGTGAGTTTTATATTTAAGTTATAAAATTTAAATTACGTAATTTTAATTAACTCTTACATAAAAAAAACCCTTAATTTTCATAAAAAATTAAATTTAAATTATAAATTAATTATATTTAACAAATATATTTTATATATTAATTATATCATAATTTTAAACAATTTATTATTTTTAGAACATTCAAAAATAAAAAAATAATATTTATAATATATAATGAAATAAAATAATTAATACAAATATTTTTACAAACGAATCTATTCACGAGTCTATTTAATGAGTTTATTTATGCGTCAACTCACGAATTTTAACAAGCTGAATGTTAAGAAATTCGAATTCAACTCATTCATTAAACGAGCCTAAAAATTGAGCTTAAACATAACTTATTTTCAAAAAATAAGTCAAACAGAATTGAACTTTTATCAATCCGGAGCAATTTCTAAATAATTTGATTTATTTATAACCGGTTGATAATTCTGAAATTTTTTTTTCTCAACAAATGAAACCAAGTACAAAAATTAAATGTTTCCACTTACTCAATGGAGAGGTTGTCCAAGTTCCTTCCATGACAAAAAGAAATGAGTTACACACAGATCCTTCAATGGCTATAGAGTTCTTCAACTTCCTTACCCAAAAAGTCATGACAATAATAGTCAATTCTCCTGGCATTCCTTTCTTCCTTGTGAGAAAGAAGAGTAGCCAAACCTACTCCAAATGTTCAACTCTAATCCAAGGTTCTTCAATCAACACTTTGACCTTTCTAGAACTCATTTTTCAATGTTTTTTGTCACGACCCAAACACGATTTCTAATAAGGTCCATACTACTACTACTAACACATGCGGAGTTCTAAATTTCAAATTTAGAAAAAATAATAAAATAATTAAATAACCGACGATAAACCTGCAAGGAAGAAAGCAGGTTGCTCTGTAAAAGAACTCATCCTGTAGTCTGGAAAAAATAGGTGGACAGGAGTGAGCGTTAGACTCTGAGAGTAAAATATCAATTTTAACCACAATTTCTATAGCTATATAAAGCTAATGCATCCTAAAGAGTAGAATGCAACACCTTCATAGTTTTCATACGAATCACATCATAACAGCAAACAGTACATATATGGGAGCTGATCCCCTATACAACTCTCTTAATCCAACCTCTGCCAGCGAGTGTCTCTTAAGCTGGACTTTCGCTTAATAAACCAAATGGGGGTCCGAGTGAGTGCCTCTCAAGCCGTGTCTACCCGTCCTGTCCATATCCAATACCATACTACACGCATGCCAACGCACGCACATTGCTCCAAATTACCACAAACAACATTCATGGCACTTCATCAATTATGAATGCAATATAAAACGTGCCTAATGTTTAACTATATAGATACATATTTATAAGTGATGCATAGTCATGCTTGAACATATAATAATATCGAAATTATAATTAAAATTAATATTTTACTCACAGTACTCCAGAGACGACTGTAAAGGTTGGGTGGAGGAAGATGGTTGACCCTGATCACCTACATAATTTTATTGTGAATTTATTAGTGTTAATTCAAATAAAAATAAATCTAAAGAGGCAATCCTAATTTATACCGAAAATTCGGCAGAGTTTCTCATATACCTAGAACCTACCCAATCTGCAAAAAAGATTCAAATAAAACTTCTAAATTCTCAATTTCCACAATCACATCTCATCAATATTATATGGCCCCTCCTGGGCCCTCCAAATCAGACAATAGTCATAAATTTAAAAAATTACATTTTAGTCCCTATAATTGATATTTTATAAAAATTTACTCAAACAAGCTCTAAAAATTCTAAAATTTTGCCCCGCGGTCCTTAATAAAGTTATAAAGCTATCGCAAAAGGAATTATAATTTTCTAATCACCCATGAATATTTTATTTAAGAATATTACTCAATTCCATAAATTTTCAACAGCTAACATATTCTTAATTCAACCCAATTCAATATTCACATATTTAAACCTCTATTCTCAGGCTTCAACCAATTATAGAAAATTTAAATATCATAATCTCAAATAATTTTATATGCCCATATGCTAAAAATCTAACTAAAATCCATCTATATTTTTCAAAAATATTCTACATTCACTAAAAAATTCAACAAACACCATAGAATATCTCTAAATAATTTTAATTTCATCATATATTTTTCTTAAAATTTTTCTCCAATTTTTTCTGTTTAAAAAACACTGCATTTATGCTCCACGGTCTGAGAAATAATGAAAATAATCTAACCCGAAGCTTATCTGTGTCTCAAAAATTCTAAAAATTTATGAGGAAGCCTCTGGAAGTTGAGTCATCCCCAAAGTTAGCCGGAGCCACTGCCAGAACCACCACTCACGGTGGCTGGCCGCAGGTCGCCGGTGATATCTGCCAGATCTGATCATACCATAATGTTCCTCTCCTCTTTCTCAGTCCATAGGTGGTCTCGGATTGTCGATCCAACTGCCAGATCGTCCTAGATCTGACAAAAAAACTTGAAAAACCTAAAATTTCTCTCTTCCATATCTCACTCATCCGACCTCCATTTGTTGCAAAATTGGTATCAAAAGAAAGCTCTCGGAACAAGCTTTCCAACGCCACCTGAATCGCTTCGACGGACGTCGGATGAAGTCGAAATCGTGCCTGGAAGTTGGACCACCTGCGCGCACATTTCTCTCTCTTCTCCCTCTCTTGCCGCCATGTTAGATGGTGCTGCCGGCTGGCTGGTGGTACGCCGACGACATCCAAGGTGGGGGGACCTCTCGCAGGCCAACCATGGTGGCTGGAGGCTCGCCAGTTGGAAGAAAAATGGAGAGGGAGGGAGAGTAACGAGAGAGAGAGAGTTTTTTTTTTTTTTTGGGGGGGGGGGGGGGGGGTGTAACACCCTCACTGTAGCAATTCCGTACATTCTATTGTTCAGGTGATCGGTGTAGGTCCGGATAGCTAGAACGACTGGAAAAATATTTAGACTAAAGTAAGGAGCCATAATTAACTCAAATATTAACAAGAAAAATGTAGGAAAAATTTTAGAAATAAAATATAACCAAGTTAAATGAGCCGGTGCCCTAGCGATGGGCAACCCAGTGGGAAGTTGCGGTCCTCGCAGCTAGGAGCCCTAAACCTGGGAGAAAATTCATAAAATAATTTTTGAGACTCTAGAGAAGAGTCATTGAGGTTTCTATGGCATTAGAATGCCAAGAAAAGTCTTAGAAAAAATTTTCGATCGGTACAGACGATTTTGGCTTAATAAGCCAAACGGAGGGCATTTTGGTCATTTCGTCTTCAAAGACGATTTTTGACCGACTTGTCCAGTTAAGTAAATAATTATTATGACATAAAATATGAATAAATATTAATAAAATTGAATTGAAAATGAGTAGAAAAGAAAAGAAAAGAAAATAGAATTTAATTAGATTTATGATATAGGATGACATCATTAAAAAGCTTCCCACCAATTAGAATTTGACAAGCCAATTTATAAGAGATAAAAAGGGATAAAAAATTAACTTAAAATGAGATAAGAAACAAAAGAAACCAGCAGCTTCTTCATATGAGCCAAACCAAGAAAGAGAGAGAGAGAGAGAGAGAGAGAGAGAGAACAAAAGACCTCTATGAAAGCTCTTGCTCAAGCTTGATTTTCCCTAAGCTTTCCACCTCAAAACCCTAAACTTTCTTCACAAAAAATTATTCCTAAACCTTGAGGAAGCATAAGGCAGCAGAAATTTGAGGAAATTTTGAAGTTGGGCAAGTCCAAGTTAGGTCACAAGAGAGGTTAGTGCTTGTTTTTACATCTCTCTCTTTCTTTTCATGTCAGGGACTTAAATTGAGTAAGAAAATTGTGAGAAATTGAATAAAACATTTGTGTAGAGGTATGGATGGAATTCGGCAGCCCTATGGTTGTAGTAATTTTGATGGTTTTCATGGATTCAAAATGGGTTAGAAATGGTGTTTGAGGTATTGATATAAAATGGATAGTGAATTAGTATGTTTAATTGATGTATGTGCATGAGTTGAAATTTGAGAATTAGAGCTCTTGAACTAAATTGAGAGATTTGTGTTTTGAGGGTGAATTAGTGTTTTAATGGTCAATTAGTGACCATTTATGGTGAATTGAATTTAAATTGGAGTGAGTTGTGATATTAAGAAGTGTATTGGTATGCTACCTCTCAAGGTACCAGAATACTGGACTTGAGTCCAGTGTGCTCTAAGGGTTATAACTTAAGCTAGGTAACTCCAATTGGTACAAGGTCAATTGAAGGTTAGACTAGACACAAAATGCAACAACTTTGATGAAGGAAACTGTCCTAGAAAACTAACCTAAGTGGCTCTAAAAATTGACATAATCCGGGTGACCAATATGCAGTCCCTGGAAAATGATCAAATAAATAGTGTTCATTCATTTGGTCATAGCTCAGTGTAGAAAGGTCCAATTGATCTGAATTTTTACCAGTTGAAAGTTGAGACATAGCCCTACAACTTTCATGAAAAAAATAAACTCAAATTTTGACCATAACATATCTAAAAACTAACTTACAGTTAGTGTACAAAAACTGTAGAATTGATTCAGCCCAGAAATTCTGGAAAAATTGCAATCCGGCCAATTATGGTGTTTAGGTCATAACTTGAACGACAAAACTCTAAATGGAGTGATTCAAAAAAAGAAATGTAACTAGACATAATAAGGAACAACTTTGATGAAGAACATTTGGCCAAATTCTCATTGTAGAATGGCCTAATGGAATAGTGAACTCTAACACCCAAAATTGAAATTTTTAATTTATTCACCATTGGTTAGGAGTATAGATTGGCAACTAATGCCAACACTTTTGGGAACCAAAATGTGGTAAATTTATGTGATTAAAACTCATGTAACTATTATATATGAGAAAGTTAATATTTTGACTTAAATGACCAAATGAATAGTAACCTTACATATTAAGTATAAATATTCAAGAAATAACTTTATAATATGCCCTAGTAGGCCTAATGTGATTGGTTTGGATAGGTTGGCATGCTAATAGGGTTCTGATAGCAGTACTGCATATGATGTATGGCTCCGTGCCATTCTGTAATATGATAGCCTATGGCTATACTGATTATGATGTTATACTTGGCTTTATGACTTATTACTTTTATGGCTTATTAGCCATTATGTTTGCACACCGGGAGACACATTGTGACCGATGGTGTGACAGCCCGAGGTACCTGGTACCCAGTGCTAGTTTACTCATTTATCCAATCCGGTCAATTTGTATAGGTTACTTGGGCATGAAAAAGTATAAATATAATTGAATTGATTATTGAAGGAAGTAAGGAAATTAAATATCAAGATAAAGATCAAGAATGATTACAATAAAAAGAGGCTCAAAATCATCAAGAAAACAACTAATAAAATGCTAGAAAGAGTAAATATCATAAAATGTAATTAGCCTTCGACTAAACAATAAGTTAGTAATTATTTATTTTTTATAAGCATAATAACTAGAAAATTTTTATTTTTTATTTGCATATTATATTTTCTTGTATTATTGGCACCACTAAGCTTTATTCTTAGCGCGTCGCTTTTGCAACGCGTAGGTACTGAAGATTTGGACAGAGAGCCCAGTAGACCACAGACTGGGTGAGGCCATTCACAGTTCTGCATAGTATCCGTGTCATCTCACAGACTACAGTGCATTGGTAGGACACTAGGTCCCATTTTAGTATTTTATACTGTTTGTACTGTTTGTAATCAAACTTTTTATTTTCTCATGTATAAATTGAAACTTATGTAATATAATTTGGTATGAATGTCAGTATTTATGAATGAAATGTATATGATTATGATGTTAAAATGAATGAATGGCAAATGGAAAAATTTTGAGAATTGATGTGAAGATTGAGGAGTTGTGGAATAAAATGACTATTGGAAGTGTTTTTCACAGGTTCCGAAGAACTGTTTTCTCCATTTTTAATCGGTACTCTGCCTAATTTTCTATAAAATTTTCGGAACCTCAAATGAATTTAAAATTTCAATAAATGACTTAAATGAGTTAAATTTCACAAATTGCACTTCATATCCATGAAGAAATAAATTAAGGAAGGATAAAAATGATTGGAATAAAATATGGTATTCCGGTACACTGTGTGGCATATCTTGCTCGGCTACACTATAGACGGGTAAGGGGTGTTACAGAGGGGCTGCTGTTAAATTTTTTTTTTTTTTTTTGAATCTCTGGGAATGAACTTGGATAGACATGTTGTCCAAATTTATTCCTGAAAAATTTTTAATTTTTAATTTATCAATTCTAATTATCTTCCCTTATTTTAAAATCAATTCAAATAAATCTTATAATATTAAAAACATAATATTTTCTTTTTATTTTATTTAAATTACAGTTGTTACAGTTTTGACCTTTCTAGAACTGATTTTCCAATGTTTTCATCCCAAAGTTTAGGATCTCCTTAGAGTTCGAAGCTTCAAAGATTATGAAAAAACTTTGATTCAAGCTGCCTTTTAGTCCCAAGTGTTTGAAGTTTCAAAGATTATGGAAAAATTTTGATTCAAGCTGCCTTTTAGTTCCAAGTCTAAGAGCCTGTTTGGCTTTACTGTTAAAATTATTGTTGAGAAAGTCACTTTTTTAATATATTATGGAAAAACTTCGATTCAAGCTGCCTTTTAGTCCCAAGTATGAGTTGAATAAGATAGATTCTCCCATGAATATACAAGGCCTTCATTGAAGTTAATGAAGAAGGAACATAAGTTGTAGCCAACCACTTCCTATCCACTTGTAGAAAACATACTTGATAATAATCTTGGAGTTCCATAATACTAGCCATTAATAGTTTTGAGTAATTCAAATATTCTTTCAAGCATTGGTCTCTTGAAAACTTTGCTCCATCATTTGCTTCAAAACCCAATAAACCTAAATCCCCATATTGATGTCTCTTGCTTCCATGTTCTTGTTGCAAATAGAGGACGCATAGGGGGAAATTCTCATATGTTGTTGGATCAAATTTTTGAAGCTTAAGGCTTCGCATGTTTAGGTTGAGTTTAAACACTAGAAAATGTAAAAAAAAATAAAAAATAAAAAATAAAAAAAATACAGGAAAAAATTTCTATAAAATAAACAAAGCCTTAATTTCTAAAAAATTCGATAAATTCTATAGGTGGTCAGTATGGATTTTAAAGGTGACTCCGATCGACTTTCCATGATATAACACTTAGTTTCGCACTGAGACTATAAGACTACTTTGAACACTTATTACACTTATTTATCTTATTAAGACTAATCACTTACTTTGATATCATTGTCAAGATTGAGATTCGTCATAAAACTAGATTTTTATGGAATTTAATTTAATTAATTTTTTTTCAATTCTTTTAGAAATCTAATAATTGATAAAAAAAATATTTCTTTTAATTAAAAAAACATTTTAAAAAATATAAAAATAATATGATTATATGGAATTCATGCCATTCTCATCGAAGTTACACTAATCGGTCTAATTCCGCCATGAGGGGCTGAACTTGAAGCCCAAAATTCCAATTTTTGTGGGCTCAAAAAAGAGTTCAAAATCACAAGTATCGTGCAAATGTAATCGATCTGGCTTCAAGAAGAAAATCGATATGTGATAATAATAATAATAATAATAATAATAATAATAATAATAAATATGATATATATGCAAGAAATTTCAAAAAAAAAAATTGTTCTATTTAATATTTAAGTAACATAAAAAAATAAATAATAAATTTATTACATAGATCACAACAAAAATCATGTCGCCAAAAAGTTATTAGTACGTTAAGCCTCTATTTGCTTCTTAGGAAGAAAAAAAAATTGTATACAAAAAATATTTTTTATAGAAAATAATTTCATTATTTTATTGTAATCTTAAACTAATAATATATATTTATGCGATATATGTATAAATATTTTTATATTTTAATAAAATTATTAAAGCTTTAAAAATAAAAAATGACTTTTTCTTTTTAAGAAGATAAAATAATTTTTCTTAAAAATAATTTAATTTTTTTTAATTAGAATAATATTTTTCATTAACTTATTTTTTTGAGCGCCTCAAATATTAAAAAATAAGAAAAATATTTAAAAAAATATTTTCAGTAAAATAAAACTTATGTTGTGTATTGTATTTTAGGTTTGTGATATTTTTTTACTTATAATAGTCCAATATGAAAAAAAAAAATATATATTAAGTATATAACTATTATATATAGATAGAGATTGTTGAATCAATAACAATTTTATTATATTTTTCTTACAAATTTAAAAATGTACTCATCAAAGCTTATTTACAATTAAAAAATTCAAGCTTTGGATAGAGAAGCTCATATGTGATGCAAGCAAAATCAATTAACCACTCTAATTGTATACTGATTTTCTAAACCCAATTTGAGTTAAAATATGATATTTTAGAGGATCATTTTCATTTAGATTGGTTTTGAGTGACATTAATTCTTCCAATGGCTAAATTAAACTCTATTAGATAACATAATCTTTAGATTGCGCATGCTATAGCTACTTACATAAGCTCTCTGGATTATATAATCACATTTTTCTTCATCAAGTGACCATTGTTTAAGCCGTTACATGTTAGATTTTTCTCGCTTAAATTCGATTTATTATGGACTCGAGATACAAGATGTATGATGAGATTTATTTATTAAATATGTGAGTTTTATATATTTATATTTTGAATTTATAGTAAACTGAGTCTAGATAAAAAACTTTTTACCTGTCATAACCATAATTATAAATTGTTTTTTTTTAACTTATTTCAAATAAAAAAATACAATTTTGATGAATTTTAAATATACGATCAAAGAACAAAATAATAAGTACTTTTTTTAATATTTTTTAAATGAATTTTATGTGAAGAGAAATAAAAAATTATTATTTAGTTCCTCTATTTTGAAGAAATTAACTACTTGGTTCTCTTATATTTTGAAAAATATATTAGTTAGTCTTTATATTTTCATTCCGTATACTCTTAATTTCTTACTGTCATTTTAGGTATTAATTTGAATTTCATATAATTTCTATAATTTGAAAAACATAGTTATATAGCCTTTTTATTTTTTAATCTTTAAATTATTTAGTTCTTATAACGATAATTTCTTTTTTTTGTATATATTGATTAATAAAAAATTTTGATTTAAACTGGACAAATAAAAAAAAATAAACTGAACAAAAATGCAGAGATTAATAAATATATATTTTTAAAATAAAATTATTAAATAATTAATTTTATTGAAATAAAAAAATTAAATAGTAATAAATGAAAGATACTCGAGGGAAGCCTGAGTAGTTAGCAGTTGCAGTTGAAGCATGAATGGGGGCCGGTGGGGTGGTTGAGATCGATTAATTGAAAAATGGGACGGAAACCTTCCATACATTTGCCATGCACCATAATTAGGCTAAAATAGTTGACCAACTACCAAATAAGTTGCACCTATAATTCAATATGAGATCTCCAAACCGTACCTTAAGACTCAATTTAATTAGGCAATATGCATTTAATATCTAATCTTTTACTCTTAAGCCTTTGTTTGGAGGGGATTTTTTTTTTTAAGTAATAAGAGATTTTTCAAGATTTAAAAACCTTCAACTTTTATTTGAGAGAGTAGAAGGTTTTCCAAAGTTGGGTTTTTATTGAAAATTTTGAAAATCTCGAAAAATCTCTATTTTTCAACTCATCAAATTGGTGAGTTAATAAAAATTTTTTTTTAAAACCTCTAAATATTTTAAAAAATTATTTCCTTCCTCTCAAACATAGTATAAAATATTCATGTATTTATGCTAATTAAGTAATTTGATTGGTTTTCCTTCACATTTAAAGTGTAAATAGTGAGACTGTATTAAGTTTGAGTCTTTACATCTATTTATTTTACAATTATTCGCTTTTATAATGAGAAAGATAAAAAATCAAGCCTTTATGAGTGAGGATAATTTGATTGAATTATGCATAATCTTATATCTATTAAAAAAATAATATTATACCCCTATTTAATTTTAATTTTTATTAAAAAATAATTCAATAATTAAATTTATAACGAGTCAATTTAAAATACATATATATAGATTTTTTAAATAAAAGAAGAATGAATTAACCTCTCTTTTATTTAGCTACATTTGCAGGAATCGAATTCGATTGAAGAGAGCATCAAGAAATTACTTGCTCTATTTATTTGGACCTCTCTTTTATTTATTGTTTCTTGGAATCTTTGACACCTATGAAGAATCCTACAAGATCATGCTTAAATGGAGAAAGATTTTCAATCTGATTCTCCACTCATCTTTCATTTTCAATCTCATTTTCAAATGGAGAATATTACGATATTATAATTATTAATCATTATAATCAACGATTAGAGTATATATATTATATATTTAATAGTCGTAATGAATAAATTATCTATATTTAGACATTTTCCTTTTATTTGAGTGGGAGTTTTTTTAAAGTAATTGAAGGTTTTTCGATGTTTAAAAATCTTAAACTTTTATTTAGGAGCATAGAAGGTTTTTAAAAGTATGATTTTTAAAAATTTTTAAAAATATCCGAAAACCTTCATTTTTCAACTCATTAAATTGGTGGATTAAGAATGTTTTCTCTTTTTTTACATACTTTAAAAAAAATATTCATTTTCTTTCAAATACTAAAAAATTATGAATTTCTGAAAATTATAAAAAATCTTACTTTAAAAAACTTTACTTTATAAAATCTTATTTTAGTTTAACTCTTTCGAAACGGACAGTTCATCTCATATTCACCAATCTCATATATGTATTAAAAAAATTAGCATGCATAGATTAAAAAAAAAACTACGATATTAATTTTTTCGGGATTTTCAATAATATCTTTCTCTATAGATCAAATCTAAGTTTTCCTTTTAAAAACGCAATTAACTTTTCATTATACCCATACTTGTTGGTTATTAATATTAAATTTAAACTACCACAAGATAAATAGTTTCTTCCTCATTTATAAATTTTCTAATTATTTTAAGAATTAAAAATTTTAATAGGCCGAATATACCATTTGATAATTAAATTTTATCCAAAAAAATCTTATGACACTTTAATTAATTTACAAGAATTGAGGTGTGTTATATAATATTTATAAGAGTTGAAATGTATCATACGACATTTGAAAAGTTCAGCATGTCATGAAATTTTTTTTGATAAAATTCAGGGATAAACTTTTGTATTCCACTGATTTAATTTTTTTTAGAAAATATATTTAGAAAAAATTATTTATTTTATATTATTTAATTATATGCTAAAAAATAAAAAAAATATATTTTATTGATTATGATATAATACAGCTACTATAAATTCATTTTCATATAAAAATAAATCTATTAACTTTTAAAAGAAATATTTACCATGAAATTTGTATGCAATTAATTTAATTTCATATTAATCTGAGTTCGAAAATGACTTAAATTGATATTTTATACATCAAGGTTTTAATTTTGAGATTAGAAAATAAACTTTTTCTTCTTTAAATAATCATAATTTTAAGGTGAATTAATTAAAGTTACGATATTATAGCAATTAAAAAAATGAATAAACAAATACGCCATCGACTTGCTCATTTTTTGGCCTATTCACGTGCTTGCGGAGTTGCCAATGCCACGACACATGTGATGCGCGAAGGGAAAATGACTATTTACTCATTTAATTTAACGAAGTTAATTATTTAATTTATTATTTAATAATTGATTAAAATATTTTTATAATATTATTAAAATAAAAAAAAATGATAAGAGGTGATAAATTTATTAAAAATAATAATAAATAAAAACAAAATTATAAAAATGGGCCCAGAGAAAATAATATAAAAATTGTCAAGAAAATGCGAAACACAGTTATGAAATTTGGGTCCGACAGATTCAACTGGAAAAATTAATGATCGGTCCTTGACAAATTTTAGTTTTTAAATTATTTTATTTTTAAATTATTAAAAACTCTTTGAATCGGTTGGACGATCCGCAGATTCAGATTAAATTTAATAATTTAATTGAATTTTCAATAGCAATATTATAATATCTCTATATATATATTTGAAGGAAATTATTAAAGTTTCCTCTTGATATATTTTTATAAATAATTTAAAATTTTAATTACTTTAAAGATGTAATTTAATTAATAAATAATTTAATACATGTAATTTAATTTAAAAAAGAAACTATATAAAAATATATTTTCAAAAATAATAATATTTATCAAATTATTACATAATAATATAATTTAAATCATTTAAATATTTCTTCTATCATAGAATACTCCTTAATGAAATTTGCTTATTTCGGAGGATTAGATTTTAATTTTTAATTTAGAATATATTTTTAATTTATAAAATAATTTAAAATTTTAAAAATAAGTAATTAATCATTGAATAAAATTATTTAAAATTAATTTTTAAATAATTTAAATTTTTATTTAAAAAGTATTTAAAAATAATTTAATTTATTAAAATAATAAAAAAATATATATAATTGAGTATTATAGTTGTTGAAATGAGAATAATATTAATATATTAAAAAAATTATTAAGATAATATAATATTTTATTTGATCAAAATATAATTTTAAAATAAATAATTCATAAACCTATGATTTTTACCTCATTTTAAATAATTTTTTTATTTATAAATTAAATTATATATTATTTTATTTATTATTTATTTACTTATTAATCAAATAAAATACTCTCTTAATATAAGTCAAATTACTTTTAATTTATAATAAAACTACAAAATGACCTTATTTTCTATATTTTTTTATATATAATTTCTTTTATAATTTACCATGCTATTAAATTATTTTAAAAATATATATTTTAAAATTTAATACATTTATATAAGTATTTATTGACATTGAATTTAAAGAGTTTAAATTATTTTTTCAATAAAAATATTATTTTAAATATTATTTAAAAAATAATTTAAAAAAATTATTTTATTATTTTAATATTTTTATAATTAAAATTTATTAAATTTAATTTTAAAATTTCTTCATTAATATATTTAAAAAATATTTTTATATTTTGTTTATATAATGTGTATTTTTTAATTAATTTTACATAAACCAATATAAATATTTAAATGAGCGGAGTATTCTATAAGAACAGAACTTGCAGTCGGCAGAAGAACAAGGAAAAGAAAAGGAACTGAAAGGAAATGAAGGGAAAGTTTTCTCTTCTCCTTAGAATGGGAAACTGCGTTTAAAGCTCTCTCTATCGATAGCATGCCACAGCTCACGCACGCATTACGTGCATGAGCCTGACACTCTTATCAATCTACACACTCCAATCCCTTTCCATACTTATCATAAATCCACTTCGATACTTCCAAATTAAGTCAAAAAATCTCATTGTTCTAAGCCTTCGTTTACCTTTTGCTTTTGGGTATCATCTCCGATCTATCTAATCATTCTCTCTATTAATCTCTTTCGATCGGTGTTGGTGTTGGTGGTGGTTGTAGTGTGGTGATTTTTGGGGGATGGCGATTCCTGCGGCAGTTGTCATCGTGCCAGTGGGACTTCTCTTCTTCTCTTCTGGCCTTATTATTAATCTCATTCAGGTATCTTGTGTGATTCAATTTTCATTTTTCAGATTTTTCATTTCTGGGTTTTTTGAGATTGGCTGAATATGGTGTTTGTTCTTTTTGGTGGATTCGATTTCTGGGTTTTGTTCAAATTTGTAGAGTTCCATTTCAGTCTAGGTGTATTGTTTACTTCGTTCTGCGATTCATACTCTTCGTGTTTTACATATATATGTATTTTATGGAAATCTTTAGTTAAATCTTTAGAGTTGATTGCCTTAGATGGACGCTTGATTTAACCAAAGCTGCATGATAATGACTCTATTTTTCAGGCTATCTGCTATGTCCTTATTCGGCCATTGTCGAAAAACACATACAGAACGATCAATAGAGCTTTGGCAGAGTTGTTGTGGCTGGAGCTTGTGTGGGTTTTTGATTGGTGGGCGGGAGTGAAGGTTTCAATGCAAAAAACACATCTCTTATCTTGCCATATTATTTTTATTTTTTCTTGGTTTATAATTTCTTCAATTTGGCCTTATTTGTTGAGAAGTTTGAATAATCTTTTATGATGCTTGAGGATGCTTAAAGCACCTAATGAACTAAGCATGTTTGCTATTCAATCTAGATCGTACATCAAACTGTATTAATAATTTAGCATTTAGTATAGGTTTTGTTTCTCATTTTTTAGAAATCAAACCAGTCTGTTATCTGCTGAACTGTATTAGATCATATATATTTTCATATTATTTAATTTTTTAATATTGCATTTTTTTATATCTTTTATCGGTATATTATGATTTTTCTTGGTTTTGGCTCTCATATTTGACTTACACTCAATGAAAAAGCCCAAATTGTATTAAAAACCACATTATGTTTGGTTTATATCATAAATGATTTAGTTTGCTTTATGAAAATTTCTATATGACGACATGACCATGCCAATCTACAAGTAGCTGTATGCAATTAGTATTGTTTGTTTGTTAAGTGGAAGCTTTTCCTGTCTAAGTGTGAGAGAAAGAGGGAGGGTTATTGTGTCAAGTTAGATCCATAAAGATTATGATAATTTAATCTGCTGCTATTGGAATTGAAGGTTAGTAGGTAGGTACCTAAAATAGGATTTTGAACATGCTAGTGCTTTTAACCATTTTAAATAGATTGAATACATAAATTTACCCATAAAATAATTAAGAAAAGTATACTGAACCCATGGTCTTTTATTTTGATTTGTTATACCCTTTGAACTTTTACTTTTTACCTATTGCATCCTTTAACTTTTATTTTTATAATTAATACACATAATTTTCAGTATTTATTGATGATTTATTATTAAATATATCATTAGATGTATCTTTTTTTTCTAACTTTATAATAGATTAAACTTGATGAACTATTCTTTTTTTTTTTTTTGAAGAAATGAACTATTTAATTAATTATTAATGATTTGAGCGAATTGTTCTTATTAATTATGAAAATAAAAATGTATATGTACAGTAGGTTAAAAATAAAAAGTCAAGGATGTA
The DNA here is from genome assembly GCF_030052815.1 of Hevea brasiliensis. NCBI lineage: Eukaryota > Viridiplantae > Streptophyta > Magnoliopsida > Malpighiales > Euphorbiaceae > Hevea > Hevea brasiliensis. Next base: position 104,990,731 of record NC_079497.1, read on the forward strand.
ATAGGTCAAAATAACATGTCAAAGGTGTAATAGACTTTTCCATTTTAGTTTTGGGGCAAGTCTATATATTAGACCGTTTGGAAATAGACTTAATGTGCGCACGTACATCTTTGTGTACAATTGCACATGAATGTGATGGTCGGTCACCCTTTAGTAGATTAAATCTTTGAAAACTCTAATTCTTTGTTCTTAACCTGTTAAATTTTCAAGTTTTCCAAGTGAAATAAAATCAAATTAACTTCTCTTTCCTTTGTAAATCCATAAGATAAGTTATGTGAAAATGATATTGGGTACACAAATATTGTGATATAATTTGGTAAATGATACAAGAAGACTTACCCATTCACTTTGAAAATTTGCATTTTTAATCTTGTATCTCATTTCTATCTTCTTGAGTGATCATACAACTTGTAAGAGAGAGCTCCATATCCTTTAGTTTTGAGACCATTGATTGATGTGAAGCTATAGTCTTGGCCTCTTGGGAAGCATTGGCCTTGCCATCAGGGTGGTTATGTACTTCATTCCCTTAAATGCTTTTTTAATGCAAGTTACAACTTCTCCTTATTCATTGATTCCTTGGTAATCATTTTTTTTGTGTTTTTGGAAGTCATATCCTTCAAACAGTTTAAACTATCACCAAGGATCCAACACTTTTTTTAATGTTTCCTTGAATTATTTCCCTAGTTATAATTTTCTTTTGCTTTGTATACCTTACAAGGGTTGCTTCTTTATTTTCACTCTTATAACCCTATTTGTCTAATCATAATTCAAATGAGAGGATTTAAAAGATCTTCATTCAGCTCATTCAATTTTAAAATTAGTAAGTTGCAAAGTTAACAAGTTTAATGTCTTTTATGTGCCAAAAAAAAGTAAACAAATTAAAGGTATACTTTGCAAAGTTTATGAAGTTTGAAATTATATTTTTTGAAACAAATTAAAGGTCATGAATGGATTGATTGGAAAATCTACTCGCCTTTAAAATTCAATTCAATCTTGTATGCTATGTAATGAAATAATTATTTGTTGCACTTCAAAAATCTTGCATAACAAGTATGTGTATCAGTGTATGGAAGTTGCCCGAGCCAAGGAATTAATTTCCTCGACTAAATTCTGCACTTTATTGCTTTTTAAATTGTCCAAGGTCCAAAAGTCAACTTCATCCTTTAATCTAGCAAAGAAAAATGTGCTACAAAAATGTACAATTGTCAATGCCAAGAAGAGCATCATATTTTCTTCATATTCTTTATCAAACTTCTCTAGTGATTTGTAATGTACATTGACCTAATGCTTCAAATCCTTGTTTAGTTAATAAATTAGGCATTCTTTGCTTACTTTATCCTAATAAAAATGGCTTTTAGTAATAACCCTAGGTATAAGATTGTCTTTTTCTTTGAGAACTTTGAAAAGTTGGTGCTCGAAATTAAAATCGAGTCACCTTGTCCCATCTCTTAGAAATTTGGCTACGATGGCCTTCTGGATATATCATTTTATGGCATGTAATATGTCTTAAATAGTCTTCTTCTTCTTCTTCTTCCTTTTTTTTTCTTTAAAAAAAAACTTTTTTGCCTTCAAATTTATTAACCTTTTCTTTTTCACCACAACCAAAAATTGTCTTAGAAGTCATGTGAGTAAGAAGAGAGTCAGAAATACAGTTTTCTAAAAATATCTTTCTGCCTTTAAAAGCCTGATCAATAAGGTTGCCATAATTGGATTGTTAAGGAGATAGGACAAGGAGAATCATAGTTTTATTTCAGGCACTGATTTTTCCTAGTTTTCAAGGATTACTCAGGGTTGCTGTTGAGAAGTATTGGTGTAGAATTTAAAAGGAAAGGATGCCTAAATTCTTATTTTAACAAGACATTGGGAAGTGTTGGGTTGATTTGTTTCTTTCAATGCTGATTGATGATGAAGAAAATACATTGTTCTTCTTGAAACTGACAGTTGCATATGGTTGTAATATATTTTAGGAAGTTGATTTTTGGCCTTTGGACCATCTAGACAGCAGTACTGTGAAGGATTTAATTAAATTTAATCCTTTCAGTTGGATGATGATGAGACTGATAGAGGTTATAAGGTTAAGGGTAATGATGATGAAAGAAGCCTTTTAAATAGAATTAATAAAGAGTCTCCCATGATTGGGGACATAAATTGGAGTTTAAGGGCTTTTAGACTCTTTGAAGCTTATGATTTCAAGAAAAAAAAGAAGTCTACCAAAGAGTCGGTGAATACCAAGGAGAAGAGTCCTAGCTTGCATTGAGAAGCATTTGAGGTTATGAAGGGCTAGGCCACCCCAATGGCTGAGGCCAATGCTTCCCCTATAAAGGCTAGGCCCATTGTTTCACATCTCCTGTGGAATTTGTGCTGCCTCACTTGATGCCAATCACTGGCTAAAAATATAAAACAAGTCCTTAACTCTGTGTGCACATGTGTCTGTTTGGAAAACAAAATAATAAAGAAGCTATAACAGATGTTTTTATTTGTTGGTTGAGAGCCTTTCATCTATGGTAAATATGCAATGAAAACTCCACAAAAAAGGTGATATTTTTACATGACAAGGCCTATTATGGTTGGATGTTGAGACCATGATAAATAATTAACCCCTTGGCACTTGGGATGATATTTTTCCAAATGAGAATGGGTGTGCATTACAAAAAAATGTTCCCATTTCCTGCACTCCACTCCCAAAATAGGAAAAACAAAACAGTTCCTCCTTGTCTTAATCTATTTTCCCTTTATGTCTTTCAACTTATTCTGTAAGAGCATGCAAGACATAGCTTCTGATATTTGGTCTGACTTTTTAATTTAAAGTTCTATCTTCTGGAAAGTTAAATCTTAATCATTTGTGTCTGCAGGTCCAATTATTTACAGATCAGGAGACCTTCTGTTTATTGGGTAAGGCTAAAACATTGGTTAACCAACATGGTGGCTGTTTGTTGTTCTCTCTTGTTGGTGGAGGACAAATTTAGTTATAGTTTAAAAATAAACTCAGTGGATTATTTGTATGCTCATGCTGTGAATTTTTCAGGCAAAGAACATGCACTTCTCATATCCAACCACAAAAGTGACATTGATTGGCTTGTTGGATGGGTTTTGGCTCAGGTATATAGTTTATACACACAGCAATTTGTTTGCACTAGCAGAATACTCATGAAATGGCACAATTTAAAATATGTAAATGCTCACTTGGATGCATATGTAAATACCTGTTAGGGGTGTGCAGTTCCAGTTTAGTTCGGGGTCTACCTAGGAACCGGAACTGAACTAAAATTTTGGTACTGTTCTGGTTCAGTTCTTTGTTATTTTGGTTTTGGTTCAGTACGGTTTTGGTTCGGTTCTCGAAACAATTTTATATAATTATTTCCTTAAAAAAAGTCATATTTGAATTAACATTGAAGTTTTGAATTGAATTATTAATATATAATAGATCATATACTATATCTTTTAACTATTTCTAAATTATATAATTTTTAATTATAAAGTGTATATATAATTTAGGATTAAGTATATTATCTAATAAAATAGTATAAGTATATCAATTATAATAACATTTTAACTATTTATTAATTATGTGATATTTAACTATAAAATATCAATATAATTATGAATTAACAAATATATAGTATAATAGTACATTTATAATTAAGAATTATATGATAATTTAATGTATTTATAACTAAAATTATTAAAAAAATATAGAGAAATGAAATATAATATTATGTTGTATTTAGTTTATATATATATAAATAATACATCTAAAAAAACATAGAAAAACACACGTATAAATTTGGTTCTCGGTTCTGATTCTTAGTGAAGACCAGAACCGAACCGAACCAAAGTATCAAAATAACTTCGGTTTGGTACAGTTTCTTAGTTCAGTTTGGGACTCTTGAGAATCGTGCACAGCTCTAATAACCATCCATACAAACAAATACCCAGCTGTTGTTATTTACCATCAGCATTAGCATATAATCTATGCTCATATTGTACACATATTATAAGGCAGAAATAGTTTGAGTTAAAATGACTTATGCATTTATATTCCTGTTTTATTTGAGAATTCAAGTCTTTGTTGCTTGTCTTTGTTTTTTTTTTTTCATTTTTTATCTTTATATAGCCGGCTAATCTCTGAGTCACTTATCACAGCGGGCAGGATGCCTTGGCAGTGCGTTAGCTGTTATGAAGAAATCATCAAAAGTCCTTCCGGTATGTTTTAATGTTTTAACTTTACTGGTCTTGATAACTCGATTTAGTGTGATACCTGAAATTCAGTTCTGGTCTGTGTTTTCAGTTTAAACATAGGAGTTGAGTTTTTTCCTGCTGAGAATTGGACTATAATCATTAATTTCTGAATCTAGTCAAATCAATGGGTTTGGAACTCTGAAGAGATTTAACAATTAGCACCAATATTTTGTGTCAGACATCCATGTATGTAATAAAGAGAGGATAAGTTATCTTAATTCTTAATAGATTGTGAGTTAAAGGTAGGAACTTAGAGAGAACCAACATGCTTAGAAGATTATATTTCTATCCTCACTCGTATGGGCTCATCTTTGTTTCTTGCCTTAAAATGCTCTAGAAAGTAATCAGCAAATGTGATTAACCAGCATTAGTTACTGAAGATTCCATGATAAATTTAATTATGACATATCTGAAATATTAGCATGTTTAAGTTTTCCCTCATTTATTTCTATCTTCTTCCAGTGTGTTTTCTTTTGCCTTTTTATATGCAGTGCCATATTCATTTGTATTTGACTTGTTATTTCTGTGATCTGCACTTCCACATGCATAGAGGATAATTGCTATTCACAACATGATGTAGGTCATAGGCTGGTCCATGTGGTTTTCTGAATACCTCTTTCTGGAAAGAAGTTGGGCCAAAGATGAAAGCACTTTAAAGGTACAAGTTTGTAAGTATGTTCTAGATAGGTTTCTAGCGTGTATGTCCATTTACAAATGTTTCCTTTCCTTTATCACCATTCACATTGCCATCACCTGTCTATGTATGCCTCTTGATCCTGTTTTCAATTTGTTGAATTCTGTCTGCAGTTAGGTCTCCAACGGCTAAAAGACTTCCCTCGACCCTTTTGGTTGGCTCTTTTTGTTGAGGGAACACGTTTTACACAGTCAAAGCTTTTAGCAGCTCAGGAATATGCAGCCTCAGCAGGGCTGCCTATTCCTAGGAATACTTTGATTCCTCGTACTAAGGTCAAATTCTTGTTGCATCCTTTTTCCCTCTTTTAGTACAGCTTTCTTTTTTTGCCAAGGAAAAAGAAAAGACACCCAAGAAACAAGATCAATAGGTAAATGAACAACAAAGAAATAAGTGAATAACAAAAACATCTTGGATTGACCTGATTTATTTTATTGGCTTGATCTTTAATAATTTTTCTTTTTAAGTATATTATGGTATGGCATTATTATCTTTAAACTAGTTCTTTGTAAAGTATTTTGGCTAAAATGAATCTGCAAGGTGCAACATAATTCCTATTCTATTCAATTATTCATTATTTATGTTTAATTGCCCCCTCTGAGATATCCCATTTGTGATTAAATATTTGTTATCTTGATTTTATTTGTTGATATTGATTTGATTTTTTAATTTGAGTTTAGCCTTCTTTTGTTGGGCCATTTCCAAAATTTTCAAAGGTTTTGCCTTCTTTTTGCTGTTTCTTGTTTGAACTTCATTTATGGTGTGCATTTGTGAAACAGAAGCATGTTGGTGTCTTGGTGATAATATCATCCTAACATCATGCTTGTTTTCAGTTTTCACTGAGAAGTGCTTTTAGATGTTGTAGTGGAGTTAATGTGATCATCGTCATTCTAGACTTATCTCCCCAACCTGACCCTAACTATACAACCCACCAAAAATAAAAACAACTCAGAGATAGTGGTGTGTGGTTCCCGTGCCAGTTCGGTTCTCTGTAAGAATCGGAACCAGAATCGAATTTTTGTTCTTTCATTTTTTTGAACCAAAAGAGGAACCAAATTTTAGTTTCGGTTCCAGTTTGATTCTAAGTGCTTTTGGTTCTGGTTTAGTTCTTGCTTCGGTTCTGATGTTGGTTCCAATTCTGTTTAGTTTTCAGTTCCTATGCTCAAAATTGCAGCATCATTGCATGAAATGGCAGCATTATCACATTTCTTTTAAAAGATAAAAACAATTATATTTTTCCTAACATTAAAATATCAATAAAAATAATAGTTTAATATTAAAATAACAATACCAATATAAAATTGAAATATCAATAAAGTAACATAAACATAATTACTTACTTAAGAGAAATACTAAAATTAAACTAATAATTTTCACATAAAAATACAAAATAATACTAAATATCCATAATAAGTTATATAATATTTTCATTCAAATTATAAAATAACGGCAAATCAACAAGTATAATATGATTTAGGATTTATGTAACCAAAGTCAAAAGCACAAAAATATATAGTTTTGGGCTTTAAAGAAATTCTTTATTATATTTTCATTTAACTTTTTAAAGTTTAAATTTTGTTTGACAATATACAATTTTTACTAAATTAAATTTTGATTCACAATAATAAATATTAAAAATAAATTAATTTTAATATAGTATATGTTGGTTATAGAAATTTTGTAGATTACAATTAAAACTTTTTCAAATTAAAGATAAGATAACTAATTACAACTAATGTAATTTTAGTGAATTCAATTATTAACTTTTACTTTTAAATACTGTTTTGGTCCATGCTCTGCACTATCACTATAACTTTCTCAAAATATTTTATTTCAATCATAGTACTGGGATTTTGAGTGGGTCATAATTCAATCCTATGAAACAATATATTCACAAATTAAGTCACTTCATAACATATATCTTAATAATTATATTTTACTATCTTATATATATTTTTCAATTATATAATTTTTAACTAGAAAGTATATTATATGATTAAAACATGATTTAATCATATAATTAATGGCTATAAAGTGATTTAATGTATTTATGATTAAAAATAATAAAGGTTAATATTAGGTTACATACACTTATAATTAATGACAAATTAAGTTATATATATATATATATATATATATATATATATATATATATTAATTGCATGTAGTATATATAATTTTATTGAAACTATATAATATTTATAAAAAAATAAAAAAAAATATATAAAATTGTTTCTTTTGTTTGATTTGGTTTCAATCTAATACTGGTTCGCTTCTTGATGAAGAACCAGAATCGAACCGAAACAATGCAATAAATTCAGTTCGGTTTGGTTCTTACTGTAATGGTTCAGTTTGGTTTTTCGGTTCGGTTTGGAGCCTCAGGAACTGTATACAACCCTAATCAGAGAGAGAGAGAGAGAGAGAGAGAGAGAGAGAGAGAGAGCATCATGTCCTATCTAGGATAGTGTTTATATAACTAGACTATGAAAGATATTATCAATGAAGTATTTATTATAAAAATAGCTTGTATATAGAAAATTTATTGAAAATTAATTCTAAAGAACATGGGTCTACAACTGGTGGATCCTCTTATTAGAAAAAAATTGTGAATTTGCCGATGGGATTCAAACCTGAATCAATTGATAGAATTTGCAGCTGATTGTCATCTATTCTACATAGTTATAAAGGCTCAAGGTGCACTAAGACACCAAGGGGTCCTGGAGCCTGGGCGTTAGGCTTAGGCGCACGCCTTAATGAGGTGAGGCGCAAAAATAAAAAATCAAAGTCAAATGAATGTGAATATTCTATCAATTTTCAAATAACATAAAACTAAAAATAATAATAACTAATAAGCATTCATGTGCTAATATATTAAAACTTGAATAGTATTTTAATGTTTCAAAATTAAAGTCAAGCAATTATAAAATAATTACTGTTCAATCTTTATTAAGAGTAGCATCATATTCCTCTTCATCTTCTCCTACACCTTCATCCTTTTAATACTCATCTTCAAAATCGATATCTTCTTCATCCTCGTCATCTTTACGAACTAAAGAAGTATTATTTAATTCTCAAGTTCGATTGGTATAGATCTTCAAATATGTGTAAATGCAATATTTTTTTTTGAAAAAAATAATGACAGGTAGTATTGAAAATGGAAATATGGGAAGTTTCTAATCCAGAGTGTGATAGTTTGATGAGATTTTGGTGACTAATTATTATTAGAGATACTAATTTCGATAAATTCTAAATCAATAAATTTTGAGTTGAGTGGTAGTGCTTTTTGTCAATGGAAGTGCCTGCCGAAGGTGAATATAAAGAAGGAGCTCATTTCTAGAGCCTTGGGCTTGGGATAAGGCGCACATCTAGGCTCATAAGGTGAGGGCTTGGTGAATGTCGCCTGCCTTTCTCCTATAGAGTTGGAGCTTGATGAGCTTGGAGATTTTGGTGACCTAAGGCGCGTCTTTAATAACTATGCTCAAGGTTCACCAAGGCATCAAGGCTCCTGGAGCCTAGGTGCAAGGCGCAAGCCTAAGAGTGAGGCGAGGTGCAAAAATAAATAAATTCATAAAAATAAATTATATAAGCACTATAAACTTAATTAATATAGTATTAATTATATACAAAAATATATGTAATTTATTATTTATTTTATTACTTGTTTTTGCATCATCACCATGATCAATTAAATTATATATATGAGTGAAAAAATTATCATTAAAATGCATTATATTAATTTATTTTTAATCAAATATAATATTATATTAAAATTTTAATTTTTTATTGTATTAAAATTTTAATTTTACATTATATTTAATTTAATAATATCTTACTAAATATAACTTAAAAATTTAAATTGAATTCTATAAACTTATTATAAAAAATTATATATTCAATATAAAAATAATTTACATTTAATATTTAATTTATGAAAACTAGTATAAAAAAACATTAATAACCGCAAGTCCATTATCATCTAATAAACAAAGTTGCACTTGCCACTTTGCATATTACCATTAAAATCCTACACTGCTGAAAAAAAGAAAAAAAAATGCAGAATATAAACTCAACAGAAGAAAGAACAAAGCAGAGGAGCATGATTACATCTTCAGGAAAGAAGCAGAAAGAAAAACAGCCAGATCATGTCTTCAAGAGGAAGCAGAAAAGCAAGAACAAACAGAGAAGAAGGAAGAAAGAGAGAAGAAAAAAAATGGGTCTCTTCGCCTAGTGTAGCTGGATTTGGAACCTGGAGCAGCAGAGACTTCTTCTTTCTTCTTCTTTTTCCTCTCTTCTTCTTTCTTTTTTCCTAATGGTCTGGCTGCTGGTTAGAGAGACGTAAAAAATTTGGGTTTCTTCACCTGGTGTAGTTGGGGTTCGCCCAATGTTATTAAAGCAAAATGCGACACTAACGCCAAAGAGGATAACGGTGAGAGGGGAGGTCTTTTTGAAGAAAGGCACCATAACCTAAATTTTCTAAATTATATATATGTACAACCATAGGATTAAAGCTGGATGGTTGAAGTAGAGACGTGCTACGTGAGTTTTATGTGATCTCAAGATTCCCAATAAGTTGAAAGGAAAATTTTACTGTACAGCCATACAACCGGCCATGTTATGTGGTAGTGAATGTTGAGCAATGAAGGAGTCGTGTGTGTCTAAGATAAGAGTTGCGAAGATGAGAATGTTAAGGTGGATGAGTGGCCAAACTAGACTAGATAACGTCCGTAATGAGAGTATTAGAAAAAAGGTAAGAGTGGTGCCAATTGAGGATAAGTTGAGAAAAGGGAGATTGAGGTGGTTTGGTCATGTGAAGCGTAGACATACAGAGGCTCTAGTTAGACAAGTAGAGTACATTGAGTTAGAGGATAGAAAGAAAATAAGGGGTAGACCTAAACTGACTTGGAGGAGAGTAGTATAACATGACTTAGAAGCATTACACATTTTCGAGTATTTAACCCAAAATCGTTTAGAGTGATGTAAGAGAATTCACATAGTCGACCCCAATAAATTTTTGGGATAAAGATTTAGTAGAGTTGAGTTGAGTTGTATATATATGTACACACACCTCATTCTAACATGTCACAACAGCCATTTAATAAAAAGCATATCACAATTGACAATTACCCATGCTCCAATTATCCAATTAATAGGACCTAAACCATTTCAAAATTAACTATAAGGATCTAAATAAATTAGCCTAAACCAAGATTCCAAGAGTGCTCGATATTTTCATTTAGCCTAAACAATTAGGGGAAGTAAAGAAAAAATTGTCATGATATTAGCCTAAATAAAAATCATATCACAAATTCACGATACTCATATAACAAAATGCGTATAACAATACACATATTCCAAAAAAAAAAAACAACAAACATATCCAATAAAACAATTAAAATAAAAAAATTGTTTTGCTGCCTGGTTTAAAAATGGTATGCAGAATATAAGGAAGTACAGCGAAATAGAAAGAGAGGGGGAGAAAAAAGAAAGAAAAAAAAAAGTAAAAAGGAAAAAAAGGGGGAAAATACCGCGAGAGAGAGAGGCGTTGTGTTGATTGTTGAGAGAAGAATAGAATGGAAGAACTGGAGAAGAGAGGAAAGAAGAAGAGGAGAAGAGAGAGAGAGAGAGAGAGAGAGCTGCTGTGTGAGAGAGGTGCTGTGAAAAAGAGGAAGCAGCGTATTCTCTTTTTGGCATGACAAAAGAAGAGCCTTCTTAAGGTTCTTTTAATTTTTGTTCGATAAAAAAAAATTAAAAATAAAAAGTAGACATTTATTGCAAGAGGCGTCGCCTCCCTCGCCTCCTCCCCATTGCCTCTTCCTCCTAGGCGGTTGCCTCTTGCAAGCAAGGGAAGGCAGTGCAGGCGAGGCGCTACAAGCTCGCCTTACCTAGCTTCTTTTCTCACCTTTAACAACACTGGGCGTGCCTCATGAAGATCGCCACCTGGAGAGCTTTAAGGCATTGTGCTGTGAGCCTAGGTTGCCTTGACCTCAGGCGCGCCTTTAACAACTATGTTGTTTTACATTATGACTTTGCTTATTCTTCTGCGCAAGCACACATATTAAATTACATCTATTAAATCAGATGTGGAAAGCATGTGTGTGTGGCTTATATGAGATTCTGCGCTTTAGTAAAATTATCATGGTTTTACTAAGGAGTGTATCCTGTCTCTTAACTGTGTGCGCGCGTTTTGTCTATTGACAAAAGAAACAAAAAGTTGTAGCCTATAGGGGTTCTGCAGTGGAGCCATCCACGCATATCCTGCAGCCAAGTGGTCAAGTGGGCTGGTCCTTCGGATCCCATGTTGAATGTGGAAAGTATGTGACGTGTGACTTTTATGGGATTTTGCAACTTGGTAAAATTGTCATGGTTCTACCAAGGAGCGTGTCTTATCCCTGAGCCATGTGTGTGCGCGATATGCCTATCGGCAAAAATAAAAAAATAAAATATTCCAAAATTATTTTTATGAATTTAAATTATATTGTATTAGTATAAAATAATGAGTAATTATTAACCTGTGACAATTGCAAATAAAGATGAAGATATCTCACTTTTGTCACTTGAGTAACTAATGCTGTCGATAATTTATTTTATTAGTGTATTAACTTAAATTATTAATTTTTTTCTATTTTATTATCTTTTATAGTATAAAAATATATAAAATTTTTCTATTTATCCTGATATAAAATTTTAATATATTAAAATTAATTTTTCTTTGATATAAATAAATTTATTATTATGAAAAATTTTATTCTAAATATTTTTATTGTAAAATTTATCCATAATATATATTTAATATTTTATTTAATAGTATATTAGTTAAACTCCGATTCAACTACAATTGAATCTTAAACCTTTAACTCTTTGCCCTTCATTGGTTCAATAACCGGGGCCTGTTTGAATACCACGAAGATTTCTTTAGGCTAATAGGGTGATTTGAATATCTCATGTTTTGTTTCAGCCATGGGTTATTGAGGCAGAATATGAAGCAAATATAATAATTAGGGACAATAATATCAGTGATTTGAAAATGTAACTGCATCAAGGGTAAGTGATAGCAAGTGTTGCATTCAAGACTCACTTTGCATTAAGTTTTTAGACCTTGACCCTCACCTTTTTTTCTTCCTTCTGAATGAAAGCAAAATATGTGGCTTTGTACCCTTTTCAAATTTATATGCGCTTAGTCATCGACCTTGATTGCTTGGACGTTTGTTTCTTTCAGGGTTTTGTTTCAGCAGTGAGTAATATGCGCTCATTTGTTCCTGCTATTTATGATGTAACAGTAGCCATCCCCAAAAGTTCCCCTCAACCTACAATGCTCAGGATCTTTAAGGGTCAATCCTCAGTGGTAAGTGAATAGAAGCATAGTCTTTATTCAACTACATAAAGCATTTACTCGTATGATTAAATATCTGTGTTGTCTTCTGTTCGGTTCCCTGCTACATAATGCAATTATTAGAGGACATTAAACTTGTATCATCTTTGGGCATTGGAATAACATGGCACTCAAATCCAAGTAAAGTGAGGATCCAGAGTTTGCCACTAACATTTTATGTAATTGTGTGGAACACAATTCCTGTATTTCCTATTAATTTGGCCTTTTGGCTATTGGGCATCTTGTTATTAATTTTGACCTCGTCATGAAATGGTTTTAAATGGATAGGTGCCTGATTTTGTTGTATGTGTTTTTTCAACTGTTTACATAATCTGCCACTGCAAGTGAATCTTGTAGGTGAGTGCATGGTTTTAAATATCAGTTAATTTGGGAGTATGGTTGGAGAACATAAAATTATTTGACAAATATTCTAAAATGCTGAAATTTGAGGTTTTGAATGGTTCAGATATCTGCCAAGAAAGAACTCTATGGATTCAGATATCTGCCAAGAAAGAACTCTATGGAAATATCTTCGTTTCTTTTATTGGTAAAAACTCTGTTACTCTCTTGCAGGTGCATGTACACTTAAAACGGCATTTGATGAAGGATCTACCTGAAACAGATGATGCTGTTGCACAATGGTGTAGGGATATATTTGTTGCGAAGGTATGTGTGTACTGTTCAACTAGTGTCGCAGGATCTAACTTTATTAGTTTTTTTAATTTGTATCTGGAACTTTACATATGAAATTGCAAGGAAAGTGAGAGTGAACTTTATGATTATTTGAGGCCAATGTGTATGAATGCCTACTTGCTCAACTTATTTATCTCGTATCTGCAGTAATTAGTGTATCAGTTCATTGTGATTTTTTTAGTATTTGCCTTTGGTGTGCTAGGATGCATTATTGGACAAGCATATAGCGAAGGACACGTTCAGTGACCAAGAATTGCAAGATATTGGCCGACCTATTAAACCTCTTGTGGTGAGACATTGGTCTTATTCAAACAGCTGAACTGCTGCTTAAATGCTTTGACAAGGGTGGTTTACTGGTTTTCCACCTTTAGGTTTAGAGTTTGCAGTTCTATTAATTCTTCTTTTTTTTTTTTTTTTTTGAACAGGTTGTTACGTCCTGGGCATGCTTGCTTGTTTTTGGGGTCTTGAAGTTCCTCCAATGGTCTTCACTTTTATCATCATGGAAGGGTATTGCAATATCATCATCTGCACTGGCCATTATTACTATCCTTATGCAGATATTGATACGCTTTACTCAGTCAGAGCGTTCGACCCCTGCCAAGGTTGTCCCAGCAAAGCCCAAGAAAGGAGACCCATCAGAAACAGGACAAGACAAACAACACTAAGTCCCATCCTGTTAGTTAAATCTCACATATATCAATAACTTCATCAAAAGTCATTTTTGTGAAGGTACATGTAGTGTCTCACTTTACAATTTGTATGTTTTCATTATAGACTAGTTGGAGCAGTAATGTCTTTGGCTTTTGTTTGTTGCACAGTTTGTATGCATATCAATTCATTCTTGGCCAGTCGATTAGGTTAATTCTGTACATTGTATCAGCAATGGCTCTAGCATTATGATCAGTCCTTTGCCGCCCGCCCCTGCCGCTCACCGGTCTCTTTCTTTTTTTATTGGCACTATATTTTACTGATTTTAGAAGACCAGAAATTGAAATACTTGCATACTGGCACTTTTTCTTGCAAAATGAACTTTGCAATAGGGTAGCTCTCTCCTACTTGCATGTTGGTTCTTTTGAGCCCTATGCTATCCTATTATTCTTATTTTAATTTACTTGCCAGATAGAGAATCTACTTTTTGTGTTGTATAGTTACATGAACAAAATTAGAGAAAAAGGAGGTTTTTTTATCAAAACAGGAAGAAGGATATTGTTATGACTAAGGAGAATAAGGGTGTTGAAAATAAATAGAGAGCCTTTGGGGTTGAAATTGTGATAAACGAATATTTTGGAAAGTTAGTAGAGTTAGCTAGGAATTAATTAGAGAATGGCGGGAACATTACTGGAGATCTAAAAATGTATAAATAACAACTATTGTAACTAAAGAAACTATTCCAGAATATTATCAATGAAATCCTCATTCTTTTCTTCCTAAATTCCATTCTTTCTCCCTTCTTCTTTCTTCTTTTATTCCTTCTCCCCTTTCTCTCTCTATTTGCTCTCTAATTTCTATTCTTTCTGTGATGGAGAATCTGGTTACATAACAGTTGGTATCAGAGTTTGATTCTGAGGTGGAATTGCTTCCAAATCTTCTCACTGTAGTTGCAACTATGGGCAGATGAATGGGAGTCTCCTCAATTCCAGGTTTTTCCCTCTATTCTTTGTCATCTTCTTCTTCTTCTTCTTCTGTTCTATCTTCTTCCTTTCTCTATATCTTCTTTCTTCTTCCCTAAGATTTCTTCCCTCTCTTTCCTCTAATTCTTCTTCCTTCTTCCCTAAAATTTCTTTCCTTCTTTGTCTTTATTTCCTTATTCTTCTCAGCAGATCCTGTTTCTTCTTTCTTTAAATTCTTTAATCAAATTTCCTTTTTTTTTTCCTGTTAATTTCTGGTTCTTTCTTTTATTTTTCTTCTTTAATTTTTCACTTCCTGCATTTCAAGAAACCTTTTGCTTGAAATTTCTTGAAATTTTTCTATCAAGAATCAATAAAACCGATATCGTTCTACTTCTCTTTTCTCTGATTCTTCCTTTTAATTCTGTTTCTCTTTTCAACTAATCTCTCTCTCAGATTATCTTTTAGGGTTTCATTTCACTTCTGTGTCGGATTTCTTTTGTAGGTTTGTTTCAGTTGACATCTTGTAGAAATATCAAGAAAATATCTGATTCTTTCCTCTCAATTTCCCTCTTTTTTCTCCATTTTCCCTTCTGCTTTTTTGTTCTCCTACACTTGGGATTTTTTTTCTCTTTTCCCTTCTTTCCGTCAGTTTTTCTCTTCAAGAACTGTTAAGGGTATCCATGGAACTACAACCTCGGCAAGAAAAGATCCTAGTGGTTGTGCTTGAAGGTCTCGAGAGAATACAAGAAAAGTTGTGGAGCACATTTGAGAAGCTTGACTTCAGTAAACAGAAAATTGATAAAGGTTACTTTCTTGGAAATTCAGACAAGCCAAATAAAGACCAAGATGGCTCAAGTGAAGTTTCCCATAAAAATTAACAGGGCGCTACTAAGATGGTGCACGATTTTCTTGCTAATATGTCTAGTGTAAGTGAGGACTTTGAGGAGGAGAATGATGGAGATGTAGAAGACATAAACCCTGAAATTGAAATTTCTTGAAATAGTGGCAGTGAAATGGGATTGCTGATTCAAAAGGGAGAGACAAGGGTTTTTTATGTTAAGAAGGAGGATGACCTTCTTGTTGATGCAACAACTTTTCAAGGTGACGGGGAAGAGGAAGAGGTTGATATTATTGGTAATGGAGAGGAGATTGTCCCAGAGCAATCAAATCCAGTGGAAAATGAAGACATGGCTGATGGTGATGCTGTTTTGCCATTGACATCAAATGGTACCTCATGCTAGGAATTATTGGGTACTAGAATTTGAGTTGTGATTCATATAAAAATGCTGAAGAAATATCTAATTTGTCTTTCTCAAAGGAAAGGGTTCTGGAATATGCATGTAATTCCCTTTTTTTTTTTTTCTATGTTAGTGTTATTCATATTGAAGTTGGGAGGGCAAGGCTCCGGCAGGGTACTAAAAGGGTTCCTATAGTTTCTATTCCCAGAGATACTCTTGTTGGTATTCAACAACTCATTAATAGGCACTATCAGGCGTTTGTGGAACAAAAATTTGAAGAGCAAATTTCAGGGAACCATAAGGATGTTTCTCTTCCTGAGAATGTTTTGATTAAAGGAGGAAACATGGTTTGAAGAAGAAGAAAAGTAATGGGATCTTGGTGGTATTTTATTTGAGCTGAGATAATGTAATCATATGAAATTCAAAGAGAATGAGTTTGAAATCAAGAGAAGACAAAGAAAGAAAATGTGTGTTTTGAGATACTGCAATCATTTACTACTCAAGAGAATTGAGTTTGAAATAAGGAGAAGGCAGAGGAAGAAAATAAGGCTTTGTTGTAGTTGTTTGTTTACCAAAGGAGACTTAGGTTTTAGCATGCAAGATATTAGTTTTGAGCATCAAAATTTATTACAGGTCCTAGTAGTAGCATGCGGTCTATAATTGCAATATGGTTTTATTGATTGTTGTTCCTTTCTCCATTCTTGACGATAAGAATGACTTCAAGAAGTGAAGAATGTTATGACTGAGGAGAATAAGGGTGTCAAAAATAAATAGAGCGTCTTTGGGGTTGAAATTGTAATAAGTGAATATTACAGAAAGTTGGTAGAGTTAGCTAGGAATAAGTTAGAGAATGGCGGGAACAGTGACTAGATAGATTTTAGATGTATAAATAACAACTATTGTAACTAAAGAAATCTATTCCAGAATATTATCAATGAAATCCTCATTCTTTTCTTCCTAAATTCTATTCTTTCTCCCTTCTTCTCTCTTCTTTTATTCTTTCTCCCCTTTCTCTCTCTTTCTCCTTTCTAATTTCTGTTCTTTCTGCAACGGAGAATATGGTTACATAACAGACATTTGGAAACAATAATAATTAAGCCTTAATCCCAAACTAATTAGGGTTGATTATAGATATATTTTTAAAATTTTATTTCACCGTTCAGCACTATCAAAAATCAAATTTGCATCTCATCCCAATCTTTATGTCATAAGTATTTATATCATTAGAAATTACTGAATATTACGTTGGTCGTCAATCAATTGCAACGCTTCTCTTTTATCCGGGTTTGGCAGCAACTGTAATCTACTAAACTCAGGTAAGTGTAGTTAACGAGGATATTTAGAAAATAATGCGAAATTTTGATAACATCAGGATTACCAAAATTGATAAATAAATTCTACAAAACAAGAAGACGGTAAGAGATAGATATTGCAATTAAAATATTTTAATAATAATTTTAATATTTTTCATGCATAAAATTTTTTAATATATATATTAGCAAATATTAAAATTGATAAATTTTTAATAAAAACAATCTAAAAATTATGATTTATAATTCGTTAGACCGGATCCATTAAACTCTTCTTTTCCTTTTCGATTTCAAATTGCTTAATTATTTCAATATTTTTTTGTTTAAGTGATGAAAATAAAAAAAAATAATCATTAAATTAAATTGTTCAATTAGCTGCTATAGTTGCTAATGATGCTCTGTTTCCTTGAGTTTAATAAAAATAAGTGAACCTGTACTTTGTGTGAATTTATTTTTAATTAAATTAAATTTTATATAATTATTTTTTAAAATTAATTTGAATATATATATTCAATAAAAGGAAGATAAAATAGAAAGACGAGACGAACATGAAAATATGAAGAAAGTAAACTAAACTTGCAAATCTAACAGGAATCAAAGGCAATTTAAAATATCTAAATATAAGACAGTGAAATAATAAGAAAATATTACAGAAGAATTCCAAAGAATCAAATGAAAAAAAAAAAAAAAAGAATTTGGCCGTAATGATAATTTAATCAAATTAAAATATATTTTATTATAATTTAAATAATTTAATTATTTTTTATATTATCGTGTAAAAACTCTAAATTGACAGATAAAATGGATGCACAGAGTATTTTGCAAATTGTTGCGCCCTAAAATCCACTTTGGAACGTTATCTAAAATACAACTATATGAGCTTTTTGTGAATAAGTGAATGAAACATTAATCCCAACCTTTGAACTCAATAAACTACTTTCCCAAATTCCAACATTTTAGAGAAGACAACCTTCTAAGTTGATCTTCTGACCCAAACAGGCATAAAAAATAAAAAAAAAATTTCCTCAGGGAGTTTAGCCAAATTTAGAAAAGATTTATGGGATATATATATATATATATATGTATATATATATTAAATTATAATAAATTTTGACTAATTTAAGAAAAATTATAAAAAATATTGTAAATATAAGTATTACATGATTATAATTTTGGTTATTATATAACTTCATCATACAAATTCTTTTATCTAAAAAATAAAAAAACAGTTGGCATCAAAGTATTATACAAAATCTTTGGACAGAGTAATGATCCAAAAGTTGAAAAATAAATATAAACATTAAATTGCTAGATTATATGGCATAATGTTATAAGATTAAAAAAATTCACATATATAATTTATATTATATATAAATGAATGAAGGGAAAACATTGATTATATCTAAATTGCCCTTTATTCTTAAAACTAGGAAATTACATGTACTAATGCATGTAACTATTAATAATTTTAATTTATATATTTTCTTTTAATTTTAATATATAAAATAATGTAATATTTTAAATTTTTTACTAATTATTTTAAATTTTAATTTTACTATTTTTATCTCTCAAACTCTTTAATAAAGATTTCATATTATATATATATATATATAAAAATAAAATGACCACTTATTATAGTATTAATAGGATAATTATTGAATAATTTATAACTTACATATAACAGATAATGCGGCAATTATGAAGGAGAATATTATGTATCAGATTTTTTTATTAATTATTTTAAATTTTATTTTTATTACCTTTATCTTTCAAATTTTTTAACAAAAATTTCTTAATAAAAATAACTAAAGCATATATATATATATATATATATATATATATATATATTGTAAAAAATGGTTACTTATTATAGTATTAACAGGATAACTATTAAATAATTTATAATTTACAAATAAAAGAAAATGTCACATGTCAGACTTTATCATGTTCTAGCCATGTGATAATATTTTGAAAAAGAATGCTACGTGACAGACTCTGGAGAATACCTTCTCTCTCTCTGTATGTGTGTGTATATATATATATATATATTAAATTTAAAGACAATAATATATAATCCATATAAATTTGTCGCTAATACTATTTAACAACAAAAAAATTTGTCACTAAATCCTTTATGAAGATACAATATTTTATGTTATCTATAATAGCTTTTAGCAACAAAATATTTGTCACTAAATACCTACCAATTTTATTTTTTAATATTACAATAATTAATATTAATTAAAATTTTAATATTATTTTAATAAAATTAATAAATATATACATATGTAAATATATAAATTTAAAATTCTTAATTCTATTTATAATTAAATTCTATTTAATTAAGTTTTTTTATTATAATTCAAAATAAAATTTTATAAAAAAAATAACAAAATCGAAAATTATTTGTATAAAAATCGTTGCTTTCTTTATCTTGAAAAAATTTAGTTTGTTTTGTAAAAATTAAACTAAAAAAAGTCACTTTTGTTAAAATAATTTGATATTTTTATAAAATTTAACTAAAAAAAATTTACTTTTTTTTAAGTTTTATTTTTTTTGAAATTATTGATGAATATCAAATTATTTAAAATGATAATTTTATTTTTTTTATGGATTTTTTCTTTTATGGCCAATTTTTAATTAATTATCAAAATTTATTACTTTATTTTAATGTATAAAAATAAAATGAAAATAAAATATATATTAATAGTGTCATTGTTTACTTAAATGCAATAAATGATGAAATTCTTAAACAAGTGAAAAATAAAAAGACGATGGAAAAAAAATTGCATTAAAAGGCTAATTGCTCATAAATTGCAAGTGTGTATATATATATATATATATATATATATATATATATATTCTAAATAACGATGTCATATTCACTATTATTTTCTATTTTTTTAATTCTCTAAATTTTATGAATAAGATTATTCTTACATGCACAAATTGCAAAAAAAAATATTAACATTTTAACCATGACTTTGCCTATTGTGACCTTTTGAATTCAATAAAAGTAAAGTTATAATGTAATTTTTTTTTCAATGATTTTATACTTCTAAACTTAATTAAAATAGAATTTTAGTAAAAAAAGAATTTTTTTTGATGATTTATAATTAATTAATTTTTTTAATTTTTAATATTTTAAATAATATAAAGAGAATTCTATTCACTTTAAAATTAATTGTAATTTGCAATAATCAATTATATATATATATATATATGCAATAACAAAAAATTTATTAGTAATATATAAATGTCGGAAGTGGGAGAGGGAACATTGACATTACCTAAAATTCCCATTAAAAGACTCAATTTAATTGGTTATTATAAATTAATTTATTTAAATTTTTATTTTTAAATTAATTTTAGAGTTTATATAAATATAAAATTCTTAATCTTATTTGTACTTCAATTCTACTTAATTAAATTCCTTATTATAATTTTAGTAAATTTAATTAACTTTTAGAATCAACATATTTAAATAAAATAAAATATCCTAAAGAATATTATTAATTAAATAATTTAATATTTTTAGCATAATATCTGAAATAAGTATTTTATTTTAATTTGAGTACTATATAACTTATTTCCGTGTTTTAGTATACATTCAATATGTAAATAATTTTTTATAATAATTAATTAATTATAATGACATCTATGGTAAAAGCATATTTACAATTTGGACAAATGAAAAATTAAAAAAATCATAATTAATTTTTTTTATTGTAATTCTACTAAATTTAATTAATTTTTAAAAAATAATATATTTTAAAAAAATAAAAAAATCCTAAAATTATATATATAACTCTAATATGTTGCTGTTGGTGATAATTTTCTTTGCCAATTTTAGCTCTTTACAGATTTAGGTTAAAGCATTAACAAGACAATTATTTAGATCCAATTTCATCTTATGAAATCTAATTCTAATTACAGAGGACATCAATGAACAATAGAAAGATAATAAAGGAAATATAGAAAACACAAATGATTTGACATGTTTTCATTTTCTTTAACCATAGCAGCAAGTCCCCTTAAAATTTAATTAATTATTTTGATTATACATTAATTTGAATTTAATTAATGTGTCTATAAAAATTTATGTAATTTTTAACTATTATTTTTAATTATTAACCTCAAATAATCATAACATAAAAATAAAATTTTTTTTTATCAACAATATATTTCTAATAAGGTATAATTTTAAATCTTAAAATTTTAACTCTTTCAATAATTTTATTATTTTTCAATTGTTATATTATAATTATCATATTTTTTTAATTATTTTTCTTATCAGTTTTATTATCATTATATTTAATTATTATAATCATTTATTTATGTTAAAACTTCTATCATTTAGATTTTGTTTTTTTTTTTTTTGAAATTTTTAGCTTGGTTGGCTTTTTTTTTTATATATATATATATCTCGGAAAAGAGGGAAATAATTAGAGAACAAAAATATCTTTTATATTATTATAAAATTATCATTAAAAAAATTTAATATTTAATTAAATAAAATTTAGTGTTAACTACATATTAAAATCAAGAATTTAAATTTTTAATCAAATTCAAGTAGATAAACCACGTTATTTGTCATAAATTTATAGCATTTTCTTTAATTATTTGTATTAATAAAAATATAGTTTTAATCAAACTTAAAATTTATTTTTATATATAAACAAATTTTATTTATTTCATTTTTATTAAGAATAAAAATAAATAATTTTATATTGTCAAATTATTGTTCAATATAATAAATTAAAAATTAATTTTTATTAAAATGTTTAATAAAATTGTTATAATTACATTTCAATTTTGACTAATTTAGATAAATAGAATAAAACTAACAATAATTTTACAATTTTAATAAAATCAACTAAAATTTTAAAAAAAATTAACTAACAATAATTTTTTTTTTAACTAATCAGTCCTACTTTCAAATTAATTTTATTCTTTACATCAATAAAATATTATAATTTATAAAT
Source organism: Hevea brasiliensis (assembly GCF_030052815.1). NCBI lineage: Eukaryota > Viridiplantae > Streptophyta > Magnoliopsida > Malpighiales > Euphorbiaceae > Hevea > Hevea brasiliensis. Next base: position 105,012,866 of record NC_079497.1, read on the forward strand.
ATATTAAAAATTTTTAAAAAGTACTATTTATAAAAATTATTGACACTTTATTTGGATATTTAATTTTTGAAAATAATAATAAATTCTAATTTTTTTCCTCCATAAAAAAAAATTATATATATATATATATATATATATATATATATATATATATATATATATATATTCTCATAAAAAATCAATAAAACCCATGATGAACAAATTTCAACAAGCAAAATTTGAAGATTAAAGAACGAGTAAATAGGTTAGTGGGCATCTTAGCATTGTCCAAAAGGATATTTATGATTTATATTATTTATGAAATTTTTTTAAATATATTTATAGAGATAGATGTATATATTTATCGCTAATAATATAAATAATGATGAAAAATGTGTCGCTAATTTATATTAATTAGTGACTAATTATCTTTTTTTTTGTGAATAGTAACTAATTATCTTTGGTGACAATATATTTATCACTAATTAATATTTTAAACAATGAGAAACTATTTTATATAAATTTATTGTTAATAATCTTAGTAATGACATATTTGTCGCTAATACTTTCAGTAATGAGAAACAATTTTATATAAATTTATTGCTATATCTGTCGTTAAATCTATAAGTAATTTTAATTACTAATATTATTACAGTTAATATAAATTAAAATTTTAAATTTATTTTAATAATAATAATTCTACTTATACAAAAAAACCATACTATAATTATATATTTTAATTTTATAGGTATTATTAATTTATTAAAAAAATTTGTTTAGTTTATTATAACAAAATTAATAAATGACCTTTTCAATAATGAAGTTCTTCCACTAATTTATTTTTTTAATTGTTCTAAATATTTACAAATTTATAATATTATATTGTAAAACTACTATTAAAAATTAACTATTTAATTACTTATTTAATTAACATAATTATAAAATTATCATTAAAAATTAATTATTTAATTAAATAAAAATTTATATTTATATTATTATATGTGAAATAATAATCTTATTTAATGACAAATATTTTATTTATTCTAAATTTATAACTATTTATTATAAAAAAAAATTATAACAGATAAGGTTTTCCATTTAAATATTATATTTTTACTTAATATGATTCAAGCCTAATTAACTTTGACGTTCAACATGATTTTTTTTTTCTTTCTTCACTATATTTTTGTGTGTGCTTTTTTTTTTTTTCAATGAGCAAAATTTATTCATAAGTCTTTAAATTTTTTGAGTTTTTATATATCACATATATCATTATTATGAGGGTAATTACACAATGAAATCATTAGGATTTAATTTGTTATTATTACCAATATCAAATAAAAGTATGGATTTTGATAGGGTACTTGCGAAAAGCAGAATCTAATTAATATTTTTAATATCTTAATTTGTCCCAAATTTAATTATTATTGTTGAAAAAATATTGTTTAATTTTATATTTTTAATTAATAATCAATGTAACAAATTTTTACTAATAATTTATATTTTTAAATTTAATAATTCTATAAAATATTTAAATTTTATTTTTTAAAAATATAATATAATTTATAATTAAAAAAAAATAAAATACTTATTAAATATATCAAATAGATTTTAAAATTAGTTGTATTAAACAAAATAATAATATAAAATTTCAAGATATAAGTATAATAAAAATAAAAATTTTTGAAAGATAATGCACTAAACTACAATAGATATTTTAAAAATTATCTTATTTTTAATTTTATAAATAATATTTTTACATTAATCTATCTAGTTAATGTCACTATGCAAGTTAACATTATATAAAAAATAAAATATATGCAAATCAATCTTTTTTTTAAATAAAATAAAATAAATTAAACGAATTCCATTCAATAATTAACTTACATTTATTATTAATTTATTTTAATTTTTAGATATTTTTATTTATTTATTTTTTAAAACTCATTATTATATTATTTTATTATATTACATTTAAATTTATAATTAAGCTAATATTATATGTGAATAATATAATACATAACTTTTATAAAAATAATAATTCTTAAATTGATAAATATTTTTATTTATATAATTAATTAAAATAATATTAAAATTAATATTTTAATTGAAATAACAAAAGTAATATTTATAATACTATTACATCATATATAAAAATTAATAAAAAAATTAAATTACGAGTTTGTATTATGAATACAATAACATACAACCACGCTGCAGAAAAATTAATTTAAAAAATAAAGGAATTAAATATTTAATAATTAATATTGATCAAATTTTGAGGACTATTAATTATTTACCCAATTTCTAGTAGCTTCGGAGTTAGAATGAATAAATTTTGATATTTCGGACTACTTTGTAATTTGTAGTTTGTCTCTACTACAAACATCTGCGCCTCTACGCCGCCGAACAATCATCTACGTCACGCAGCGCCCAAGACGAACTTTTCTGCATATTGCGGCCGTCTTCTCCTTGCCGAAACGGTCATCCTATAACTGCCCGGACCCTGTTTTGCTGCTACACCCTGGCAAACCGTGTTCGAGCCGCGGCAACGCCTATATGGCCACCACAGAGGTTGTCCCCACTCTCTCTCTTTTTCTCTTCATGTGTTTGTGAATTTCATCTTATATTATGTTAATGTTAATAGCTTATGTTTTACATTGAGAAAAGGGAGCGAAAGGCAAATTATTTAGATTTTCATGTTTTTGTTGTTTGGTTATAATGCCAAAAGTGAAAAAAACTCAGTTTGACTATGCGCAGCTTTGTCGTTGTTATTTATGTTTACTTTTTGTATTTTATGTTATTTAGTGAGAATTCTTAATTTCAAATTGATATGTTCTATTTGGCTACTGAGATAATGTGTCAAGATTGAGACGAGAGATAGCTTTTTAACGTTTTATATTGGGCTTTTGATTGATTGCTTGAACAAACTTTTGATGAAATAAGTCTTTATGTCAGGCTTGAAATGGTGTTCCTTCTATGGTTATGTACAATCAGAATTGGGTGGATTGAATTTGTAACTTTTTGTTATGTAAAAATGAGAGCTTTTAGTTTTTCTTAGTTATTAATTGGACTATTGTTCACAATTTTTTGGTTGGTATTTTTCTGCAGTGTGCAACCGAGTCCATTGACTCAATAACTTTCAGTTTCTTAACATAGCATAGTTTTGTAAAGATCACAAATCCCAGATTGCTTGATCTTGTGGAGAGGCCTGTGCCTGGTGGGCTATACGATGCAGCACTGGGACCACTAAATGAGAGGACAATATATATTTCTGCTATATTTATAAAAGAAAAAAATGTGCACACAAGTTTGTGACTTGATATTCATACTTTCAAAGACTATGAATCCATGTGCAAATTAATTTGTGCACACTAGAACTTCTGAATTTTTTGGTTCAAGTGACGCTTGTGTTTTATATCTGCCTAAAATTGGCGGATTAGATTTGTTATTCAGTGCTAGTTATACTAATTGGTTGTTAATTGATGTTTCAATGAAGCAGAGCATGAGATTTTCCTTTGATTTTATTGATTATAAAATGTTTCTGTAGTGGACAATTCTCCATATGAAGTTCCTGGACTAGTGGTGGGTGAAACCTTCGTGGGCCACATCCCTTGCCTGCATCCCAATCCCAATTATTTCTTGTTCTTTGTGTGAACTGAAAGAACCTGAAATTTGTATTGTATAAGTGGGTTGGCATTTCATGGATAAAACAACTGGAACTCATCATAAAAGGTGATAGCGTTGGGGCTAAGATATTAGATACAGTCTCACCAAATGAAGCCTGACAGTGATGGTAGCCATGAATCTTGTTCTACAATTCATTGCGGAGCACATTGTCACAATGTTGAGCATATGAAGCTGCAAGGATGGACATCCCTTCAGTTTTTAAGAAGTGTAAGAACTGTGAGAAGGCAAATCCTAACATTACCAAACCTATCTTTGGATGGTTTCACATGGTATATTGGTTAGTATACTTCCAGAATTATTTTGTTTCTATTTTATTTTATTTTTCAGTTTTTTAATAGATTTTGCAATTCGAACATGAATTATCAACGGAAATTCATAAATTATCTTTGGAGGGCATATTTAATATAGAAAAGAGTATGATTGAATCAGATTAGTGTTGATACTTTTGTAGCCAGATAGAAACTAACCAAAATTTTTCTGTTGCATACACACACATGCTCTCGCAGACTCACACACACCTGTTTTCTTCTTCTTTATCTAAGAAAAACAATTGAAATGTAATCTGAGTAAAATAATATATTTCTGGTCATTTGGTATCATAGCTTGTAGAAAGGTTTTTGGCTACATTCATTTGTTTTCATCCTGTGCATTATTGCTTTCTGCTAAGCCATGTTAATGAAAATTTATGGACACTCGACATTGATGTACTTTTGAATATGAGGGTAAAAATTGCTTCGTTTTGATGCTGGGGTCGTACATTAAATTCAATACAGATTACAAATTATTAAGGAAATTTGTATTCTTCCTTATAAATTTTGTGTTAGATTCAAGTTTGTAGGACTAAAATGAAAAGAGAAAAATAATGATGTCTTGTGATTCTATATTTTCCTTGTAAGTTTATTGACTACAAATCTTCAACAGATGTTTGGAATGTGACTGAAATTGTCAAAATTGTTTCACTTATAAAGTTTTTGATCTTATATTGTATACAATTCTTGCAATATTTTAACTGTCAATTTGTTTATTTGGATGGTGGTACTAAAAACCCCCATCATAGGAGTTCTTGCCTTCTTCAAATCAACGTTACATCGGTAGCATTTCTTTCATTCAAGACTTCTGTCTCAGACTGCTATTAGATATGTTCCTAACCTGATAACAAATTTTCACAAGCATATCATATTGCTGTGAACCCCTAAAAAAGCAACATTTTAACTTTTGGCTGTGATCATCATGCTTATATTTCTTTCTCTAACATTTGATGAATTCAAGTTTAGTTGAAGAAGTTCTTTTGTGATCTTTATTGTTGTTGCCGTTTTATTTCCCTATCTCCTGCTTAACTAATGGACTTCAAGAAATAGTACTGAGTGATAACATATCAAATTGTTATGCTTATGCTTGTTTTCTTGTTGTAATCTAATGATCATATGATATTCTTTCTTTTGGTAGGCATTTGTTCTGTCTTTCCCTTGATTATTTTCCTACACAAACAAATCTCTGGTCATATGATCATTTCCTGAATCTCATGTTATCTTGGATTGTTTGCCTGAATACAGACTGCTTTATTGATTTGAAAATTCATTTGTAATGTTTTCTTATGGATTACTTAGTTTTTGCCGCTTATATTGGTCCTAACATGTGTTGTGATGCCATATTTGTATTTTTCTGGCCTGCGTTAACTTTTTCCCTCTGTTTAATGGCTGTAGAGTGGTATATCAGATGCCAGTATTAGAGCAAATGTGATAAGAGCCAAAATGCTAGGAGGGCCATTAACTCGTGAAAGTGAAGGGATGAAGGATGTAGAGGATACTGCTGAACCTCCAGAAAACCATGATATTGGTAGGAAGAGGCATAAGAGAATAGGTGGGCAAGTGGCTCTTGAGTTCACCAAGCAGAAAAGTATTTTTTTTCCGTGCAACTTTTATCATCAAAGGTATGCTTCGTTGCGGCATTGGCAAGTGCCTTTGTTTTATGTCTTGGCTGATGTAATTGACATGGGTTTTCCTGTGTGATAAAACACATTCTGATAAGAAAATGTGTTGTAAAAAAATTTTTTTTATTGGAAACTGTATTTCTAAACTTACTTATTGCAGGTTAAAGATGTATTAGACCTTTTGTGGGAAAATGAGATCTGTCTTTGTTCATAACTGACCTTCTGTGGCAAGGATTTGAAGAGAAAATGGCAGGGCCTTCTATGTTCTTTTTATTGACTATTTTAGTACCTCCCATCAAATTCTAGCCGCCAACAAAGGGAGGTGATTCTGTAAGTACTTATAGAAATTCTTGACTCTGGGAGAAGCACTTATCATAAAAATACGGGAGAATGGTTTGGTAGTTGCATTTCCATTAAAATCGTTTCAATGTCATGGCAGTCACTTGGGAAGTTTCAAGTGAACGATGCTAGATATTTTTACACATTTAAATTAACAAAGAGAAGGTCTGTGTGCTTTCTAAATGCTGTTTGGGAAGGAATTTGTTTTCTCTACTTTTTTATTATTTCAATTTTTGTCCCCAATCAAAAGTTGGGATTGGAGGTTGGTAAGACTACATAGGCTTCATTTGGCATTGAGGTTCTAGGCCAAAAAAGCGCTGTTCAATAAAAGCATCATTTTTTATGTTAAAAAAAAAAGTTTGGAAAAAATTATTTTGTTATTTTGGAATTCACATGAATAAAATATGTCAAATTTATGAAATTAATTTTTAATATCTTATAATTAACATATTTATAAAGGTGTTTTTCTCAACAACGGCTATAATAGCAATGCCAAACAGATTTCTATTTATGTTCTTGTGTAAGCTTGGGCAATTATTGCTTTCTATTGAAATATTAGTTGATATAATGCCCAAGGAAATTTATGCTTAGTGCCTGCTTGGATGGTTTCTTCTGGTATGCAAATTTGAGGCATCTTTACGAAGAAAGTGAGAATATGACGTTCTTCTTGTTCATAATCCTATTGATCTAATGTGCAAATCAAAACAGGCAGATGTTCAAGTAGCTAACCAACTCTTTGGACTATAAACCTTCAAATGTGAGAACAACACATAAGGACGCTAGATCTAGACATTATTGAAAAAAAAAAAAAAAAAAACAAAGAAAATCAAAGAAGAAAAAAAATTACTAAGAGAACAAAATAGATGAGAAAGAGTAGCAAAAGTTAGGGGAGGGGATGCTGCCAGCCAAAATGGCCAAAGCACCTGGTCTGTGCGTCTTCTAAACGATTTCTTCGATAGTCGGGGAGTGGTTTTAAGGATAGGACTTCATTATCCCAAACTTTACTCATTTTATAATTGCATCCCAATTTTTGTATTTTTTAAATAATTGTACCTTGAATTATTGACGTCAATGCAATTATATGTTAACCACATTGTTAAAAATTAACAGAACTAGCAATTCATTTATATTAATTCCCTAAATTAACAGAACTGTCACCATACTATTGTTAAATGGTTTTAATAGATGAGGTGGTAGTTTTGTTAATTTCTAACGATATGATTAACAATAAGGTACAATCACATTATTGTCACAATTGTAAAAATTAGTAAAATTTGGAATTTTTCTACAATTTCTCCCTTTATTTTTTATCTTTTAGTTTATATTTTATAGGAGGACAATTTAATTGTTAAAATGTATGATACTTCCATTCTCCACAAAGAGACCAACTAGGCTAAGCATGATTAGCTATAAGCTTTCATTTTGGTACAAGGAAGTCATACTAAAGCTATGATGGGGTTGGAAAAAGAATAGCCACATTTGAATCAAGGCAATAGTGTGAGCGATTGAAGTGAATACGAGCAACATGTGAAGAAAGGAAAAGAATAATTTTCCCGTCAATTTCATAAAGTTGAATTGACTTTGCATCAAACCTTGGAGCCTGGAGTCTTCTCTCTAGCTAGGTAGAAATAAATGCTTCTCTTTATGTCACTTGAATGCCAGTTAATCTCATATTGGAAAGCTATTTTGTCTACTCTTTCCAGCACATCCTGATAAATGATTGTATTTAGCTTCAACTAATCATCTGATCCCTCTCAGTTCAGGCATTCACACTCCTTTTCAAATGCTCACCAAATCTCCCTTTAACTTTACTTTTATATATATATAGATGTTACGTTTTTGTTGGTTGGACTCCAAATAGTAACCTCATGCTCCTAGAAATGACTTCAGTCAATTGATCAAAATTCAATGGTTAAATGATTAGAATCTTACAATAATGCAGGATTTATGATACGCATGATTTAATTCTTGAAAATGGTGTAATTGACACAAGCTGGATACTCCTCATTTGTGAAGACTCAAAGGTAACTAGCTAGGTAGGAACCAGAAACATGTGGTCTAGCTCCAACAAGTGGTAGGACTTCCTTCATTCTAAATGAGGTGAAAGATGTAAAATCAAGAAGCAAGTTAAAAAAAACCTTCAATTCATGTCAATGCTGATATGATGTAAGGTTGACAAAATTATTAACCTGTGGGTGAGGTTTGGAGGTGCACATGGGAAAATATTCAGTGGCAGTGAATTTTAGTTCATTGATCTTAAAGGTTCCACGGTGAAGGTCGTATTCAGATTTAATGCCATTGTGATCCACAGTGCTTCAAGTAATAATACTGCATTAATGCTGATTAGTGATTACTAGATCTTTGGCACTGTGCATTGTCTTTTCTTGCCGTTCCACCTGTTATTTATGAGGTTTTTGCCAGTTTGAAATATATATATATATAATCTTTCAGACGAGGCAACCAAATTATAGGTCTTCTAGAGTCATAAATAGCTAAAAGGGCAATGACGTCTAATCAAGTATATGAATGAAAATGACCTTATTCTGACTCTTGTCCAATGTTAATCACCAAAAGCATAATCAGCATCTTCCATTAGTTTTTGTAGGTGTTGGAGAGCTTAACCTTTGAGGTTGAGATGTCACTGGGGCCACACAGTATCCTACAAGTTTAAATTAATTAGAGATCATTTATTGATCATTTACCAACCCAAGTTGATTAGGACCCTTTACTGTCTTCATTGTCCTCAACTCTTTAATTTGTGCTTCTCTTGTTCATGAACCATATTGAAAATTGATGGCACACCTGCAGCTGCAGGTGGGTAATATCAAATAGCCAATATAATGGGACCAGAATGTTATCCCAAATCCTCTTCTACTTTTACAGCTTCGTGAAGCTGAAAATAAGGCCTAGCTATAGCTGATACTGATGTCATTCCCTTACGTGAATAGTGCCTCTCAATTATTCTTTTCTTGAAATATTCTTTCGTGGTCCCTTGTTGTGTTGCACAATTGGGAAGTGTTTCCCAATGTGTAATACTGACCACTGAACAACCCAAGCTTCTACTATACTTTTATATTATAATGTATACATCTCGCTAAGAGATATAATGATTGTATCATAACGATTATATTATGATAATTGGTCATGTCAAATTTCATATGAATCTCGTTATAATCAATTATTATTATTTATTATATATACAGTGATTGCACTAAATAAAATTTTTTAGTCATGGCTGACAATTGATTTCAGATTAATTTTGAATTACAAGTGACAATTCTGGTTTGAGAAGGGGACTGGAACCATGCTAGTTGGATACGATTTCTAACAATCTAGATCCAGACAGGTCTGATTTCGATTCAAGACCAATTCATGGGCGCTTTGAATTTTGATTTTAAACGTCTAGGCTTCGAGTTTGGTCCAATTTGATTTCCTTCCTAAGCCAAAATACTAAAAAATAATAATAAAGTTAGTAGATTTTGATACTAAAACAATTTTAATTTTAAAGGAAAAAAATATACAAAGTGTATGTAATAATATATTAAAATTAAGAGATGTTTTTTCATTAAATTTATTATTTATTATACATTTATGACATAGTTTATAATTCATGTAACTGATGAAACAAATGGGTTCCGGAGAACAGTGGCAAGGGTGGATATGGGAATGTCTTTGTACAGCTAGAATCTCTATACTTCTTAATGGATCTCCAACAAAAGAAATCCAGCTTGCCAAAGGGTTGAGGCAGGGAGACCCCCTCTCACCTTTTTTATTCATTATTGTAGCAGAAGGTCTTTCATATGTTCAGAAAGGCAAGAAATCTCAATCTTATTACAGGGATTCCAATCTCAGGTCAAGGCAATTATTTAACCCATCTACTATAGGCTGATGACACCCTTGTTCTATGTAATGCTGTTGAATCTGAAGTGGTTATGATAAAAAGAATTCTCTGCTGTTTTGCACTCATTTCGGGTCTCAATGTCAATTTCCATAAGAGTGGTCTGATTAATATCAGTGTGTCTCAGTCTTGGGCTAATGAAATATCAGCCAAATTGTATTGCCCTCTCCAAAATCTACCTTTCTCGTATATGGGTCTGCCCATTGGAATCAGTCCCAAATCTTCCAAGTGTTGGAAGCTTGTGATCAATCGCATAGAGAAGAAATTGTCCACCTGGAAATGCAGAAACTTATCTTTGGGTGGAAGATTAACACTGATTAAATCCTCACTCTCCAATCTTCCCACTTACTTTTTATCTCTTTTCAAGATCCCCTCCTCTGTTGCTAAAAAGATCACATCCTTAGTTCCTTGCAGAGTTCCTTTTTCTGGTACGGCATTTCGGACCAAAAAAAAATAATTACTGTCAAATGGGATCTTATCTAAAAGCCAAGAGATATGGGTGGGTTAGGTGTTGGTTCTATAACCCTAAAAAATAAAGCCCTCCTCCTCAAGTGTATTTGGCGTTTAGGGAAAGAACATGGAAGTTTATAGTCCACAATTCTTTGTCAAAAGTACAGTCTCGACAGCAGTTACATTCTTTCAACTGAAAGTGTGCATGGCAGCTCCAAAATTTTGAGAGATATTTTAGATCTCAGAGGGCTTTTCCCTTTTGGTGATGTTAGAATGGGGTTGGGTAATGGTGACGCTTACAAATTTTGGATTGACACTTGGACAGGGAATAATCAAGGGCGAATCCAAGTGTAATTGAGTGGGTCAATTCACCTCACTCAATTTTTTTAAAAACAATATATATATATATATATATATATATATATATATATATATAATTTTTTTACTATTAAAATTTTAGATGTTTATACTAAATTTTTAATATTTTATTTTTTTTATAAAAATATTCAATATTTTAGTTTTTTTTAAAGTAAATAATAAAATCTATAAAACATGAAAATCTATCTAGTAAGCTCTAAAAATGCATCTTTTTTCACTCCGACTCTTCCTTTTTTAATGTTTATATTTGTTATTTTTTGCATTCACAAAATCACAATTTCTTTATCTAACATATCTTTTTTTTAATTCTTTTCTCTCACTTTTTAACGATTGATCGTCTTTTTTTCTTTTCATTTTTGTGTTAATAAAATTAGTGAATAAACTCAATTTTATAAAGTAAATTAAAATAATTTAGGATTTTGTTTAAAGCTAATCTAAACAAAGAAAAATTTAGTATATTTATTAGATTATTTAATTTATTTTGTGAAATTGATATTAATATTACTAGTTACATTTGTAATCTATGATGAAAATCATAAAAACTCGATTGTAAAATTAAATGAGAAATGAGTTTTATATAATTATTTGATTACATATATTGAAAGTTTTTAAAAAATAAAAACTCATGGAGGACAATAGTAAATTTAATATTATAGTTATTTATAAAATTATGTTCTTTTTTCTACTCAATTATTTGTTGAAAATTTAATTTTTTTTCTCCCAATAAATAAATTATTATATATATATATATATATATATATATATATATATTTTCTTTAAAATAGATAAAATAAATTTTTTTAATCCTATTAAATCAAATTCCTGGCTCCACCGCTGGAATGATCCTTTAAACAAACTCTTCCCATCACTTCACTGTATTTCAATGGATCAATTGGCAGTAGTCAGCAACATGGGTTTCCGGGATGGTTCCCTCTGGCACTGGTGCTTGAGGTGGAGAAGGGAATGGGAGGTAAACCAGAAAAATTCTCTCTTGGAATTAATTAATGATGTGGAAATATGCCCGTTTAGCAAAGATAGGATGATTTGGAAATTTGAAGTTAAGGGAAATTATACTGTCAAGTCCGCATGTTCCATCCTCATTCGTGCCCAGCCAAATACGTCATCTGACTTTGTGACTGGGCTATGTCTAATGGGGAAGGTTTCGACAAAAAATTTGTTGTCCAATAGGGGGATTATTCCAACAGAGATGATCAGCTGCCCTTTTTGTATCTCTTATGAAGAAACTTGTGATCCCTTATTCTTGTTGTGCCCCTCTTCTTAGAGTATTTGGTGCCGAATTTCCAAGTGGTGGGAGGTGAGTTGGTGCGTGCCATGCTCGTTCATAAATTGGGAAGGTCTGGTGATTGGTTCTACACAAAAACTAGTTTGGATGTCTCTTTTCTTTGCTACCCTCTGGTCCATATGGCTTTGCAGGAACAAATTAATTTTTGAAGGAGCCATCCCTAATAGTGAAAAACTTTTTTCTACCATTTTCCATAAAACTTCCATGTGGTTGAGTGCTTCAAATCACAACTTCCCTTTCTCAAATCAAGATCTCTTGTTGGTAATTGATGGAATTAAGGCTTTGAAATCTGCTATTCCACCACGAACTGCTATGAATTTGTAACCACCTGCTCCAAAATTTGTTAAATGGAATGTTGACGCGTCAGCTATTGTCAAACTCGGACTTGCAGGATATGGTGGAGTCCTTGGAAATTCAGACGGGAGCTTCCTTTGCATTTTCTCTGGTTCTTGTGGAATATGTGATTCAAATGATGCAGAAGTTTTGGCAAGTGGGAAAGCACTCAAACTCTCTGTCACTTATCATAGCTGTGATCTTGAAGGTACTATAATTGAATCAAATTCCCTCAATGCGATAATGTCGATCAATTCTAACAATGAATGTAGATCGCGGCGCTTGCAGTATGTCTTCAATTTTATTGATAGCTTGAGATCTAGAAACCAGCATGTGTTAAGAGAATGCAATCAAGTGGCCGACTGTCTTGCTAAACAAGGAGTCACAAGAGATGTGGATTTCTTTGCTTGGTTATAACGCTGGTATGTTCTATAGGTGAAGTGCTTACTATCTTCAATTTCTTCTTGGTTTGGGGTTCTGTAGCCTATGCAAAAGACTTGGGGTTATAGTGCATTATAGTATATTTGGGACTTAGTGGAATATCTGCCAAGTTTGCTGGTCTTGTTCTCTTTGGTCTTGCACTTGGTTTACATAACACTATAAGCCTGAGGTTGGTTGCATGGGTTTTGATCTATTGATCAGGGATTATTAGAGCTTATTCTGTTAATTTTTTTGTGAATTCAAAATAAATAAAATTTTGATTTATCAAAAGAAAAGAAAAATTACCAAAATATAAAATATATGAATTTAAGAATATGAAAATAATACATCTAACTTTGTTATCTAAAGAAAATTATATTACAAATTTTGAGCTTTAACTTAATTAGTGAATAATTAACTTGCCATGTATATTTAGCTTTTGGAGTTAGAAAAACTCATATTTCTCTTACTTTATTCTTTTTTTAAAAATTCTTATTTATTTTAATTTTATTAGTTTTTTTTTTAAATAAGATAATCGAGAATGAAAATTCGAATATAAATCTGACTATAATAAGTTAAATTAAAAAACAGTAATGGGCTTTTGCTAAGCTTGAAAATATTAGATTTTAAGGCTTTTCAACTTGATTGGAAGGAATTGGTGTTGGATCGTCTTCATACTCTTCCAAATCGATACGATCATTTTCTCGTATTAGCTGTAAAAATGGAAGTTGAGAATCCAACAATTCATCAATATTGATTTCAATAGGAATAAATTAAATACAAATTACAAGAAGATTGAGTTTCTCCAATTTTTCTCATTCTCTTTATTATTTCTTGGAACTCTTGGGAACCTCCACTTGCCTTTTCTTTTTTTCTTTAATAAGAAAAAAAAAATGTGATAGATAATTTTTGTGAGGTATGAATAATTAAATCAGGACCGAACCATCTCCAGTCTTGAACCGGAAAGTCTCTCTTCTCTGTTATATGGCTATAAAGTACGTTGCATGTAATGATGAGGTATTTAATTTAACATATTAATTAATTAATTAATTAATTAATATCATTTAATTATCTTGAGTTTTATTACTCTTAGTTCTCAATTGGGATTGCCAATACGTTTTTTTATTTTTTCAAATAAAATGAGAGGCAAGTCATTTCCGTCTTTGGACTGAGAATAACATTGCACCCATCAGTCAACATGTATAGAATCAGTTAATTTTACCTACCTTCAGGCAAAGTAACAAGTTTTTTTTTTTTTATAATTTTTATAAACCAACCAAATTTATTAATAAAATATTTAAGTAAAACTTATCAAACATTATCCGATTAATTTTTGGTCATCAGACCTTTCCAGTACATCCAATCTAGTTAAGACAATAAATATTAAGTGAAAAAAATTTGAAGAAACATGGTATAAAAGACGACAAAAACTCAGTAGAAAGATATATATATATATTTTTAAATATAATTGTGTAAAATTGTTAATATCCTACGTTGATTTGAGATAGGGTAATGTGCCTTTTATAAAGTATTATGTACTTTTTAATCCTTAAGCTAACTTTTAGGGATGAGTTAGATTCAGCTTATTTTCTCTTCCCAATTAATATTGAGCCTCTTATAAGTGTTTTATACTCACAGTGTTTGGTCTGAACTTGAAGGGTTGGACTAATATGATACATTTATTTGGAATAGGAATAATGTGCTCCTTAAATGGTTTAGTAACCTCTTATCTTCATGAGCTAACTTTTAAAATTAGGTAGCTAACCTATTCCTCAAAGGCAAAATTCTTTAAAAGCAAGAAAGAAAGAAAGGAACAGATAAGAAAATGGGTCCTCAATCCTCAATTTCTTTGCCGTGACTTTGAATGATGGATAAAGAGAATTGGTTCTGTTATAAACGCAGGGATTTTGTTCTCTCTTTAACCTATGGCAGATGCCCCATAGAAACTCTGCAGGCATAGGGATAAGAAGAATATGATTTCTATATATATTGCACACCAATCAAATTGCATCAATAAAATAAGATTTATCTGTTGATGCCCATGAAGAAAAGAAAAGAAAATGGTATGAGCTAGGTAGGAGCACAGGATAGGAGTCTCTCAAGGGACATTTTTATTCTTTGGCCGTGAACATGGGGATTTGCATGCACTAGGCAGAAATGTTTGGAAATCTCAATACAAGACATAGACATGGGAACTCAAAGTGATGTTTTTGTAATATCCTACAATGCAAGCACACTCGTGTTATCTTGGAAAAATAACCAAATTAAAGAAGGAAGCATGGGATCTCTGGTCAACACAGCCCACTCTTTTCGATTCCAAGTATATATATATTCCTTTAAAGATCTTCAAATTGTTTTGGGATTAAAAAGAAAATTCTGAAATTATATTAAAAAAGTTTTGCACATGCATATAGTGCTTCCCCCGCAGCATGCTCTCCTTGTACTGAATTTATGCTCTCATGTTGGATTTGCTTAGAGATTTGTGACTTTCTCTTCTCATTCCCAAGTAATTGTTGATACAAGTAAAGTTGAAACCTATAGGCTTTGAGCTTGGTGATGAATTGATGGAATTTTTTTTTACTTAGTCATAGGAATATTTTCAAGTCTATTTTTTCGGGTAATTATCACACACAATTACTTAATTTAATATGTATTGTTATAAAAGTTATTGAATTTTAATTTAATTTTATAAAAACTACTGTAACCGAAAATTAAAGGTTTTCAGGCTAATATATTGACTTGTCTACCATTTTACAAATAAAATTACCTAATTAATGGTTGTTGGTGGAAACTTTAATTTTCAATCACGGTAATTTTATGAAATCAAATTAAAATTCACTAAGTTTTATAAGAGAAACTAAAGTTCACTAATTTTTATAAAAACAATCATAAAATTGAGTGACCGTCTGTGATATTTACCCCGATTTTTCCATATTAAAATCAAATCTACTTTGTAAACAGTTTCAATTAAGAGTAAACTTTTTTACAACGATCTGATGCATTCAAAGAAAAATAATCCTAGCGCTCTAATGAAGTTAAAGCCTGATTAATAATAATAATAATAATAATAATAATAATAATAATAATAATAATAATAATAATAAAGTGGAGCTTCTATTCTTACTAATTAACTAGAAGTGATGAGAGAAATTTTAGAGAAAGAATGATAATGATATAAAATAGATCAAGATATGCATATGCTTTGTATGAATAGCACAAGGGCATAAATAGAAGCCTACCCATTTTTTCTTTGTAGCATCAGGCTCCTGTGCAATCAAAATAAATAAAAATTGGTACAGCAATTATGTAGGTCACAAGTATGTATAGTAGAACATAATTGCTACACCTCTTTACACTTAGACCTATTAATGGGTTGAATCTGATCATACCATTACCAGCTCAATGAACAGGTCTACCCTATTTTACAGTTTGGCTCATAATCCATTGCTTAAAAATGGTTTGTAGGCCACGTATTTTAGTTACAATATTAAAGAATGGAGTTGCTCAGCGCATGATATGTGGGGACAAATCTTTGGGGTTCAACCTTCAAGCACTTGATAGACATTGCACATGCACATTACCAAGGGCGATTGCCCTACCCTTTTCTTTGCTTTAAGGAGAGAGAGAGAGAGAGAGAGAGAGAGAGAGAGAGAGAGATATTTATTTTTCTTAGCTTTAACGTGTGATCAACATCTATAGAGTACACAAGTGCATGAAAATGATAGGCAAAGCCTTAAATTAAGGTTAAGCCATTTCTTTCCTATGGCCACAAATTGCAGAGAGAATGCCAATTCTGAGGCACAGTGTCCCCTTAGCCCACATTGTTTCAAACCCAATTCATATCCAAAATCAATTTATAAAATTTGGTCCACAATATATATGGGGATAAAATGATGTTCTTTTATGCGATTCGTTCTAATTGGAATTTAAACTCGAAATCTCACCATTTTAAAGACGATTTTAATATTATTTGAGAATGGTTTACTTTATTTCTAAATTGTAAAGAAAATAGATCGAGTCTAGGATTTATAGACTTAACCCTAAAAGCCTATCTCAAGGAAAAAAAATTGTCTAAATCTTTATATTTAACACTTTCACCTTACACCTAAAAACTCAAATAAAAATTCAAAATTTTTACACTATAGATAGATGATGGATCAAAAATTTTTGAAGAAGGTGTCATGAAAACCAGAAAACAGACACTACCACTCCTTTAAATCCACTATATATATAATGCAAAGGCAAAGACTTTGGATGTATTATTAAATAGAATAGGTTCTACAGAGATAGGAAAAGGGAGAGAAAATCCTTTGGGAAAAGGCACTCCTTTGGATTTGAGGTCAGAAAATGCCAAGGATATTTGCTATGACAATAAGTTCCATTATAAAATTAGCTTTTTGATCCATCATTTTTATCACATACATTGATCCACACATCAGTGCTGTCAATTAAAACGACAAAAGGCATACTGACATCGACATGGGTTTGCATGCCACTATATATATATATATATATATATATATATATATATATATATATATATATATATATATATATTGCACCTTAATGTTTCTTCACACCTCCAATGATCCACTTTGGATGTTAATAGCTGGATCGCATTACTGCAGTCATTTTCATGACTATTGTTTTAAAAAAGAAAAGCCCTGGAAACTGGAAATGTAACAGTGAAAAATTGAGGGAGTAGAGTGGAGGAGCAGTGGCAAGGAACAGTGGTGGGAGATTGAGACAATTTCTTGGGCTCAACCCTAAGGTCTAAGGCCAAGGCCGACCAGTGTGCGCACACCAATGGAAAATGTTGGGTTACATTGAAACTATTTTGCTTCTTGCTTCCAACTGTCTATGCATGTGTCTGTCTATCATCTCTCACTACTCATCAATTGCTTGGGATGGGAGCCAATCTCCATTTCCATATCTTTTCTTTTCTTTCCAATTTCAAATGCATCCTTCCAATTCAGTAAAAATAAAACATTCATAATTAGATGTACTCAATAATTAAGAATTCATGCAATCCATTTTGAATTTAAATTTCAATAATTGTTGTTAAAATTTTTTGTGGGTAAATAAGACATAAATTTTATTGTAAATTTTTAGTTGTTTATAGATTTTTCCTAAATTTGAGATGGGATACCCTTTCTAACCTTAATTTTTTTATATAAAAAATTATATTTATAAAATAATTATAAGTCAATAAATTAATTTAAAAATTTTTAATTTTCTACCACAATAATCTTTATAAAAAAAATTAAAATTTAATAAAATTTATAAAAAAAAATTAAATTTTAATGACTTTTATAAAATAATCATAAAATTTACCCTTCCTAAGTGTGAACCTTTTTATGTAAAAAAATTATATTTTATATTTATTAAAATTTTTTTATATTTAATAAAAGAGAAAGATAATATAATTAAGATTTAAATTCTTACCTTTTTAATTATTAACCTAATAAATTAAAATTTATTATAAGAATTTACAAATGTGGAAATAGGTGTGGGTAAAAAGAAAAGCAATAATAATTTGGAGATGAAAAACATGAGTTGCTTATTATTAGGTTTAATTAAATAATATTTAATAGGATTAGGAGTAATGATGATAGATCTTTCTTTACGTAGTTAATTGTCTGTTTGTGTTTAAAGGAGGAGGAGGAGGAGGTGGTGGTGGTTGGGGAGGATGAGAGGGGCATGCAATGCACGCACACGGCACATGTCCAATAGGATAGATGGCGGTGGTGGTGGTGGACTGTTTTTGTTTGCGATATTTGCTACAGTGTTCAACTTTAATGGCAATGAATGAAGGTAGGCAAATTGTCCCACTTCAATCATTGAACTCATATACGTAGCAAATATCAAATAAAACTAATTCTTCCTTTTTCTCCGTATATTTTTAAAATTATTTAAATTATAATAGAACTTTAAAGGAGTCAAAATTTAAAAGGCACTCTTCTTAAAATGTTCAAAAAATAACACGTAATAAAATTGTCCTTATTAAAATATGAGTAGTCCTATTAGTTAATTTGTTGTCTAACTCAATGTAAGATATATTATTAGAATCTTGAGATAAAAAGATTTATAATATAAAATAATTTTGCTAAATTATGACTAATTTTTCAGCACCGGATAGCATAGTATTAAACACTTTCTAATAATTTATCTCAACTATTATATATAACATATTATTATATATAACATATTAAAAAAAATGTGTAACACTTATATGTCATGAAAATCATCTATAAGTGAATATAAATTAAATTTTTTAGCATTTTTTTTGGCAAAAAGCCTTTTTGAACCCCCTTATAATTATTTTTAGAATCAAACAAGCGTTTGTTAATTTAGTTAATTTTTTTAAGTCCTAATAATTACTCATAGAGACAAATAAACTCTCGTTAATTTATGTTTATCCTTTTAAGCACCTAATATTTACTCTTAAAGTCAAATAAATTATTATCAATTTAATTGATCCATTTAAATCCCTATGAGATGAAAATTCACTTTTACAAGCTACCACTTGATGCTATGTATGCTCTGTTAAATGTGAGTCCAGCATGTCCAGTGCCACTGTGTTATGCCGCGTCTAAAGATCCTTTTCTGCATCTAGCATGGGATATGCTAAAAAGTATTGAATTCAACACTGAGCATGTTGAATGGCAATAACAATGCACATTACTCATATTTTTAATTATTTGTCTTCCATTGATGGGATGAAGTTGCAGAGAGAGATAGATTTTCAATTATTTGTCTTCCATTGATGAAATGAAGTCGCAGAGAGAGAGAGAGAGAGAGAGAGAGAGAGAGAGAGAGAGAGAGAGAGAGAGAGAGAGAGAGAGAGAGAGAGAGAGAGAGAGAGAGAGAGAGAGTTTAGCTCTTAGGTTATGTAACAAAAATGGTCATTAACTAAATGTTCGTTCATCACGTGTAAGTATCATGTGATAGAGATTAGGTCTATTTAACCTTAATTTTCAAGGTTTCAACTCTAAGAGTAATTTTTAGATACTTAAATGGATTAACTAAATTAACAAAAATTTATTTAACTCTAATAGTAGTCGTAAGGAGCTTAAAATAGATCAACTAAATTGACAATAGCTTATTTAACTATAAGAGTAATTTTCAAGAGTTTAAATGAATTAACTAAATTAACAATAATTGTCAAAACTTAAAAGTGTTTTTACTTTTTTTTTCCAATAAATAGAAGCAACTAATTAAGAAAGAATTCATCTTCAATTTTGTTAATAAATAAATCATGAGAAGTGAGAACTGGATGGTTAAAAAGTAAATAAAGTAAAGAGAAACTAAAAACAAGTTACATTAATCAATAAGTAATTTTATTCAATAAAGAAGTACATATATCTACATAAATTTCAAAGCATGTATTATTTTAGTTTTTTTTTTCTCATTTTTTTTCTTTTTTTTATTTTTATATTTTAGTTTTAATATTTTGTCATTCATAGAGTATTTTAAATAGATATCCACACTTTATATTATTATTATTATTATTATTATTATTATTATTATTATTATTATTGTTTAATTGTGATCATATTTCTCATAATGCGTTAAATTTTTTTATTAATTAAAATTTAATTTTATAAAAATTTTAAAATTATTTATCTTAAATAATGTAGAAAAATATTCCATTAAAATTATTTGAATAGAGAATTTAATTTCAATATCTGAAAATTAATTCAAAAATACTCTAAATAAAAAAATTAAAAGATGAAAAACACTAAAATTTTAATTTTCAGTTAGAAAAAAACCCAATTCAACAATTCAAAGCCAACTTGAGTAAATTTTCAATGCTCATTTTTTTTTTAATTATTTTTCAATCAAATCTTAAAGATTAATGAATTGTTCAAGTATCAAACATACAGTTAAATCCAAAATTTCTTTCTAATTTTTTTTTTATATAAATCTCATGTGCAAAAAATTAAACTTCATTTTATAGGAAATCATTAGAACCTTAATTTGTCAAAATTTTCCAAACCAAAAACTTGCCAAGAAAAAAATTTAAAAAGGAAATTTACTGAAATTGTCATGTTTTAGATTAATATTTGCACTTCTAATTTATTTTTTAACTAAAACTCTTAATTATAGCATTATATTTTATAACTATTCCTATATAATATACATTAATATAAAATTTCATTTAATAAAACCAAACAGAATTGAACATAAAAGAATAATTTAATGAAGAAAAACTTGTTTGAGCTTAGGGTGAAACAATGTAAAAGCAAAACCCATCAAAGTATTCAAATATGGTAAGCAGAAAGAATGAAATATTTAAGGATGCAATGCATTGTACATAGAATTAACGGAGGCAAATTTAATAATAGATTTTTGTGTAGATTCAATTTTTTATAAATTTAGAATATAAATATGTAAAATTTTTATATTTAATAGATGAATTTTATTATATTTTATTATTAATTTATAATTTATTTATTATTAATTTTGAAATTCATTTTCAGAACTTCCTTCACATCATAAAATCAAACTTGAGATATAGTGAGTTTTTTTTTTTATTTATATTCTGAAATTTTTAAAAGGAAAAATTATTAAAATTTTCATTTAATATTTTTACACTATAATTAGATTCTCTTCATCTAATGATGAAAAGAACCTACAATAATACACTATTCTCTTATACCCATTGTTTGACAAGTTGATTTTATTATTTCTCTTTCGTCTCTTGCCTTTTCTCTGAGTAGTAGTACAAGTGAACTCTCTCTCTCTCTCTCTCTCTCTCCTCTCTTCCACAATCCAAACTCTCTTCAGTCATCTTGTACTCTCTCTCTCTCTCTCTCTCTCTCTCTCTCTATAAAAGCAAATCCACCAAGCTAAACTATTCCTCTCACACCTTTTCAACCATGGCTGACCCTTACTCAAATTTCTTCACTGGTTGGTTCAAGATCAATAATAACCCTCTTTATCACCAATACCCATCTCTGAATCCAACACCAGCGAGTACTAATCCACAACTTTCCTATACAAATCCCTTTACCACCAACCAAATTCAGACTCCTTATTTTCACTGTCAAAACCGACCTCCTTCTCCTCCTCTCAGAGAAGCCCTACCCCTCTTGAGGTTAAGTCCAGAAAGGGATGCTGAGAAAGACCAAGAACAAGAAGATGAAGATGAAGATCAAGAACAAATAAGTTGCACTGCTATGGATGTGGACAAAATCAACAATAATAAGGCCAAAGTAGATCATGGGAGCTTTTTTTCTTCTAATGCTGATGCTGGTGCTACCAATGAAGATGAGACTGTTACTGTTGCACTGCATATAGGCTTGCCAAGCCCTAGTGCTGCAGAGATGGCCTCTGTGTTGTCTTCTTCCTCGGAGGTCACTGACAAAGATGGAGATGGTGATGATTCTGGGTTCCCCTTTAGCAGGCTCAATAAGGGTCAGTATTGGATCCCTACCCCTACCCAGATTCTGATTGGTCCTACTCAGTTCTCATGTCCTGTTTGCTGCAAAACCTTCAATAGATACAACAACATGCAGGTAAGTTTCATGGCAATCCACTGTGCCTTGCTCCCTAAAGACTACTCCTTTCCTTGTATCCTCCTTTCTGCCCTTTTTTTCCCTTACCTTAATTTAAAGGAAGATAAACAGAAAAGAAAAAAAAAAAAAGCCCATGACTTCCTTTCCAGATTTGATTCTTTCGGTACTGTTTCCATATGCTTGGATTCAAAGAGGGAAGAAAATTAGATTGATCCTGTGGGCATCAAATTCTGTTCTTATTTTTTCTGAAAACCATAAGCTTTTTTTTTTCCTTCTTTTTTCTTTCTTAGTTTCTTGAAATTTTTTCTTTTGCATGGTTATGGGTTTTGGAGTTCCAATGAATCTTTCTGATCCAACTGAAACTAAGATCAGTACCGTGCTTTATGTGATTGAACAACTCAGGCAATGTTCCTTATGCCTTTAGTACTTAGAAGTTTGTGCTCTAAACATTGACAGGTGTGTGGAACTGAAAATTTTGCAGTTCTACCAGGGCCTTAGATCATCTCAATTATATAACAAATTTCTACATGTGAATGCTTGAGTTCACGACATAGATTTCACAGACATGAAAGCCCCACCAGAAGAAAAATAGTACAAAAGATTCAACTCATTAGTCTTTTTCTTCTTCCCCCCTTTGAATTAATTAGCTAGAAAAGCTTGCCTTCTTCGCTACAATTATGACGTTCTTATGGGAATTAAGATGAACAAACTTACCAAGTGATCCATCAATTTGAAGAAAATACATTTATCATTATGTAGTTTTGTTTGTATTTCTTTTTTTTTTTTTTCAAATTTAAACACAATCACAGTAACTGTTCTTTGCAAAAAGAAAGTAAAGGCTTTGCTTTATAAATATGCCTTTGTTTTTATATATATATATATATATATATAATTTTGTTAGAACACAAAATATAAGCATCTCTAATTCCAAGATCTAAAGGAAACATGGTCCGTACTTTGATAAAACCTTACGAACCTTTATGCACGGAGAAAACAAAACACACAATTCTTTCTTTAAACGCGGTTTTAACAGATTTGAACGTACCACTAAATCCTGCTTTTATTATATGAGGTTGAAATGCTTCCATATTTCTGCTTTGGTTCTAGTGTGTGATTAGATAGCACTTAAAATTTTTGCTGTTTTTGATTTTTGTTTTGTTGGGGTTTCAACTGATAATGTATAGACTATGTTGTCACTGAATTATTGTGTAGATGCATATGTGGGGGCATGGATCTCAGTACAGAAAAGGGCCTGAATCTCTCAGAGGAACTCAACCCACGGGAATGCTTAGGCTTCCTTGTTATTGCTGTGCTCCTGGGTGCAGGAACAATATTGATCACCCTAGAGCCAAGCCACTTAAAGATTTTAGAACCCTTCAAACACATTACAGGAGAAAGCATGGAATTAAGCCTTTCATGTGTAGGAAATGCAGTAAGGCTTTCGCAGTGAGGGGAGATTGGAGAACCCATGAGAAGAACTGTGGGAAGCTTTGGTATTGTATTTGTGGATCTGATTTTAAGCACAAGAGATCACTTAAAGACCACATTAAGGCTTTTGGGAATGGCCATGCGGCCTATGGCATAGATGGATTTGAAGAAGAAGATGAACCTGCATCTGAAGTAGAACAAGATAATGAATCCATGCAGTGAAGTAGAAGATCGATCATTACTGGATTATCTTAATTTAATGAGCTTATATCAGATTCACATAAAGCCCAGGCTTTTGAAGTAAGAACTGTATAAGCATCCATATTTACTTGGAAAGCCACCTCTATTTCTTTCTTTCTTTAGCCTTCTATGTTCTTTCCCTTTTCCTTGTTAGCGCTGTAGGATCCTAAAAACAAATCGATCATCAGGTAAGGTAAGTTCTGTATATCCATTTTCTTTTCTATTGTTTATGGCTTATCCTTTGTTTTCTTTTCTTGTTATTGTTTTGCGGTCTTGAATCAGAATCTTTGTACCATAGGTGAAAATACAGCTGCGAAAGCATCAGAAAATTGTGCTTACAAAAAAAAAAAAAGAAAGCATCAGAAAATGGTGAAGTCATTCTTAGCTTTATGTGAAAACCCTCACAGGTTCACAATGAGAAACTGTGTAAATGTTGAGACTGACAGTGAGATCGATAGTTGATCATGATATTTGAATTTAAAACTTTAATTAAAAAATTAGAATTATATATATTCAATCATTTTTGGAAGTTTCATTATTCCATGGACTTAGAGAGAAATTCCCATTAAGCAAGAAGGTCACCTCTTTTGGCCTTACAGATGATGCATATATACATCTGTATTCATCATGCATGCAACATGAATTCGGTGGAATATATATATATATATATATATATATATATATATATATGAAAATTATGCTTCTAGTTGGGTGTACCTGGAAAATCTGATGATCAGTTCTCTAATTTACTATCTACCTTTTTCTAAATTATATTAATAAAATTTTTATTTATCAAAAAAAATTTATGCAAACATTAAGTGGGCAAATGGGTAGAGAAGGATGTACATGAAAAAGGCAGAGATGAACGGATAATAAAAGGGGTGAGTGAGGGAGTGAGTGAGTGAGTATATTTTGCTCCGAATGTAGTTGAGATAGGCTTTTCACCCTGCAAACGCATCAGCTTTTTGAGGGGTTGATATGATGCCCTTTTGCTTTGGTTAGTGGAGAGATGTGTCTATTGATGGATGGAACATATACCATTTGAGATTCACTATTGCTTGGAAAAATCAAAACAAATGATTAGCTTTTTAAAGAGAGAAAGAGAGAGAAAAGAAATTAAAGAAAGGGTAATTATTTAATAATAACACCGTATAAATAAAGAAATCAAAGGATATATGGAGGGTAGGGGCAGTAATACTTGTAGTAAAATGTTTTAGGTAAATTTTATCAGGAATTTAAAATATATATATATAAAATTTATATATTTAATAAATAAGAAAAAATTAATATTTTATAATTAAATTTAGAGAGATTAAAATGAAATTTATTAAGTATTTATGAGTTAGTCCCACTATAATTTCATTTGATGAAAATATAAATTACAATTTCTGTCTTCTTGAAAAAAAAAAGAAAAAAGAAATTATTAGGATATATCGATCTCTTGTTCCTCGGCCTCTTTTTCTTGTTCTTGATTTCCTTTTTTTTTTTTTTTTAATGGATCTTGTTGGCAGCTTTTTCTCTGTGTGTGTGTGTGTGTCTGAGAGAGAGAGAGAGAGAGTATGGGCAAAAATCAGGTTAAAAACACAGTGTGGAGGGCAAGTTGTACTGGTTGGGCAATTTGGCAACACAGACAGATGCCTCCAACAGTGCATGCAGGCCTCTTCAGAGGGATAAACTGTAGATTGAAACGACATATCAATGCCTCACCTTGACCATATCTCTCTTATCGCCTTTCAATTCGCCCTGCAATTTGCTATTAATAAATACACACACCATATCTCTACATTGCTCACAACATGCAATAATAATTACTAAGAGAAAAGGGGAAAAAAACACTACTATTTTTATTTTGTTTTCCATGTATAGATTGACTATTTTAAAGATTATGACATTACATATGCCTCGCAACTAGAATGGCTCTTGACTGGATTGGAAACTATACTGACAGTTTCAGTTGATGGGCATGTGGGGTTTTCTAATTCATTTCTACACTATTCCTCATTGTTATGAAGCAAATCCAGATCAACCCAAAACAGTTCACACCCATTAACATGTATGACATCTAATAGAGGAACAGACAGAATCTAACTCTAGAGTGAAGTTAATTTGCAGAAATAAACATCTATTAGTGACCTAATATCAAGACAAAGGTTATTTCTAAAGAAAAAATAAAACAGAAACAGATATAATTTAATTTTAAAATTAGCTCAAAAAGAAAGAATTATCCAAGTCTAGATATTCTACTTGTTAGGTGGAAATGCATTAAGAATTAATTTAAGCATATGTACTTGCAGGAGTATTTTATTACAAAGTTGTGCTTAATTTATAAAATGCGATCATTATTGGCATCTCTTTAAATAAAAGGTGGAGATTGGTATGCAATTAGCAAAGCTAGTCAATTTTACACGACAGCCAATTGAATTGAACATAGGCTATTAATCCATAGCTTAAAATCCCAAGGACCCTTTCTCATCGGTTTCCTTTTGCCATTAAATACATTAATATAATTTTTAATATTGGTTCCATAATTTCCTTATACTGTTGGCTTGACCTTGTGAAGGAGACCAAGAATCCTATATATATATGTATACACACACACATAAGAGAGAGTATCTTCTTATTTTTATTACCTCCTTTGTATTCATATTCCAATACAAAGGGGACAGCCTTGTCTCCTTTGGCCCCAATCACTAACATTTTCTTTATATATTTTCATAGCTTATACAAAATAATCAATGTTATCTATCTGGAATAAATTCAGAGGGGATATTTCCTGAACCATGTAGCTTGAGTTGTAGGTCTCCTTTTGTTTTGTAGCATAGCCAGTGACAAAAACTGTGCAGAATTTTTTCTTTAAGGTAAAAAAGTGAGCTTTAAGAATAGTTTTATATCTTTAGCACACTCTTGCTTACTTACTTAGGATGTTCATTGAATTTCAAATATAAACAAACACAGGCCATTTTTAATAATTTGCATTGAAATATTTAATTAATAAATGGGATTATTAAGATTTGAACTTTAAATTTTTTAGTCTTAGAAAATCACTTAATTTAAAAGTTTAAGCTAACAAATGAAGGCTCTAAAGATAGTCTTATATCCCTAGCAAGTAATACTTCATCGATTTGTGCATTTATAACAAGAGAATGCATTGAATCGCTAGATGATAAAGTAAAAATTTTCACTTTGAGAAGGAAAAATCTAAAAGTAAACATCAAAGTTACTTTACTATGTATCAGTTAATCGTAGTGGGGTGCAAAAGGTGAAGCATGTCGCCATAATAAAAGCTAGAGAGTCTACCATTTCATGGGAATATTAAACTTTTTTCTCTTATTTTTTTGACATATAATTGCTGAAAATTCATCAGTGATATTATAGGGGGAAAAAATTACCATACCCTGATGTTATATATATTATACATATATACATATATATATATATATATATATATATATGGACAAGTGTGAGGAAGGAAAATTAAACAGAGGTTGGCCTGATTCTCAAAGTATATGAGACAACTTTGTTTAGAGAGGACCCAATGAACAAAAGAAAAAGGGAAAAGGCAAAAATAATCTTGACCCATAATCACGTACCTTTAAAAAAGAAAGAATGTGCACACGTATATGTGTATAAATAATATAGATATATAAAAAAAGCTAAAATAAAAAAATAAAATGGTCCAAAAATCCTTCTTTTGGACTATACCTACAGATCTCTTTGTTTCCCAGGGATCATTATCCATGACATGTATGCCCCCTTTGATGATCCATCTTCTTCTGCTAAAGTTAGCCTGCTTTGGAGCCTGGAGATTCCCCAAGTTGTAGGTATTGGGTATCCTTTGTTATTATGGGGAATATAGTGAGAAAAACTTCATAGGGAAGAAAGAGAGCATACTTGAGAGGGAGAGAGAGAGAGAGAGAGAGAGAGAGAGAGAGAGAGAGAGAGGCATATCTAGGCTTTTCTCTCGGCTCAAGGTCAGTGAAAAAGCCATGTTAGATGTTCATGGCTATCAAATCAAGTCAAATAGGTATAAACCAATCTTTTAAACCAGAATTTGAGAAACATATTTTATATAATCAAGGTCTATGCATATATACTTGTACAAGATCCTATTAATTGAAAGATAACACATCCTTAAAGTAATTAATTGAAGCCCACACCCAAGTGCACTCATTAGAACCAAACCCACATAGACAAACCCCTTGATTAAAATAGCACCAACTAGTATATATATATATATATATATATATATATATATATTTTAGATTCCAATTTCCATGCAATTCCAACTTGACAATAGAATATTACAATATTACTCTTTTGAGGGTGTGATTATATTGCTGGTTTGCTTCGTGGATGGTATCTTGGGCACTTGTTGGGACAGATTTTTCGTAACTAGCTTTTGGAGTTTCTTGTCTTATCAAATTTTTTCACTTAACATACTCAGATATATTATGAGATCTATTGATCAAAATTTAGTATATGTTTACATATTAAGTTTTTTTTCTTTTTTTATTATTAATAAAAAAAGTTAACCCTTTTACTTAATAATAATAATAATAATAATATAAGTGAACTACTCATGTCCCATATTTATTATCTTAAATTTGAACTTCACTTATATTATTATTATTATTATTAGATAATTTTTACCTAAATCTGTTTTATTATGGACTCAAGACATAGAATGTATGGTAAGATCTACCTATTAAATACATAAATATCATTTATTTGCATTTTAGTCCATAATGAATCAAGTTTAAGTAAAAATTTTCCATAATGGATTAAGTTTCAAGTAAGAATTTTCCATCATCATCATCATCATCATCATCATCATCATCATCATCATCATCATCATCATCATCATCATCATCCATTACTTAATTTACTAAATTAATCATTGGAGTAAACATCTTAAGAAGTTTAGGAATCCCTCTCTTACTTAATCTTATTGCAAATTCGAGCTTGTCTCTCTATGGAGACCGTTTGTCATAAATTTTTCTCATTAAGGTCAAGATATATGACACCTATATGGTTCACTAACACAACCTTATCATGCCTACTAATCATAATGAAATGTTTCTGTCCCATAAAGGGTGAGTAGTGATATGACAAAAGTAATATATAATGTTGGTGTGCGTGTGTATATATATATATATATATATATATATATATATACTTTTACCGAAAGAAGTTTTGGCCACACTCACATGTAATGTAACAATGACATAACATAGCCAGTTTTGGAATGTTTTTGGTTTGTCTATCACGTGTGTTAACAAAAATTCTTCTTAGTCTCTTATCTCACATCGCCTGCTCATAGATCTTTAGACTTTTTTATAATATGTTAGCCCTTTAACCTTAATACCTAGGTTTTAATGTTGGGCTAGGGTTTCTAAAATGATATCAGCGCATAATCACTTTCCTTTGAGTCATTTCTTGCCTCATATCTGGGCTTTTAATTCTTAACCTTTTATTCCTCATCGCCTACTTATGGACTTCATAATCTCTTTATAATATGCTATGAATTTTAAAGTTAGATGTGTGTAGAGGTCCCCAAGGATTTAAAGGATTAGTCTAGTTAACAAATAAATCAGATTCTTGTGTTATTATCATCAATTTTGTAAATCAAGGATCTGCAATTTATTTATTATATAAGAGTGATGATTAAAATCTAAATCTTCTTATCTTCATAAGTTAAGAAATGCATATATTTTCAGATTAAAGGTATATATATGTCATTGGAAATTACAATTATTAATTCAAATTGGATTGAATTTCAATTGAATTAAATTATTTTATCCGCTAAAGATTAAGCCACTTGACCCATTTTCTATTAACTCGTGTGACTCGGTGTGGACCAGCAGATTGACACAATCATATCATCATCTTCAAAGTGCCAACAAAAAAAATTTGAATTCATTATTTCACAGAAGAGTTGTTAATGTGCTTGTGTTTTTCACAAGGTTCATATATGAACTGTGTTGTTTGTGAGCATCAAGGTGTGGAGAATCATTTGTAAACTTTAATTTCTTAGTTTTGATATTGTAAATTTCGATCGGTAGTTAAACTTCTGACAAAATTTCATGATATTTTTGGATGGATTCTTAACATTGGTGGGCCATTTTTAAATATATGAACTTTAGGACCATTTTTGAGTATGATAGTTTTACTTTCTAAGATATGATCTTATAACTTTTGTCACACTATTAATCAAACAAAATCTACTGATTTTTTTTTTCTTTTAAAAAGCCAACTTTTACCAGCTTCCTAGAAGGATCCTATCTACCCGTCCTATTTCAAATAAATTTCGGACTGATTTAAGGGTATTTGCTAATAGGTTAAAGGCTATTAGAAAAGTGTAGAGAAAATAGATCAAACTTAGCTTTAGCTCAAAGAAAGGAAATCTTATATTTAGTTCAAATACTTCATCCCAAACCAATGTATAACAATACACTTTTCCACCCAGAAATGAACATCTGAAGTGTGAAATTTACAAACAAATACACTTTGGGTGGCCTAACATTGAAGTAAGATGGGCTTTGATATCATGTATAGAAAATGTATCAAATTAAACTCCACTCCAAAAGCTAACTAAAGGGAGGAGGTTTGCCCAAGTCTTATATTTAACTTAAATACCGTATTTCAAACTAATGTAGAACAATAGGTAATCTAGTTGGTTCACTTTTTAAATGTAGGAGCAAAAAAGTCTCATATTTGAGTTTCTTCATTTACCTATTTTAAGATTTATCCTTATAGTAAAAAAAAAAAAAAAAAACTACCTTCTGTTCAGTTGTTACTCTATCCATTCAACCTCCAACCAAATTACATAAAGGAGGTGCCTAAATCACTCTAAAACAAATATCTTGTGTGCTAATAAGGGGTAGGAGAGACACTCCTTTCATCCCCTAAATTTTAGGGATAAGGCACCAATCAGTTAGTGTATTCCAGACAAATAGAATAAAAAGCCTAAGGCCCTAAAATTGTAATTAATTAGGAGGACCCTACATGCAACTGATTTTGTCTACTTCATACAAATGGGGAAGGACTCATACACATGCCTATAAAATCCCCCATATTTTGCTAGGATCATAAATTCATATTTAAAGTAGGGGTGTGTATAGTTAGAAGTTTTGAACTCAAGTAAAGAATTATATCAAATTTATTAGAATTATAATGAATCAAATTTATTCTATTATTTTAATTTAATTTTTATTTTTTTATTAAAAATAAAACTAAAATCATACTAGATTCATTTTAAAATAAAATCAAATTATATATATATATATATATATATATATATATATATATATAAAACTAATTAAAATGTATGTCAACATAGTGTAAAAAATAAAATTATGTACCCTTAAAATATAAATTATAATTATAATTATAAAATTGTAAAATAAATATTTTTTAAATTATTTTTAAATAATATAATAATATTTTTAAAAAATAACCTTTCAACTTCAACTCCAAGGAAAAGCTTAATTGTTTAAGTTTTGTATTTGAAATTGCACCCTTTTTCTTTACTTAACTTTCTTCTTGCATTCATATAACATAATAAATACATGTCTCAATTTATTTAAAATTAAGAATTTATTTAATTCAACAAATCAATTAATATTAATAAGATGTTAATAATCTGTAATTAAAAGTAAAAGATAAAAATTAATTTAAATGTAACACCCCTATATTTATTAGTTCTATACATTTCATTGTTTCGCAACACCCCTATATTTATTAGTTCTATACATTTCATTGTTTCGATGACCAGTGTTAGTCCAAACAGTCAAGAGGTTTAGAACTATATTTAAGTCACCTAGAAAAATCACAGACAAAAATTAATAATGGTTACATGAAGGTAAAATAGAAATCAAGAAAACAAGGCATAATAGGTTAAATGAGCCAAAGCCACAGCGATGGGTGATCGAACCGGGAAGTGCCTGCGATGTCAGTCACTGCCCTATTTTCGAATGGGACCTTATGGTACCCTAGGCCTAAGGATTTTTACGAAACTAATGGTAATGTGAAAATCACAGAAAAGAATAGAGAACCAACTCAAATAATTGAACCAGAGTTCTAGAAGCAATTCAGTGCTATTACAAAAACGGATTAGACTGCTAAGGGGCAAAATGGTCAATTCACCCTTAGAGGTGACTTTCGGCCTAAATGTCCATTGAAATATAGGAAATTAAAATTATAAAAAAAATAGAATTAAATTGAAGAGGTGAATAGAAGAAAAGAAAATAAAAAGAAAAGAAATTTAAAAAGTAAAAGCTTTATGACATCATCAATGATGTAAGCATGATGTAATAAAAATTTATAATTTAAAATTTTGAAATTACGGATAAATGTTGACATAAAAGACCAAATAAAAAAAAAAAGAGAAAAATTATTTCTATCTTCTTCTAGCCGTCCACTCTCTCTCTTCTCTCTCTCTCTCATTTTCTTTCTTCCACCATGAAAGTTCACCTCAAGCTTTTATAAACCCTAATTTTAGCCATAAATTCCCTAACTCCCTTAAGTAAACCTTGCTTTTGGACCTTGGTAAAGTGATTGGCAACAAAAAGAAGAAGAAAGAAAGGAGGTTTGAAGACTTAGAAAATTCACAAATTAAGGTATGTATAAATTAGTTCTTGAAAGATTACTTGAAATTTAGTTTAGATACATGGAAATTGTGAAGAAAATGAAGAAAATTTTATAGGAATGGAGGGGTAGAAAATTCGGCCAACATATGGGGAATTAGGGTTTGATGGTAATTGATAGAATTAAATGTGTAAACAAGCTTAAATGAGTTGGTGGATGTGATTTGTACACTTTGATTTCATGAATTGTGGCAAATGCATAATTAGGGTTCTTGGCAATTGAAAAATTGGGAAAAATTTGGAGATTTTAATGAATTGATACCAATTGACATAATTGATGCTTAAATTGGTCAATTGGTGTGCTTATGAGTGTGATTGAATGCATGGAATGAATTGAAGTGTAAATGTAGTAATGTCCAAATCTGGACAGCTTGACCTTGGTCTACTCAAATAGCCATAACTGAAATTTTGTTGCCCCAATTTGTGTGAGATTAATTAGAGATGAAAATTAAGACCCAAAGTAACAATTTTCATGTAGGAATCTTGCCCTAAAACCGACCACAAGTTGGTGTAAATTTTGGTTAAATTTGGATTAGGTACACTACCATTGAATAAAATTGACTATATGAACAGTACTTATTCAAATAGTCATAACTCTCTGTAGAAATGTCCAAATGACCTGATTTTAATACCAATGGAAAGCTTAGACATAGTAGAATAACTTTTATGAGGAACACAAATCTAAATTCTGACCATAACCTGATCAAATTGACAACCAAACTTAGGTCACCAAATCTGCTAGACCTAAATTTGCCCAGAATTTCTAGGTTTTGACCAATCCGGCCAGCCTTAGTAAAAATGGCATAACTTGAGCTAGAAAACTCCAAATGGAGTGATTCAAAAAGAGAATTAAAGCTAAGACATTAAGAAACAACTTTGATGAAGAAAAGTTAGCCAAATTTTCATTGTTGATAGGTCCAATAGAATAGTAAATCCAAGTGACCAAAATTAAAATTTTGGAAACTCTCTTAGGGAGTTTGAAATTTCAACTGGCAATCAATGCCAACATAGTTGTAACCCAAAATGTGGTATGTGGGGATAATTAGAATTAGCATACCTATTAAGCATGAGAAAGTCAACATTTTACCAAATTAGTTAAATGAATAGTAACCACCATAACAAAAATACAAAGAACTCAACTTATAGGACTATATAAGTAAATGGGAAATGAAAAATTCAATTGTTGAAATTATTCTTAGAAATAATTTGGATAGGCATTGAAACACTTTAATTTTGTGTTTCAGTGGAAAAAGAGACCGTAAAAGATAAGGAAAAAGTGAGTCAAGGCAGAGAGGCTACTCATTCGAGGTTTGTACATAACTAATTTTGTTCAAGTGATTTTAATTTTGTAATTGAGTTGAATGAGTTGTAAATATAAATTGTTTTGGTTGCAATTTATGATTTTCTCCTTGAATTTATTTAATTATGTGTTGCCAACCCTATAAGGGAAATTTCTTTGAATGAAATATGTTATGTGATTTGAAATGCAATTATTTGAATGGAATTTTTATGAATTAGTTTTTAAACCATGGTTAGGATGATAGTCCCATTCGAAACTCCCTGTAGTAACGGCTATTTGGGTTTGGCAATTAAAATTTCTTATGTCTCCCATTAATAACAGTTAGTGAGGTAAGACTATATGAGCACTCATTAGCTAGCTAGCCCTTCCCTCATTAATAACAGTTAGTGAGGTGATTTGCTTTGTCGTGGTGTACAACATGGCATTGATCATGAAATTTTGTATCATGGTCTAGATTGTGTGTTTTTGGCAACACCTTTTTCTTTGAGATTTGTGAAATATGATTGAAATGATGGTTTTTAGTGATTTGATAATTTGATATGTTTCATTATTATGAAAACTGTAACGCCCTCACTTTAAATAGTCCATACATTCTACTGTTCCGATGATCAATGTCTGTCCGGATAGCCAGAATGTCTGGAACTATAATTAAACTAGAGTGAGGAGTTATAAATAACTCAAATAATGGT
The DNA here is from genome assembly GCF_030052815.1 of Hevea brasiliensis. Classification (NCBI taxonomy): domain Eukaryota; kingdom Viridiplantae; phylum Streptophyta; class Magnoliopsida; order Malpighiales; family Euphorbiaceae; genus Hevea; species Hevea brasiliensis. The sequence goes on from NC_079497.1 coordinate 105,047,409, forward strand.
AAGAAAAATCAAGAAAAAATTTCAAAAATAAAATACAATCAAGATAAATGAGCCGGTGCCCTAGCGATGGGTAACCTAACGAGAAATTACTGTTTTCATAGCTAGTAACCCTAAACCCGGGGGAAAATCTATGAAATAAATTTTGAGACTCCAGAGAAGAGTCATTGAGGTTTTAATGGCATTAGAATGCCAAAAAAATATTTAGAAAAATTTTTAGACCAACACAAACAATTTTAGTCTGTTAAGCAAAACGAAGGACATTTTGATCATTTCGTCTTCAGAGATAATTTTTGACCAAATTGTCCAGTTAAATAAATAATTATTACGACATAAAATATGAATAATTATTGCTAAAATTTAATTGAAAATGAGTAGAAAAGAAAAGGAAAGAAAATGAGTTAAATAGGATTTATGACCTCATTATGAGGTCATTAAAAACTCTTCACCCAATCACATTGTGATACCTATTTCTAAACCCCATTAAAAGAGTTAAATGGGTAGAAAATGAACAAAAATATTATGTCTTCCCTTACCTCCAACCAGCCGAAACCCACCTCCAACCTCAAGCCACCATTAAAGCTTCATTATGCTTTAAACTCCATTCCAATTCATCTTAAAACCTCATCCTCCTTTTACTAAAAATTACCCTTACCACTAGAGTAAGAATTGGGCAGTAATTAGAAGAAGAGAAAGTGAAAGAAAGTGAGGTGTAAACAAGCTTAGAAAATCACCAAAGAGGTTAGTGCCATATTCTTTACTCTTACTTCCTTCTAAGCATGAATTTAAGTTAAGTTAAGTTGAAAACTTGATGAAAAATGAATAAAATATGCATGATTATGTTCCATGGAATTTCGGCCAGCCTTGACATGAGTTAGGGTTAGATGAATTTCTTGATTTAAAGTGATATATTAGCTGCCCCTACTATGAATTATATGATTAGTACAACAATTAGGAGTAAGATATATGAATTGAAGGCTTTGGTCAATTAAGGTTAGGGTTTTGACACTCAAATTTAGAGGTTAATGCAATTGAACATAAATTAAAGTTGTAATAGTCAATTAGTGACCATTTGACTATATTTGATGAGGAATTGAAGTTATTTGTGCCAATGGAATTGAGGTTAGATATGCTGCCTTTGGTGACCTGCAGGGCTAGTTGTGAGTCTAGCAGGTTTGGGCAATTGTAACTTGAGTGGTGTAGGTTCAATTGGTGCAGAGCTAATTGGACATGAAACTTGATACATAATGGCAAAACTTTGATGAAGAAACCCTGCCTAGAAAACCACAATAGACTGACCTAAAAATTTATCAAATACGGGCAACACATATTCTGCCTGAGCAAAATAATCAAATGAACAATATTAATTCATTTGGTCATAACTCAGTGTAGAAAAGTCCAATTAATCTGAAATTTATATCAATGGAAAGTTTAGACAATTTAGGATAACTTTTATGAATAACACAACTTTAAATTCTGACCATGACTTAGTGAAATTGCCCATCAAAAATTAGGACACCAAGCTGATAGAATGAAATTCTACCCAGAAATTCTGGGTAGATGCCAATCTGGCCAGCCTTGCTAAAATTAGCATATCTTGAGATAGAAAACTCCAAATGGAGTGACTTAAAAAGGAAATTAAAGATGACACATAAAGGTACAACTTTTATGAAGAGAATTTTATCAAATTCATATTATACAAATAAGCAATGGAATAATAAACTTAGTACTTGAAATCTAAAAATTGTAAATAAGTAACACTAAGCTTTGAAATGGTATTGGCAACTAATGTCAACAAATTTAGAATACAAAATGTGGTATATGGGTGATATTAGAACCAATACACCTATTGTCTATGAAAAAGTCAACATTTTAGTTGACTAATAGGATAAATAGTAACTATTGAACTTCAATTGCAAAGAATGTCACATTTAAATTTGTAATATGCCCTAGTAAGCCTAGTGTGATTGAGTTGGATAGGTTGATATGCTAATAGGGTTCTGATAGCAGTACTGCGTGTAGCTTCAAGCCATTCTATGTTTTATGACCTATTATGTCATTTTGTGATATGATAGCCTATGGCTATACTGATTATGATGTTATGCTTGGCTTTATGCCTTATTGTTTTTATGGCTTATTAGCCATTATGTCTGCACACCGGGAGACACATTGTGACCGATGGTGTAACGGCTCGAGGTACTTTATACCTTGTGCTAGTTTACTCATTTATTCAGTCCGGTCAATTTGTATAGGTTACTTGGGCATGGAAAAGCATTAATAAAATTAAATTAAGTTTAAAGGAAATAAATTGATGAAATATTAAGTTAAGAAACAAGAATGATTCTAATAAAAATAAATATTCTTAAGGGTCATAAAATGAATATAAATAAATACATGAGACTTAAAATTATTATGAGATCGATTAATGACATGTTAGGAAGAGTTAATATCATAAGATTTAATTAGTCTTAAACAAAACAAAAATTTAGAAATTATTTATTATTCTTATAAGCACAATAACTAAGAAATCATTATTTTTATTTGTATATTATATTTTCTTGTATTATTGGCACCACTAAGCTTTATACTTAGCGCGTCGCTGTTTGCAACGCGTAGGTATTGAAGATTTGGCCAGAGAACCCAGTAGACTATAAACTGGGAGATTAAAGTTTTGATTTGCATTTGGGTTCCGAGTGTTACCTCCTCAGCAGTGCATATTTTGGTAGTGTCCAGCAGCTTGTATTTTATTTTTGATCATTGTAATCAAATTTTGGACATTTAATGTAAATTATGTATTTTTGTACATTAAATGTGCATATGATGTAAATTAATACAGTTTAAAAATTTCATCTTTGAATTATATATGTATGGAAATGATTTAAATTTTCTTATGTATTTATATGAGTGAACCTTATAAATGTTCTGAATGAGAAAACGATTTTGAGAATCTGTACAAAAATAATTGTTTCATACAGGTGGGGAAAATCGTCAAATTATTAAGAAATGAGGGGAAATTCCGTCAGTTTCTCCATAAAAAAAATAATAAAATAAAATAAAATAAATGAACAATTGATTAAATTTAATAAAAATTGAATGTGATAATTAAGAAATAATAAATTGAGATAAGATAAGATACGATGCTCAGCCACCGAGCGTGACATGTCCTACTAAGCTACACTATAAACGAGTAAGGGGTGTCACAAAAACCTTGATTTGTTAGGAATTGATTTATTTTATTTTATAATGTTTTGTTTATATTAGTTGTGTACCACTGGGTAAAGTTACTCAGTGATGGCTTTTCTTGTTATCGCAGATAGGAAAAAGGATAAAGCAGTAAAGTAAGCTGCTTGGAGCTAAGATTAGAGTTTATTTTGGACTTATTCCAGGTATATCAGTTATACCCCTTTGTAAATTTTCTTTTGATGTAAATTAAATTGTATGTATCCATATGTGAACTTTGAGCAGTTGTATAAAAGATATACTGTCATTTTGGCTAATGTAAATTTTTGTAATATAAACTTGTTTATTTATTTATTTTTTTTTTATAAATGCAGTAGTTAAACTTCTTTGAGAATTCTATAAATTGTGATTTTACTTGAAATTGTGTTGAATTGACAATGGATGGTGATGAGTATAAATGGAGTTGTGGGAATTATAAATATTGGGAGTGTTTTTGACAGGTTTTGAAAAACTGTTTTTTCAATTTTTAGCTGGCACTCTGCTGAATTTTCTACAAAATTTTCGAAAATCCTAATTTAATCAAAAATTTAATTTATGACCTAAACTTCAATTAATTGTTTGAATAATTATTCAATATTACCCACCATTTTAAAAATGAATGAAAATTAATTTAAAATCCCTTATAGTATATTTAATGAGTTATCGGTAGGCGAAATTTGATAATTCATCAAGTATATTACGGGATCATATTATACTTTATAGAAGGGTAAGGTGTGACATTAAAAATTATTATATTCACTACAAGAAAACATAATTATCAAAAATGAATTTAGCAACGGATCAAAATTCTATTATAAAAATATTAATTAGTAACGAATCTGTCACTGATATTTCACTAACTTATTGTTGATCCATTACTAATCCGTTGCTAATCTATGTTTTTACGATAAATTAGCAACTAATCTATTAATTTGTTACTAATATTTTTTTATAGTAATTATTTCAATTATTAAATTATCTCTGTATTTTATCTTTTTTACCCATTAAATATTTTAACTATATTAAATATCCTGTGTTAAAAAATTTGTAAGCATTATTTTATCCTTTCTTACCTATTAAGGATAGGTCTCTATATCTATCATCATTTATCTATTGATTGTTATGCTTGAGTATTTTCAAGAAACTTTTCCCTTTGTGCATGTTGAATGCAATCCAATCAATTTATTTTTATGGGGCTATATTATATAGCAACTAGTTTCTCTTCCCAATAAAGCATACTCTCATCTACATATTTTTGTTCCTTATAAAATGATTCCAAACCTTAAAAAGGCCTTGCAAAGGCGTGAATTTTACATAAAGTATAAAAAATAAAACAAGGTCAGTATTGTCTTTTCATAACTGTTCATCATCACCCACACTTCAACTACTAAATCTCTCTTATCTTTTTCAGCTTTGTGTGTGTGTCTTTATATCCCTCTTTTCCCATACCCTTTTCTCAAGTATTACTTTGGGAAATCCAATCAAAATCTCAACTTTATTTATGTGTGGAAAACATGACTGAATAAAAAGACAAATTTAGTTACAATATGTTTCACAAATTTATGTTTCCTTGTTACATGTGTTTGGAGCTATGTGCAAAATTCCAATCCATCATAGAGACATTCTCTCTAAAAGTCCATTTGGTAGAATTAAGAACAAAGCATAAAAATATAAAATGTGATTTGATTATTTTTAAATATAATATTATAATTTAGATGTTAATAAATTAATACATTATGATTAAATAGTAAAAAAAATTAAATATCTTAATATATTTTTGATAAAAATGAAAACAAATATTTCATTAATTAGAAATAAATTAAAAAAAATTATAAATCAACATATTATATTTTTATATAAATAAAACTAACCACTCATGTCAAAAATAATATAAAGAATTTAAAAAATTCAATAGTATTGACAAAACATGTAAATTGATCAATAAACAGACTGTGAACTCCACTCTTAAACCTCATAGAATCTCTACTCTTCAACCCTATAATCTTTTTACGAGTCTCGTTAGAACCAAATTTAGATTTCATATTGAAAGAAAGATTTGCACCTTGTTAAGTGCTTTTTCTTTAAAAAAAAATCTCAACGATAAAAGCACATAATACTCCATTAAATGAGAAAAAAAATGCAATAAAAACTTAAGATTTATCAATAATAATAAATTTAAAAATTTATTCACTCAAAATTTATCAATAATAATATATCTAAGAAAATATATATAAAATTTATTTTAAATGAATATGAATATAAAAATTATTAAAAAAATAAATTAATAAAAAAAAGAAAGAATTATCACCGGTGAAAACATTAATCTATAATTACGGAGAAAAAAAAATATATCTTAATATTAATAATAGCAGTTGATGTGACTATATTTTTTTAATCTACCGTTTAAAGATATTTAAACTTTTTCATTAAATATTGATTAAAAAAATTTAAATTACAATATATTTTTATATATTTTTCCCTAAAAGTAATTACTAAACTTCTTTCAATCACAAGATGAAATAAAGGATTCAGAATGTCTCCTTCAAAATTAATGTGGGATAAATGACATTTATTCTCCTTTCATAAATTCAAGATCCAAAATTTGATGCATTTCTTGCCTTATATGATCAGTCAATCAGTGATGTATGTTTTTTTTTTTTTTTTTTCTTGAAGGAAATATAAAATTTCCTTGTTTCTTTATATTAAAATCAACCTCTCCTAGATTTCATTAAGATTTTGATAGCTAACACATGGAATGTGGGATCACATGTTACTTCAAATGTTTATGCATAAGGTGTGAGATGACTTCTGATAATACAAAGATATTGCCCTTAAAATCCTTTCCTCAATAAAGAAATTACACCAAGCCATATCTTAGACTAATGATAAAAGTGAAGCTATATAAAAAGTGGTTCTAGAGTTCAAATCTTAGCAAGTACAAATTTCATATATCATTTAGCTCAAAAATTTTCTTTAATTTTATCATGATTTCAACCCTAAAATAATTTCTTACACTGTATAAAAATAAGTATTCATTAACCACTAAATTATTATTCTAATAATTTTATTTATTTATTTATTCATTTATTATCTTTCATTTTTATTTAAAAGAAATCTAATGAATTGAATTTTTTTATATTAAAAAATTTAGTAATTCATTACTGAGTATCATAATAAAATTATAACATAACATTCTCATAAAAGAAAAAATATATAAATGTGGTCAATTGAAAACTTCTATTCAGAGATGATCTAAATAGAAATAGAAGAAAATAATTGTGTGTGTAGTGACTTATTCTTTTTTATTTTGAACGATTAAAGAAACCTTATGTAATATTGTTCTTTCAAAAATTTACTAATGGGTTAAATATTAATTAGTGAACAAAACTGTAAAATTAGTTCACTCCCAATTTTAACCATAAAAGTGATAAGTTGTCTTACAATCAATAGATGAAAATGCTCAAACTTGAGAAATATATATAAACGCTGAGAAAAATTAATTAAATTAGTCTAAATTAGCAATTTTAATTCATTTAATTTGTCATAATTTTTGTAGACATAAGCGGCATTACTCTATGATAAACAACCCTTTTGGGATAAATAGTTTTTTTTTTCTTAATTTAATTTGGTTTAGTACTCTAATTTGAAATTTTAAAGTATTATAAACCACTCAAAACTTTATGCAATTTTTTTCATGTAAAGCGATATAAGCCCAGGTCAGAAATGAGGCCCATAATTCAGGGTCCATATTTCAAAATATGGGCCTTGTTCTTAATTTGGTAAACTGATTTATAAAGAAAACCTTCAACGATTTCCTCAGAAATTGAGTTGATAATCCATGATATTACCATGCTAGCTACCTTCATCCATTTCTCGAGTTCAGGTGAATCTTCATTAGGGCATTTCACATTTGTCATTGATGAATCCTACTTTATCCTTTGCCTTAACAGTAATTAGCATGGATCTACTCCATGTCTAGTAGCTATCACCAGTAAGGGGAGCACTTACCAAAATCACCCCAGGATGATTCGAACCCTGCAAAACCATTTGATCCCAATCCTTATCGCATCCACCAGCCATATCCTCAAGTTTTCAATCATTACTCTCAAAGATCAAGCAGCCTATGCTTCGGAACAGATGCAAGGAAGCAATCGATGTCTCTGATACCATGAAAAAATTGAAGAACAAAATTGAAAATCTTATTGAGAGCAAACAAAAACAGAGAAAATGTTGATATCCTTCAAATGTAAGTACAATGGTGGAGCTATCCAGGTGGAAACTAGTGTTGTCCCAAAAATAGTCCAAGAGGGGGGTGAATTGGACTTTAACAATTTTTCGGCTCTTGCTTGTAGCCTAATGAAAAATTGTGGTTTTGTTCAACTAAGTGTTTCTCTATATATAATGAAAATAATATATGCTTCAACAATGTGTTCCTAGGTTGCAATTTAAGCCTCAATCAATATATATGGCAATATCCAACAAAGCATTTATCATACAATATATAACCAATTTCTCAAGTCACTCAATATGTCCACAAATTTATCAACTCAATCTATTTAACCAATATTCAATATCATGTATATGAGGAAAAATTTAAAATTGCACAAAAGTAAAAAGGTAAAGGATAGAGAGATCAAACACAAGGATTTTTATAGTGGTTCGGCTTAACTAGCCTACATCCACTCTCTCAAAGAACCCTCTTTGAGTCTTCTCTCCACTATTTGCTCTTTTGAAGGCAAGAGACCAAAAGCCCTTTACAATTTCTCAACACCAAGCTTTTATCAAGGTAGCTTGAAACCTTCACAAATGCTATCACAAGCACTTTCTCTCTCAAGCTTCAATAGGTGCTTGTACAACCTCTCTTAAATGCAATTCAATATTGTAACACTCACTCTTACTCAATACAATTCAAACTATAAAGAAGAGATGAGTTGATTTGCCAATGGAAGCTCAAAATCTTTAAAGCTCTTGAATGAAAGCAATAAATGAAAAATCAATGTTGGAGTTCAAATGTAAGCTTTCATTAAGTGTAAATGAAGTGAAGAATGTGTATTTATAGTCCCAAATCATTTTAGACCGTTTGAAACCCTTTTGGAACGTTATACACACTGCCCAAGACAAAATAGCCGTTATTTTGTCCTTTTATGCGAAGTTGAGCAGCTCACAGTCGATTAGCAAACTAATAAAATTTTAAAGCGATCGACAAAAGCTGGTTAGTAAACTAATGTTTTTAGCAAACACATTAGCAAACCGAAAATTTTAGCAAACCAGTTAGGAAACTAAGTCAACAGCTGCATGTCTCAACTTGCAATGCAAAATGATTTAGACCTTTAAAAAATGTTTCAATAGTTGTGTTCAAGGTCATGATGAGAAAAAGTAATCAGAAAATAAATTTTCATTTTTGAGCTCCATATGACTAAATTCTCATATATTCTTTTTCACAAAAAGACCTAAGACTCTAACACTATGCTTTTCATACCTTTGCTTTGAGTTTTGATTTCCATAGCCTTTTTCTCATTTTGGATTTGTCTTGAAATACCTTTGAGTATCCTTTCTCCTTAGATACAACTTCAAAGGTTCTTTATGCATAAGACAAAGAATCTACACATCACTTTAAGGTTAGGTTAGATAGATTCTCTTTGAGTTTTGTTATCATCAAAATCAATGCTCATTTTGAGCTACACGGAGTCAACAATCTCCCCCTTTTTGATGATGACAAAACTCAACTGAATCAATCAGTCAAAAATAAAAGTGTGTGAGAATTTATGTGAGTATGTAAATCCAAGTATAGTATACCGAAAATGCTCCCCCTAAATATATGCACATAATATCCAAGAAATCCATTTTCTGTACATAAGCTCCCCCTGAAATTATGCTATAAAACATATTCACACTTCACAAGTATCAATCACAAGTATAAGCATATATCCAGCAACACAAGTATCATCACATATCACCATACTTCACAATTATATATATATCAACACATTTCCATATTTTCATGGTCATCAACACATATTCTCATATCCATAACCATTCTCCCCCTTTTTGTCATCAATCAAAAAGGAAACAGGAGAAAGTACCCAAAAAGAATCATGTAAGCCAGAATGTAAATGCAGTAAGATAGACAGTAGCAAACTAAAAACCAATAGCAGCAAACAGACCAGTAAACTAAATATGCAATCAGTAAACTAAAAATCCAGATGAGATGCTATTTAAGTCTGTTACTCCTGCGAGTGGATTTTGAAGGCACCATTTTCTTCCTAGGGAGTTTAATAACAGGGGGCTGAGGTGCTTGTTCAACCACTTGATCATCTTTCTCGGACTCATCTTCTTCAGATTGTGGTTGAAGTGCAGCAGCGAGGGTCTGGTATGGATTTGACACGGTTGACTTGTACCTTTTCTTACCTTTCTTTGCTGCAGGGGCAGCAGCTGCAGATAGCTGTGTTTGAGCACTAGCTTGGTGATCTTTTAAAGAAGTTTCCTGGTGTTTCAGCTTCTACAACCTTTTTGCCATCAAGCTCAGTAGGTACATCAGCTGTAGTACCAATCTCAGGTTCAATGACTTGGTGACCAGCATGCTCAACATGGGTTTCCACTGCAGGTTCAAGGTCAGGTTCAGCTACTTGGCCACTTTCATGTGCCATAGCAGTAGGAGACTCATCAACTTTGTTGCTTTCTCCCTTATCAGCAGAGACTTGAGTAGCAGCCTCAACTTTAGTTGGAACACCAGTTTCCTTGGCCTGATTAAAGTTCTCCCATTTGATGAATTTGCAATCCAACAGTGCTTTATCCACTGAACCCGAAAGTTTTTCGATACCCATTTTTCTTTTGGCATCCATCCCTTGCTTCAGATCTTTTTCTTTTCTCAAGGCCGATTTAGGGGATTCGACACCCTTGGACGAGTGAGAAGACTCACTAGCTGATTTTGATTTCGGCACGTTTTGCTTTCCTTTCATTTTCTTCCGCAATGCCGCGACAGGAACATCGTTAGAGGCTGACGAGGAAGATGAAGCAGCTGCAACAACAGGGGATTTTCATTTGGTGCGAGCCATTGAAACAAAAATGAAATCGGGTAATGATGGTTCGGTGAGTGAAGAGAGGAAGAGGAAAGGAAACTTGAGATTTTTGGTGAGTTAGGGTATGTTTCGCCGGATAGAGGTATCGGCTATGGTTTGGGAGGTGTCGGAAATCGAAACAGAGGAGAGAGAGGAAGCGTGGAGGTTTCGTGTGGCAGAGGGTTTAAGTCCTCTTGAGTCCCGCGCTTTTCATTTTCACTGTACTTTCAACTGAACCTGTTTTTCCCTTTTTTTTTTTTTTTACTTTATTTTGCATTTCAAACAAGTCTACCTATACCTATATGCACAAATAAACATTTCTACATGTCTGACACAGCACTGAGAATGTGATATCAAATGTGAAAGGATAAATGCATTAGTGGACACGCAGAAAGTTTGAAGAACAATCACCTTTTGATTTGAAATTTGAACAGTACACGATATAGCAAACTAATTTTAGTCAAGCAATATTAGCATACAACACAGTAAACTAATTTTATGAGTACACAAATAAGTTAGCTAATATCTTCAGAAATTTCTTAGTAAACTTTATATCACAGCAGATCACACATGCATTAAACAAGATGCAAAACATGAAATTTTTATGACTTAAATTTTAAGCAAGTGGTTCACACATACCAATTTCCCTTCTAATTCTACAAAAAGTTTCTTCATTAAGAGGTTTTGTAAAAATGTCAGCAAGTTGATTTTCAGAGGCAACAAACTCTATTTTGATATTTCCATTTTGAACATGATCTCTAATAAAATGATGTCTAATCTCAATATGTTTAGTTCTTGAATGTTGGACTGGATTTTTGACCAAGTTTATGGCACTTGTGTTGTCACACCTAATTGGAACAAGATTATATTTTAAACCAAAATCTTCCAATTGTTGTTTCATCCATAAAATTTGAGCAACACAACTACCAGCAGCTATATATTCTGCCTCAGCTGTAGATAAAGCTACTGAAGTTTGTTTCTTACTGTGCCAAGAAACTAGTGCAAGACCAAGAAATTGACAAGTACCTGAAGTACTTTTTCTATTCAGTCTACTTCCAGTAAAATCAGAGTCACTATAGCCAACAAGATTAAATGATTCACACTTTGGATACCATAAACCAATTGATTGTGAGCCAATGAGATATCTAAAAATCCTTTTAACTGCACTTAGATGAGATTCTTTTGGACATGATTGAAATCTTGCACACAAGCAAACACTAAAGTGTATGTCTGGCCTAGATGCAGTAAGATACAAAAGAGAGCCAATCATACCTCTATAAAGCTTGGTATCTACTTCTTTACCTTTTTCATCACTGTCCATTTTAATTGTTGAACTCATAGGAGTGCCCATGCTCTTCAAATCTTCCATTTTAAATTTCTTTAGCATATCCTTGATGTACTTTGATTGATTTATGAAGATGCCATCATTCATTTGTTTAATTTGAAGTCCAAGGAAGAATGTGAGCTCACCCATCATGCTCATTTCAAATTCATTCTGCATAATCTTAGAAAATTTCTTGCAAAGAGATTCGTTAGTAGCACCAAAAATTATATCATCAACATAAATTTGCACAATGAGCATATCATTATGATGCTTCTTAACAAAAAGTGTTGTATCCACTTTGCCTCTTTGAAAATCATTTTGTAAAAGGAATTTACTAAGCCTTTCATACCATGCTCTAGGAGCTTGCTTTAAACCATATAAAGCTTTAGTAAGTTTATAAACATGATTTGGATGCTCATGATTTTCAAAGCCTGGAGGTTGTGCAACATACACTTCCTCATCAATATAACCATTTAAAAATGCACTCTTGACATCCATTTGATAAAGCATAAAATCCTTGTAACATGCAAAGGCACACAACATTCTAATAGCTTCAATTCTAGCAACCGGAGCAAAGGTTTCATCAAAATCAATCCCTTCCTCTTGGTTGTAGCCTTGAGCCACTAGTCTAGCTTTATTCCTAACAACATTGCCTTTTTCATCCATTTTGTTTCTAAAAACCCATTTAGTACCAATAATTGAATGATCTTTTGGTTTAGGCACTAAATTCCAAACTTTATTTCTCTCAAATTGATTTAGTTTTTCTTGCATAGCAAGAATCCAACTTTCATCATTTTGAGCATCTTTAAAACATTTAGGTTCAATTTGTGAAACAAAAGCAACATTACCAAAATATCTTCTCAATTGAGCTCTAGTCATCATCCTCTCATTTACTTGCAATTCTTCCAAATTTGGTATTTCTTCATTAATTTGATCTTCATTGGCATCATGGACATCTATTGTAGTTTCTCCTTGAGTTTCCTCATCATTGTCATCAACTTGTTCCATTTCTTGACTTGATATTGAATTTTCTTTTCCAAAAATCTGCTCATTATCATCATCACAAGCATTTTTCCTTCTAATAGAAGGGTTAGTCTCATCAAACAAAACATGAATAGTTTCCTCAATAACCAAAGTTCTTCTATTGAACACTCTATAGGCTTTACTCTTTGTTGAATACCCAAGAAAGATTCCTTCATCGGATTTAGCATCAAATTTCTTTAAGTTATCCTTCTTGTTATTTAAAATATAGCACTTACAACCAAATGCTTTGAAATATGAGATATTTGGTTTCCTTCCTTTCCATAGCTCATGGGGGGTCTTTTTCAAAATTGGTCTAATCAAAACTCTATTCAACACATAGCAAGATGTATTAACAGCTTCAGCCCAAAAGTATTTTGGCAAATTATTTTCACTCAACATAGTTCTAGTCATTTCTTGCAAAGTCCTATTTTTCCTTTCCACTACCCCATTTTGTTGTGGTGTTCTAGGAGCTGAAAAATTATGATTAATTCCATGTTTATCACAATATTTCTCAAATAAATGATTTTCAAATTCAGTTCCATGGTCACTTCTTATAGATGAGATGCAAAAGCCTTTTTCATTTTGAACCATTTTACTAAAAGAGGTGAATTTTTCAAAAGTTTTATCTTTATGAGCAAGGAAAATTGTCCATGTATATCTTGAATAGTCATCAACAATAACTAAAGCATATGACTTTCCACCAAGACTAGTAGGAGTTACGGGTCCAAATAAATCAAGATGAAGCAATTCTAATGGCCTAGTGGTAGACACAATATTTTTAGATTTAAAAGATGCCCTAGTATGCTTTCCTAGTGCACAAGCTCTACATTGAAATTCATTTTCATACTTAATCTTAGGAAGACCATTAACAAGTTCTTTCTTAGACAATTTTGAGAGTGTATGCATGCTTGCATGACCTAGTCTTCTATGCCACAAATAACTAGAGTTATCAAGAGATACTAGACATGTACCATGATTAGTTTCAAAATTATTCATGTCAAGCAAGTAAACATTATTGGATCTATTGGCAATGAACAATGTATCATTATCTAAGTTATTGATTGTACACAGAGAAGAAGTAAACTTTACCTCAAAACCTTTATCACAGAGTTGGCTTACACTTAGCAAGTTGTATTTCAAACCTTCAACAAGTGATACATCTTCAATACAAGGTTTGGTTCCAATTGTGCCATTTCCAATTATTTTTCTTTTCCCTTTATCTCCAAATTTTACATATCCTCCATCTTTCATTGTGATTTTTGAAAACTTGTCCTTTTCACCAGTCATGTGCTTTGAACAACCACTATCTATATACCATTTATCACTTTCCTTCATCCCTTTGCAACAAACCTGAAATTTAATCATTTAGCTTTAGGTACCCAAGCAACTTTGGGTCCTTGGGGGTTAGTGACCTTAGGTAAGGTTCCCTTTAGTACCCATACCTTCTTTACCTTAAGATGACCTTTCCTAAGTGCACAAGAGCTAATCATATGACCTCTTTTATTGCAATAATAACATGTAACATTAGGCAAGGAAGATGTAGATGCTTTAATGAAATGATTCTTGTACTTGTCATAGTTCATGAAACCATCAAAACCAATTCCATATTTTTCACTCGAAATTCTTTGGTTTCCAAGAAGTACATCTAGAGTTTCTTTTCCTTTTGTAAATTTTGCCAAATCATTTGTCAAAGACTCTACTTTAGTTTCAAGAACTTTATTTTTCTCAATGAGCATTTCACAAGTATCTTTTGAGATTTTCAACTCTAAATCTAGTTCTTTAAACATGGCAATTTGTCCTTTGTAAAATTCATTTTCTTTATACACATTGGACATGGCAATATTTTGTGATCTCAATGATTTAATCTCTAAATTCATTTTAGTGCACTTTCTCTTGTAATTTCTATACTCATCATATACTCTAGCAAATGCAAGTTCAAGTTCTTCTACATTAGGAGATTCATAAGAGTTTACCTCATTGTCACTTTCTTCTTCCTTTTGTGAACTTTCGACTTTCTCTTCAAGTGCCATCATACAAAGAAGAGCAGCCTCCTTGTCACTTGATTCATCATTTGAAGATTCTTCACTGTTGCTCCATACTACTTTCATAGCTTTCTTGCTCCTATCTTCTTTTCCTTTCTTCTTTTTGAGCAATGGACATTTGGGCTTGATATGTCCAGGTTTGTGACACTCATAACATACAATTTCTTCTTTTGAATCTCTGAAGTGTTTATCCTTGGGAGTATACTTTTTCAAAAATTTCTTGTATTTGCTTCCTCCTTTCTTGAAAGCTCTTTTAAATTTTCTTGCAAGCATAGCCATTTCATCATCATCTTCACTCGAAGCACTTGAGTTGTCACTTGAGTCAACTTTGAATGCAACTCCTTTCTTCTTATCTTCATTCTTATTTGACTTGAGAGCAATACTTTTCTTCTTCTTTTGCTCATTTTTAACTTCATCCTTCTTGTATACCATCTCATGTGCAATGAGAGAACCAATGAGTTCATCATAGGTGAATGTTTTGAAATCTTTGGTATCTTGGATAACTGTTGTCTTTGCTTCCCAAGACTTTGGAAGTGATCTAAGAATTTTCTTCACAAGTTCAGCTTCCTCAAATCTTTTACCAAGCGCTTTGAGAAGATTTACAAGATCAGTAAACCTTGTACTCATATCCGCAATTGATTCTCCTGGCCTCATTTCAAACAAATTCGAATCTCGAATAAGAAGGTTTGCTTTGGACTCTTTAACAACATCAGTTCCTTCATAAGTCACTTCAAGCTTATCCCAAATTTCCTTAGCAGATTGACATCCTGAAACACGATTGTATTCATTAAGGTCAAGTGAGCAATGCAAAATATTAATAGCTTTGGCATTTATAGAAATTTTCTTCCAATCATTGTCATCATATTCATCTTCAAGTTTTGGAACCTTTGTAGTTCCTGGACCATTCTTTTGAGGAACATGTGGACCATTTTTAATAATTCTCCATGCATCAATATCTACAGATTGTATGAAATTTCTCATTCTTACTTTCCAAAATGAATAATTAGTGCCATTAAAGAGTGGTGGTCTAGTGATTGAGTAGCCTTCAACTAATGGTGCGGGTATACCGGCAGAATTACTAGATGAACTAGCCATTGTGGATCACTCTAAGGTTGTAATACCCTAAGCAAGAGAGTCAGGCTCTGATACCAATTTGTTGTCCCAAAAATAGTCCAAGAGGGGGGTGAATTAGACTTTAACAATTTTTCGGCCCTTGTTTGTAGCCTAATGAAAAATTGTGGCTTTGTTCAACTAAGTGTTTCTCTATATATAATGAAAATAATATGTGCTTCAACAATGTGTTCCTAGGTTGCAATTTAAGCCTCAATCAATATATATGGCAATATCCAACAAAGCATTTATCATACAATATACAACCAATTTCTCAAGTCACTCAATATGTCCACAAATTTATCAACTCAATCTATTTAACCAACATTCAATATCATGTATATGAGGAAAAATTTAAAATTGCACAAAAGTAAAAAGGTAAAGGATAGAGAGATCAAACACAAGGATTTTTATAGTGGTTCGGCTTAACTAGCCTACATCCACTCTCTCAAAGAACCCTCTTTGAGTCTTCTCTCCACTATTTACTCTTTTGAAGGCAAGAGACCAAAAGCCCTTTACAATTTCTCAACACCAAACTTTTACCAAGGTAGCTTGAAACCTTCACAAATGCTATCACAAGCACTTTCTCTCTCAAGCTTCAATAGGTGCTTGTACAACCTCTCTTAAATGCAATTCAATATTGTAATACTCACTCTTACTCAATACAAATCAAACTATAAAGAAGAGATGAGTTGATTTGCCAATAGAAGCTCAAAATCTTTAAAGCTCTTGAATGAAAGTAATAAATGAAAAATCAATGTTGGAGTTCAAATGTAAGCTTTCATTAAGTGTAAATGAAGTGAAGAATGTGTATTTTTAGTCCCAAATCATTTTAGACCGTTTGAAACCCTTTTGGAACGTTATACACACTGCCCAAGACAAAATAGCCGTTATTTTGTCCTTTTGTGCGAAGTTGAGCAGCTTTGGTCAGTTAGCAAACTAATAAAATTTTAGGAGCAGTCAGCAAACTGGTTAGTAAACTAATGTTTTTAGCAAACACATTAGCAAACCGAAAATTTTAGCAAACCAGTTAGGAAACTAAGTCAACAGTTGCATGTCTCAACTTGCAATGCAAAATGATTTAGACCTTTAAAAAATGTTTCAATAGTTGTGTTCAAGGTCATGATGAGAAAAAGTAATCAGAAAATAAATTTTCATTTTTGAGCTCCATATGACTAAATTCTCATCTATTCTTTTTCACAAAAAGACCTAAGACTCTAATACTATGCTTTTCATACCTTTGCTTTGAGTCTTGATTTCCATAGCCTTTTTCTCATTTTGGATTTATCTTGAAATACTTTTGAGTATCTTTTCTCCTTAGATACAACTTCAAATGTTATTTATGTATAAGACAAAGAATCTACACATCACTTTAAGGTTAGGTTAGATAGATTCTCTTTGAGTTTTGTTATCATCAAAATCAAATGCTCATTTTGAGCTGCACGGGGTCAACAACTAGTTTATTTGAAACAGATCCTCAATTCACCCAAGGATTAATTATTGAAGAATAAGAGCTCAGCCTCATCTCTTGAAGCAGATTCCTGTATCATGGTAGCAGAACATGAATTGTACATCCAGAGAGTCTGCATCTTAAGAAGGTAGAGGATTCTGCAATTCTTTAACTTCATGTCACACGGGGTTTATGTTGGAAAAAAATTAGAATCAAATAAAGAACAAATTAACCACGCAAATGAATTATTATCCATTATTATTATTATTATTTTTTTTAAGCTTTGTATATAATCAGCATCGACCAAAGAATGAATACAATGCAACCCTCAAGCTCAACCGCTCACAAAACCAAGAAATCAACCAAATTTCAAAGCAACAATATCCCATCCTGTTACATAGAATCAATCAATGCCTCAAGAAAGCAACGAATGATAGAAGAAGAGAAGATGTCACCACAGCACCAGACACTGGTAGAGACAACCCTGCTCCAGTATCCATGGAAGGAGCTGGCGCAAGTGAAGTTTGAGCGGATACATTAGCAGCTGCCATGAAAACGGAGACGATGCAGGCAACGGCAACAGCTTGGAAACTGCTAATTTGTGCCATTTTAAGTGATCGAAGGAGAAGAAGATTACTTGAAATGTGTTGTGAAGAATTGCAGAGAGATAGAATGTGTAAGCAAGAAAGCAGAAACAGATTAGGAATGCAAGAAGATGCATCTTGGGGTAAGATATATATAAGTGGGTAATGGGAATGGAGCCCACAAACTGAGCTGCGAAGAAAGCTTACTGGTCCACTCTGTTGCGCGTAGCTTGAAAGGCTTGGTGAGCTGCTGGCCCGTTGTTGTGAAGGGCCGCTTATAGGATGTTGACACGTTGCAATCACGGTTGTTGGCTTTCCATGTTGTGTTTGTTGGGATAATTGGAAGAACGGGCATGCCGTTTATAATTATTTTTATTATAAAAAAAAGTTAATTAAAAAAATAAATAATTAATTATTTAATTATTGTGTTATAGGGATATATAAATTTAAAACACACATTCATATAATTATATAATATAAAAAAATAATACAAAATTTATATAATTCAATCATAAAATTTATATCCATATTTGAATCGAAGAAAAATAAGAAAAAAATATAAATAAAAATAGGAGTATTTTTTTTTTTAGTTTGGGAATGAGAAAAAATTAAGAAGGATGAAAAATAAAAATGAAAAATAACAAATAAATATTACTATTCATTTGCTCTCTATTTTAGAGAAGAAGTTAATGAAAAATAAATAAAATTACTTTTTTTATTTTTATAATTATTTATTTTAATTTCAAATAAAAAAAACAAAATAAATATTTTACTATTTAGAAAGTTATTTTTCTTCTTTATTTTCTTTTCTCTCTAACAAAGTTTCTAAACATGGCCTACGTCTACAAAGTTTCACCTTTAGTCGAATTTTATGTAAATAAAAATAATCTTACAAATTTAAAATTACCTATTTTTATCTATAATCCCCAACTCTTTTTCATTATTTTTAAGAGTATAAACTATAATAATTAAATTTATTTATTTATTTATTTTTATTAATAAATATTTTATATAAAATAGTTATATAAAATCATGTGATATTGTATAATTTCTCTCCACCTTCTCAATTTTTCCAATTTTAATTTTATTTTTTTAATAATGAGATGAAAAATCTTTATCAATGATAGTCATGTTACAAGATAAAAAATAATGGAATGTAATAGGAATAAAATAGTTATTTATAATAAATGATATAGTTATTTTTTATTTATGTATTAATTAAAGTTATATTATATAAATTTTAAAATATTTATTTTACATGATTATTATGTTTTTAAATTTTCACAAAAATTATAAAACAATAATTTCATGAAAATATTTCACATTTAAATTTTGAATTGAAATTAACTACTCAGCATGATTTTTTTTTTCTTATTTTACCATTATATGTCATTCTATGAATCAAATTAATTATAAAGTCCTCACAATTTTTTTTATACAGAATTAGGGGAATGGAAATTTAAATTTAATACATGATATGAGTGATATATTTTTAGCCACTGAACCCAGCTAAGTTAGACCCTTACGATATTTATAGCAAGACAGAGTCAATTATTTTTTTTTTAAATTACTTTGAAGTATTCTTTTATTAATGCTTTAGTAATATACATCTAAAAATGAACATTGCAACATTTTTCAATAGCATGTTTAGCAATAACTTTTAATATTAAAATATTACTTTTCTTATTTATATTATTTGATAATACAATATTTATACGAGTATTTAAAAGTTATACGAGTGTTTAGAGATTAAGTGTGTCACGACCCAACCTATGGGCTGGACCGGCACTAGAACCTGGGCCAGCCTAAAGCTCCTGAGGTCTGTAGTAAGCCTAACTATTCCTTAACCCAATCCTAATACCCATTTTAAGCCCAATTTCAAGAATTCGGCCGGACAGAATTCGGCCATAACATCGGCCATAACATTGACCATACAATGGAGAGTTTTTGACTCGCCCGACCTGTAAGCACAATATATAATCATTTGGGGAGCTCAGCTCACCCTTCACATACTCATAATATCATAAAATTCAATGGGAGATCAGTTCACTCATCCAATCCAGTCATGCATGCATTTAATGTTCTTACAAATTCAACATAATTATATTACAATTCCAAATTGATTAAAATACTTCTAACACATGTGGAGTCTAAAATTTGGCTAAATTGTACAAAATACATTAGATAATTCTAATTAACCTGCGAAGAAGAGGAGCAGGTTAGTCACAACAAGTAATCCTCTTGTAGCTTGAAAAAATAAGGTGAACAGGAGTGAGCGTTCGACTCAGAGAGTAAAACACCAGAGAGTAAAACACCAATTTTAACTACAATTTCTATAGCTACCTAGAGCTAATGCATCCTAAGGAGTGGAATGTAACACTATCAAAATTTTCATACACATCACATCATAACAGTAAAAAGGCAATTTGGAGCATTGACACACCCAATAATGTTCAAACAATATATGTATGGGAGTTGATTCCCTTGTACAGCTCTCTTAATCCAACCTCAACCAGCGAGTGTCTCTCAAGCAGGACTTTCGCTTAATAAACTAAATGCGGCGGCTAGCGAGATCATCTCGAGCTGTGCTTACCCTGACTTATCCATAAAGGACCGGGTCTCAGTGAGTGTCTCTCAAGCTACGTCTACCCGTCCTATCCATATCCAATACCGCACACCACACGCACGCCAACGCATGCACACTGCTCTAAATTACCATAAACAACATCCATGGCACTTCATCAATTAAGAATGCAATATAAAACATGCCTAGTATTTAACTATATAGATACATATTTATAAGTAATGCATGGACATATCTGAACATATAATAATATTGAAGTTATAATTAAAATTAATATTTTACTCACATACTTGAACTGAGGTCACTACGGCGGCTAGACAGAGGAGGAAGGCTGTCCCGGCTCACCTGACAATTTCATTGCAATTATTTAATATATTTGACTCAATACAAGTTTAGAAAGGATCAAAGACACTCTAAGTCATGCCAAAAATCCGACAGTCTCCCCTATACCTAGAACCTACCCAATCTGCAAAAGGGTTCAAAATACACTTCTATATCCACAAGTCACACATTCACAACTCAATCACATCACATGGCCCCTACTAGACCCATCCAAACAGTCAACAGCCACAATTTAAAAAATTATAATTTAGTCCCTATAATTATCCCTTTTCCAAAAACTACCCAAATGAGCTCTAAAAATTTTAAAATTTTGCCCCACAGTTCTTAGCAATATTATTAAGCTAATGCAAAAGAAATTATAATTTTCTAATATACCACGAATATTTTATAGATTTTTAATCAAAATCAGGTATTAGATAATTAAGAAAAAGTAGGGTTCGGATTTACCTATGCCAATTCTAACCTTGGGGACACGCCCGAAATGTCTAAAAATGATGGGGTAGCCTATAATTTCGACCTAATTCTGAAACTTTTTCAGTAGCATTCCTGCCCGGCCCGAAATTGCAAACCTAAGCAACTGTTGAATTTCCACGAATTGAAGGTACCTATGTGAAGCTTACAACACGGGGGTTAGTATATAATTTTTAAAGAATTTTCTAAACTCATTTAATTCTCAAGTATATAATTTTTAAAGAATTTTCTCAACTCATTTAATGCTCAAAAAAATACTACGAAGTTTCGTGAGACCCACCAAAAAATGGTGTCAAAAAAAATTGAAATGGGTATTGCCGCGAAGCTCTCGTTAAGTGGAGCACTCCAGTACTCTAGGATTTTTGGTGGGGTTTACAGTTTTCGAGAAATATAGCCCAAAAGTCAAAATGGGCTAAAACTTCCCAGCAAAAAATGGACAACCAGCTAGATGAATTTTTGTGTTCTTGGTGTCTATGGAAAATTCTCGAGGTATAAATGTGTTTTGGGACAAGATCCGGTCCGATTGGTGGCCAGATAGGCCGAAATTGGCTCGGGAAGATAAAGAGTCGGGAGCGCAAAGGGGGAACTTTGGCACGACTTTCTAGCTAACTGGGGCGTCGGCCGACGGCAGGGAGGAGTACTGGAGGTGCGCCGGCTACTGAGGAAGGCTGGGTTGGTGGCTGGCCGACGAGGGTAGGAGGGAGGAGAGAGAAAATAGAGAAAGAAGAGAGGGTGTTGGGCACGCAACAGAGAAGAGGAAAGAAAAAGAAAAGGGCCGGTTCGATTCTGTCGGTTCGATTCTGTCGGTCCGACTCAGTTCGGTTCGATTTGGCCTGTCACACCTTACCCCTCTGTAAGGCATGACATGATCCCATAGAATACCTAATGAACTACCGAACTTCACCTACCAATAACTCATTAAGTATCCTACAAGGGATTTTAAAACCATTTTCTTATATTTTGAAAGTGGCAAGCATTTTGGTAGGAATTAAAATCATTTATTCGAAGTTTTAAAACTACCTAAAATTTTTGCATCATTTTATTTTTTCGCAAAATTTATAAAAATTTCAGCAGATTGCCGTCTGTATTTTGAGAAAATAGTTCTTCAAATACCGGAGAAAAACACTTCCAATAAATTTTTCTACAACTCCCAACCTTCAATTAATCCCAATTCTCAAATCAAACCACTTCAAAATAATTCCATCAACATTGCATTCAATAAAGCTAATTTACATTCACAAGTTTAATTTATAGATATAAAATTCAAAAATAATATTATTACAATTTATAAATACAACTGTTCAACTTTACATTAATACATATGAATAATATTTATTTACATCAAACTAAATTACACTGAGTATAAAATAATACCCGTACAAAATCAGCGAAGGCTTTTCCAGTTCAGCAACCCACTCTGCTGCTTTTTCCTTGCTCCTATATGCGATAGCAAAATAAGCTATCGCTGAGTATAAAAATACTCAGTGGTGCACAATAAAGATTTGAAATGCAAAACATTCATTAATAAATCACAATTTAAATATTTCATAATTACATTTCACAAATTATCAAAACTCATTATAGCACAATTTTAGTCAAACCATTTAATAAACATAGTGTTGCCAATTCATACACAACTTAAGCCATGACACAAAATTTCCGATCAATGCCGTATTGTACACCACGACAAAGCGATCTACAACCCCACTAATTGAAATCAATGAGGGAGGTGGCTAGCTAGCTAATGAGTACTCATCTGATCTACAACCTCAACTGGTAAACCAGAGAGGGAGGAAAATAATCGACTCACCCCATAAATGGAGGAGGAATAATAAGGCACTGTCACGCTAAGTGTGAATCAAAAATCAATTTCAACATTTTATTCAAATAATTCATGAGAAATCCAATAAATTTCCAAAGTCATAATTTCATTCACAAGGTGGCAACACAATCCATGATTAACATCAAATTTTCATAAATCATACTAAATCAAATTTTCAATGATAAAATGCTCAAATAAGCTTTATTGTGCACAAACCTGACGTGAGTCGCCTCTAAGCCTTGACTCAGTCTCTCAGACCTTCCAAGTCTTTTTCAATTGAAATACAAAATTTATAGTGTCTCAGTATCTTTACTTCATAACAATTCTAATAACTAATTCTAATATGTTTAAACTTATATTCTTGCAAATTTCATGTTGAGGTTACTATTCATGGTACTATTCAAGTCAATTTATTAACTTTCTAAGGCTTAATAGGTATGGGAACTCCAACTTCACCCACATACCACATTTTGGTTACCAATTTTGTTGGTTTTGGTTGTTTTATCAAAACTTAGGTCTTTTAGGCAAAATTGTATATTTTTAGTTTTTGTGTCTTAAGTTGCACTGTTCCATTGGTCATTTTACTGTTAGAATTGGGCTAAGTTTTCTTCATAGAAATTATTTCTTAATGTCTTAACTTTATTCTCCTTTTTGAATCAGTCTATTTGGAGTTTTGTAGCTCAAGTTATAGCCATTTGAATCATGGCTGCCGGATTGGACTTACCCAGATTTTTTGGGCAAATTCTAGTTCTAGCAGTTTTAGGTCACCAACTTTGGGTGGCTAAATGACTTAGTTAAGGGCATAATTTGGGTTTGTGTTCTTCATGAAAGTTGTAGGTCTATATCTCAGATCTCTACTGGTAAAATTTCAGGTCATTTAGACCTACCCAGCCCAAGTTATGGCCAAATGAATAAATACTATTCATTTGGTCATTTTCGTACAGGTCAGATTGCCTAATCTGGATTTGATCAATTTGTTCACTAAGTTTTGGTCACTTTTTGGACATAATTCCTAAATGAAAAATGTGTCATTTTGTGTCTAGTTTCATTCCCAATTGGCTTCACACCAATTGGGCTTGTAAATTTTCAGTTTTGATCCCTGAAAGGGACCTTGGTCTTGCTGCCTGTATACTGCCCACATTTAATCCGAATCTCCTCTCACTTCCAACACTTCCAACATACCTCAATTGGTCACAAATGACCATTTCTCACCTCAAACAAGGTCAACCACACCATTTAACAAATTCTCACATTTTTTTCTTCCAAACCCTAATTCACACAATTTGTTACATTTAACCAATTCAACACATATAACATACTTCCTCAACTCAATCAAGTTTAGATACAATTTTAATTCCATCAAAACACATGTATATTCATATCAAATCCTAGTTAGGCAAAATTACTTCTACTCCTCTAACAATTATTTTCATTTCATTTTAAGCATAATTCTAAGTTAGTTAAGCTACAAACACAATAATTAAACTAAAAATGTCAAGTTTACTTACTAACCTTATGCAGAATTTCTTTCCCTTGCAATCCCTTCCTTTCTTTTTTCTTTCTTCTTCAAGCTCCTCTTCTAGTTGCCAAAATAAGTTTTAACTATGGTGGCTTACTTTTCTATGGTGAAATTTTGTAATATTCAAGCTAAAAAATAAGCTTTAATGGAGTTTGTGGAGAGGGAGAGGTGGGTTCATGGCTAGGGATGAAGATGACTCTCTTTTATTTTTTTTTTCTTTCTTTTATGATTTTTATCCTTTATGGAAGACCACAATTTAATTTGAATAAATTTATTAATTATAATAGTTATTGCATCATGCATGAGGTCATGCATGATGTCATTCACCTTTCACCTTTTTCTTTCTTTTTTTTTTACTATTTATTTTTCCATTAGTTCTTTAATTTAATTTTCGATTCTGAAATTTTTTTTTCTCTGATTTTTTTTAACAGTTAGGTCAAGAGTCAGCTCTCGGGGTCAATTGACCAAATTGTCCCTCGCTGGTTCGACCCGGTTTGCAAATAATTCAATATTTCTTCCGGATCCCTGACCTAATTATTTAACTGGCTTAACAATTCTTTTTCATGATTTTCTCTTTTCCACTGTGTTCGCAATAGTCTTAAAGACTCCGACGTCATATTTTACCGTTCAAAATTCGAGTTTAAATCGACTTCACAATCCTTCCCAAGAAGGTCACCCATCGCTGTGACTCTCGACTCGTTTAACTTTTTATGTTCTGTTTTTCTTATTTATACTTAACTAATTGACAATTATTAATTATTTGTGTTTAGGGCTTATCTAGTTATCTTAAGTGTGGTTCTAATCCTCTTAATTATCCGGACCGACACCGGTCACCGGAATAGTGAAATATATCAGGCTATGCAAATAGGGGTGTTATAATTTTCTCCCCCTTAAAATAAATTTCGTCTCGAAATTTTCCTTGGTATCAGTCTCTAAACAGCTGTGGTTGCTGTCTCCTCATGTCCTCCTCTCGTTCCCAAGTAGTTTCTTGGCCTGAATGATAGTTCCACAGCACTTTCACTAACAGTATCTGCTTGTTCCGTAGCTGTTTCACCTCATAAGCCAGAATCTCTATGGGTTCTTCTTCATATGTGAGGTCTGGATTCACTTCAATTTCTTCCACTGATAGTACATGAGATTGGTCTGATCGATACCTCCTCAATATAGCCACATGAAAGACATTATGTATCTTTTCTAACTCTGGAGGTAGTGCCAAACGATATGCTAAAGGATCCACTCTTTCCAGAATCTCATATGGCCCAATGAAACGAGGACTCAATTTTCCCTTTCTGCCGAATCTCATAATTCTCTTCCAAGGAGAAACCTTGAGGAATACTTTCTCACCCACTGCATACTCAATATCTCTTCTCTTCAAATCAATATAGGACTTCTGACGGTCTGATGCAGTCTTAAGTCGATCTCTGATTACCCTGATCTTCTCCTCGGTCTGCTGAATAATTTCGGGCCCAATCATCTTCCTTTCACCCATGTCATCCCAACACAACGGGGTTCTACATTTTCTGCCATATAAAGCTTCATATGGAGGCATCCCAATACTTGATTGGTAGCTGTTGTTGTAAGCAAACTCAATCAAAGGCAAGTGTGTGTCCCAATTGCCCTCAAACTCAATCACACAAGCTCATAGCATGTTCTCCAAGATCTGAATTACCCCCTCAGATTGGCCATCTGTCTGTGGGTGGAATGCCGTGCTGAAGTTCAATCTAGTTCCTAGGGCTCTCTGAAGACTACCCCAGAATCTAGAAGTGAACCTAGGATCTCTGTCAGATACGATGGATACTGGCACTCCATGCAGTCTCACAATCTCATCGATGCACAACTTGGCCAATCTTTCTAAACTGTAGTCCATCCGGACTGGAAGAAAATGAGCAGACTTGGTCAGTCTGTCAACAATGACCCATACTGCATTATGACTCTTCTGTGTCCTCGGAAGTCCCATCACAAAATCCATTGTTATTCTCTCCCATTTACATTCTGGCACTGGTAGTGGATGTAACAACCCAGTTGGTACTTGGTGCTCTGCCTTCACTTACTGACAAGTTAGGCATTTAGAAGCAAACTCTGCCACATCTCTCTTCATACCCATCCACCAGTAATGCTCCTTTAGCCCTCTATACATTTTTGTACCACCAGGGTGCATGGCAAAAGGAGACTCATGTGCTTCCTTCAAAATGATCTGCCTCAAATCAATATCATTAGGAACACACATTCTGCCCTAGTATAGCAATAGACCATCATCTTTTATTGAAAATTCTGGTTTCTTGCCCTGCTGGACTTCTTTCAATAGCCTCTAATACCTTTCATCATTTTGAGCAGCCATTCTGATCTGATCAATCAACACTGGATGTACATGCCATGCGACTATTGTTTGCCCCTCATTATTAATCTCTAAACTGGCATGTAATGATCTCAACTCAAGTACCATAGATAAAGGAGTAACCCGTAGACTTGCCATAGTCTTACGACTTAAAGCGTCAGCCACAACATTAGCTTTCCCTGGCTGATAGTCTATCAGACAATCATAATCTTTTATTAACTCTAACCATCTCCTCTGTCTCAAATTCAATTCTTTTTAGGTGCCTAAATACTTCAAACTCTTATGATCTGTGTAGATGTAGCATTTCTCCCCATACAAATAGTGCCTCCAGATCTTAGGAGTAAACACAATAGCTGCAAGCTCCAAGTTGTGTGTTGGATAATTCCTCTCATGCGATTTCAGTTGACGTGATGCATAGACAATGACATTTTGATCTTGCATCAACACACAACCTAACCCATTGTGAGAAGCGTCGCTGTAAACTGTATATTCTTTACCCGGTATAGGTAAAGTCAGGACTGGAGCCTCAGTCAAACACCTCTTTAACTCATCAAAACTCTGTTGGCATTTATCCATCCACTGAAATTTCACATCTTTCCTAAGCAGCTTGGTCAATGGAGATGCCAACATGGAGAATCCCTTCACAAATCTACGGTAGTATCCAGCTAAACCCAGAAAACTGCGAATCTCTGTGATATTTCTGGGTGGCTTCCAATTAAGGACAACTTCTATCTTGCTAGGATCCACCTTAATACCCTCTACCGATACTACATGCCCCAAGAAAGATATTTCTTTCAGCCAAAATTCACACTTCGACAATTTGGCATATAACTGTTTCTCCCTCAAAGTTTGTAGTACAATGCGCAAATGTCTATCATGCTCTTCTGCATTCCTCGAATAAACTAATATATCATCTATGAATACCACAACAAACCGGTCGAGGTATGGTCTGAAGATAGTGTTCATCAGATCCATAAAAGCAGCCGAAGCATTAATTAACCCGAATGGCATGACTAAGAACTCATAATGGCCATAGCGGGTTCTAAAGGCAGTTTTAGAAATACTCTGCTCTTGTACTTTCAGTTGATAACAACTTGATCTTAGGTTAATTTTGGAGAACACAGCTGCACCCCTTAACTGATCAAACAAGTCATCAATGCGGGGCAATGGGTATCTGTTCTTTATTGTCACCTTATTCAACTGTCGATTGTCAATGCATAACCGAAGAGTGCCATCCTTCTTCTTTACAAATAACACTGGCACTCCCCAAGGTGACACACTAGGGCATATGAAGCCCTTGTCAAGTAGCTCATGCAACTGCACTTTTAACTCTTTTAATTCTGCAGGTGCCATTCTATATGGTGTTATAGAGATTGGGTCCACACCAGGCATAACATCAATTTCAAACTGCACTTCTCTTTCTGGAGGTAATCCTGGCAATTCATCAGGAAATACATCCGGAAAGTTACATATCGTAGGGATGTCCCTCAATGTTGGACTACCCACTTGGGTGTCTATCACATGTGCCAAGTACGGCTCACACCCCTTCCTAATCATTTTTCTGGCCAGTGCAGTTGAAATGATGTTTGAAGGCAATATCTGCCTCTCCCCATGTATTACTACATCACCATATTGAGGGAGACCAAAAGTGACTGTCTTCAGTCTACAGTCAATCATTGCATAATGCCTGGCTAACCAATCCATGCCCAAGATAATGTTGTAATCTCTGAAGGGCATTTCAATCAAATTAGACGGAAAAGTGTGTCCTTGGATCACCAAAGGACAATCCCTATATAGTCTATTTACCCTGACCTCCTGGCCTAATGGACTAGTTACTAGCACATCATAGTCCATTGGTACACACTAAATAGCAGTAGAACACATCACACTAGCACTAACATATGAATGTGTAGAGCCAGGATCAAATAACACATATACATCTTGGTCGAGGATGGAGAAAATACCAGCTACTACGTGTGATGTTTCAGCCTCTTCCCTTTGACGCATGGTGTACACTTTGACTGGTGCGCCACTGGGTACTAGCTGGTTAACAGTGCTTTGACTTTCAGGAGTGTTACCAGGACCCCTACCTCTGCCTCTACCTCTACTAGCTGGCTGTGACCCTCTAGGTGTAGAGACTTAGGCTGATCCCTCAAATGTAGCAGAAGGTCCAGATCGGTGTGGACTAGTACAATCCTTAGTGAAATGTCCGCTCCCTCCATAGTTAAAACATGCACTGGTGGCCTTGAAACAAACCCCACCGTGTGTTCTACCACAAGTTTCACACTGCCGTACTGATAGAGCTCCTCGGGGTGCTTGCTGGGTCTGCTGACCAGACCGGGGTGGTCTTTGGCCAGAGAATCTACCTCTGCCAGATCTGCGAGAGCTAGATCCTCCAGACTGTTTTCTCTTCCCTAAACCACTTTTAGGTGCTTGTCCAGTAGTCTTTTCAGTCTTCTCTTTCTCTGGTGTACTCTTTTTCATTGCCCTTTCTGATGCTTTCCTTTCCAGTTCCAGGGCTTGTGAAATTAGCTCAGAAAAATTCTTGTGTCTGAATTCCACAACTTGCATTCTTAAGCTAGGCCTCAACCCAGCCTCAAACCTCTTACATCTGTCTCTGAGAGTGGAGATTAAGCTTCCCTCATAGTGGCTTAGCCTTGAAAAGTCCCGCTCATACTCTGCTATTGTTCTGTCCCCTTGCTTCAGGCTCAATTTGTAATTTCATATCTACATACGCATCAGGAACCCATTTCTACCTGAATTCCCTCAAGAAGTCTGGCCCATGTCGACAGTGGCTCAACCAGTCGTGGGGATGGTCTTCCACCATTCATATGCATCCCCTTGCAGAAGAGATACTGAATATTCAAATTTTAATTCTTCAGCACACTGTAGTTTTCTGAATACCCTTTCCATTCTTTCTAGCCACTGTTCAGCCTCCAGTGGATCCACAGTACCCTTAAACTCGGTGGCCCTAAATTTCATTAATTTTTCATATTGCCGAGCCGAGGGCTGTGGTTGTGCTATGGGTGCTTGCATCTGACCTTGAGGTGGCACATTTCCCATCATTTGTTGGAAAAAAGTAGCCATCAGCTGTGCAAACTGAGGACAAAACTGCGACACTGGAATAGGAGCTGGAGTGCTGGGGCTTCCCCTTGAACCTCAGCCTCAACAGATTGTTCCACGGAATGATCTCCCTCTTCCATTCCATTTCTCAAAAATTTCTACTTCCTGAGATCAAACATAAGGAGATTGACTCCGTTAGTGCATATTCATTTTGTGAATATGTCATATGTATCAATTAAAGACACTTGAGCAGTTGTACTTATCAAAGAAATATTCACGCACATAGTCAAAATTTATTGCAAAACCATGCTCTGATACCACTAAAACATGTCACACCTCACTCCTCTATAAGGCATGACATGATCCCGTAGAATACCTAATGAATTACCGAACTTCACCAACCAATAACTCATTAAGTATCCTACAAGGGATTTTAAAACCATTTTATTATATTTTGAAAGTGGTAAGCATTTTGGTAGGAATTAAAATCATTTATTCGAAGTTTTAAAACTACTTAAAATTTTTGTACTATTTTATTTTTCCGCAAATTTTATAAAAATTTCGACAGAGTAAACAGTTCTTCAAATACCTGAGAAAAACACTTCCAATAAATTTTTTCACAACTCCCAACCTCCAATTAATCCTAATTCTCAAATCAAATCACTTCAAAATAATTCCATCAACATTGCATTCAATAAAGCTAATTTACATTCACAAGTTTAATTTACAGATATAAAATTCAAAAATAATATTATTACAATTTATAAATATAACTGCTCAAATTTACATTAAGACATATGAATAATATTTATTTACATCAAACTAAATTACACTGGGTATAAAATAATACCCGTACAAAATCAGCGAAGGCTTTTCCAGTCCAGTAGCTCACTCTGCTGCTTTTTCCTTGCTCCTATCTGCGATAGCAAAATAAGCTATCGCTGAGTATAAAAATACTCAGTGGTACACAATAAAGATTTGAAATGCAGTACATAAAACATTCATTGATAAATCACAATTTAAATATTTTACAATTACATTTCACAAATTATCAAAACTCATTGTAACACAATTTTGGTCAAACCATTTAATAAACATAGTGTTGCCAATTCATACACAACTTAAGCCATGACACAAAATTCCCGATCAATGCCGTATTGTACACCACGACAAAGCGATCTACAACCCCACTAATCGAAATCAATGAGGGAGGTGGCTAGCTAGCTAATGAGTACTCATCTGATCTATAACCTCAACTGATAAACCAGAGAGGGAGGAAAATAATCGATCTTACCCCATAAATGGAGGAGGAATAATAAGGCACTGTCACGCTAAGTGTGAATCAAAAATCAATTTCAATATTTTATTCAAATAATTCATGAGAAATCTAATAAATTTTCAAAGTCACAATTTCATTCACAAGGTGGCAACACAATCCATGATTAACATCAAATTTTCATAAATCATACTAAATCAATTTTTCAATGACAAAATGCTCAAATAAGGTTTATTGTGCACAAACCTGACGTGAGTCGCCTCTAAGCCTTGACTTAGTCTCTCAAACCTTCCAAGTCTTTTTTAGCTGAAATACAAAATTTATAGTGTCTCAGTATCTTTACTTCATAATAATTCCAATAACTAATCCTAATATGTTTAAACTTATATTCTTGTAAATTTCATGTTGAGGTTACTATTCATGGTACTATTCAAATCAATTTATTGACTTTCTAAGGCTTAATAGGTATGGGAACTCCAACTTCACCCACATACTACATTTTGGTTATCAATTTTGTTGGTTTTGGTTGTTTTCTCAAAACTTAGGTCTTTTAGGCAAAATTGCAAATTTTCAGTTTTGGTATCTTAGGTTGTACTGTTCCATTGGTCATTTTGCTGTTAGAATTGGGCTAAGTTTTCTTCATAAAAATTGATCCTTAATGTCTTAACTTTATCCTCCTTTTTGAATCACTCCATTTGGGGTTTTGTATCTCAAGTTATAGCCATTTGAATCATGGCTGCCGAATTGGACTTACCCAGATTTTCTGGGCAAATTTTGGTTCTGGCAGTTTTAGGTCACCAATTTTGGGTGGCTAAATGACTTGGTTAAGGGCATAATTTGGATTTGTGTTCTTCATAAAAGTTGTAGGTCTATATCTCAGCTCTCTACTGGTAAAATTTCAGGTCATTTAGACCTTCCTAGCCCAAGTTATGGCCAAATGAACAAATACTGTTCATTTGGTCATTTTTGTATAGGTCAGATTGCCTAATCTGGATTTGGTCAATTTGTTCACTAGGTTTTGGTCACTTTTTGGACATGATTCCTAAATGAAAAATGTGTCATTTTGTGTCTAGTTTCATTCTCAATTGAACTCACACCAATTGGGCTTGTAAATTTTCAGTTTTGATCCCTGAAATGGACCTTGGTCTTGCTGCCTGCTTACTGCCTACATTCAATCCAAATCTCCTCTCACTTCCAACACTTTCAACATACCTCAATTGGTCACAAATGACCTTTTCTCACCTCAAACAAGGTTAACCACACCATTTAACAAATTCTCACATTTTTGTCTTCCAAACCCTAATTCACACAATTTGTTACATTTAACCAATTCAACACATATAACATACTTCCTCAACTCAATCAAGCTTAGATACAATTTTAATTCCATTAAAACACATGTATATTCATATCAAATCCTAGCTGGCCAAAATCACTTCTACTCCTCCAACAATTATTTTCATTTCATTTTAAGCATAATTCTAAGTTAAGCTACAAACACAATAATTAAACTAAAAATGTCAAGTTTACTTACTAACCTTATGCAGAATTTCTTTCCCTTGCAATCCCTTCCTTTCTATTTTCTTTCTTCTTCAAGCTCCTCTTCTAGTTGCCAAAATAAGTTTTAACTATGGTGGCTTACTTTTCTATGATGAAATTTTGTAATATTCAAGCTAAAAAATGAGCTTTAATGGAGTTTATGGAGAGGGAGAGGTGAGAGAGGTGGGTTCACGGCTAGGGATGAAGATGACTCTCTTTTATTTTTTTTCTTTCTTTTATGATTTTTATCCTTTATGGAAGACCACAATTTAATTTGAATAAATTTATTAATTATAATAGTTATTGCATCATGCATGAGGTCATGCATGAGGTTATTCACCTTTCACCTTTTTCTTTCTTTTTTTTTTATTATTTATTTTTTCATTAGTTCTTTAATTTAATTCCTGATTCTGAAATTTTCTTTTCTCTGATTTTATTTGACAGTTAGGTCAGGAATCAGCTCTCGGGGTCAATTGACCAAATTGCCCCTTGCCGGTTTGACCCGGTTTGCAAATAATTCAATATTTCTTCTGAATCCTTGACCTAATTATTTGACTGGCTTAACAATTCTTTTTCGTGATTTTCTCTTTTTCACTGTGTTCGCAATAGTCCTAAGGACTGCGGCGTCACATTTTACGGTTTGAACTTCGAGTTCAAATCGACTTCGCAATCTTTCCCAAGAAAGTCACCCATCGCTGTGACTCTCGGCTCGTTTAACTTCTTATGTTCTGTTTTTCTTATTTATACTTAACTAATTGACAATTATTAATTATTTGTGTCCAGGGCTTATCTAGTTGTCTTAAGTGTGATTCTAATCTTCTTAATTATCCGAACCGACACCGGTCATCGGAATAGTGAAATATATCAGGCTATGTAAATAGGAGTGTTACATGGCCGATTCGATTTAGGATATCTAAAATTAAATTTTTACTTTGCCTTGGAGCCGAAAACGAGGTCCAAAAATTTCGAAAAAATTCTAGAAAACTCAAAAAAATTTGTAGTATCTAAATATATTTTTAGTTTTGCCACGTGGTTTTTAAATAAATTTTTTAAAATCATCAAAGTTTTATATTTTCAAAAAATCGAACTTGATTTCAAAAATTCGAAAAATTTCAAATAATTTTTCAAAATTTAAATAAAATAAAATATTAATAGCTATCCATAAAATAATTAATTTAAAAATTA
Source organism: Hevea brasiliensis (assembly GCF_030052815.1). Lineage (NCBI taxonomy): Eukaryota > Viridiplantae > Streptophyta > Magnoliopsida > Malpighiales > Euphorbiaceae > Hevea > Hevea brasiliensis. The sequence continues at coordinate 105,081,352 of NC_079497.1, forward strand.
GGGGTATTACATTCTTCCCCCCTTACAAAAAATTCGTTCTCAAATTTTTACATAATGCAGAATAAAAGAATAGAATTACATATTAAACAAATAAGGGTACTTGCTACGCATGTCCAGCTCTGTCTCCAAGGTGCATTCTTCTACTAATTAGCTCCTCCACAAAACCTTAACTATAAGTATCTGTTTTGATCTTAGTTGCCTCACTTGGTAGTCCACTATGGCTACTGGCTGCTCGGTTTGATTTGGCCGATTCGATTCAGGATACCTGAAATTAAATTTTTACTCCGCCTTGGAGTCGAAAATGAGGCCCAAAAATTTCAAAAAAATTCTAGAAAACTCAGAAAAATTTGTAGAGTCTAAATATATTTTTAGTTTTGCTACGTGGTCTTTAAATAAATTTTTAAAAATCATCAAAATTTTATATTTTTAAAAAATCGAACCTGATTTCAAAAATTCAAAAAATTTCAAATAATTTTTCAAAATTTAAATAAAATAAAATATTAATAGCTATCCATAAAATAATTAATTTAAAAATTAGGGATATTACATTCTTTTCCCCTTATAAAAAATAAATCCTCAAATTTTTACACAATGCAGAATAAAAGAACAGAATTACACATTAAACAAATAAGAGTACTTGCTACGCATGTCTAGCTCTGACTCCAAGGTGCATTCTTCTACTGATTAGCTCCTCCACAAAATCTTAACCATAAGGATCTGTTTTGATCTTAGTTGCCTCACTTGGTAGTCTACTATGGCTGCTAGTTGCTCCTCAAATGTCAAGTCTTCTTTCAGCTCTACAGTATCCAGATGTAGCACATGAAAAGGATCAGGTATGTATTTCCTAAGCATGGAGATGTGAAACACAGGGTGAACATGAGAAAGGCTGGGTGATTACTCCAACTGAGCAGCAACTGCTCCGACTCTGTCAGCAACCTCAAAAGGCCCAATATACTGTGGTGCCAACTTACCCTTCTTTCCAAATCTCATAACTTCCTTCATCGGAGAAACCTTTAGGAATACGTAATCGCCTACTGCAAACTCTACATCCCTCTGTCTGGGATCTACATAATTCTTCTGCCTACTGAAAGTCGTTTTCAATCGTTCCCTGATTAAAGGAATCATTTAAGATGTGTATTGCACTAGGTCTACATCATGTACCTTTGCTTCTCTCATTTCTATCCAATACAGAGGAGACCTACACTTTCTACCACACAGCGCCTCATAGGATGTCATCCCGATACTGGAATGATAACTGTTGTTATAGGCAAACTCCACCAAGGGTAGCTGATCATCCCATTGACCTCCAAAATCCAAAACATACATACGAAGCATAACTTTCAGTGTCTGATTGTCCTTTTGGACTGCCCCTCTATTTGAGGGTGGAAGGCGGTACTGAAGTTTAACTTCATGCCAAGTGCCTCTTGCAGCTTTCTCCAAAACCTAGAAGTGAACTGGGGCCCTCTGTCAGATATTATGGAAGCAGGAACTCTATGCAATCTGACTATTTCTCGAACATAGAGCTTGGCGTATTGTGCAATAGAATAGGTGATTCGCACAGGCAAAAAATGAGCTATTTTGGTTAGATGATCTACAATTACCCATATCGAATGATATCCCCCCGTAGCACGAGGCAACCTAGTTACAAAATCCATCGTGATCATTTCCCACTTCCATTACAAGATAGGGAGCTCTTGCAGCTTCCCTAATAACCTCTGGTGTTTAATTTTCACCTTTTGACAAGTCAAGCACTTGGACACAAAGTCTGTTATGTCTCTCTTTATGCCATTCCACCAGTAGCTATCTTTCACATCATGTTACATCTTGGTGAAGCCTGGGTGGACACTACAGGGTGTATAGTGTACCTCTTGCATGATCTCATTCCTGAGGTTGTCCACGTCAGGCAAACATACCCTGAAACCTTGTATAAGAGCGCCATCACTAGCAAATCCAAGTTCACAACCTTCACCCTGCTGTACTCTTTTTATAATCTTTATTAATTGCTGGTCTCTGTGCTGAGAAACTCTAATTCTATCTCGCAGGTATGGTCTTACTGAAAAATAGGCCAATAATACCCCCTCATCTGAAATATCTAAGATCATACCTTGATCCATCAACTCATGTACTTCCTGAATTAACGGTCTCCTCATCGCTAATATGTGCGCCAAGCTGCCAGAAGATTTTCTGCTCAGAGCATCTGCTACTACATTGGCCTTCCCAGGATGATACTGGATGATACAATCATAGTCCTTCAGAAGTTCCATCCATCTCCTCTGCCTCAAGTTTAAATCCCTCTGTTGGAAGATGTATTTCAAACTCTTGTGGTCAGTGTATATCTCAGACACTTCACTATACAAGTAGTGTCTCCAGATCTTTAATGCAAAGACTACAGCCGCCATTTCCAAGTCATGGGTGAGGTAGTTCTGCTCATGCCTCTTTAACTTTCTTGAAGCATAAGCCACTACTTTCCCATGCTGCATCAAAACACACCCTAAACCAACTCTGGAGGCATCACAGTACATGGTATATCCTTCACCACTCATTAGCAATGCCAACACAGGGGCTGTAGATAGACATTCCTTAAACTTCTAGAAGCTCTCCTCACAATCATCTATCTAAATGAATGGAACATTCTTTTGAGTTAACTTAGTTAGGGGAGCTGCTATCCTAGAGAAATTCTATACAAAACGCCTATAGTAGCCAGCTAGGCTTAGAGAACTGCGCACCTCAGTGACTGTTGTAGGCCTAAGCCAATCACTTACAGCCTCAATTTTCTTAGGATCCACTTGAATGTCTTTATTAGAAACCACGTGTCCCAAAAATGAGATGTTTTCTAGCCAAAATTCACAATTTGAAAATTTGGCATATAGTTGGTGCTTCCTCAAAGTCTGCAACACCATCCTCAAATGCCACACATATTCTTCCTTGGTTCGAGAGTATGCCAAAATGTCATCTATGAATACGATGACAAAACAGTCCAGGAATGGCCTGAACACCCTTTTCATCAAGTCCATGAAGCTTGCTGGTGCATGAGTGAGTCCAAAAGACATTACCAAGAACTCATAATGACCATATCTTGTCTTGAACGCTATCTTGGGCACATCCTCATTCTTGATTCTCAACTGATGGTAGCCTGATCGTAGATCTATTTTGGAAAAGAATCTAGTCCCATAGAGCTGATTAAACAGATCATAAATCCGAGGAAGTGGGTACTTATTCTTCATAGTCACCTTGTTCAGCTGTCTATAATCAATACATAACCTTAAGGACCCATCTTTCTTCCTCACAAATAGAACAGGAGCGCCCCAGGGAGAGGTACTTGGACAGATAAAACCCTTGTCCAAAAGCTCTTGTAGTTGCTCCTTCAGTTCCTTCAATTCTGCTGGGGCCATCTTGTAAGGCAGCATTGATATAGGGTTTGTAACTGGCACAATGTTAATGTAGAACTCTATTTCCCTTCCTGGTGGTAACCCTGGAAGCTCCTCAGGGAAGACATCTATAAATTCTCTGACAATAGAAACATTTTCGATGCCAACACTTTCCACGGATGTATCTCTCACTAATGCCAAATACCCTTGACACCCACGCCTCAACATTTTTCTAGCACTAATTACTGACACCAAGTTATATGGAGCCATGCTCCTGTCACTATCAAAGCTAAACTCTTCCACACTAGGTGTATGAAAGTACACCCTTTTGTTCCTGTATTCTAAAGTGGCATAATGAGTTGCTAGCCAATTTATTCTCAAAATTATATCAAAATCTATTACTGGTAGAGGAACCAAGTCTGCTGGGAGGATCCTTCCATCCACTACCATTGGGCTACCCAGAAAAACCATATCTACATCTATGTTGTCACTAAGAGGGGTAGCTACAGACAAGGGGCATTCTAAAGTTGTAGGGCTCCTACCTAATCATGGCAAAAATAGGGGAGACAAATGAGTGTGTAGCACCCGAATCTATCAAAACACGAGCCTCATAGGAACATACTAGAAGAATACCTGCCACAACTGCATTGGAAGCCTGAGCATCCTGGTGGGTTAAGGTGAAAACCTGAACTTGACCCCTACCTTGCATTGCAGAACCCTGAAGTTGACTTCTACCTACTGACCTGCCTCCAAATCCATATCCTCCTTGTCCTCGGCCCTGTTGGCCACTGAACTGACTGCCTGCCATGCTGAAGGCACTAAGATACAATGGATGACGAACATTGGCAACAGAAACTTGTGACCCCATCTGTGGCTCGCTGAACATGGGATATTGATGAGGAACATTGGCAACAGAAACTTGTGACCCCATCTGTGGCTTGCTGAACATGGGACATTCTCTAGCAAAGTGACCCTATTGGCCACACCAGAAACATACTCCTGAACCCATCATACAAGGTCCTGAATGTTTTCTTCCACACTGCGTGCAAGTTACTAAAGAGGATCCTGAACCAGACCTAGAACTGCTATAACCCGAACTGTGACCACTGCTGGATCAGTACCCTAGTCTGAATCCTTGAGATCTATGTTTAAAACCACTCTTCTTGTTATTTCTACTTCTTCCTCTGTAATGACTTTAGCCTCCATTATCCGTGATACTCATGTGGGGAATACCTGAAGAACCCTCTACTCTATTCTTCTTTGTCTTTCCGCTGTCATCTCCTGTATAGCTGATTTCAATCTATCGAGCTCAATCAACTACCACATTGAAAGACTGATAAGACATCATGGCCAGGTTTGCATACTTCTTGTTCAGCCCCTTTAGGAATCTCTTTACCTTCATACTTTCTGTAGCCACGGCTATAAGGGTATACATACTTAGTTCCAAAAATTCTGTTGCATATTCATCTACAGATCTGCCATTCTATCTTAAGGCCTTAAAGGCCCACTGCTTTTGGTCTTTGAAGCTTTTTGGCACAAACCTATTGACAAACAGTTCCATAAACTGGGTCAAAGACAATCCCTTAATGCGAGGTAGTACGTAGTCTATCATCCACTGCCTTGGCACTGACCCTAATACATGCTGCACACACTCTACCAATCTCTTGTCAGTTAATTGCAGTTCCACCCCTGCCTATTTGCAGGAGTCTAAAAACCAGTAAGCATCATTAGTTACATCATAGATACTAGGCACCAACTTCTTAAAATTCATTATTTATTTGTAAGGTTCCCCTCTTGGTGTGGTGGGCTGCTACTGTTGTGGATGGTGGACCATATATTGTGCCATCATATCGATGGTTCTTTGCAATCTGGCTAGGGTAGCTGCCATTGGGTCCATAGGACCCTGGGCCACAAAAGATTATTCTTGTACTGGTGACGGCTACTCTTCTACTTGAGAAGCTCTAGGTCTCCTGCCCCACCTCCTCGAGGCGGCGCCTCATCCTATGTCGACACCACGTCTGGCACATCCCGCTCTAATGTAGTGGCAGCTCTTCTGCTTCTACACATTTTCCTAAAATTCAGCAGTATTAGCCCACAAAATTCAAAATGGCATGTTACACAGCTCTATAGACTCATATTTACACACAATTATATGAAGCAGAAACTAGAAGCAAGGATGACAATGCAAGGACGAATGTGGACCCTATTCTTCGCATGTGACTCCTGTTAGACTATTCCCAAAACTTTAAACATATATTCCCTATGAATCTGGAGTCTAAGCTTTGAAACCACATTTATCACGACCCAACCTATAGGCCAGACTGGCACTAGGACCTGGGCCAGCCTAAAGCCCTCGAGGCCAGTAGTAAGCCTAACTATTTCTTAACCCAATCCTAAGGCCCATTTTAAGCCCAATTTTAAGAATTCAACTGGACAGAGTCTGGCCATAACATGGACTATACAACGGAGAGTTTTTGACTCGCTCAACCTGTAAGCACAATATATAATCATTTAGGGAGCTCAGCTCACCCTCCACACACTCATAATATAATAAAATTCAATAGGAGCTCAGCTCCCTCATCTAATCCAGTCATGCATGCATTTAATGTTCTTACAAATTCAACATAATATTATATTATAGTTTCAAATTGATTAAAATACTCCTAACACATACAGAGTCTAAAATTTGGCTAAATTATACAAAATACATTAGATATTTCTAATTGACCTGCGAAGAACAGGAATAGGTTAGTTATAACAAGTAATCCTCCTGTAGCCTGGAAAAATAAGGTGAACAGGAGTGAGCGTTCGACTCAGAGAGTAAAATACCAATTTTAACTACAATTTCTATAGCTACATAGAGGTAATGCATCCTAAGGAGTGGAATGTAATACCATCAAAATTTTCATACACATCACATCATAACAGTAAAAAGGCAATTTGGAGCACTCACACACCAATAATGTTTAAACAATATATATATGGGAGCTGATTCCCCTATACAGCTCTCTTAATCCAACCTTTCCCAGCGAGTGTCTCTCAAGCAGGACTTTCGCTTTATAATCTAAATGCGGGGGCCAGCGAGATCATCTCGAGTCGTGCCTACCACGACTTATCCATAAAGGACCAGGTCCCAGCGAGTGTCTCTCAAGCCGCATCTACCCATCCTATCCATATCTAATACCAAACACCACACGCACGCCAACAAACGTACACTGCTCCAAATTACTATAAACAACATCCATGGCACTTCATCAATTAAGAATGTAACACCCTCACCAAAGGTAGACCGTACATTTTATTGTTCTAACGACTAATGTCTGTTCGAACAGTTAAAATGTCTGGAGCTACACCTAGACTATAGTGAGGAGGCATAAATTGAAAAAATAAATGTTAAGAAAATATAGAAAAAATGTTGAGAAAAAAATAAATTAAAGTTTAGAAAATTTATAAATTGATACAAAAATAATAAAAATAACCCAATATGCACTACTAAGGGTATTTTGGTCATTTCACCCCCAAAAGTGAATTTTGACATAAATGTCAAAATAAAAAAATTTAGAGAATAAAATAATTAACATTAACTAAAATTTATGAAATAGATTAGGAAAATGAGAAGAGAAAAGAAAAGAAAAGAAAAGAAAAAGCTTAGGAAAATTCAAAAAAAAAATTATAAATAGGCACTAGAGGACAAACTTCCACCCACTTCCATCTTCTTCCTCCATTTCTTCTCTCTCTCTTTCCCTCATTTCCTCCATTGTTGTCAAGCTTCCAAGCTTGATTTCCCAAGCTTCTACACACCAAAACCCATAGCCCACTTCACAAAAAATACTCCCCACACCCTAAGGAAGCTATAGACACCCATTGGAAGCAAGAAATTTGAAGTTAGGGAAGCTCAAGTAAGGTTAGTGCACTAATCCCTCTTTTTCTCTTTATTAAACATGAAAAACATATTTAGCCAAGCATAAATATCATTAAAATAAAAAGAAAATCTAGAGGAAAGAACCCTTGAAATTTTGGCAGCCATGGAACTTGAAGTTTGTTACTTTTAAGTGATGAAAAATGGTTTCATGAGAATGTGTGATGAGTTGAAATATTTGGGTATTTGATTGCGTAGTGTTTATGAAAATTTAAAACTTTAAAAACTAGGGTTTGTATAAATGCTTGAGGACTTGGTGTAAATGTTGAAATTGACCTATTGAGTTGAAATTGTTGCTTATAGAAGTGTATTGCATGCAAATTGAACTAAGGAAGTTGAAGGAATTGAGATATTAGGAGTGTTCAATTTTCTGCAAGTTTGGACTCAATGAGTCTAGTGGGTTTATTGACCCATAACTGAAAATGTGTGACTCCAATTAGTATGAGGCCAATTGAAGGTGAAAATAGACTCAAAATAGCCCATTTTTCATGTAGACAACATGCTCAAATTTTGCCAAAATCATGACCAATTCTCTGCCCAAACCTAGATGATCAAACATTGAAACCCAAAAAATGACCAAATGAACAGTACGTGTTTATTTGGTCATAACTCTCTCTATACTAGTCCAAATGACCTAAAATTACATCAATGGAAACATGATACTTAGGGCTACAACATTAATTTAGACACCTTTGCCAAATTCTAAGTATAAAGACCCTAAAAAGAGGGTCAAACATACTGCCCTGAAGTTGGTTATTGCCCTTATAGGACTGAGAGTCCAGGTTAATACACTGACTATAACTTACTATTCCAAGCTTGAAAATTATGAAATTGTACCTCGGAGTCCCTAAGACATAGAGGAACATATCTTGTGAAGGAACCTAAGTCTAAAAATGACAATAAAATGATCAAATAACTGGTCAAAGTTTATTGACTAGAAATTATAAATTCTGGACAACTTAGAGGCAAAGGGACCAGTTATGGTATTTTGACTATAACTTGAGTACTATAACCCCAAATTCAGTTATTCAAAAATTGAAATTCAAGTTTAAACATAGAGAAGCATTTGTTATGAAGGAAGTGTGACCAAATAGACATCCTAACTTAGTCAAATTCCTAGATAAAGATAACATATCAAAATGAATCTAAAAAAAGGTTCATGGGAAAAATGCTATATATGATAATTAAAATACTCATAAGGATAATTAAATATTAAAAATGATATGAATATGCAAATTGGGACTAATGTCCTATTAATATGAAATTAATGGTACCAATAAACAGTACCAGAAAATAGTAACAGTGAATAGTACTAAAATAATTAAAAATGTTTAATTGCCCATAGTATACCTAGACTTATTTATTTAATTTGGATAAATTGATATACCAATTAGGGACTATAGATAGCAGTACTGCCTACCGAGAAAATCATGAAATGATAATATATGTCTGGTATGATTGTTCTACAGGCTATATGCCTACTTACTGGCCATTGTGCCTACTTTATTTCTAGCTTTACAAGCCTGACAGTGTGTCTCGTACCCGACGACTGGCCTCGTGCCTAGCAGACGTATACTGGATAGACATATGGCTGTCTAACCAATATACACCCATGCATCCAGCTTTTATAATTTCTTATAGGTTTCTTGAGCACTGATAAAAATTAATTAAGACTTAAAATACAATAATTAACCATAAAAGATCCCGATAATATTAATTATTTCCAAAGAGCAATAAAAATATAAAAGACCCAGAAATTATGAGTTGTGTCACACCCTACTCCTCTGTAAGGCATAACATGATCCCGTAGTATACCTAATGAATTACCAACTCTGTCTACTGATAACCCATTAAATACACTACAAGGGATTTTAAAAACTTTTCTTACTTATTTTACAGTGGTGAGCACTATTTACAGGTATTAAAAACTTTGGTGAACTGAAGTGAAACAATTAACTCATTTGATTTATTTGGAATTTCTGTAAAAATTTTGGCAGAGTGCCATTTGTATTTTGGATAAAACAGTTCTTCAGAAAACCTGTAAAAAACACACTTCAATATATTTTCAAATCTCAACTCCAATACATTTCTCAACACAACAATTTATCAACTCAATTCCATAGAAATTGTTCAAAGTCTGAGATAAGGAAATACAATACAGCTTTTACAAGCCAAAACAACTCATAATTATTTTACAACCTCAAGGTACAATTTGAATTTACAACTGCTCAAAACCAAAAACAAAATGTACATACAGTGTCATACATTACAGTACAAAATGCCAAATGTGGTATACTCAATATACCCAAAAATCTCTTGCTGGAGGTATATGCACCTAGTCTCACGCTCTGCTCTCTCTCTACCGCGACAAGAATAAAGCTATCGCTGACACAATCTCTCACTGGTGCACAACATTAACCAAATACAATTTAAATCACAATTCATAAATCATGTAAATAGTGGATACTTAAAATCATTGTTAAATTCAAGACAGTAATTGTCAACAAGAATTTAAACTCCATTTGTCAATATCACAATAATTTTCAATAAGTCAGATCATGGTTGAATTCAATAGACAGTATATATCAATGAGAGTTTAAATCCATTTCACAATCTCACAATACACATCAATAAATCACACACAGCTTAATCATGATCCATAGTTCAATTCGTCCCAAAAGTCGATGACTAATGAGGAATAACATAGCTAGCTAGCAAAAATATGAGTACTCATCCAATTCGTCCTCAACAGGCACACACCTCAACACTTCAGCCAGAGAGGGAATTCAATTCGTCCCACTAGACAAGCTAATGAGGAATACAATCAATATACATGATAGCTGTGGTTTCAAATCATTTCCAATGCTTTTAAATCAATAAGTATCCATCAATGTCATTCAAACAATTTCTCACAGTTTCAAATCATTTACAATGCTTTTCAAGCAATAAATATTCATTCAAATACATTTCCACAATTTAAAACAATAATATACAAATAGTCAATATGTATTTCAATTGAAAATAATTCAAAAGAAATAGTTGTTGTGCACAAACCTCTGATATTTGTCTCCTGGTCTTGACTCAGTATTTCTTTCCCTTTTGCTGAGTCCTGGTTAACTGAGAAACACAATTTGAAGTGTTTCAGTGCTAAATTAATTTGCCTCTAACGATAATGTTCGATAAACAATTCACTGAATACCTTTATTTGCTTAATCACCTAATATACCGACCCTCGACGTGTTCTAGGTAAATTAGGTCTTAGTGTCATTAATATGTCATATTCGATAGGGTTTTAGGGTTGGTACGTGTTACCAAACTCGTTTCTATGTATATTGCGTTTCCTTGCATTTTATTGCAAATTGCTGGATTCCAGTATACTAGTTTGACCTAACCGGACGACCTAGTTCCCTCGGTTTTCGGGTTTCGGTCAAAACTACAAACTTGTAGATCTATGTCTTATTGCACGCGGGGCAAAATTTTAGGTCAATCCGAGTTAAGTAGACCAAGTTATGGTCATTATACTATTGCTGGTCAAATGGTATCAATTTAGGTCAATTTTAGGTCAATTTGGTCAACTCTGGTTCGGCCAGTTTTTGGACCCGAACTTGTGCAAGTTGTTTGACTTGCTTATGATCATTTCTGGGCTTTTGTGTCTTCATAAGACTTGTAGGTATGGGTCTTAACTATTCATGGTTAAAATTTCAGGTCAATTGGACCTGTTTTGAGTGAGTTATGGCCTAAACACTCACTGCTGCCCAATTGGTCATTTTTCAGGTCCTAATTGTACCTAATCCGAATTGGTCATTTTCTTAGGTCACCTTGCAAGCAGAATTTTGGTATGTTTTCTCAATGAAAGTTGGCACATTTTGTGCCTAGTTCCACCTCCAATTGGTCTCATACCAATTGAGGTTACACATTTAAACTTATTGGCTAAAATGTACACTGCCCTTGGTTACTTTGCTTAACACACATCAATTACACACATTTACCTTGCAATATGTTTACTTCCCTACCAAATCTGTTTTGGTACATTACCAAAACTATATATTACTTTACATTAACATCACTTTGGGCAGATTACAATTATCTTCAATACACCAAATATAACTCTAATTCCCAAAGTCCAAACACAATTACACATACACATAACATTACTAGTTTTTACATACTCTTTACATTACAAGTTCATATACATATCCATCAATCCTTCTATGTCAATATTCTGCCAACACTTCCATGAATACATACATTTATTCAAGTGTCCCCAAGCTGCCGAAAATCTTCTTCAACACCAAATTGTCCTACAATTCATCAATTCCCATCCAAGTGCCAAAAATCACCATATAAATATGAAGTAATTCACTAGGTTATTAAATCATCATGATCAACACCATTTCTCATCAAATATATGCACAATTATTTCATCAACTACATGACTCCATGGCTGTCCAAAATGAACACAACAATAACTCTTCAAACTCAAAAATTTTCTTCACAAATCCAACACCCATAACATGCACACAAAACTTAACAAAGCTATCTTCAAAAATACTAACTTACCTTATGGTTGAAACTTGCCAAACCTTGATTAAACTTCTTAAAATTGGTATCAAACTCTTCCTTGTGATGTGTAGACAATTTTTCATGAAGCTACTTAAGGGATTGGAGTTGAAAATGGAGAGGTTAAGTGAGCTCATGCAAAACGCCCATGGAGTTTCCTCTCCCTTCAATTCGGCAATGTTGAGAGAACCTTGAGGAAGATGAAGTTCAGCTGGTTAGTGGACTTACATCAGCCCCCATTAGTGTTTAATTAATCCATTAATGGTCCACTAACTCTAAATAATCATATAATAATCTAATTGTTCACTTAATCCCACATTAACCCATGATTTTAGCTATTTACTTTAGGTACCACCAAATTAATTTTTCATTTTATTTTCTAAGTGTAATACTATTTATTTTTAATGGACATTTAGGTCAAAAGACAATTCGGGATGTCAAATGACCATAATGCCCCTGTTCGGGTTGCATTCCCGATTTTTCGGTAATACCGAGTTTTGTCTGTTTTTCGATTTCTCACTTTTCATTGTACTAATTATATAATTTTTCTTTGATATTTCTAATGATATTTATTCTTCAATAAGGGTCTATTTAAGTCCTAAAAATGTTTTCTAGGGTTCCCCGCAGTCCAGGGCTAGTCAACGGTCCACGCCGTGACTTCCTAGTGCGGTCACCCATCGTTAGGTTTCCCGGCTCGTTTAACTTGATTACCTTTCTTTGCTATTATTTTTCCTTTGTTTTTCTTATATTTTCTTTTCTTGTATTTCATTATTTTATGTCTCCTCACTCATATTGAAGTGTAGTTCTAGGCATCCTAGCTGTCCGGACAGCACTGGTCACCGGAGCAGTAGAGCGCACTACTGAACTTAGGGGTGTTACAATTCTCTCCCCCTTAAAATAAATTTCATCTCGAAATTTTACCTAGCATTAGTCTCTGAACAGCTGTGGGTGCTGTCTTCTCATATCCTCTTCACGTTCCCAAGTAGCTTCCTGGCCTGAATGATGGTTCCACAGCACTTTAACCAGGTGTATCTGTTTGTTCCTCAGCTGCTTCACCTCATAAGCCAAAATTTTTATGGGTTCTTCCTCATATGAGAGGTCTGGATTTACCTCAATCTCCTCAACTGATAGTACATGAGATGGGTCAGATCTGTACCTCCTTAACATGGACACATGGAAGACACTATGTATCCTTGCTAGCTCTGGAGGTAATGCCAACCGATATGCCAAAGGACCCACTCTTTCCAGAACTTCATAGGGTCCGATGAAACGAGGACTCAGTTTCCCCTTTCTGCCAAATCTCATAATCCTCTTCCAAGGAGAAACTTTGAGGAATACCTTATCACCCACTGCATACTCAATATCTCTTCTCTTTAGATCAACATAGGACTTCTGACGGTCTGATGCAGCCTTAAGTCTATCTCTAATCAATCTGATCTTTTCCTCTGTCTGCTGGACAATTTTTGGCCCAATCATCTTCCTTTCACCTACTTCATCCCAGCATAAGGGAGTTCTGCACTTCCTGCCATACAATGCTTCATATGGAGGCATCCCAATGCTTGATTGGTAGCTGTTGTTATAAGCAAACTCAATCAAAGGCAAGTGTGTATCCCAACTACCTTCAAATTCAATCACCCTCTCAGACTGACCATCTGTCTGTGGGTGGAATACTGTGCTGAAGTTCAATCTAGTTCCTAAGGCTCTCTGAAGACTACCCCAGAATCTAGAAGTGAACCTAGGATCTCTGTCAGACACAATTGATACTGGCACTCCATGCAATTTTACAATCTCATATATGTACAATCTGACCAATCTTTCCAGGCTATAATCCATCCGAACTGGCAAAAAGTGAGCAGACTTGGTCAATCTGTCAACTATGACCCATACTGCATCATGACTACTCTGTGTCCTTGGAAGTCCTGTAACAAAATCCATAGTTATTCGTTCCTATTTCCACTGCATCGACAAAGGATGTAACAAACCAGCTGGAACTTGATGTTCTGCCTTTACTTGCTGACAAGTTAGGCATTTGGAAACGAATTCAGCTATATCTCTTTTCATACCCATCCACCAGTAATGCTCTTTCAGCCCTCTGTACATTTTAGTTCCACCAGGGTGCATAGCAAAAGGAGATTCATGTGCTTCCTTCAAAATGATTTGTCTCAATTCCACATCACTAGGAACGCACATTCTGCCCTGATGTAGCAATAAACCATCATCTCTCACAGAGAATTCAGGTTTCTTGCCCTGCTGGACTTCTTTCAGTAGCTTCTGATATTTTTCATCACTCTGAGCAGCCATTCTGATCTGATCAATCAACACTGGCTGTACATGCCAAGCAACTACTGTCTGTCCCTCATCATCAATCTCTAAACTGGCATGCTGTGCTTTCAATTCAAATACCATGGACATAGGAGAAACTCTGAGATTTGCCATAGTCTTGCGACTTAAGGCGTCAGCCACCACATTTGCTTTCCCTGGCTAATAGTCTATTAAGCAATCATAATCTTTGATGAGTTCTAACCATCTCCTCTGCCTCAAATTCAATTCCTTCTGGGTGCCTAAGTACTTCAAGCTCTTGTGATACGTGTAAATGTAGCATTTCTCCCCATACAAATAGTGTCTCCAGATCTTCAGAGCAAAAACAATAGCTGCTAACTCCAGATCATGTGTTGGGTAGTTCCTCTCATGCGGTTTCAGCTGGCGTGATGCATAAGCAATGACATTCCGATCTTGCATTAGTACACAGCCTAACCCATTGTGAGAAGCATCACTATAAACTGTGTATTCTTTACCCGGAGTAGGTAAAGTGAGGACTGGAGCTTCAGTTAAACACCTCTTCAACTCATCAAAACTCACGACACTTATCATCGCTTTGAAATTTTACATCTTTCCGAAGCAGCTTGGTCAGTGGAGAAGATAACATAGAAAACCCCTTCACAAACCGACGGTAATATCCAGCTAGACCCAGAAAACTGCGAATTTCTGTGATGTTCCTGGGCGGCTTCCAATCAAGGATAGCTTCTACCTTGCTGGAATCTACCTTGATCCCTTCAGCTGATACAACATGTCCCAAAAAGGAGATTTCTTTCAGCCAAAATTCACATTTCGACAATTTTGCGTATAGTTATTTCTCCCTTAAAGTCTGCAGTACAATCCGCAGATGTTTGTCATGCTCCTCTGCATTCCTTGAATATATCAAAATGTCATCAATAAACACCACCACAAATTGATCAAGATATGGTCTGAAGATAGTGTTCATCAGATCCATAAGCGGTACCGAGCATTTGTTAACCCGAATGGCATTACTAGAAACTCATAGTGGCCATATCGAGTTTTGAAAGCAGTTTTTGGAATACTCTGCTCTTGCACCTTCAACTGATAATAACCAGATCGCAAATCAATTTTGGAGAATACAGCTGCACCCTTCAACTGATCAAACAGATCATCAATGCGAGGCAATGGATATCTGTTCTTTATTGTCACCTTATTCAACTGCCGGTAGTAAATGCATAAGCGGAGAGTACCATCCTTCTTCTTAACAAACAACACTGGTGCTCCCCAAGGTGACACACTAGGGCGGATGAAGCCCTTTTCAAGTAGTTCTTGCAATTGTATCTTCAACTCCTTCAATTCTGCTGGTGCCATTCTGTATGGCGTTATGGAGATTGGATCCACACCAGGCATAACATTAATTTCAAACTGCACTTCTCTTTCCGGAGGTAATCCTGGAAATTTATCAGGAAACACATCTGGAAAGTCATGTACTGTAGGGATGTCCTTTAACGCTGGACTCCCCACTTGGGTGTCTATCACATGTGCCAAGTATGCTTCACACCCCTTTCTGATCATCTTTCTGGCTAGTGCAGCCGAAATGATGTTTCATGGCAATAACTGTCTTTCCCCATGTATTACCACATCATTGTACTGGGGAAGGCCAAAAGTGACTGTCTTCAGCCTACAGTCAATCGTGGCATGATGCCTAGCTAACCAATCCATGCCCAAGATGATATCATAATCTCTGAAGGGCATTTCAATGAGATCGGACAGACAAGTGTGTCCTTGGATCACCAAAGGACAATCTCTATACATTCTATTAACCCTGACTTCCTGTCCTAACGGACTTGTTACTAGCACCTCAAAGTCCATTTTTGTACATGGAACAGCAATGCAATCAATGATGCTAGCACTCACATAAGAATGGGTAGAACCCGGATCAAATAACACAAATACATTTTGGTTAAAAGTTGAGAAGGTACCAGCCACAATATCAGATGTCTCAGCCTCTTCCCTCTGTCTCATGGCATAGACTCTGACTGGAGCACTATCTTGCTCTGAATGTTTTACTGTGCCTTGGTCTCTTTGGTTACCTCTACCCCGCCTCTACCTCTCTGGGTGGTTGTGAACTTACGTGACGTGGCTCAATCGACCCTTCTGCAGTAGTAGGAGGTGGTCCAACTCTGCGACTACTGGTGCAGTCCTTGGCAAAGTGTCATATGCCTCCACAGTTATAACAGGCTCCAATAGCCTTATAGCATATCCCACCATGATTTTTTCCACAAGTTTCACATTGGCGGAGAGGGTAGGAACCTCTGGTACTCTGCTGACCAGATAGGGGAGGTCTCTGTCCTGAATATCTTCCCCTACCAGATTTCTTGCCACCTCTGCCATGTCTCCCATAGTTTTTCCTCTTCCCAGTATGACCGCTGGAACTCTGTTCTACTGACTTTCCCTCTTTCTCTGTCTTCTCTGATCTCTTTTTCTCTGGAGCAGTCTCAAACTCAACTCTTTCCAACTCTAGGGCTTGAGAAACAAGTTCAGAGAAGTTAGTGTGATTGAAGCCGATCACTTGTACTGACATCTGGGCTTCAAGCCGCCAAACCTCTTGCATCTCTCCTGCGGTAGCAATCAAACTTCTTGCATAATAGCTCAAAGTGAAAATTCTCTTTCATACTCACCACCGATCCATTCTGTTTCAAACTTAGGAACTCTTGCAGCTTCTGGTCTACATAAGCATCAGGGACATATTTCTGCCTGAATTCCCTGAGGAAGTCATTCCATGTTAGCACTGCAGCTCTACTGCATCGTGGGGAATGGTTTTCCACCAGTCATAAGCATCCCCCTGTAGTAAGGACACTGAGTATTCAAATCTAAGCTCTTCTGTACAATGTAGCTTCTTCAACACCCTATCCATCCTCTCTAACCATTGTTCAGCTTCTAGAGGATCTACTGTCTCCTTAAACTCTGTAGCCCCATACTTCATCAATTTGTCATACTGCCTCGTAGGAGACTGTAGTTGTACCACTGGTGTCTGTATTGGGACTTGAGTAGGCACATTACCAGCCATTTGTTGGAACATTGCAGCCATCTGCTGAGCGAATCGAGCAGAAACTACTGCATCGCAGGGCTGGTGTAGCTGAACCACTAACATTATGTAGGCCTGGGGCATCCCCTTGCACCTCAGCCTCAATAGACTGATCGACTGAACGATCACCCTCTTCCATATTCAATGAGAGGATTTTAGATCTCCTGAATAAATAACACAAGGAGAATTCCTCCTGTTAGTGCATTTTTATAATGTAATGTACTGTATGTATCAAACAATGATATTGAGCAGTTGTACTATGAAGACAGAACATTCAAGTAACAGGTGAAAACAGAGTTTAAAAACTTTGCTCTGATACCACTAAAACATGTCACACCCTACTCCTCTGTAAGGCATAACATGATCCCGTAGTATACCTAATAAATTACCAACTCCGTCTACTGATAACCCATTAAATACACTACAAGGGATTTTAAAAACTTTTCTTACTTATTTTACAGTGGTGAGCACTATTTACAGGTATTAAAAACTTTGGTGAACTGAAGTGAAACAATTAACTCATTTGATTTATTTGGAATTTCTGTAAAAATTTTGGCAGAGTGCCATTTGTATTTTGGATAAAACAGTTCGTCAGAAAACCTGTAAAAAACACACTTCAATATATTTTCAAATCTCAACTCCAATACATTTCTCAACACAACAATTTATCAACTCAATTCCATAGAAATTGTTCAAAGTCTGAGATAAGGAAATACAATACAGCTTTTACAAGCCAAAACAACTCATATTTATTTTACAACCTCAAGGTACAATTTGAATTTACAACTGCTCAAAACCAAAAACAAAATGTACATACAGTGTCATACATTACAGTACAAAATGCCAAATGTGGTATACTCACTATACCCAAAAATCTCTTGCTGGAGGTATATGCAGCCTAGTCTGCTGCCCTGTCTGTCTCTCTACCTGCGACAGCAATAAAAAGCTATCGCTGAGACAATGTCTCAGTGGTGCACAACATTAACCAAATACAATTTAAATCACAATTCATAAATCATGTAAATAGTGGATACTTAAAATCATTGTTAAATTCAAGACAGTAATTGTCAACAAGAATTTAAACTCCATTTGTCAATATCACAATAATTTTCAATAAGTCAGATCATGATTGAATTCAATAGACAGTATATATCAATGAGAGTTTAAATCCATTTCACAATCTCACAATACACATCAATAAATCACACACAGCTTAATCATGATCCATAGTTCAATTCGTCCCAAAAGTCGATGACTAATGAGGAATAACATAGCTAGCTAGCAAAAATATGAGTACTCATCCAATTCGTCCTCAACAGGTACACACCTCAACACTTCAGCCAGAGAGGGAATTCAATTCGTCCCACTAGACAAGCTAATGAGGAATACAATCAATATACATGATAGCTGTGGTTTCAAATCATTTCCAATGCTTTTAAATCAATAAGTATCCATCAATGTCATTCAAACAATTTCTCACAGTTTCAAATCGTTTACAATGCTTTTCAAGCAATAAATATTCATTCAAATACATTTCCACAATTTAAAACAATAATATACAAATAGTCAATATTTATTTCAATTGAAAATAATTCAAAAGAAATAATTATTGTGCACAAACCTCTGATATTTGTCTCCTGGTCTTGACTCAGTATTTCTTTCCCTTTTGCTGAGTCCTGGTTAACTGAGAAACACAATTTGAAATGTTTCAGTGCTAAATTAATTTGCCTCTAACGATAATGTTCGATAAATAATTCACTGAATACCTTTATTTGCTTAATCACCTAATATACCGACCCTCGACGTGTTCTAGGTAAATTAGGTCTTAGTGTCATTAATATGTCATATTCGATAGGGTTTTAGGGTTGGTACGTGTTACCAAACTCGTTTCTATGTATATTGCGTTTCCTTGCATTTTATTGCAAATTACTGGATTCCGGTATACTAGTTTGACCTAACCGGACGACCTAGTTCCCTCGGTTTTCGGGTTTCGGTCAAAACTACAAACTTGTAGATCTATGTCTTATTGCACGCGGGGCAAAATTTCAGGTCAATCCGAGTTAAGTAGACCAAGTTATGGTCATTATACTATTGCTGGTCAAATGGTATCAATTTAGGTCAATTTTAGGTCAATTTGGTCAACTCTGGTTCGGCCAGTTTTTGGACCCGAACTTGTACAAGTTGTTTGACTTGCTTATGATCATTTATGGGCTTTGGTGTCTTCATAAGACTTGTAGGTATGGGTCTTAACTATTCATGGTTAAAATTTCAGGTCAATTGGACCTGTTTTGAGTGAGTTATGGCCTAAATACTCACTGCTGCCCAATTGGTCATTTTTCAGGTCCTAATTGTACCTAATCCGAATTGGTCATTGTCTTAGGTCACCTTGCAAGCAGAATTTTGGTATGTTTTCTCAATGAAAGTTGGCACATTTTGTGCCTAGTTCCACCTCCAATTGGTCTCATACCAATTGAGGTTACACATTTAAACTTATTGGCTAAAATGTACACTGCCCTTGGTTACTTTGCTTAACACACATCAATTACACACATTTACCTTGCAATATGTTTACTTCCCTACCAAATCTGTTTTGGTACATTACCAAAACTATATATTACTTTACATTAACATCACTTTGGGCAGATTACAATTATCTTCAATACACCAAATATAACTCTAATTCCCAAAGTCCAAACACAATTACACATACACATAACATTACTAGTTTTTACATACTCTTTACACTACAAGTTCATATACATATCCATCAATCCTTCTATGTCAATATTCTGCCAACACTTCCATGAATACATACATTTATTCAAGTGTCCCCAAGCTGCCGAAAATCTTCTTCAACACCAAATTGTCCTACAATTCATCAATTCCCATCCAAGTGCCAAAAATCACCATATAAATATGAAGTAATTCACTAGGTTATTAAATCATCATGATCAACACCATTTCTCATCAAATATATGCACAATTATTTCATCAACTACATGACTCCATGGCTGTCCAAAATGAACACAACAATAACTCTTCAAACTCAAAAATTTTCTTCACAAATCCAACACCCATAACATGCACACAAAACTTAACAAAGCTATCTTCAAAAATACTAACTTACCTTATGGTTGAAACTTGCCAAACCTTGATTAAACTTCTTAAAATTGGTATCAAACTCTTCCTTGTGATGTGTAGACAATTTTTCATGAAGCTACCTAAGGGATTGGAGTTGAAAATGGAGAGGTTAAGTGAGCTCATGCAAAACGCCCATGGAGTTTCCTCTCCCTTCAATTCGGCAATGTTGAGAGAACCTTGAGGAAGATGAAGTTCAGCTGGTTAGTGGACTTACATCAGCCCCCATTAGTGTTTAATTAATCCATTAATGGTCCACTAACTCCAAATAATCATATAATAATCTAATTGTTCACTTAATCTCACATTAACCCATGATTTTAGCTATTTACTTTAGGTACCACCAAATTAATTTTTCATTTTATTTTCTAAGTGTAATACTATTTATTTTTAATGGACATTTAGGTCAAAAGACAATTAGGGATGTCAAATGACCATAATGCCCCTGTTCGGGTTGCATTCCCGATTTTTCGGTAATACCGAGTTTTGTCTGTTTTTCGATTTCTCACTTTTCATTGTACTAATTATATAATTTTTATTTGATCTTTCTAATGATATTTATTCTTCAATAAGGGTCTATTTAAGTCCTAAAAATGTTTTCTAGGGTTCCCCGCAGTCCAGGGCTAGTCAATGGTCCACGCCGTGACTTCCTAGTGCGGTCACCCATCGTTAGGTTTCCCGGCTCGTTTAACTTGATTACCTTTCTTTGCTATTATTTGTCCTTTGTTTTTCTTGTATTTTCTTTTCTTGTATTTCATTATTTTATGTCTCCTCACTCATATTGAAGTGTAGTTCTAGGCATCCTAGCTGTCCGGACAGCACTGGTCACCGGAGCAGTAGAACGCACTACCGAACTTGGGGGTGTTACAATTCTCTCCCCCTTAAAATAAATTTCATCTCGAAATTTTTCCTGGCATTAGTCTCTGAACAGCTGTGGGTGCTGTCTCCTCATTTCCTCTTCACGTTCCCAAGTAGCTTCCTGGCCTGAATGATGGTTCCACAGCACTTTAACCAGGTGTATCTGTTTGTTCCTCAGCCGCTTCACCTCATAAGCCAGAATTTTTATGGGTTCTTCCTCATATGAGAGGTCTGGATTTACCTCAATCTCCTCAACTGATAGTACATGAGATGGGTCAGATATGTACCTCCTTAACATGGACACATGGAAGACACTGTGTATCCTTGCTAGCTCTGGAGGTAATGCCAACCGATATGCCAAATGACCCACTCTTTCCAGAACTTCATATGGTCCGATGAAACGAGGACTCAGTTTCCCCTTTCTGCCAAATCTCATAATCCTCTTCCAAGGAGAAACTTTGAGGAATACCTTATCACCCACTGCATACTCAATATCTCTTCTCTTCAGATCAACATAGGACTTCTGACGGTCTGATGCAGCCTTGAGTCTATCTCTAATCAATCTGATCTTTTCCTCTGTCTGCTGGACAATTTCTGGGCCAATCATCTTCCTTTCACCTACTTCATCGCAGCATAAGGGAGTTCTGCACTTCCTGCCATACAATGCTTCATATGGAGGCATCCCAATGCTTGATTGGTAGCTGTTGTTATAAGCAAACTCAATCAAAGGCAAGTGTGTATCCCAACTACCTTCAAATTCAATCACACAAGCCCGTAGCATATCCTCCAATATCTGAATAACCCTCTCGCATCGACCATCCGTCGTGGGTGGAATCTTGTCTTTGAAGTTCAATCTAGTTCCTAGGGCTCTCTCAAGACTACCCTGAATCTAGAAGTGAACCTAGGATCTCTCGCTGACACAATTGATACTGCACTCCATGCAATTTTACAATCTCATATATTTACAATCCGCCAATCTTTCCGTGCTATAATCCATCCGAATCGCAAAAAGTGAGCAGACTTGGTCAATCATCAACTATGACCCATACCGCATCATGACTACTCGTGTCCTTGGATGTCCTGTAACAAAATCCATAGTTATTCGCTCCCATTTCCACTGCATCGATAAAGGATGTAACAAACCACCGAACTTGATGTTCTCGCTTTACTTGCCGACAAGTTAGGCATTTGGAAACGAATTCGCTTATATCTCTTTTCATACCCATTCACCAAGAATGCTCTTTCAAATTTCTCCAGACATTTTAGTTCCACGTGGTGCATAGCAAAAGGAGATTCATGTGCTTCCTTCAAAATGATTTGTCTCAATTCCACATCAATAGGAACGCACATTCTGCCCTGATGTAGCAATAAACCATCATCTCTCATAGAGAATTCAGGTTTCTTGCCCTGCCGACTTCTTTCAAGAGCTTCGATATTTTTCATCACTCGAGCACCCATTCTGACCGATCAATCAACACCGGCCGTACATGCCAAGCAACTACCGTCTGCCCTCATCATCAATCTCTAAACCGCATGTCAGGCTTTCAATTCAAATACCATGGACATAGGAGAAACTCTGAGATTTGCCATAGTCTTGCGACTTAAGGCGTCAGCCACCACATTTGCTTTCCCTGGCTGATAGTCTATTAAGCAATCATAATCTTTGATGAGTTCTAACCATCTCCTCTGCCTCAAATTCAATTTCTTCTGGGTGCCTAAGTACTTCAAGCTCTTGTGATCTATGTAAATGTAGCATTTCTCCCCATACAAATAGTGTCTCCAGATCTTCAGAGCAAAAACAATAGCTGCTAACTCCAGATCATGTGTTGGGTAGTTCCTCTCATGCGGTTTTAGCTGGCGTGATGCATAAGCAATGACATTCCGATCTTGCATCAGTACACAGCCTAACCCATTGTGAGAAGCATCACTATAAACTGTGTATTCTTTACCCGGAGTAGGTAAAGTGAGGACTGGAGCTTCAGTTAAACACCTCTTCAACTCATCAAAACTCTGCTGACACTTATCTGTCCACTGAAATTTTACATCTTTCCGAAGCAGCTTGGTCAGTGGAGAAGATAACATAGAAAACCCCTTCACAAACCGATGGTAATATCCAGCTAGACTCAGAAAACTGCGAATTTCTGTGATGTTCCTGGGCTGCTTCCAATTAAGGATAGCTTCTACCTTGCTGGAATCTACCTTGATCCCTTCAGCTGATACAACATGTCCCAAAAAGGAGATTTCTTTCAGCCAAAATTCACATTTCGACAATTTGGCGTACAGTTGTTTCTCCCTTAAAGTCTGCAGTACAATCCGCAGATGTCTGTCATGCTCCTCTGCATTCCTTGAATATATCAAAATGTCATCAATAAACACCACCACAAATTGATCAAGATATGGTCTGAAGATAGTGTTCATCAGATCCATAAAAGCAGCTGGAGCATTTGTTAACCCGAATGGCATTACTAGAAACTCATAGTGGCCATATCGAGTTCTAAAAGCAGTTTTTGGAATACTCTGCTCTTGCACCTTCAACTGATAATAACCAGATCGCAAATCAATTTTAGAGAATACAGCTGCACCCTTCAACTGATCAAACAGATCATCAATGCGAGGCAATGGATATCTGTTCTTTATTGTCACCTTATTCAACTGCCGGTAGTCAATGCATAAGTGGAGAGTACCATCCTTCTTCTTAACAAACAACACTGGTGCTCCCCAAGGTGACACACTAGGGCGGATGAAGCCCTTTTCAAGTAGTTCTTGCAATTGTATCTTCAACTCCTTCAATTCTGCTGGTGCCATTCTGTATGGCGTTATGGAGATTGGATCCACACCGAGCATAACATTAATTTCAAATCGCACTTCTCTTCCGCAGGTAATCCCGCAATTCATCAGGAAACATATCTGGAAAGTCATGTACTGTAGGGATGTCCTTCAACGCTGGACTCCCCACTTGGGTGTCTATCACATGTGCCAAGTATGCTTCACACCCCTTTCTAATCATCTTTCTGGCTAGTGCAATTAAATGATGTTTGATGGCAATAATCGCTTTTTCCCATGTATTACCACATCATTGTACCGAGGAAGGCCAAAAGTGATCGTTTTCACCTACAAATAATCATAGCATGATGCCTAGCTAACTAATCCATGGCCAATATGATATCATAATCTCTGAAGGGCATTTCAATGAGATCGGACAAAAAGTGTGTCCTTGGATCACCAAAGGACAATCTCTATACATTCTATTAACCCTGACTTCCTGTCCTAACGGACTTGTTACTAGCACCTCAAAGTCCATTTTTGTACATGGAACAGCAATGTAATCAATGATGCTAGCACTCACATAAGAATGGGTAGAACCCGGATCAAATAACACAAATACATTTTGGTTAAAAGTTGAGAAGGTACCAGCCACAACATCAGATGTCTCGGCCTCTTCCCTCTGTCTCATGGCATAAACTCTGACTGGAGCACTATCTTGCTCTGAATGTTTTACTGTGCCTTGGCCGTCTTTGGGTTACCTCTACCTGCCTCTACCTCTCTGGGTGGTTGTGAACTCGTGACAAGGCTCGAATCGACCTTCTGCAGTAGTAGGAGGTGGTCCAACTCTGCGACTACTGGTGCAGTCCTTGGCAAAGTGTCCTATGCCTCCACAGTTATAACAGGCTCCAATAGCCTTATAGCATATCCCACCATGATTTTTTCCACAAGTTTCACATTGGCGGAGAGGGTAGGAACCTCTGGTACTCTGCTAACCAGATAGGGGAGGTCTCTGTCCTGAATATCTTCCCCTACCAGATTTCTTGCCACCTCTGCCATGTCTCCCATAGTTTTTCCTCTTCCTAGTATGACCACTGGAACTCTGTTCTACTGACTTTCCCTCTTTCTCTGTCTTCTCTGATCTCTTTTTCTCTGGAGCAGTCTCAAACTCAACTCTTTCCAACTCTAGGGCTTGAGAAACAAGTTCAGAGAAGTTAGTGTGTTTGAAGCCGATCACTTGTACTCTGATACTGGGCTTCAAGCCAGTTTCAAACCTCTTGCATCTCTCCCTGCTGGTAGCAATCAAACTTACTGCATAATAGCTCAGGCGGGAAAATTCTCTTTCATACTCAGCCACTGATCTGTTACCCTGTTTCAAACTTAGGAACTCTTGCAGCTTCTGGTCTACATAAGCATCAGGGACATATTTCTGCCTGAATTCCCTGAGGAAGTCATTCCATGTTAGCACTGCAGCTCTACTGCATCGTGGGGAATGGTTTTCCACCACCATAAGCATCCTCAGTAGTAAGGACACTGAGTATTCAAATCTAAGCTCTTCTGTACAATGTAGCTTCTTGAACACCCTATCCATCCTCTCTAACCATTGTTCAGCTTCTAGAGGATCTACTGTCCCCTTAAACTCTGTAGCCCCATACTTCATCAATTTGTCATATCGTCGTAGGAGACCGTGGTTGTACCACCGTGTCTCAGATTGGGACTTGAGTAGGCACATTACCGACCATTTGTTAGAACATTGCGACCATCTGCACGAGCGAATCGAAAGCAGAAATCATGCAGATGGGTGTGCAAACAACCACTAACATTATGTAGGCCTGGGGCATCCCCTTGCACCTCATCCTCAATAGACTGATCGACTGAACGATCACCCTCTTCCATATTCATTGCGAGGATTTTAGATCTCCTGAACAAATAACACAAGGAGAATTCCTCCTGTTAGTGCATTTTTATAATGTAATGTACTGTATGTATCAAACAATGATATTGAGCAGTTGTACTATGAAGACAGAACATTCAAGTAACAGGTGAAAACAGAGTTTAAAAACTTTGCTCTGATACCACTAAAACATGTCACACCCTACTCCTCTGTTAGGCATAACATGATCTCGTAGTATACCTAATGAATTACCAACTCCATCTACTGATAACCCATTAAATACACTACAAGGGATTTTAAAAACTTTTCTTACTTATTTTACAGTGGTGAGCACTATTTACAGGTATTAAAAACTTTGGTGAACTGAAGTGAAACAATTAACTCATTTGATTTATTTGGAATTTCTGTAAAAATTTTGGCAGAGTGCCATTTGTATTTTGGATAAAACAGTTCTTCAGAAAACCTGTAAAAAACACACTTCAATATATTTTCAAATCTCAACTCCAATACATTTCTCAACACAACAATTTATCAACTCAATTCCACAGAAATTGTTCAAAGTCTGAGATAAGGAAATACAATACAGCTTTTACAAGCCAAAACAACTCATATTTATTTTACAACCTCAAGGTACAATTTGAATTTACAACTGCTCAAAACCAAAAACAAAATGTACATACAGTGTCATACATTACAGCACAAAATGCCAAATGTGGTATACTCACTATACCCAAAAATCTCTTGCTGGAGGTATATGCAGCCTAGTCTCACGCCTGTCTGCTCTCTACCGCGACAAAGAATAAAGCTATCACGAGACAATGTCTCAGTGGTGCACAACATTAACCAAATACAATTTAAATCACAATTCATAAATCATGTAAATAGTGGATACTTAAAATCATAGTTAAATTCAAGACAGTAATTGTCAACAAGAATTTAAACTCCATTTGTCAATATCACAATAATTTTCAATAAGTCAGATCATGGTTGAATTCAATAGACAGTATATATCAATGAGAGTTTAAATCCATTTCACAATCTCATAATACACATCAATAAATCACACACAGCTTAATCATGATCCATAGTTCAATTCGTCCCAAAAGTCGATGACTAATGAGGAATAACAAAGCTAGCTAGCAAAAATATGAGTACTCATACAATTCATCCTCAACAGGCACACACCTCAATACTTCAGCCAGAGAGGGAATTCAATTCGTCCCACTAGACAAGCTAATGAGGAATACAATCAATATACATGATAGCTGTGGTTTCAAATCATTTCCAATGCTTTTAAATCAATAAGTATCCATCAATGTCATTCAAACAATTTCTCACAGTTTCAAATCGTTTACAATGCTTTTCAAGCAATAAATATTCATTCAAATACATTTCCACAATTTAAAACAATAATATGCAAATAGTCAATATTTATTTCAATTGAAAATAATTCAAAAGAAATAGTTGTTGTGCACAAACCTCTGATATTTGTCTCCTGGTCTTGACTCAGTATTTCTTTCCCTTTTGCTGAGTCCTGGTTAACTGAGAAACACAATTTGAAGTGTTTCAGTGCTAAATTAATTTGCCTCTAACGATAATGTTCGATAAACAATTCACTGAATACCTTTATTTGCTTAATCACCTAATATACCGACCCTCGACGTGTTCTAGGTAAATTAGGTCTTAGTGTCATTAATATGTCATATTCGATAGGGTTTTAGGGTTGGTACGTGTTACCAAACTCGTTTCTATGTATATTGCGTTTCCTTGCATTTTATTGCAAATTGCTAGATTCCGGTATACTAGTTTGACCTAACCGGACGACCTAGTTCCCTCGGTTTTCGGGTTTCGGTCAAAACTACAAACTTGTAGATCTATGTCTTATTGCACGCGGGGCAAAATTTCAGGTCAATCCGAGTTAAGTAGACCAAGTTATGGTCATTATACTATTGCTGGTCAAATGGTATCAATTTAGGTCAATTTTAGGTCAATTTGGTCAACTCTGGTTCGGCCAGTTTTTGGACCCGAAATTGTGCAAGTTGTTTGACTTCCTTATGTTCATTTCTGGGCTTTGGTGTCTTCATAAGACTTGTAGGTATGGGTCTTAGCTATTCATGGTTAAAATTTCAGGTCAATTGGACCTGTTTTGAGTGAGTTATGGCCTAAACACTCACTGCTGCCCAATTGGTCATTTTTCAGGTCCTAATTGTACCTAATCCGAATTGGTCATTTTCTTAGGTCACCTTGCAAGCAGAATTTTGGTATGTTTTCTCAATGAAAGTTGGCACATTTTGTGCCTAGTTCCACCTCCAATTGGTCTCATACCAATTGAGGTTACATATTTAAACTTATTGGCTAAAATGTACACTGCCCTTGGTTACTTTGCTTAACACACATCAATTACACACATTTACCTTGCAATATGTTTACTTCCCTACCAAATCTGTTTTGGTACATTACCAAAACTATATATTACTTTACATTAACATCACTTTGGGCAGATTACAATTATCTTCAATACACCAAATATAACTCTAATTCCCAAAGTCCAAACACAATTACACATACACATAACATTACTAGTTTTTACATACTCTTTACACAACAAGTTCATATACATATCCATCAATCCTTCTATGTCAATATTCTGCCAACACTTCCATGAATACATACATTTATTCAAGTGTCCCCAAGCTGCCGAAAATCTTCTTCAACACCAAATTGTCCTACAATTCATCAATTCCCATCCAAGTGCCAAAAATCACCATATAAATATGAAGTAATTCACTAGGTTATTAAATCATCATGATCAACACCATTTCTCATCAAATATATGCACAATTATTTTATCAACTACATGACTCCATGGCTGTCCAAAATGAACACAACAATAACTCTTCAAACTCAAAAATTTTCTTCACAAATCCAACACCCATAACATGCACACAAAACTTAACAAAGCTATCTTCAAAAATACTAACTTACCTTATGGTTGAAACTTGCCAAACCTTGATTAAACTTCTTAAAATTAGTATCAAACTCTTCTTTGTGATGTGTAGACAATTTTTCATGAAGCTACTTAAGGGATTGGAGTTGAAAATGGAGAGGTTAAGTGAGCTCATGCAAAACGCCCATGGAGTTTCCTCTCCCTTCAATTCGGCAATGTTGAGAGAACCTTGAGGAAGATGAAGTTCAGCTGGTTAGTGGACTTACATCAGCCCCCATTAGTGTTTAATTAATCCATTAATGGTCCACTAACTCCAAATAATCATATAATAATCTAATTGTTCACTTAATCCCACATTAACCCATGATTTTAGCTATTTACTTTAGGTACCACCAAATTAATTTTTCATTTTATTTTCTAAGTGTAATACTATTTATTTTTAATGGAAATTTAGGTCAAAAGACAATTTGGGATGTCAAATGACCATAATGCCCCTATTCGGGTTGCATTCCCGATTTTTCGGTAATACCGAGTTTTGTCTGTTTTTCGATTTCTCACTTTTCTTTGTACTAATTATATAATTTTTCTTTGATCTTTCTAATGATATTTATTCTTCAATAAGGGTCTATTTAAGTCCTAAAAATGTTTTCTAGGGTTCCCCGCAGTCCAGGGCTAGTCAACGATCCACGCCGTGACTTCCCAGTGCGGTCACCCATCATTAGGTTTCCCGGCTCGTTTAACTTGATTACCTTTCTTTGCTATTATTTTTCATTTGTTTTTCTTGTATTTTCTTTTCTTGTATTTCATTATTTTATGTCTCCTCACTCATATTGAAGTGTAGTTCTAGGCATCCTAGCTGTCCGGACAGCACTGGTCACCGGAGCAGTAGAATGCACTACCGAACTTAGGGGTGTTACAAGTTGCAGATATTATTTCAAATGTTAAATTATTGTTATTATAAATTATGCACCACTAAGCGTTATGCTTAAGGCGTTGGTTTTCCATAATGTAGGTACTGGAGATCAGTCCCAGCAGCCACAGCAGCAGCAGTAGTAGTGCTCACACAGAGACCGATCAGATCTGCCAGTGTTTACTAGTCACCTCTACAGTTGTATTTTGGTAAGGCCCATGTATAGACTAGTATTTTGATTTATTATTTCTAGTCATGATGCATTTCATTTTGGACTTGTAGTTAAACTTAAGCTTGAAATGAAAACTTATAATTTATTTTCTATGAATTTCCATATGAATGAAATAGATGATATTTCATTTTGAGATCTCATAAATAGTTATGAATGATATGATAAAAGAGAATATGATATGGACATGCAACAGGTGATTAGTGGAAACCTGCCAGATGCTAATAAAACAGGGGAGGCTCTGTCCGGGTCTTCACAGAAGTAAGATATATATATAACAAAAAAAATTCTACACATAAATTATCTGATTTAAATGACATTAAAATTTACAATAGACATGACAAAATAAGATAGGGTGCTCCGGCACCGAATGTGGCACGCATCGCTCGGCTACACTGTAGACAGGTGAGGAGTGTCACAACAATATAAAATGTGCCTAGTATTTAACTACATAGATACATATTTATAAGTGATGCATAGGCATGTCTGAACATATAATAATATTGAAGTTATAATTAAAATTAATATTTACTCATAGACTTGAATCGAGGTCTCTGTAGCGACTGGGCGGAGGAGGAAGGCTATCCCGGCTCACTTGATAATTTCATTATAATTATTTAATATATTTGACTCAATATAAGTTTAGAAAGGACCAAAGACGCCCTAAGTCGTGCCTAAAATCCGATAGTCTTTCCTATACCTAGGACTTACCCAACCTGTAAAAGGATTCAAAATATACTTCTATATCCACAAGTCACACATTCACAACTCAATCACATCACATGGCCCCACCTAGGCCCATCCAAACAGTCAACAGCCACAATTTGAAAAATTATAATTTAGTCCCTACAATTATCCCTTTTGTAAAAACTACCCAAATGAGCTCTAAAAATTCTAAAATTTTACCCCGCAGTCCTTAGCAATATTATTAAGCTAATGAAAAAGGAATTATAATTTTCTAACCTACCACGAATATTTTATAGATTTTTAATCAAAATCAGGCACTAGATAATTAAGAAAAAGTAGGGTTCGAGTTTACCTATACCAATTTCGACCTTGGGAACTATTACACTCATTTCATATAGGCATTTTAGGATAGTTTTGCATCCATTTTGCCCTTATATTTTAGTATATTTTTATGTCTTTAGCTTTATTTTAGCTTATTTGTTAACTTTAGTTACTTTATATTTGATTTTTGTAATTTTGTTATTTTTGATAGGTTTTTGTGGCAAATTAAAGGCCAATGAGTGCATTAGGAATTGATTTGAAGAAATTTGGAGTCCCTTAAGCATGGAGGAAAGTTGAAGAAATCAAGCCTTGGAAGATTTAGTTGGCCGAAATTTGCTTGATACTTTGCTTGTGATATTGCTCAGGGTATGTCATATTGCTTAACCTTTAGCCTGGGCAAGCCGCAAGTTAAGCACAACTTAAATCCAACACATTCAAGCTTTCATCCCAAAACCTGTCGAGATTTGCTTAAGGTCCTGCTTGAGATCCTGCTTAGGATAAACGACAGTGCTTAAGGTGCAACTCAGGTCAAGCTATAAGTCAAATATGAGCAGAAAAACTCATTTTATCCTAAACCTGCCGAGATTTATTGAGGGTCTGCTTAATCTTAAGCAGACAGTGCATGCAGAGGCCAAAAATTGCTGAAGATGTTACTTAGGGTAAGCAGTACCCTAAGCAGACTGCCCAGAACGTGAACAGATTTGCTAACCTGGATATTTTTACACCTCATTTTCTATCCACTCCTTAGCTCTTATCCATTTTTAGGGCAACTTTTGAGATCATATAAAAGCATCATTTTCTAGTTTTTACCATAAGAAGAATTAGAAGTTAGGAGAAAGGGAGAACAACGAAAAGAAATGCAAGAAAATAATAAGAAGTAGAAGGAGCACGCCATTTCTGCTGGAGAGCTACTGTCAAATGATGTCCACCTGCAGTTTTTCAGAGTTTTGGGTTCTCCTTCCCCTGGATTTTTCTATTCTTAGTCTATTTTTATGTTTCTTTTGTTAGTTTTATCATTTTCTCTTGTAAATTTTACTAAGATAGAATAGTTTTTCTAAGATTTCAGAGTTGGGTTATAATATTTTTTAATTTATTTGTGGATTTGGATTAGGTTTTATTTAGATTTATATAAATATGAGTTTTGATTCTTTTCCTTGTATGCTTTATGACTACCCTAATATTGGATCCCATTAAGTCTACTTTTTAATCTTTGATTGAAGGACCGAAAGGTGAAAATCATTGATAGATAATCAAGAATTAGAACTTAAAATTACCTAGATTTAAAAATAAACTAGGGTTTTAAGAGGATTCATTGATTGATTACAAAACTTAGATTTAATTCATAATCAAATATCGTACAAAAGTAGGTTTGGTTTTCTTAAAATACTCTTTAATTTACTTGAAAAAGACATCAAAGGATTTTAGAATCAATCACCTTCAAACTCTATTTTCTTTTAAATTTGGATGACCCAAGACAAATCCCAATAGATTTAATTCATAAACTCTAATTCTGGAATCATTTTTAGTATCAATTAGTCTTTGTTTTTGCTTGCCCATTATTAATTTAGTTAATTTTTGCTTAAATTAAGACTTTATTTACATTACCCATTGCCTATTTTCTTTATTTTCTATTTAAGTTGCTGCATTTAATAAATTTAGTTCTTATAAATTGTCATTAGTCTAAATAATCAAAACAACCATAGTCTAGTACTCAAACATAATTCCTCATGGGAATGATACTTTACTTATCACTTTATTACTTGATACGGCCCGTATACTTGCGGAGACACATTAAGTTTTTGGCGCCGTTACCGGGAAATTGTTGTTTGATATTAGATGATTTGGTTGTTTGGTTAATTTAGACATTTTCTTTTTAATTTTCTTTTATTATTACTTTACTTTGTGTTTTTCTTTTTGAATTTTTCTTTTATATTTCTAATTTTGTTTCCATTTGCTTATCTTGTAAGGTATTTCTAAATGTTTCATGTACAAGTCTTCACAAGGTTTGCTCAATTGCACTTGAAGCCCTTTTATGCTGCTTGAGGAAAATTCAATGATATGGTAGAGATATTTTCCAACCATAACCTTTCAAATCAGTTTCTAATTCTTTGTTTCTACGATGGTTTGGATGAAGGGACAAGAAATTGGGTAGATTATAGAGCTTGGGCAACGGGTGATCATGTTCTTCAAAGAGAGCATGAGAATGTCATTCATTTGTTGAATGACATGGTGATTTTGATTACCATTGGCATTGAGACCCTTCACCACAAGGCTGGAGTCACCAATATCCCCCATACGATAACCAACACAATATTTCACACCAATCATTTGAGTTTCAAAAAGAGAAGGGAGTAGGACATGAAAAGGCAGAAGATAAATTTGAAAATCTCTTTAACCAATAATTGAAGATTAAAGAAGACCAAGGAATGAAACTTAAAGATACAGTAGCTAAATTGGATGATCTTGAGACATCAATGAAGAAAAATGAGCTATCAATCAAGATGATGAATAGACTTTATAAGGAGGAACTAAATAATCAAGGTGGGGACAATGGGTTAAGCTATGACAATGCTTCATGGGAATTTGAATCTACAGAAGAAGTGGAGCCTTAATTAGAAAAAGAAAAATCCCTTGAAGATGAGTTACCAATAGAGTTTCCACAAGAAAATGAGTTACTTGAAGAAGAAATAAGACTTGGACTTGAAGAAAACAACTCTTTTATCCTTAGAGGGTCATTGGAAGAGGGCTTATATGGAAATGAGTCAAAAATGAAGTTGGTGGTTGAGGAAATTGATAAAACCATTAACCTAACCTCACTGATGGATCTTTCACATACACCACCAGAAGACCATTTTCTCTCATGGATACCTCCTTCATCATTTTATAGCCTCCATGAGCTAAAGCCTTCTTCAACCCAAGCATGTGATTCAACTCCAAGTGTTGTTCATGCTACATTCAAATTTGCTTCAAATCTGGCCAATCTTAAGGGTACTTTACATCAAGACCCATATGTCATATTATATGATAATTATTATGGAAGAAAGTCACTTTTTGATTAGCATATCTAAAGGGGTCAAGCTAAGACCTTAAACAAGCACTTCTTGGGAGGCAACCCAAGTGTATCCTTTTACAGTTTATTGATTTTCTATTTTATTTCATTTTCATTTTTACCCTCATTAAACTCAAGGGTGGCATTTATTTATCTTTTGTAGGTCATTCATGAAGATTAGGCAAATTGAGACTTGTAGCAAAAAAAAAAAAAAAAAGGAAAGAATTGAGAGGGAGCTAGTATAAAGCAAATTTTTACACTTATACAGTCCCTGTGAACAGTAACACTTTTAAACTTTTGCTAAGTTGCTGATATTGAAATCTACTTGATAGCACATGTTTAAAGATGTGTCTTGTGTAAATTTTTTGAAATACAACTTGAATGAGGATAAATTTTGATATTTAGGACTGATGTGAGCTTTATTGAAATGCAAAAATAGTGTTTGTTGAGTTTTACCTTTTAGTATATATATAGTTTTTATAGTTTGTTAGAATTTGTATAATTTTATTTAAGTTACTGTTTATGTTAATGTTCATACTACTATTCATGTTACTTAAGAAGTCAATTTGAATTTGTCTCGAATGCTACTAAAAATGTGTTTTGGGTATAAACTTTGGAATAAAACCATTTCATTAAGTTTGCAAGAGTAATCTACAATTTGTGCCTAATTTGAGCTATTTATCTTTCAATTCCCACATGCTTATATCATACTTGATAAGTTTTTGAGAGATTATGAGCTTAAATTCTTGAATTTTTTGGTGTTTATGTGTATCTGATAATTGTTGAGGGTCATGATAGCATTCCATAGCATTTGAACTATTTTTGGTAAGTGAAATCACAATATTTCCCAAAATCTGCCGAAATTTATTGATGATATTGCTTACCCTAAGCTGTACCCCATGCAAATCCTATTTAACCCGAAGTAAATTTGTGCAGACCCTAAGCAACACCAAAATCTTTAGTTCAGCAATTACTACATGTTTAACCTAAGCAATTACCCTATGCAAGTCATGCTTAAGTAATATTGTGCTTACCCCAGCAAAATCCCTTGTGCTTACCCCAGCAAAATCCCTTGTGCCACTAGTAGACCTACCAGCAGCAGATTGAACAATAGTAAAGCATTGACAGCAGAGCCTGAGCAGCAGCAGTAGTTTAGTACTAGTTTTAGTTCTTCAATTCAGTTTTAGTTTCTGTTTTAGGTTTATTTTGTAATCTGTTTATTTTAATCTTCAAACTTTAGTAATAGTTACAATACTTTAGTAATTAGTTTTTATGATTATACTTGCATTCAATTCCTTTATTTTAGTTTATTTTATTTTATCTTCTGATTTTTTTGTTTAATTCTTGATTTAACTGTTAGATTTTATTTCATTACACATTTTCATCTTTTTGCACATTATTTCTGCACTTTATCTTTTATTCAGTTCTAATTTTGTTGATATTGATGAGTGGCACAGTTTACCTTAAGCTAAATTTGTTTATCATCATCATAAGGTAATGGCTTACTGATTGTTCTTTATATATTTTTAGCATATTGCCAGTGCTTAAGGTCTTGCTTAACCATATGCAAATCTTGCTTAACCCTAAGCAACAGGTTAAACAATATCTTAAGCAGAGTAAATTCATACATTTGGGATACTTTTTCATATTTTTGTCTCTAAAGCTTCATTGTTAATATAATTTTAAGCTTAATTTTTGAATTCTTGAGCATATATTGATCTAATTCCCAATTGTATATATTTCATTAATTGAGTAACTCACAATTTTGCCCATCTTTGCATTCATTTTAGACATTAAGAATAATGTCTCATTTGAGTTTGGGGGTGAGGGCAAAATTTTTTTAAATTTTTTAAATTTTTTAAGCATTTTCATTCATTCATTTATTGCATTTCATTCATTCATACATAGTTAATCCATACACTTATACTTATACCACACATAACTATACACTTACACTTGCACATAGTTTTCACATAGATTACACTTAGTTTTAATTTGATTTATGCATTCATTTTAGGATCATGCATATCATAAAAATAAAATTTTACCTTGTCCTTAAAGGATTGAGAATTGCTTTGAAGAGTAATTGAGCTTACTTTTAGAAGAGTTTGATAGATTGAAAGTTCTGGATAGGTGCAAGGTTATTAGATTCTTATCTTAGTTTATATCTTCTTAGCCAAGGGCCACCCAATCAATTGCACTGAGTTTGAGTGCCTAGAGAAAACTCTAGGGTAAGAAGTAGCTAATTGATGTCTCACCAATCCTAGAACAATCCTTCTAAATCTTTCAAGATGAAATTATAGCATACACTTAAGAAAGAAATGATTTAGGCATTCTTTGGATTTTAAACCCACATTTTAGCCTTAGCCAATCTCACTTTAAAATTTCCCTTTGGAATCAATTTGAGCTTACATTTATCCCTTTTATTTCTTTGAAACCCACATTACTGCCTAGCCATAACCCAAACACTTACCTACCCTTCACGAGAATAATTCTTTGAGTGATAGATACACTTAAATAATAATAATAATAAAATTAAAAAAAAAAAGAAAAAGAAAAAAATATATAATAATTAGTTGGGAGAAGTGACTAAAGTAAAAATGCTAGCAAATTCAATTATGGTATGTAAAGTAATTCACTACCCAAGTACACAAAGAAATGAGTTTGAGGGTGAATTAAAAGGGTTAATTGTAATTCAAAGTCAATGTTATTTATGTTGTCTCTCCAAAAGCTTCAAAATTATATGCTAGCATTGGTGAATAGTTATAGAGTTCCTTCTCCCATTTAATTCTTAAAAAAAAAGAAAAAAAAAAAAAGAGAGAAAAAAATTGTGTCTTGATCTTTTAACAATTTGATTATTCTCATGTTTTGTTACCTTTATCCTTTCCATGTTAGCCACATTATCACCCCTTTAACCCTATTACAACCCTTGAAAGTCCTTTTGATCTTTTGATGGTGTTGTGCTATATTAGTGGAGATTGGAATAGGAGAATTGCCTATGGGATTGGGATATCATTCATCCATTCATTTACTTTTATTATTATTTGAGATACTTTAGTTTATAGATTGCTCTAGAGTCTATTTAGGCATGATTATTCTTTGTGATTGATTGGTTTGGGCTTAATGATATGGATAATTGACCCAAGGCTAAGCAATGATAATTTTGGTAAGAATCAAATTCTTTATACCTTGAAAGTGGGTATATGGTTTATTGGTGGCTAAAGGTAAGCTTGAGAGCTTGAATAAGTAGTTTTCATGAATTTAAGAGAAGGTATCCCAATTGCATTAACTGTTTTTAATTTGCTTGAGGACAAGCAAAGGTTTGAGTTTGGGAGAATTTATTGTACTCATTTCATATGGGCATTTTAGGGTAGTTTTGCATATATTTTGCCCTTATATTTTAGTATATTTTATGTTTTTAGCTTATTTGTTAACTTTAGTTACTTTATATTTGATTTTTGTAATTTTGTTATTTTTGATAGGTTTTTGTGGCAAATTGAGGGTTAATGAGTGCATTAGAAATTGATTTGAAAAAATTTGGAGTCCCTTAAGCATGGAGAAAAGTTGAAGAAATCAAGCCTTGGAAGATTTAGTTGGCTGAAATTTGCTTAAGACTTTGCTTATGATGTTGCTCAGGGTATGTCATATTGCTTAACCTTCAGCCTGGGCAAGCCGCAAGTCAAGCACAGCTTAAATCCAATACATTCAAGCTTTCATCCCAAAACCTGCCGAGATTTGCTTAGGGTCCTGCTTGAGATCCTGCTTAGGGTAAGCGGCAGTGCTTAAGGTGCAACTCAAGTCAAGCTGGAAGTCAAACATGAGCAGAAAAACTCATATTATCCTAAACCTGCTGATATTTGCTGAGGATTTGCTTAACCTTAAGTAGACAGTGCATGCAGAGGCCAAAAATTGCTAAAGATGTTGCTTAAGGTAAGCAGTACCCTAAGCAGACTGCCCAGAAGGTGAACAATTTTGCTGACCTAGATATTTTTATACCTCATTTCCTATCCACTTCTTGGCTCTTATCCATTTTTAGGGCAACTTTTGGGACCATATAAAAGCATCATTTCCTAGTTTTTACCACAAGATGAAGAAGAAGTGAGGAGATAGGGAGAACAACGAAAAGAAACACAAGAAAATAACAAGAAAGAGAAGGAGCACGCCATTTCTGCTGGAGAGCTGCTGCCAAGTGATGTCCACCTGCAGTTTTTTAGAGTTTTCAGTTTTTCAGAGTTTTGGGTTCTCTTTCCCCTGAGTTTTTCTATTCTTAGTCTATTTTTATGTTTCTTTTATTAGTTTTATCATTTTCTCTTGTAAATTTTACCATGATAGAATAGTTTTTCTAAGATTTCAGAGTTGGGTTATAATGTTTTGAATTTATTTGTGGATTTGGATTGGGTTTTATCTAGATTTATATAAATATGAGTTTTAATTCTTTTCCTTATGTGCTTTATGACTACCCTAATGTTGGATTCCATTGGGTCTAGTTTTTAATCTTTGATTGAAGAATCGAAAGGTGAAAATCATTAATAGATAATCAAGAATTAGAACTTGAAATCACCTAGATTTAGAAATAACTAGGGTTTTAAGAGGATTCATTGATTGATAACAAAACTTAATGGATTTTAAGTTAATCAAATATCGTACGAAAGTAGGTTTGGTTTTCTTAAAATACTCTTTGATTTACTTGAAAAAGATATCAAAGGATTTTAGAATCAATCACATTCAAACTCTATTTTCTTCTAAATTTGGATGACCCAAGACAAATCCCAATAGATTTAATTTATAAACTCCAATTCTGGAATCACTTTTAGTATCAATTAATCTTTGTTTTTACTTGCCAATTATTGATTTAGTTAATTTTTGCATAGATTAAGACTTTATTTACATTACCCATTGCCTATTTTCTTTATTTTCTATTTAAATTGCTGCATTTAGTAAATTTAGTTCTTATAAATTGCCATTAGTCTAAATAATCAAAGCAACCATAGTCTAGTACTCAAAAATAATTTCTTATAGGAATGGTACTTTACTTATCACTTTATTACTTGATACGACCCGTATACTTGCGGAGACACATCAGGGACGTGCCGGGAACGTCTGAAAATGATGGGGTAGCTTACAATTTCGACCCAATTCTAAAATTTTTTTGGTGGCCTGCCTGCCCAGCCCGAAATTGCAAACTCGAGCAACTGTTGAATTTCTGCTAATTAAAGGTACTTACGTGAAGTCCACAACGCGGGGGTTAGTATATAATTTTTACGAAATTTTCTAAACACATTTAATGCTTAAAAAAATATTGCCAAGTTTCATGGGACCCACCAAAAAACAGTGTCAAAAAAATTCGAAATGGGTATTGCCGCGAAGCCCTCATCAAGTGGAGCACTCCAGTACTCTCGATTTTTGGTGGGTTTACTGTTTTCAAGAAATCTAGCCCAAAAGTCAAAATGGGCTAAAACTTCCCGAGAAAAAATTAAACAACCCGCTCGATAAATTTTTGTGTTCTTGGTGTCTATGGAAAGCTCTCGAGATGTAGATATGTTTTGAGACAAGACCCAGTCCAATTGGTGGCCAGATCAACCGAAATCGGCCCAGGAAGATGAAGAGTCGCACAAACGAAGGGAGAACTTTGGCACAACTTTTCGGGGGAAGGCTGAGGTGGTGGCTGGCGGGCGAGGGAAGGAGGGAGGAGAGAGAAAATAGAGAGAGAAGAAAGGGTGTCGAGCGCACGAGGGAGAAGAGGAAAGAAAAAAAAAAGGGCCGGTCCGACCCGGTTCGATTAAATTCAGGTTCATGAAATTGAAT
Source organism: Hevea brasiliensis (assembly GCF_030052815.1). Lineage (NCBI taxonomy): Eukaryota > Viridiplantae > Streptophyta > Magnoliopsida > Malpighiales > Euphorbiaceae > Hevea > Hevea brasiliensis. Next base: position 105,121,165 of record NC_079497.1, read on the forward strand.
TTTTACTATGTCTTGGGACCGCAAAATGAGGCCCAAAAATTCTAAAAAACTCAAAAAAATTCGTAGGGTCTAAATATATTTTTAGTTTTATCACATGATCTTTAAATAAATTTTTAAAAATCATCAAAATTTTATATTTTTTAAAAATCGAACATAATTTTAAAAATTCGAAAAATTTTAAATAATTTTTCAAATTTTAAACAAAATAAAATAGTAATAGCTATTCATAAAATAATTAAATTAAAAATTAGAGGTATTACAAAATGATTACAACTATTTTTATATTTAGTAGCTATTTTTATTATTTGATTTTAATTATTATATAAATAGTTAATATATATTATTTAAATTTATTTTATTAAATTCGATTATATTATGTATCAATAAACATTCTACCTATTAGTGGGCTGGCCACATATGTCAGTATCTGGAGCAGCTGAGTCTTCAGATTTTATTTTATTTATTTATTTTTAAAAAATTCGAATTTTATTTTTATTGATTGGGTTGATTGTATTCCAGCTCAGTCTCATCGGCTGCTGTGGTTGGTGTTTGGTGGGTCCACGCTAAGGAGCCAGACGTGAAGAAAAAATGTACCAGTGGGTTGGCTAGTTTCTATTTGAAGGAAAACCTTAACAATTTCCTATGCATTAACTGATCATGAACCCCACCACAGCAATATGTGAATCGGTGGACCCCCCAGGAAGATTTTATATTCTTTTTAATTATTAATAATATATAATTATAATTATATTAAATTAATTAAATTATAATTATCTTCAATAATATCTTTTTATATGTAATTAAGAATGATAAGATACTTAAAATATTTTCAGTTCTTATTCTAAATTAATAAACTATTTGATAAAAGAAAACATTAATATAAAGATTATTGAAATATATTTAAGTAACAATTAGATTTTTCTCTTAAGAGAAAATGACAATATTAAATTCCATTGTCAACTTTAAAACATAAAATAAAATAAAATAAACCATATCTAACAACTGAATTATAAAAAAAAAAAAGTTAAACTTGCAATTCCAATAACTTTTTTTTTAAGAATAATTTTTTTAAGAACAAAAGAATAGGTGATTGAGCTTGAATCTATCAGGTGAATAATATATCTTTAATCATTGAATCAAATCAGGTTAGACTATTTTTTTTCTTAACAATATATATATAACATTTTTATTTTGCACGTAATATATGTAAAGAATCCCACATCAAAATATTATAAAGAATTCAAAAAGCATATAAAAATAAAGAATTTTAACGGTAGTTAATTTAAGTATGAGAAAATATATTTCGCATGACAAATTTTTATCAGAATCTATACATATAAAAAAGATCCAATATGTAAGATAAGATTGATGCATGATAGTTTAATTTCCACAATGAAAGGTGGTGTGTCAAAAAAGAGAGGTGAGAGGTCTGCTTTAATAATGTTAATAATTAGTAATAAGAAGGTATATTGCTTGACAATGTAAAATAGCAACCATAGCAAAATGGCATAAACTACAACTACTCCTTCTATTACTTCTTTTTGAACTTATGGTTGGGCCACTCAAGTCTCACATCAACTATAAATCTATGATGGCTTTAGTTTTATGATTGAAATTTCTTCTACCTCACCTCACTTTTCAATGTGATATAGTACCATATCAATGAAGTTGTCATGAGATGAATTATAAATATAGTTATTAATTTGAATTTTCAATATCAAGAAAGACAATGTTTGATAATGTTTTTTCTTGTGAGCTTTTTTTTTTTTTTCAAATTTTATATTGTTCATGTTAATTCCATTATTCAAAGGAAGATGATTTTGATAATAAAAAATTTAAGATAATAACAAAATTTAAGATAATTTTATCCAATAAAATTTCTAAAAAGTATTTCAGATGGATAAACATGTAAATTATCATATGGATGATGAAAAGTAATTATGTGGTATGTTAGCATTTTCAAGGGTTCACTAAAAGACAAGATAAAGGCTAGTTTATGGCTTTCAAGATTTGTTGGACTTTTTATTTTTTAATGTCTAATAACTAGTTATTAAACACTTTTATGTAAGCCATTATTTTTCTTGAATCAAAATGATGAAAGATAATAATATTGAAGCATATTTTTTTTGTTACACTTGAGCAAAGTTTTCATTATCTTGTGTTAAATGAATGGAGAGAAAATCAAATTGCCAACCAAAACTTATATATTGTCCTTGGAAAGGTTGTCAAGTACCTAGAGAGTGAAATTTGAGAGAATTGAGAGTGAGTGATTCTTGCAATTGGTTGACAAGCACTAAGGGAAAGCTTGTAGTTGTGCTTGACATGACAAGCACTAATGGAGAGGAACTCTCAAAGTGGATCTTGAGGAGTTAGTGTAGGCCTTGTGAACCGAATCACTATAACTCGAAGTATTTTAATCTTTTTTTCCCTTACTCTCTTAATTTTTAACACACTATCTAATTTTCTTGTGTCAAATATATTGATTGTTGGATCACTTGACATTATTCAAGGTTATTATGTTCATTTTATGCTTAATATAGCTTATTTTCAGAATTATTGTGTTGTGTATATCTAAACCTTGCTATACTTACTTTTTTTTTTAACTAGTAAAATTTTATTAATGAATGAAAACGAGGGGAAAACCACTATAAGAAGGATGCTTGACTAATAGGTTTATCTTAGTACACCTTGTACTAGAAACTAACTTCTAATGGTGATGAAAAACCCTTCAAGCGAAACAAGACAATAATAATAGACTCCAATAGAGATACAAAGCAAAGGCAACATATACCTAAACCAAAACCAGAGGAAAACAGAACAGGAACACAAACACAGCATGTTCCAAAGAAACACAACAAATTCCAAAAAAATATAAACACAACAAATACAACAAATCCTCAACAAATCTGAAGGGGAGAATTCTAGAAATACGAGACATAGCAAGCTTGAACCATTAAAGATCAAGGGATCCACCAAACAAACGGATAAGCTCAATGCAACGATAGCAGTGAAAATCAAGAAAGCAAAATTATAATTAGGCTACAAAGTCCTCTAACCAACTCAATCCTTGGTCAATGAATCTGCCACCTAAGTAGCTTCTCTTGGAATGTGTTGAACAATATAAGAAAGGAGAGATCTTAAGTTATAGGCAATTAGATAAGGAATGCAAACGCCAATTAAGAGTTTAACCAAGCCATAACATTTTTGGAATTGAATTCACTAGTTGAACTCTAAAGAGTAGGTTTTGACATTAACAATCCCGGAGTTTTGTGCCATAAATTTTAGTGTTAAGTCATCACATCTTAAAAAAAATGAAAAAAAATACACTAGAAATTCCCAAGATCATCACGAAGTACCCCACCTATTGAACATGGACCATGTTTTCCAAGAAATGAGCCATCAACATTCCACTTGAGCTAATTGGAATTTGGAGGAGACTAGGAAATACTTGGTCGAAGCTGTGGAGCTTTAAACTATTGTTGGATAGCATCCGGGGTGAGTAATAAATGAATACTAATATAGTGAAACCAACATCCATAGCCCTTATCCATACCGCAACTCAAAAAAGGATTAAACGACATAGAGTTTCAATAAAAGAATCCTTATGAACTTCAAACACTGTCTCATTTCTTGCAATCCAAAGTGACCAAAGAATAGCATGCCCAAGAGTTAGCCAAAATTTTATCTGAAACTAGCCAAAAGCAAAGTCTCTCCACTTAGCAAGAAAGTCAGGATCTGAGTTAGGAATGCAATAGTCTAAGCCCCACCACTTCATGAACCAAGAGCACATCCAAGGATTTATAATGCATATATATGTGTGTGTGTGTGTGTGTGTGTGAAACATATTCAGATTCGAAGTTGCAGTGAGGATAGGCATTCAAAAAAAGAGGAGATAATACCTAAGGAGGATGAAGGATCTCTTAAACATAACCTCCCATTATAGATAAGCCATATCAAAATGTCAACTTTCGGGGTTGCAAGGCCTAACCAACCTTGGGAAGAGAACTGTGGCATTTCATAGCTTGCACTAAGGAGACACTTATAAAAGGAGTTCACTGAAAAGAGCCCCTTATTGTCAGGATCCCAAATTAGTTTTCATTCTTGAAAGGCCATGACCTCATCGAGCTTAAGAAAAAGCAGTCGAGCTAAAATTTGCAATTCCCACTCAAGAAGATTTCAGTGCCAAGTGAATCTCTATTCCCACAAGCCTTCCACCCGAACCCCCAACTCATTAACTATTGCATCCTGATTAAAGGCTTTGAAGAGCCCAGTAAAGGAAAATTGCAATGGAGAATTTGAAATCCACATATCGTGCCAAAATTTAACATCGTCGCCATTAGTTTGTAATTTAAAATATAACATACTATGCCTTAAGTGACCATTGAATTTGCTTGAAATATATGTAGTGTGTATTTGCTACGTATATAGACATTAATTCAACGTACACATTAAAGTGTCTAGTAAAGATTTTTCACAAGGCTTAGAGCAATAGCCAAAAAATAAAAAATAATCCAATTCAGCCCCCTCTTGAGCTCTACTTGAGATAACAATTGGTATTAGAGGTTGACTCTCTTACTTGGGATTTAAATATCTTAGAGGGATCTTATAGTTAGCACGTCTAATTTTACTAGTATACCTTTACCTTTAGTCAAAGTACACTCCATCATTAGGCCACCATTATGGTTCAAATTATTCTTGTTGTAAAATACAGATGAGAAATTTTATTTAATCGGTTGATGTTGAGGCATGGATAAAAATTATATAAGTCCTGAAATTCCAACAAAGAAAGTTGATGATGTTCTAGTTTCTAAACCTAAGCTTGAATATATGATGTTGAAGATTTGTTAATAGTTCAATCCAATACTAAAGTTATTAATATATTGCATTGTGTTCTTAATATTATTGAATATATTCGTGTTTTAGGTTGTATATGCATCAAATAAAAGAGAAAGAACAGCTTTAGAAGAGAGAGAGAAAAAAAATTCAACATCAACATGGATAAATTGGTATACCTTTGATATATCTAACTATAAAGGGTCTGTTTGGCATTGTTGTTGAGAAAATCACTTTTTTAAATATTACTAGTTAGAGAGTATTAAAAAAAATTTAAAATTAAATTTAACAAGTTTTAGTTACAAGAACATTAAAATAACAAAACAATTTTTTTTCAAACTGTTTTTTTCAACAACATTTAAATTGATACTTTTATTCAGAGAAGCAGTTTAAGCTGTCACAAACTCAATGCCAAACAGGCATTAAATTTTATTTATGATGTGCTGATTTCCTAATTTATTAAGCTCAATGAAAGAACTTTGTTGTCCGAGTCTATAATTTCAAATACAGATGTTTTGAATGATTCAAGTTGAATCTTTTGCACCACAAATTCACCGAGAAAAATGAAGAACAACACCACAACATCTTGCAAATTCCTCCCCGCCATTCAAAATTAGCAATCTTTGAGCAACTAAAATTAACCCTTTTTCTATAATTTCCTAAACATAGCCATAAAGTATTTTTATAAAATCCTATTCACTACCATCTATTCTTCAGACCTGCAAAAAAAAAAGTAAAAGATTTTTTTAAAAAAATTCAAAGACAACAAAATAAAATAAAATAAAATAAAAACCTTTCTTCATCTCCAAGGCAGGTCTAGGCCTTCATTTTATCATGGACATGAAAAAGATCTCCTTTGCTGTCCTCATTGTCGCTGCCTCCATGAGTGCAGCCTTGACCGCCCACGCTGCTGAGGCCCCTGCCACTTCTGCCGCTTCAGCTGCTTCAGGCCCTGCCGCTTCTGGCCCTTCTGCTCCATCCCCCGCCAGCGGAGCTGCCGAGACATCCCCATTTGTTGGGTCTTTGATCGGAGCTTTCCTTTTATCTTTCCTTGCTTACTATATGCAGTAAGCTGATTAACAGGGAAGAAGATGGCAGGATATATATCTAAAATAATGTATTTATAAGACAGAAATGAATGTGGAATAGAAAAGTTGCTTGAACGAAGGGATTGAAAAGAGAATAACAGATGATGATTATGAATCTTTTTTTAATTCTTGGAAATTTTTTGGCTTCTTGCAGAATTTTCCCCCTTAATTTGTTTCATTAATTTCTGATGTGGTAGATTAGTAGTTGAACATTGAAATAAAGACAAACATTAAGGAAAAACTTCTCTGGTGTGCACTCTTTTGCTCCTTCAATAAGTATTGCAGGTCTGCTCCTCTTGCTAACGCTAACATGAATGATGGGTATGGATAGCAATTGTTTGCAAACCCATCCGGCCCAGATAAATTTTTTCCCATCCTGCCTTGTAGAGGATAATTCTTTCATGACATAAAGAAAGAAAACCTACCGACAACCAGAACTTACTCCTTTGGTTATTACCATTATCCATTTGAAGTACTTTTCTTTGTCCATTCAACTTGGTGTCTGGTTCAGAATAGGTATCCTATGTTACAGGAAGGATATGATGATTCTGATGATCTAATGTGGGCATCCTATGTTCAATGGAAGAATCTGAAGGGTCAGCTCAGGACATATTTCTGCAAATGAATAATGAGAACTATGACTTATCAACAAACAAAATGATTGCCCCATTTTGCTGTTCTTATCAGAGCAGAAGTCCATTTTCCTTCTTTTGTGAATCATGCCTTTACCTAATATTACTACAGAAATGGAAATGTTGAAAAGTGTTTGTGGCTCTGAATTTGGTGCATGGTTTAACTCACAAGGGTGAACATTGTGCAAGTTTTAATGCAGCAAAACCAAACATCATGCTACCACACCATGATTAAAGCGTCTGCATAAGATTTATTATAGAGCCCATAGGAACAATAATCCAATGATTAAGTGCTAGTCTTGCAATATAAAGTCCCAAAAAGAAAGGGAAGTTTATTCTCATCAAATTAAAACAATCAGTAAAATATGTTTATAAGTTATGCCCATCAATCAAACAACACTCTCCAAGAAACACATTTTTATGTCAACACAATTTATAAATGCATATTCTCAATGTAATAATAAATTAGCCGCAATCACCTCAAGTTTACGTCCCCTCATTAAATTTATGTTGCGACATGAGACTTTTTGTTAACCAAATTGCTGTTTCTCTAGATGAGACCACTTCTTCCCCAAATGGCTTTAACACACCAGCAAGTTCGTCGATTTTGTCCTGTTTAAGTAGCCGAGCACATAGCTCAAGCAAAGACTCTAGAGCATCTGCTCTTTGCTGACCAGGATTCTCCCACTCGCTTTTGGTTTCATCACCATGCATTGCAGCAAGTGTATTAAGCAATTGAATTTCACTTGGTGTTGGCACCTTCATCCCACAAGCATCATCTTTCTCCGTTGGCATGGAGCAATTATCCTTATCTGGTTTTGCTCCAATTTCATCTTTACATGGAAGGATATCATTACTTTCAGATGATAGGTATTCCATATGAGTTCCTTCTGTGTACACATCAGGGCTTTCTGGTTTCTGTAAACAGCATTCTGATTCTTCATAAGGTTTATTTATAGGTGATGGTGAGCTTTTATCATCAAGGGAAGTATCCTTTTCTGTGCAACTTAGACTAGGCATTGCCAATTTCCTGCTCTCCCCTGCTGTTGCACCATCTCCCTCTGTTTCAGCTTCTTCAACAACTTTCTGGTCGCAAAAGTTTGGTTGATCCTTTGCTGTAATAGAATTGACATTAACCTCTTGCAATTGTTCAAAACACTCAGATGTGGTTTCATCTTCAAGTTGAGAATTCAGTGTGCACTTGAATGTAAACTCAATGTCAGTGCCATCTTTTCGAACTAGACTGCTAGAATCAGCTTGCTTGTCTCCATTGCAAACACTAGTTTCAGAATCAGTGGAACTGTCTTTTGGACCAGTCATAGAATCTGATATTTCCACAGTATAACTCGTAGGATCAACCCTCTTGGTCTCAAGGTTGTCTTCTGCACTTGATGTTGATGTTGGGATGTCAACATGAGGTTGATTGGTTTGTTGTGCAACACCATTTCTCTCAAATGGATGATCATTTTGTGGCTGGTTTAGTGGCCCAACTTCCCTATCCCTGTTGGCTTTGCCACTGCCACCACTAGGTTTGCCAGACAATGATTTTCTCCTTGTTTTCTCCTTTGAATTGTTTATGGGCTTTATAGGAAGAAACACAGAAGACGCATTGCGGCAATGAAGTAAATATGATCGCAAATGAGGATGTCTTAACAGCTCTGCAGCCTAAATGTTAAGGCATGCAGGTATTAGAATGGATTATAGGGTTGAAATCAATAGATACAAACTATAGGTCACTTAAACTCACTGTTGGCCTGTGTTCCGGATTCTTCCTCAGCATGCTCTTAATAATTTGTTTCCTGCGGCACAGAACTCGTCACTCATATATTTAGGCCATTAAAGTGAATCAGATATCTATTATTCATAAGAAAATATGTGGAACAGCTTTATATATTACAAAAGTAGACAAATGATATGTGCCAAGAAATCACTAGCATCTGTGATTTGAGAAGAAATTACTTACAGTGAGGAGGAATACACAATTGGGAGAGGAGAAATGGAGGATCTATTTATTTTGTTGATTAGTGAAGCCATGTCCTGTTCAATTCACAGCTTTAATTATAGTGCTTGAAATTCATACTGAAGCAAAGTACATATTCTTTACCAGCAGCTATAAGATATTGATGCTATAATATGCAAGTCAGGATTGTACTTACAGGAGCCCTAAATGCTGGTTGGTGTGCAGCCATTTCAAACATACAGCAGCCTGAAACAGCAGGAAAATGTCACTCCTAATGAAGGAAATTTGATAACTTTACAACCATGCTTCAGATTTCTTACCAAGTGACCATATGTCAGATTTGTAGCCATAAGGTATATCTGCTAGGAGCTCAGGACACATATAATTAGGAGTGCCAACAACCTAGGTGACACACGAGGCATAAATAACAAATATGTGAATAACTAAACAAACTATTGGGGGATAAGTAGTTCAATCGTCAGCTCTAAAGTCTTGAATCCAACATGGTATGACAAAATAGTTTAATTACAGAATGAAATATATTAGAAATTTAGGCAGGAAGTTATAACAATGAACTGTCAAGGCAGTTTAAAGCCAGGGATATAACTTAAATTGACATTTTTGAATCAAAATAAGATGTAGTGAGCAGAAAATATATTCAAGTCCATACCGAAGAAGCAAGGTCTTCTGTGTTAAGCAGCTTTGCAAGTCCAAAGTCACCTGTTCAGTCCATACAAGATATAAAATTCTTAGAAGACATCAAGACAAGGAAGCCAAACCTGATGAAAATCCTTCTAGTTAGCAGTTCTGTTGCCTTCATACCAAGGCGGACATCATTGTCCTTTGTAAGGAATATGTTGGAGCACTGGAATTGAACAAGATTATATAAGAAACAAGACCATTCAAATAGTTCCTTACATTGCATAAATCAATGTATAATCATGCACCTTAAGATCTCTGTGAAGCACACGGTTAGAGTGTAGGTGGTCCACAGCTAGCAATAACTGAGTCAACCATTTGCAGAGTTTCTGAGGAGTAAAACATTGTAACCATGTTGATAAAATGAAAGAACAAATAAAGAACTCCAATTATACGAAAATCTTACAGGTTACCTCTTCTGGGAAAAAAATGCCTCTGGCCTTCTTTATAATCTCAGCCCTTTTTGAAAAAGAGGAAAGAAAGTTCATTTAATCTTTCATGAAAAATGTTCTGAAATGCTTTTTCATTTTTGAACTTATTAATTTTTATGGTATTTTTGTTAAAAAATATTTTTTAAATGTCTATTTTCTAGATGAAAATTTTCATGAACTTTAAATTTCTGATGAGACAGCATATAAAGCTTTTCAATTGCTTTTTAATACAAGGCAATAAGCCTATAACTATCAGGAAGAGGATGGTTCCTCACTCCAGGAGGAAAAAATTGTATTCCGATTTAATTTATAAAAAGACAGTCATCTCTGAAAAATTTGTATTTTGGTTTTCTAAAGCATTTAACGTTTTTAACATTTTGACTAGGCCAAAATCATCAAAGACAATAATACATAATTCATGGATACTTACATGTCTCCACCTTCACAGTAGGCTGTCACTATGCACACACAACTTCCCTGAATAGTAAAAAATGCATAAAGATTTTTCTTATAGGCACAGCATGCACATTTGTTTAGAGTCTATAAGAGTCTCAAAGACATTGATTATTCCTATGTCATTGTAAAGAAAATATATGTTTAACTGTTTACCTTTTCCACCCAAGAATCTTTATACTCCACAATATATGGGTTTTTCAGGTTTGCAATCAAGTTCATCTGTGGCACAAATCAGAAATCAAGCATGTTTTCTTCAGGGCAAGTTATGATCATATTTTGAGCCAAATGCATTCTTTTAACAGAAACACAGAGAAATTGTTGGCTTGATGCAAGGGAGGACCAAAATCTCTAGCTCTTTTTTCCCTTTAAAATGGTCATGTCTAAAAGCAAACCTTTTGGATACTCGATGGCAAAGCTAGAAAACAAAACAGGATGTTCATATTCTAGTTATCTACTCAAGCCCAAAAGTAAAAGTTGAGAATATGATCATTACTATTGAACAATTCAGCGTTTTCAAGTTTCAATAACATACATTATTTATATTTCTACAGCAGCAAGTATATCAAAGGAAAAGAGTGATGTATTAAATTTGTCTACATAATAACATTAGGAAACTGTTAGTAGTAATTGTATTATTGGTAAAGAAGCATGAGCTTTGATCGTTCAAAACCTTAGATTAAGGTATTGGAGATAACATTATAACAGAACTCCGCCTAAGTAGTTTGCGCTTAGCCGGTCCCAAGCCCGGATAAAGGAGGAGGGTTGCGGTTGGTGATAACCAGCATAAAAATTTCGTCACACCTTATGATATGAATTCAAATGATATAAACGTTGGGGCGTCCTCTACTAACGACGCGCTACATCGGAGCCCGGGTGTAGTGAGAAATATGCAAGGGTGTAGGGCGTTCACCGAAAGCGACGCGCCATGCCGGCGCCCGGGTGTGGTGTTAAGTGAGCAAGGTTCCCACATCATGGACGGGTGTGGGTAAAAAAGTTAGTCCATAGGCCAGATAGTAGAACAGATAGTGGAACAGAACACAAGATAGATATAGAAAACAATAGAGGATATCATAGAAGGAGACCAATTAGGAAGAAGCAGGATAGGAGGAGGATCAGGGTTGGTACTTGGAATGTTGGATCACTTACAGGAAAATTAATGGAGCTTGTGGATACCTTAGAAAGGAGAAGGGTGAATATTGGTTGCATTCAGGAGACTAAATGGGTAAGAGAGAAAAGTAAGGAAGTGGATAATTCAGGGTACAAACTGTGGTTTACCGGAAAGGAGAGAAACAAGAATGGAGTGGGCATGATCATAGACAGGACATTGAAAGACGCAGTAATAGCTGTAAAAAAAGTAGGAGATAGAATTATATTAGTAAAGCTAGTATTAGAAGGAGAAACAATAAATATAGTTAGTGCTTATGCCCCACAAATAGGACTAGACAGTGAAAGTAAACAAAGGTTTTGGGAAGATATGGATGATTTAATGCAAAGCATACCGAATAAAGAGAATGTTTTTATTAGTGGAGATTTGAATGGACATGTAGGAAGTGATAGACAAGATTATGAGAATGTTCATGGAGGTTTTGGTTTTGACAGTCGAAATGAGGAGGGAAAAAGCATCCAAGATTTTGCTATGGCATACGACCTAATACAAGCAAATACCTACTTTATAAAAAGAGAGTCACATTTAGTGACTTTCAAAAGTGGGCAACATAGAAGCCAAATCGACTTCCTCTTAACCAAGAAGACAAATAGAGCTCTATGCAATGATTGCAAGGTCATTCCAGGAGAAGCTTTAACAAGTCAATATCGGTTGGTAGTCTTGGATGTCAAGTTTAGGAATAATTCAAGTAGAGTCAGAAGAAATAGTGTAGCTCGAACAAAGTGGTGGGAGTTCAAAGGAGTAAAGCAAGTGAAGTTCAAAAATGAGCTTCTCGAGTCCAAAGCATGGAAGTTGGATATGAAGGCCAATGATATGTGGATACAGATGGCATCAAAAATTAGAGAAGTAGCTAAAAAAGTACTTGGAGAGTCTAAAGGACATGGACCACCCTCAAAAAAGAGATGGTGGTGGAATGAGGAAGTACAAAAGGCAGTGAAGAGAAAAAGGGAATGGTATAAGAAATTACATAAATGTGATAATAATGAGGCATATGAACAGTACAAGATAGCAAAGAAAGAGGCAAAAAAGGCAGTTAGTCAAGCAAGAGCACAGGCCTTTGAAAAGTTATATAAGAAACTTGGAACTAAAGAAGGGAAGAAAGATATTTATAGATTAGCAAGGAGGAGAGAAAGGAAATGTCAAGATCTCAATCAAGTTAGGTGTATTAAGGATAAAGAAAGAAAAGTGTTGGTGAAAGATGAGAACATTAAAGAAAGATGGAGAAATTATTTTAATGATCTCTTTAATAATAGTCAAAATGGTAATAGCGTGAATATAGATTATAGAATAATAGAAAAGAATGTGAATTATATTAGAAAGATTAGATCTTTAAAAGTAAAGGAAGCACTTAAGAAAATGAAAGTGGGTAAAGCTTGTGGACCCGATGAAATACTAATTGAAGTGTGGAAGTGTGTGGGAGATATGGGAGTGGCATGGTTAACTAAATTATTTAATAAGATTCTAAACTCAAAGAAAATGCCTGATGAATAGAGGAGGAGTATTTTAGTACCTATTTTTAAAAATAAGGGAGAAATACAGAGTTACTCAAACTATAGAGGAATTAGACTCATGAGCCATACTATGAAGTTGTGGGAGAGAGTTGTGGAGCATCGACTATGTCATGATACTTCTATCTCTCTCAATCAATTTGGTTTCATGCCCAGTAGTTCAACTATAGAAGCGATCTTTCTCATTAGAAGCTTGATTGAGAAATATAGAGATGTGAAGAAAGATCCACACATGATTTTTATTGATTTGGAGAAGACTTATGATAGTGTTCCAAGAAATGTCTTATGGAATGTGTTAGAACAAAAGAGGGTATCTATTAGGTACATACAAGTGTTGAAAGATATGTATGAAGGAGCAACTACTATTGTGCGCACAGTGGGAGAGGACACAAGAGATTTTCCGATCTCAATTGGATTACACCAAGGATCAACCATAAACCCTTACCTTTTTACATTAGTTTTAGATGAATTGACGAAACATATACAAGAGAGTATTCCTTGGTGCATGATGTTTGCGGATGATATTATTCTAATAGATGAAACACGAGAATGAGTCAATAGAAAGCTAGAACTTTGGAGAAGTACTCTAGAGTCAAAGGGTTTTAAGTTAAGTAGAACGAAAACAGAATATGTGCATTGCAAGTTCAGTGAAGGCTAAACTGGTAATAGGGAAGGAGTTAATTTGAATGGAGTGGTACTGTCCCAAAGTAATCACTTTAAATATCTAGGCTCAGTCCTTCAAATAGATGGGGGATGTAAAGAGGATATTAGTCATAGGATTAAAGCCGGATGGTTGAAGTGGAGACGTGCCACAGGAGTTTTACGTGATCATAAGATTCCCAATAAGTTGAAAGGAAAATTTTACCGTACAGCCATACGACCGGCTATGTTATATGTTAGTGAGTGTTGGGCACTGAAAGAGTCGTATGCGTCTAAGATAAGAGTTGCAGAGATGAGAATGTTAAGGTGGATGAGTGATCATACTAGACTAGATAAAGTCCGTAATGAAAGTATTAGAGAAAAGGTAGGAGTGGTGCCAATTGAAGATAAGTTGAGAGAAGGGAGATTGAAGTGATTTGGTCATGTGAAGCGTAGACATACGAAGGCTCCAGTTAGACAAGTAGAGCACATTAGGTTAGAGGATAGAAAGAAAAAAAGGGGTAGACCTAAATTGACTTGGAGGAAAGTAGTACAACATGACCTAGAAGCATTCCATATTTCTGAATCGTTTAGATAGAAGAAAACGAATCCATATAGCCGACCCCAAATTTTTTGGATAAACGCTAAGTTAAGTTGAGTTGAGATAAGATTATAACAGGAGGTCTGCATACAAACAAACATGATAAATACCATAATTGGTTTTCCAGAAAATGCAGATTAAAAAAAAATCAATTAAACATTAATAATCCTATAAGCAATTGCATGGATGGAAATATCTAAAACTCAATACTTTTCTTATTCCAAGTAAATAAAGAAATGAACAACTTATTCTGTAGCTCAAGAATAATTTATAAACAAATAAAAACTCTAAATGATATGGTTAGTGAAGGTGACCTCCTGGTGAGCTGTTTGCTTGAACTTCTCAGTCTGCTTGGCCAGGCGAATCTTCTTCAACACATACCTACCAGAAGGGGAAAAAACAAAAAAATAAAAATACAAAAATAAATCAGCTAAAAGACAGAATCGTGCCGACACTACCACTACCTACCAATGTGAAATCCCAAAATCACAATTTTGATTCAAATACTTTGAGATTGGAATTGAAATCAATTAGAATATTCAACCACAAGAATCCTTACAATTCCCTTCTGGGAAAACTCTATTTCATATCAGTCCACATCAATATATAAATAGCAACATCAGTTCATCTCCTTCAATTTGTCAAAACCCAGAAATTGCCAACTTCTGGAGATTGATGCACAGCCCATGTATTGGATATATAGACATAAAAATGAAAATTTTTAAAAGAAGATCCACAGAGAGAAAGAAAAGAGAAAGAACATGAATAAACAAAGCTTATAAAGAAATTAACTTCTTACTTTTTATTCTCAGTTTTATGAAGAACAAGAAAAGCAGAACCAAAAGCTCCTCTCCCAATCTGCTCTATGACTTCATAATCTTCCATCTTGGACTTCACTTCGCTGTTATCTGGCTCCATGTAAAACCTTCAAGACCGAAAACCCACTATGTATTAGAAAGCTCACATCACGCTTAAAAAGAATCAAATCCACAAATCTTAGCTAATATAAAATCGAAGACAAGTCATGGGGTCTTGTAGGCAGTGTAAGTTTTTGTTTATGGACGTTTACCTCCCCAGAAAAGGAGAGAAGAGAAGAATCCAGACAGTGAAGAGGAAACGCTAATACCAGCAGCTAGTAGAGCAATAATTAATTACTGGGTAAGTGACTGAAATTGACGAGAGACGCGTCTAGAGAAGAGAAAGTTGAGTAAAGCTACATTCCATAATTATGAGTCTCCAACTTGAGAGAGAGAGAGAGAGAGAGAGAGAGAGAGAGAGAGAGAGAGGAGAGAGGTGGAAGGACAAAGTCAAGTAAAGTGACTCTGCACTAATATGATAGGAGTAATCAAAGACTTACCAAAAGCGCAGAGAGAGAGAGAGAGAGAGAGAATGGACAGAGCGAAGAAATGTTGTGCGATCAATGTGTAGCACACATAAATATGCTATGTAATTGGTAGTTGATAATTCACCAAATAGAAAATGAAAGGGGGACAAAAAGAAGGCTACAAGTTAATAGGGATGGAACACCAAATTAAAAGGTAAAGGGTTTGCTTGCATTTGCAGATTCAAGAGAAATCAGATTACTCATGCTCCAGGAGAATGTTTCATAGCATGCAGTTGTGATGTCACCATTCTTCAAACTTAATTGAAAAAAATTAAAAATACCTCATCAGAATATGGCTTTTTTTATAACATAATCAGGAATTTGGATTTGTAGATTATAATTTTTATTATTATTAGGTAAGCAACTTTCACAAATGTTTGTGCTGTTTTCAAGTTGGGTTTTGGCTTTAAGGACATCATGAATGTCTTTTTAACTTTGTTTTAACACCAAAAGTACTTTATCATATCATATTTTGCATCTTTGTGTACAATCATGGGTTTCGAATGCTTTTTTGGGGGGGCACAATCAAACCTAATTAGACTCTTTATAGGGTGCCACATTTTAATCTTTTTAATCAAAACCAATGTCTCTTGCCAGATCCTCTTTGGTGCATCGGTGGCTAGGCTGGTGGACCAAGCACTATACTGGGTATCTTGAACTTTATACAATAGTTGAGCTGTTGCTTGGTTGAAGAAATAATTTGCCAAATTTTAATTAAAACAAATCCCCTTAAGAGAATTTGTGATAAATCAAGAGATATGATGTCATTAAGAGTGTATGGTAATTTTGTTGGAAGAGTGAAAACTGTCAATTCCTCCTCGTGCAACTGAATCAAATAAGATGATGTACTCTACAACTTCACTTCAGCTCTGCAAAATGGTACCAAATTTTTTGCACAACCCACTAGCATGTATGATGCACCCACTTCAAAAATCAAGCCAACTTTTAAAAGAAGACCAACACCAACAATTTCGTCCCTTTGAAGTTGGGAAATTTCCCCAGCACATGCCATGGTTACAGTTTGTCTCATTATGCATCAACAGTTTACACAAAGTAGACACAGCTGGAAAACAAATACCAGAAACTACTCCCTTATTTTTGCATGAAAATTAGATATTTTAATGCACCATTCAAAACTTTAGCCCTTTTTGGATTTGATCCGATATTCTGCTTGTTAAAAGAAATTTGGTGAGGGAAGGTGAGTCGAATTCACGCATTGATTTACACCCTTTGCATTATCCAACACCCTAATAAAAAATTTCAACTTTGTCCAACAAATGAGTATCAATGGCTCTGTGATAGAGGTAGAAGATTCGTGCAGAGACTACCCAAACTCGAGTGGAAGAGTGCATAATCATAAAGCCTCTAACTGGATCTTGTTTTACTTATAAACCTGGAGTAAGGAAAATGCATCCAAATATTTAACATAAAGCAACGAAACATCATCAAATCCACACAATTAGCAGTCGCATTTAAATTTGCTAGATAAACATATTTGCACCTACTGCATACAGAAATAAGGTTTGTATAAAAGAAATTGGTCCTCGAGCCATGTTCTCTCACAATGTAAAGTTACTTTCGCCTTAATTTTCTGGAGGCCTTAGAGCCTTCAATTTTCTTCTGTGCAGCTTCAAATTCTTCTTCTGTAGGTTCAGGAGCTGCATTACCACCATATTTGGCCACAAGAGATGAGGACATGGAATCAAACCGGTCTTTTCTCTCATTTCGGCGCTGAGATATAATAGCAAGTAGATCTGCTTCTGATTGTTCATTTGATCTGTGAAGACGAATTTGAAGGTTATCCTTTCAAAATTATAGACAAAAACATGTTAAGGATATAAACAAAGAACCATGCTGAAGACTCACTTCCCCTTCCTTTTTAAAGGACTAGTAGGTGGTTTTGTTTCGGACACTTGCTTTGCCCATTTCTGGTATGCTTTGGTTGCCTCCAGTTCCCCTATACGGGAGGAAGTGGAAACTTAGCATCAGGAAAACAAAATTAATATGCCCTAAAATGGATTGCATCTCAGGTGGCATACAATCCAAGACACAGCAGTATACTCATCCTTACTTTACTTAAGTGGTACTTTAACAATGAAACAAGCTAATCTCAATTTTATACTCTCATCCAGTGAACCAGATAAAAGGTCAGCAACAAGATTTTAACCTCTTAAAAAAGTCTAGAAAAACTTTTATTAGCCAAAAATATAAAAACATAAACTAGAATGAACTCTTAAAAGTTCAGGAAAAACATTTCAGTCAAAATATATCTAGAGAAGCTAGAATAAACTCTTACCGGCAGAAATTGCCTCATCCAGAATATCCTTGAATCGGTGTGAATCAAGTTTAGGATCAGAACAAAGCATCGAACAGAAGAGCCTGAGAAGGGAGATTTCAAAATCACATTGGCAAGCCTTAAGAAAGAAGCAGGCAGCCAGGCACATTATTGCATACCTGTTCATATTACCCTTGCACCTTTTATAGAGTTCAATCAAATCCTTTTTCTCTGAATCAGATCCCCTGTAATTTGCTTCAAATTCTTCAATATCAGCTTCAGTGACCTTAATTGCATGCATGATTATCAGCTTAAGTGAATAGAAAGTCAAAGAAGTACATGAATCAGGAAAGATGCATGACCAGATGATATATTTAACCTTTTTATACAGGGCTCTGAAAAAATCCCTCAAATTCTCAACAACATCCCCTGCAAGATCCTGCTCAACAAGAGATAAAAAATGAGACGCAAAATGCCAAATGGAAAGGGAAATTTTCCAACTTCTTTAGAAAGAGCAAATGAATAGATTGATTTCCTTTCTCAAAGATTTAAAACGAAGTTTTTTACATTAATAATGAAATTTATCACATCTAGGTTGGTAATAAAATGTAATATTGATGCAGTATTACTGATTATGACTGCAAGTTTTCAACAGAATAGCATGCTTTGTTTGTCATCAAATACCAGATAGATGGAATAAATTTCATCCCATCTAGCATCCCATGATCTGAGACACTACCAATTCAAATGATGGACAAAAAAAGCACATATGTAAGCACTTACAGCATCATCAACACAACCAGTCTGATCATAGACGGCCCGTTTTTCCTCATCACCAAGAATTGATATCACCTTTTGCAATTGCTGAAATTTTTCTTTAGCTTCCTATTAGAAGACCAAACAAAAGGGCTTAAACAAATAGAAAAATAATTATAACATATAGGTGAGAAATATCTTTATTCCTTTCACCAGGGCAAATCACCTCATCACCAGGATTTTTGTCAGGGTGTAGCCGCAAGGCCAACTTATAGTATGCTTTCTTTATTTCCTGTTGAGATGCTGTCCGCTCAACCCCTAGAACCTACAAGAAATGGGTGGTTATTTGCTAAATCTTACTCCAGCACAACTTAAAATTTATATAATCATGACAAGAGTGAGCAATTGACAGGACAAGATAAAGATAAAAGTAGATTGAAAGATGAACACTTCAAACATTAGCCTAAGCAGACAGCAAGTCAGGAACTACAAAGGAAAGCAAACAGACGTATGTAAATGCAGAATTTTGAAATAGTTGTCACCTACTTAGCAAAATAAGAACCAAAGTGATACAGATCAAAGCAAGGAGATGGCCCCAGCAGGAAACCCAAGGAAACTTAGAGTGTATTTTCAAAGAAAGAAGAAAGGCACAGCTGCAGCTTCTGGAAATGAAGGGCTGGAAGGGAATTGATTGGAAAAGCAAATTCTATTGGAGAGAATTGCAGAAGGACCATCTGGAGATGCTTCCATCAGATGGGAGAAAGAAAAAGAAAAAGAAAAAAAAAAGACCAAAGCTCTATAAATAAAACAAGATAGAGAAGGGAATGGTGTGTGTGATTTATACTTTGCATCAACAATTTTGCTTGGGCTAGAGGAACTGGTACCTCTGGTTATTTAGAATTCTGTTGTCATTCAATGTGATTTTGTAATAGTGAGCTGAGAGGAGATTGTGAGTATTGCTGAAAAAATTGTTCTGTGAAACTCTTATTTCCACTAATCAATACAATACATTGTTATTGTTCTTTCCAAATTCTTGTTATTGATCCTTTAGTCTATCAATTTGGTCCGACTTGCTGGATCCATCTGGGAGTGACTGCCCAAATGAAGAATGGAAGCTCAAGTGGAAGGGACAAAGAGGTACAAGGCCACATTAAAAGAAGGGTTACTAAAGCTATGCAATAACAGACAACAACAAGACCAAATACTTAATGGTCTTTGGGATGAGATGATGCAAACACAAAAAAGACTAGAGAAGCTAGATTCAATAGAGGGACTACTAACCTCTTTGTTGAAACTTGAAAGGGAATCCTAAAGACAATACTGACTGGGGGGCGGCTTCTCACATTAGTTATGTTGTCCCAGGTGAATCATCCTATTACAGAAAACTTAATTTCAATAAGCAATCCCAAGTCCAGCTCATAAGACACACGAAGAAACTCACCCTGATGGAAATAGAAGAGGCGTAAAAAGGGCCTTTCTTATCATTGTGATGAATTTTTTGCACTAGGGCACAAATGCAGACAGCCTTCAGTGATTGAAGTAGGCGGGGAAGAAAAGAAATAATACAATTCAAATATGGAACTATAAGAGCCGAGCAGACGTGTCACCTGATGGAGCTTCATAAGAAATGATACGAGTCATCACTTCTCACTTGAGGACAAGCTCATTTTCAAGAAAGTGGGTGATGAGTGATGATACAAACCTAAACTGATCAATTGAATAAGGCTCAACCAGGTGACTAGGTTGAATGTGGAAGGCGGCTAGGATGGGAGAAAGTGATTCAAGAGCCCACCTCAACTGCAGAAGACCTCCAAAATGGTAAAGGGCAATCTGATTGACCAACCTGTCTAGAAGATATTTTCTTCTCACAGGCTAAGCAAAATTGAAGGGAATTAGTCAATTATTTTTGGGCCTTGATTACAGAAATTTTGCAACAATTGATTCCTATGTTTGTTGGTTTGAATTTGCTAAATTTTTTTAAGTCAATTATGTAATTCTAAGTCGATTGCAATTGCCAATTAAAGGTGCAATAACCTATGTATTTATACATGGATTGAAATAAGAATAAAGGGGGAGAAATTTCAAAGGATTCTTTTTTTTTTCTTCTTTCTCCACTCTGAACGATTTTGGAGTGGAGAAAGCGAATCCATATAGCCGACCCCAAATTTTTGGGATAAAGGCTTAGTTGAGTTGAGTTGAGTTGAGTTACAAAGGTTGCAAGCTCCATCATTGATCTTGTAGGTTGCAAACTCCCTTATGAGATCATTTTGAATTTCACCATAGGTAGAGGAAAGAATAAATTGAAATCCCCTTTCATTCACAACCGTGTCTCCGTGACGCAATCCATAACTCGGGGCCTTTTCAGATTCTTTATATAGGTTTCCACAATCCTTAAATTCTCATCTTTTCAATCTGCCAATATAATCTTTCAATTTGATTATAGGCCATTTCCTAGGTATTATCCCTACAAAATAGAATTCTAAATAGAAAATTCTAAAGATAGGGCCTGTTCGGCATTGCTGTTGGAACTGCTATTAAGAAATTCACTTTTTTAAATGTACTATTTAGAAAGTATTAAAAAATAATTTAAAATTACGTTTGATGAGTTTTAATTATAAAAATACTAAAATAACAAAACAACTTTTACCAAACTACTTTTTTCAATAGCATAATGGTATTTTTATTCAGAAAAGTAGTTTTAGACCTCCAAAAGCAATGACAAACAAGCACATAGTCCCTACCTTCAGCATAAAATAGCTTCTCAAGCTTGAGTCTATGCAAGACCATAACTTCATGATTACAAGAGGAAGGCATCTATCATTCCAAGACAATGGATCTTTCATTGAATTAGGAATGAAATTTCAAAGAGAATTCTATCCTTTAGTAATTTTACACAAAATGGTTGCAAAATATCTCAAACCTTATCTCTTGATCAATTGCTGCAAACATTTACTATTGCACTAGAAAATGGCCCTTGGGATATATTTGATACATATATTTGTTCATGTATAGCACATGCTTGAATAGCTGGTATAGAGGCCATATTCTGTACATCATAATATCAGCTGTAATTCAAAGCATCAGAAATAGCACCAGGAACAGCATTTTAAGTTCGAAAATATGATGCGTTAATCAACTAAATATGAGGAACATAAAAGTTGATGAGAAAAACTGCAATTTCCAATGAAACTTTTCTGCAACTCAAGTACAATGGATCAAAGGCTTCAAACATCAAACAATAAAATGCAAGCAGCTATAATTACTAGTAACATGGTATGAACTGATCCCAATCTAAAACAATTTCACAACACCATACATACAAATTGTATGGAAATAACCTAGGTTCAAAACTCTTATGTCAACAGCATCTTTACTAAAGAAATTCCACAAAGAAAAGAAATAATGAAGAACTCAACATCAAGCAATGCGACCAAACTAAACCTACCAGAAGCTATGAGCCCTTTTCATCCCAAATTGATGGAAGTACTATGATAAACAGTCATCTCAGATTTCAATAGAAGAGGTCACAGTCACCATCTCAAGCCTTCCTTGGAACACTAATCTTTCCTTTATTTTTTATTGCATTGCACAGCAAATCTGACATGTAAACTATTCATTAAACCATAATAAGCCTTTCAAAAGGGAGGAAGACCATGAAATTCAAGTGAACCAAACCCCAAAATTTTGTACAGAAGATGATAAATGGATGCATTGATTGGGATAACTGTCCACACTGGGATTCAGTAGATATCAAAACTATGAAAGGCAAAGTGGCAACTGAAAGATAGGTTAACCTGTTATTATAGACTTTGGATTGTGGAGAATAACAAAGATCATTTATTAATAAAAGGTTCCACATCATTGTCTGACAAACATTAACCATCAGCGGTCTTAAATAGAACAAATTGCAATTAATCTTCCCCATCAAATTTAAAGCAACTACAATGATAAGTGTTGCCACATTTTCCCTGCATCACAAAGTTCAGGTAGGACTAAGCATCCAGACAAGTAAAATACAAGCTTGTCATCTGTCTTTTGCCCTTCTCCACAACCAATTGAAATTTACTAATTAAGAATTTAATTAACATCTCAATTTGGACTTTGTGCAAGCAGAAATTATAGAAGCATACTAGAAGCAGAAAATCAATGCCCTGCTATAAGGTAACGCATACTAATTTTCCTTAGAAACAAAACCAACTTATGATGTTATAAAATTAGCCTGAAAAGTCAAGATGAAGTTTTTAGGGATCACTCAAAAGCTCAACAGTTTATGTAATAAGTGCCCAAGGAAAACTCGCCCCTAAAATCCATCAATTAGAGGGAGAGAGCCCAAGGCCTTATCTAACCATATCAAGTTCTCCATATAACGCGTTAGCTCTCCCAAGCACAAACAAATCTGTAACCCATTGTCGGTATTAGCCACTGCCGCAACATAGTGCTCATGCCTAAACATAACCCAAATATACATGCCTAAATGTTTGATCGTTAGTGATTGCCTATTCAATAAAACAATTAATGCATCAAATTTAAATTCCCACCAATACGCAGCATATCCTTCTAGTTTCGCATTCAAAACATTACCAAAACCAACTCAAGTATTAAATTAACACGAAAATAAAAGAATGACAAAAAAAGGTGTAAATCAGCATTCAGAACCTCAAACCCTAATCTCAATATCTCAAACAAAAAAAAAAAAAAAAGAAAAACCTCCACAAAGTTTTACCCAAAACTAAACTAACCAATCGAAAGAAATGAACTTAATTACCCAAATACTGCAACAATAGCGAACCCACAAAATAAGATAAAATGATTTTCACTGGCAATTCAAACCCATAATAAAAACCAAATACCCAACCTAGGGCAAGACTTCATGAAAAGTTTAAATTCTAGCGTTTGAGTATCATTTAATTACCTCGTAAAGACTCTTTCCTCTTGTGGGAGATTGATTCAGATTCTCCTTCTGTTCTTCTTCTTCTAATTCTCCTTCGCCAGAAACCCTAGATTTCTTCTTCCCCATGTTGGCCGATAAAGAGAATATCAGTGCCTACGTTGAACAAAGATAAGAAATGAGATGGAGTGTGAAGAAAGCTGCGAAATACTGTGAAAACAAGCCTTCGTGTTATCGCATTTTGGGTGATCCCTCTCCCCTTTTTTGTTCCCGCCTCTTTCCCAATTTTCCCGCGTATCGATCTGGTGGGGGATAGTCTATGCGTCTACGGTGATGCATGTAAATTTATTTTGTAAGTAGTTGTTGGGTACGAGGTTAACGAGATAATTGTAATTTTTGTAACTTCAACCTAATGTTATTTTGATGATTAAAAATATAATAAATTAATTTTTACCTTTTATATATATATATATATATATATATCTTATTGGAAAGTTAATTTCGAAGACTTAAATTGATAATTACGCTTTTTAAATATTAAAAGCTTTTAAAGATAATATTTAAATCTTGATTTTTTTTAAATTTTTTATTAAACACATTTTAATTATTAATATATTGTTAATTATTCTAGATATTTGTTATAAATTTATATCAGTTATATAAGATTTTTTAATGTAGGAGGAAATTATAATTATTATTTCTCCTCCCTAGCATAGTCATCCACTCCTTTTTCTTTACTCTTTTTGGTCCTATTCATGTACTAAAAAAAACACTACACTCAAACAATCACCATCATCACCACAAAGAGAATCCAATAATCTTATTCCTTAAACTCCCATATTACAAAAACCTTTGCATTTATTCAAATCCAAGTTCCTTATTGATGAAATCAACTACTCTCCTCTTGTAAAAACCATTCTTGAAGTCGAAGAACTCCAACTCTTAAACCCTCATAAAATGTCCATATGATAAGAAGATAATGGTGAATAATGGTTTGAAATCAATTACCATCCCCTACAAAAACCATTCTTGAAGTCAAAGAACTCCAACCCTTAAGCCCTCATGAAATGTTGATATGATAAGAAGACAATAATGAATAATGGGTTGAATATAAGAGCATAAAGAGATAAATAGAAGGTTTGAATTTAAGGTTGGTGAGTGTAGTAGTAGCCAAGGCGATACTATTATATTTTAGGTTCCGAAAATGATGATGTTAGTTGGTTCACAAAAAGAGCAATAATCACTAACCCTCTATCACACCTTATTCCTCAGTAAGGTATAACATGATCTCGTAGTATACTCAATGAATCACAGAACTTCGTTTACTGATAATTCATTAAATACACTACAAGGGATTTTAACCTATTTCAATTCATTTTAATTGGTAAAATAATGTTAAAGTATTATTTAAAAACTTTTAATTGGAGTTTAAATACAAAGTAAAAAATTTGGTAACTTTTATTTTTTACAAATTTTATAAAAATTTTGGTAGAGTGTCGTCTATAATTAAGAAAAATAGTTCTTCAAACACCTATAAAAATACTCCCAATAAATTAGTTTTTCATCCACAAACTCCAATATAGTCTCAAATCAACATAAGTCAACACAATCTCATTTCAAAATATACAACTCAACACAGTTCAATAAAATCCTTCATCATTACTTTTGATTTAATTTACATAAACAAGTTTTAATTTACAGAAAGAAAATTAAAAATAATATTATTACAGACTTTAATGTACAACTGTTCAATTAATTACATAGATACATATGAACAAAATAATATTTACATCAAACTAATTTACAATGGTATAAAATAATACCCATACAAAAATCCTCAAAGTAACTCCCCTGACAACTTAGCAGCTCACTCTGCTGCCTTATATTTTCTCATATCTGCGACAGCAAATAAAAGCTATCGCTGAGTAATGTTTACTCAGTGATGCACAATAAAAATTTAAAGATATTGAATATCAAAACATACATCCATAAACATAAATTTAAACCATTGCACAAGATAATTTATGAGGTCCAAGTCAACTTTCGTAATACCATTTTTTCAAAATAATTTATAAATCACAGTGTTGCCAATCCATACACAACTTAGGTCATGACAAAAAATTTTCGATTAATACCTTATTGTACACCACGACAAAGCAATCTCAACCCCACTAATCGAAATCAATGAGGGAGGTGGCTAGCTAGCTATATGAGTACTCATCCGATATCAACCTCAACTGGCAAGTGAGAGAGGGAGGAATATAATCGATTTTAACCCCGTAAATGGAAGAGGAACACAGTGATACTGTCATGCTAAGTATGAATCCAAACCAGTTTAAAATCAAGTTATTCAAACATTTCATTCAAGCATTAAATAAATTCTCATTTCAAATTTCGATTGACAAAGTGGGCAACACAGCATTTTTCAAGTCATTATTCAGCATAAATTATGTCAAAATATATTCAAATAAATTTTCTCATAGCAAGATCAAAATTGAAAAGGTATTGTGCACAAACCTCGTATAAATCGCCTCTAGGCCTTGACTCACACTTCTCCTATCTTCCTTCTTAGTCTTTTTTTTTTTACTGAAACACACAATTTACAGTGTTTTAGTATTATGTCTCATAATTAATCCAACAATTAATTTCATAGATACTCAATTATACCTTTAAATTTGCTTAAAATAGAATTCTTTGTATTTGGCATTTTGGGGTTACTATTCATTTGACCATTTGGTTAAAATATTGACTTTTTTTATACTAAATAGGTTTGTTAGTTCTATATGCACTCACATACCACATTTTGAGTGTTAAATTTATTGGCATTGATTGCCAATTGAATTTCTAATTTTCCTAAGTGAAACTTCAAAAATTCAGTTTTAGGTCACTTGTTTGTACTGTTCCATTAGTCTTTCTACAGTGGGAATTTGGCCAACTTTCTTTCATCAAAGTTGTTCCTTAATGTCTTAGCTTTAATTCTCTTTTTGAATCACTTCATTTGAAGTTTTATAGCTCAAGTTATGCCTATTTTTCTAGGGTTGGTCGGATTGGTTACAACCCAAAAATTCTGAGCAATTTCTAGTTCTGGCATTTTTGAGTAGCCAACTTTGGTTGATAATTTAACTTGGTTATGGGTAGAATTTGGATTTGTATTCCCCATAAAAGTTATAGTACCATGTCATAACTTTCTAATGGTGTAAAAATCAGATCATTTGGACCTTTTTACACCAAGTTATGGCTATTTGAACATGTACTGTTCATATGATCAGTTTTGTGCAGTGGCAGTGTGCATTACCCAGATTTGACCTAATTTTTCACCACTTTGTGTTCAGTTTTAGGGTTGGGTTTCTACATAAAAATTGTAGTTTTAGGTCTTAGTTTTCATCTCCAATTAGCCTCACACCAATTTGAGCAACCAATTTTCAGTTATGCCCTCTTAAGTTGACAAAGGTCAAACTGTCCAATTGGGGCAGCATCTATTCACCATTTTCAATTCAATCTATGCATTCAATCACACTCCAAATGACCCTAATTAACCATTTTAAGCCTCAATTAGGTCCAATCGCATCAAATCCCAAAATCTCTAATTTTTTTCCCAAAATTCAATGGTTCAAGAACCCTAATTTCACTAAATTGCACAATACATGAAATTAAATTATTCTAATCACATCTACTACCTCCATTGAACTTGTATGCATAATCTATTAACTAAAACATATCATTTCCACTCAAATCCCATGGCTGTCGAATTTACCCCCTCATCATACCAATTGATTTCTTTCATTATTTTGAATTAAATTTCCTCCTAACAATTCAATTTCTAAGATTACATAACTAATCAAGATGAAAGAAAAGTTTACCTTATGGAGCTTTTCAACTCTTCTCAATTTCTTTAATCTTTCATTTTCTTTCTTGTTCCAAGCTTCTCTTTAAGACTCAAAGACAATATTTAATTAAGAGGACTATGAGATTTATGGCTAAATTAGGGGGTTGCTCAAGCTTAAAATTGAGCTTTAATGGAGTTTTGGTGAGAGAAATGAGAGAGATGAGAGAGAGAGGTGGGGCGGCCTAATTGAAGAAGAAGACTTTTTTTTTTTTGTCTTATAAGGCTAAAAATTATCCCCATAATTCAATTTTTAATTATTAATATTTATTGTGTCATCCATGACATCATAATTACTATATATATATATATATATATATATATATATATATATATATATATATATATATTTTATTTTCTTTCCATAACCTCTTCGTTTTGAATTTAATTTTTAATATTTTAATTTCCTATATTTTATTAGACATTTAAGCCAAAAGTCATCTCTAAGGGTGAATTGACCAAATTGCCCTCATCGGTTTAATCCGATTTACCAATAACATTGTATTTCTTCCTGAACCCTGATATAATTATTTGACCTTATTCTCAACTCTTTTCCGTAGTTTTCTCATTTCCACTAGTTTCACAATAATTCCTAGGACTGCGGTGTCACAATGTCCTGTACGAAATTAGAGTTACAACTGACCTCGCAGTCACTTCCCGGTACAGTCACCTATCATTGTGACCCCCGACTCTTTTAACTTTTTATGCTTTGTTTTCTGAATTTTCATTTCATTATCATATAGTAGCTATTTATTTTTATTCAGGGTTTTTCTATATGACTTAAACATAGTCCTAATCCTTCTAATTGTCCGGACCGACACCGGTCACTAGAACAATGAAATGCACAGAACTATGAATGTAGAGGTGTTACAGCCTCAATTATTATAGCATCGCCTCGACTACTACTATACTTACTGACTCTAAATCCAAACCTTTTGTGTCTTTTTAAGCCTTTATCTCACCCCCATTTTCTGCACTATTGAAATTCAATTTATTCTCATTTACTTTTTCTTATTCTTTTCACTGTCTAGAGATCCCCAATTAACATGTCTCTATAATCACCATGACTCAACCTCATTTCATTCAGGTAATTGGCAAACAGAGTAACCTGTTTAGGAGGATGAGACTGTAAAATGTCAAAAAGAAGATAATGAGTCAAATGGGTTTTGCAAGTTCCATTGATTATTTTGGACTAAGAACAATTTATGACTAAATTGTCATTGTGTTGATATGTTCTTCTCACTTTGGCTTGTTGAAACTTTTTTCTGTGGATTCTAGAAGCCCTTCATGCTAGCTTAGGGAGGTTGATTTTTTATTTATAGATTCGTTTTTCTAATATTGTGATTTTTCATTTGATGTTTATCGTTCGATAAAGATGAAAAAGGAATTTTAGGGGAGAGATTATGTATATGTGTGTGCGCGCATGTGAAAGAGAAAGAGATAAGGAGAGAAAATAAGAATAAGAGTGGGCGATAGAAAGAAAGTATGTGAAAAAGATACTAATAAGGGCTAAAAATATATACCCTACAAGATGATGACATGTTACACCACACGCTATCATATAAGACATTGATGCCCAACTTGAGAGTTCCACAATAAAGGATGGGAATGACCCAACTTGATTTTGTGTTTCCTATTCATGAATCCTTGACCCAGGTTGGCACTTCAACTCTGATTCTGGCATTCTCAAAGGACATTGCCAAAAAGACTAGACATTAAGCAACCATAGACCAAGTAGATAGACCTAAATTTGACACATAATAGGTGATTGATATGAAGACCTTCTACCCAAGTAGGAGATCGACAATTTGATAATAAGTGATGTGGCATAAAGTACTCTTCAACAAGTAAGCATGCACTAAAATTCTGACACAAAGTTCTCTAGCACCCAATAGGTACTTAGCTAATCTCCACACACTAACCACTAGACCTCTCCATGATTAAATGTGTGCCACCATGTAGAAGACTCCATTTATCTCCATCATTATACCACTAAGCAAGTATAAATACTCCTCCATAATGCCTAAATAGGTGGGGTAAGTTATAATCTAAGGGGGGGAGGGGGGGGGGGGGGCACTCTCATCACACAAAGAGAACTATACATGTCCCTTTTTTGGGAAACCCATAGCAGATGCTATTTTTTTTTTTAATCTCAATTACACTATATTTATTGGTTATTTTATTAAGTTGCTAACTTGAACGTTGATGGTCCCTTGACAAGGAAACCTATCATCCTGTCCTTGACTTTACTCTTTGTATATGGGCTATTATTATTATTTTTTTCTTTTATAAGCATTGTATACAAGTTTCATGTGGTATGCTTCCAAGACCGGTCAATTTCAAGCATTTCAATTACCCATTTGTGTAAATGAGTGAGTATTTTCCTCCAAATCCTAAAAGGTCAATTGAAAATGCCTGATAATGCTTCAACCCTTGTCAAGTAAGCTCCATTAAAGCTAGATTGTCAAGAAAGAAATAAGGGTTTAAAGGCTATATTTCCAATAATAGAGACTAATGTATAGAGGCTAGATTAGCAATACTCGAAGCTAAGATTTTAACAAAAATAGCAAAATGTCCAAAGGCTAAAATTCCAAAAAGGAGATTGACACCCGAGACCAACTTCTAGAAAAAGGAATTGAAACCCAAGGGCCAAATTTATGAGAGAGAAAGACAAATATTTAGGGTATGTATTTTTTTGTTATAACTGAATAATTGAACTAAACTGATGAAATTTTGTTATTTCAGTAAGAGTAAATTAGATTCTGTTCATTTTTCAGTTAGTAATTATAAAAATTTTCAGTTTTTGATTCGGTTACCTTTGATTTAGTAACCGAACTAATCGAAACAATCAAATTTCTATTAATTAATATATATTAATTATAATTTTATTAGTAACATATTCTTTATAATTATTAGTTTTATGATTTTATAATAATGTTAGCCTCATAATTATTCTCTTATTAATATTAAACATATTTATTATTTTTTGTAAATAGAAAAGTTTGCAAATATATTTTTATTAATAATTAATTAATTAAATATATATATATTTTTAATTAATTCAGTTATAGCTGATAACTAACCGAATATTTTCAGTTTTGATTAATTTTGGTTTTCTCTCAATTTCAGTTCAATTCAGTTAATATTTTTAGAGTTGATTAATAATTTAGTTGGTCAAAAATTCGGTTTGGTTTGATTCAATTAACCAAATGAGACACCTGACCTCTTGAAGCAAAAAAGAGATCAGCTCCATGACGCTTTTAACACTATTAAAGATTGGAAGGACCCAACCTAATCTGGTGTCCCCTATTTAGACCTCCTTAGGTTGATTTGAATTGGAACTTATCAAGATTTGAATGGACAAAAATTGGTATGGAATCAAATCAGAATTGTCCGATTGAATTTCAGAACAAACCAATTTCTTTCCTTTTTTAAAGTATAAAAAAATTTTTAAAAAAATTTATTTATTAATTTAATCAAAACTAAAACCTAATAAAAAACTTTAAACTTAAACTATCTATTTAGGTTCCACATCAGACCAAACTCGGCCTTTTGCGACCCCTATTTAGAAAAATAAAGCCTGATTTCCTACTGAAAAATAAGGTCTATTTCTTAAAAATTATTTAGGAAAATTAAAAAATAAAAATTAATGTTTAGTTGTAAAAGTGCTCCAGATAAAGAATTAGACAAATTTCCACTAAAACAATTGTGTCAAAATGGAAACAGTACCTTTTACTTTTGCTCCGTTGGGTGCCATGGTTGATAGGATTATATTCTAGAAGCAAAATTCATTTTCATTCCATTTTTATCTTTGGTAAACAAAAGGAGCCCAGGGCTCAAAGAAACAACATTATGAGGATAAGAAGTTCCACAGAGATCATGCTGCAACCATGAAAAAATTCCCATAGGAGGAGCATTGAAGACATGAGTACCCAAAGGAAACCTAGAAGCAAAGTGCGCCATCCAATCTGCTAAAAAATTAGCTTCCCTATAAATGTAAAAAAAATGAACAGACAAATCCACTTTCACATTGAGACAAGATTGAATAGCCTGGATCAAAGAATGCAGAACTGGAGGACAATTTAAATGTCCCTATAGAATGGACACCGCCACTTTCTTATCACTCTCCACAATCAAGTTTCGAATGTTCGTAGAAAAAGCCAACTTTAGTCCTTCAAGTATAGCCCAAATCTCAGTAGCAAGAATGGAGCAATGACCTACATTTGAGACAAAACCTTTATACCAAACACCATTCTCATCCCTTATCAGACCTCCAACTATAGCTTCCCCTATAGAGTTTCTTTGAGACCCATCCGTATTTAGCTTAAAAATACCCAATGGAGGCTTCTACCAACTAATCAAAGAATCAACTCTAGTAGGCCTGGGACCATTGGCTTTAAAAGCTTCTTTGAAATAGAAAGAAACTCTTTCACCTGAACTATAATCTGATCAACATTGCAACTCAAAAGAGAGTTATCATTTATAAACAGATGACGATTCCTTCTGTACCAAATGCACCAACATGCCACTCCAAACAAAACTTCCCAAGAAATACCAAATCGATCCATACCCTTTTGCCTTAAATTCCAAGCTACCCAGTCCCTCACAGACATATCCCCACCAAAAAAAAAAGACCTACTGTAAATCAGGAGGAACTAGCACTACCCAAAGATGCTAAGTAAGCAGACAATCACGAAGCATATGAAAGATATCCTCAGCATGATTCACAAAAAAATCACATGCAGTAGACTAAGCAATATGTCTCCTACAACTCTCCACATTAATTAAAAGCTAGCTCTGAGCAATAAGCCAAAGGAAAGATCTAATATGTTGAGGGCCACACCATTTCCATAATAAATTCCAAACCGAAGAATGCGAAATACAAGAGAGGCCAACAACTATTATAAGCAGATTTAATAGAGAATGTGCCTAATTTGGATTCTCCCTAAAACACGGTATCAGGGCCATACACAGAGGAAGGAGGTGGAATCACAACAATATTCATTAAGGTTTGCCTTGGCAGATAACACTCCAACACATCCCAGCTCCATTCCTCATTCTCTGCTACATAATCCGCCACCGAATCATCAAGCATCCAACTCGAAACTTCAGAATGGGCAACATCCACAAGAAAGCATTGTCCCAGAATCCACACATCTTTCAAAAACTTATCTGAATAACCATTTCCTACTGACCAAACTGGTCCATCTATAACATTTGGCCAAACATCCTTCATAGCTCGCCATAAAGGAGAAGAATTCCAACCACTAGACCTCTTAGTATGACATCACTAGACACCCCATATTTTGAGCAAAGAACCTAGACCCATAATGAATGGGGTTTCGAAATAATACCCTAGCATAATTTCATTAGAAATGATGAATTCATTTTCTGCAAATCCCTAATGCCTAAACCACCTTGAACTGAGGGCAACTTTTTTTTGAACACTATTGCCTCCCTAAATAAATCACCTACACATTTCCTCCAATCCATCACAAATAGAGGCAGGTAAATTAACAGTCTGCGTAACATAATTAGGAATGACCATTAACACAAACTGAGCTAAAGTGATCTAACCCGCAAGCAATAACGAAGCATTCCAACCTGAAAACCTCTTTTGCACCTTATCCAGAACATATCGATAAGTTACTCTAGTGACCCCAGAGTGCAAAAGTGGAACCCCTAAGTAAGATCCCAAATTGGCAGTGGTAGCAAAACCAGTCAAGTAGCAAGCAATCTCTTAGTCTGCGTACTAACATTCTAAGAAAAGAAAACTCTAGCTTTAGCAGCACTAACCTTTTCCCCTGAACAAATACAAAAGTCCTCTAGTGGACCCTTAAAACATCCACCTGCTCAAAAAAGGCCCTCACAAAAAAAACCGTATCATTTGTGAAAAACAAATGAGTAAGTAGAGGCCTTGATCAACTTAAACGAATAGGCTTCCTGGCACCACCAGTTACGGCCTTAGAAATACCATGGGCCAAGCGTTCCATACACAAAACAAATAAATAAAGGGAGAGAAGAACCCCTTGCTGAAGGCCTCTGAAAGGGAAGAATTCCTCAGTTAACTCTCCATTCCCCAGAATCCTCATAGAGTAGGATTAGACACGGTTCATGATAGCCATAATGAACTGAGTAGGAAGACCAGTTTCCATCAAAGTGTCGTAGAGAAAATCCCATCGAACCCTATCGTAAGCTTTCGCCAGATCAACCTTCATAGCCATAAAACCATGTATTCCAATCTTTTTTCTCATTGTGTGAATCACTTCCTGGGCAATGACAATATTGTCAGTTATATGTCTACCAGGACCAAAGCTGGTATGAGATTGACCTACCAAATGAGGAAGTAGATGTTTCAATCTATTAGCAAGGGCCTTAGTGATGATTTTATACATCACTGGACAGAGGCTAATAGGCCAAACTTGAGAGGTAGAAGTAGGAGAAAGCACTTTAGGGATCAAAGTAAGAAGAGTAACATTCATTTTCCCATCCACCTGACCACCCTGAAAAGCTCTTCTAACTTCTTCATATATATCTCTACCCACAACAGACCAATATTTCTGATAGAAGCCCACATGAAACCCATCACAGCTTGGAGCCTTCCAAGATTTCATTTCAAATGAAGCCCCTTTCACCTCATGCATAGAAACCTCATTACTCAACTTTTGTAACAAAGTCTCAGAATAGGTAGGAAAACAACCTCTAAGAGGATAACTCGGGGCAATATCATAATCCATATCAAATAGTTGCTAAAAATAATTAACTGGCCATTGCTTCAGGACATTTGGATTATGTTCCCACACACCATTATCTGACTAGAGAAAAAGAATTTTATTTTTCTACCTGCTAAAAGTTATCTTTAGGTTAAAATAAGAGGTATTCCTATCACCCCATTGCAACCACTCACATCTAGTCTTCTGATACCATATCATTTCCTCTTGATGTAAAGTCAATTCAAGTTCTCGACGTAATTCACCTTCCAACTAGACTAATTTGGAAGGATATCTATTTTGTTAAGCATGCTGGATACCCAATATTCTAGCCAAAAGCTTCTTCTTTTTTCGAAAAATATTCCCAAATACCCATCTATTCCAATCACGAACTTGAGATGTAAAATTACCAACCGTCTCCATAAACGAGGAAGATCTTTGCCAAGCACCATTAATAAAAGAGTCAAAAGACTCATGTGACATCCAAGTAGCTTGAAAGCGTAAAGGACGATCTATAGTGAACATGGTGGTTGAAGAAGACAAACTAAGAAAAAGTGAATAATGATCTGAATAAATTTTTGGCTGGTGAATTAAACCAGCTTCAAGAAAAGCCAGTCTCCATTGCTCATTACAAACCACTCGATCTAACTGCTCATTACAAGCCCTTCATTGAAATCACACTGAACGAGCATAAATAGCAGTCAACAACATCAGATGTTTCCCTGCCTCCGGGACTTCTAAAAGAATAAACTACTGGTGATTCAGAAGGACTATCACTGACCAATACTGCCTCCATAAAACCCAAACAACACCAGAAAAGCCTCGAGCTTCCGCTCGATGAGAAAATTGAAAGCCCAATTTTTTAAAGACATGATCTGCCCTCGTACCACTAATTTGTGGTTCCAAGAGAATAACCATATTAGAATGATAAGAATCCATTAAAAACTTCATAGAATGAAAAAATTCAGTGCTTGCCATACCCCTAAAATTCTAGTAAATAACTAACATTAAAATAGAATTAGAGGAAAATAAGAAACTCTTTAATCCCGAAGATAAGGATTGGGATAAACTCTTGATCAAGAGCATTTACGCCTTCCTCAACATCATTATCTGAACATCAGTCAAAACATCATCCTCGGGCTTGTCATCCACCAAGACATCGTCCCCATTCAGATAACATGGGCCATGCACATTAACGTGACGACAGGCTAAACGCAAATGTCCATGTTATCATCTGGTGGTTTTCCCATTTTACACACATCCACAATTGCTACCCCAACAGATTCTTACCATCAGATATGATCAGGGTCTTAAAACCCTCTACCTCAAAAGTCAAAGTGGTAGCTAGATTAATAAGATTAACCCCAGTATGGGAATATGGAGCCAAACTGGTGTTGACTGGTTGCTTCTTGGTAGTACTAGCCAACTTATTTTTAAACTCAAAAAATCACCCAAAATAACCTTACTTGAACTAGGAGTAATATTTTCCTTTTCTTTCTGAGACTTTCTCTTACCTTTATGGTTATTCTGTTTACTACTAAGTCTGTTCACCGAATTACCACCAATAACACCCCTCCCACTTTGATCCCAACCAAACTCTCCTTATCTATGCGAACATTCCTATCTTGTAACACATTAGAATCCCTAGCACCTTCAACTTCTTCTTCTTCAGTCAAAATTTGGAATCGAGTAGAACTCTTCACCTTCTCGCTCTTGAATTAGATTTCATCGGTCGTCTGCTTTTCCTGATGACCACCATCCACAGCCTAAATTCTCGATCCACAGCCTGCATAACATTTTGTGCAGGAATATTTTCAATAGGTGCCACATCCTTAGGTCTTGATGGACAATAATTTTCTCAATGGCCAAATTGACCACATTCAAAACACACTTCCAACAAACTTTCATATTCTACTTTCTGTAACTTCTCATTGAGATCAAATTGAGAAACAAGGGGCTTTCGTAAATCAATAGACACAGCTAGCTGGTTGAATTTTCCACGAACAAAACCACCCATGTTATAGTTGATTTTCAACACCTTCCCAATCACATCCCCAACCGCCCTTAATACTTGCTTATTGTACATGTGAGGAGGAAGATCCGGTAATCTCACCCAGGCCACTGCACTTTCTGTAGCTGTGTTATCCAAATCGAACTCTTTTGACCAGGTTTGAATAAGGAGATAACTGCTGAACACAGTCCAAGGCCCCTCCAGTAATGCTCTGCAGTAATCCATTTCATTAGAAAACATCACGAAGAAAAATCCATTACCAAGCTCCAACACATTAGAGACCGAGACATCTAAAGCTGTTGAACTTTACCACGCATTGCTCTGTATCCAACCTATCTTCGTAGAACTCGAACCACTACTGCCAGCCGCAATTTTTCCGTCAGCTGATCTTCTAGTTTTGGTGAGAGTTTGACTAAAGGTCTGACACCTTCTCGATTCACAATAACATCCTCAGCCTCCAAACAAATATTGACGTTTGTTTCCAAAATCTCCATATCCATCTCCTGCCCCCCACCATTCACAACTGAATCCTTAAAAGACATCTAGGCGCATGGTCCTTTTTTATTGAGAGAGAAGACGCCATTCATTCCTCGCCCACTTTTTTTTTTTTTAATGTTTCTCCTTTCATTTTATCCTTTTGTTTTTGGAGAATCATTTTATGCTTCACACTTTGACTCCGTGGTTCTTTTACGAGTCCGTTAGATAATTTTCATATTTAGATCTCTAGGCGAATAAAAGATTTGCATCTCTTTTCTCTTAAAAAATAAAATATTTCACCAACAAAAATATATTAAAATGTACGAGAAAAAAAATTATAAAATTCAAAATATATCAATAAGAACACATATAAAAATATATTTATTTAAAATTTATCAACAATAATAGATTTGAGAATATTTATTCTAAATAAATATAAATCTGAGAGCTATTAAGAAAATAAAAAATAAAAAAAAAAGAGATTGCCGCGAATGAAAACACTCGCATATAGCCATTTAAATAAGAGATTAAAGAAAAAAAAAAAAGAAAAAAAGAAAAGTGGGAGTAAAAATGGCTTATGAGATTTCGTTTTATCCTTATTATGCTGCAATGATGACATTTAATTTAGGTATCAACAAACTAGATTAATTGGATATCTTTTTTTCTATTAATATTATTTTCCCTGTGGGTTTGTTTTTAATTATTAGGAATAAGTTAAATTAAAAAAAAATTGATGAATCAATTAAATTTAAAAATTTTGGTTGATTTCCTTAATAAATTAATTTAATTTGATTTTTAATTTTAAAAATTTAACCTATCCAATTCGATTTGATTTTAAAAAATTAAAAAAAAAATCAAACTGAACAATATTTTAGTTAATTATTAATGGAGTGTTTGGTTCAACTTTTGAATGCAGCTGACATAGCTAATAGACATCTAAATAGGTAAATTAGAGTATTTGATAAACTTAAAACAATAAAACTGATAGCTGATGGGTAACTGATATGATACTTATCAACTGTAATTTGTATCAGTTACAATTTTAGAGTTGTTTCTCATCAGCTGATATCTAATTTGATTTTATTTTTTATTTAGATTATATTATCGTTTTTTATGTAATTCAAAAATTAATATTATTAATACTTTTATTTTTTTGTTTATAATCTTATCATCTTAATTAGCATATTATAACTTTATTAAAATATTTTCTTATTAATAATATAAAATATAAAATATTTATTTATTACGAAATAATATATTTTTTCACATCTAATAACTTAAAATTAGCTATAAGTTTTTTCTTTATCAATAATAATAATTATTTTATTATTTTATAACTATATTTTTAAAGTTATTAAATTATTTTTTTAAAAAAATTAATTATTTTCTTGTTTTGATAATAAAATAAGTTGTCACGACCCAACCTATGGGTCGGACCGGCACTAGGACCTGGGCTAGCCTAAAGCCCCCGAGGCCCGTAGTAAGCCTAACTGTTCATTATCCCAAGTCTAAGGCCCATTTGGGCTCAATTTCAAGAAAACAACCGGACAAAGTCCGGCCATAAAATGGACCTTTCAACGGGGAGTTTTTGACTCATCCGACCTGTAAACAAAATATATCATCAATTGGGGAGCTCAGCTCACCCTCCACATACTCATATCAACATAAAGATAAATGGGAGCTCAGCTCCCTCATCCAATCCATCAAACAGGCATATAAAAATTTTACAGGTCCACATAATAATTTATATTACAGACCCGAATCATTTAAACATTTCTAACACGTGCGGAAATTCTAGGAGTAAATAAAATTACACAAATATTGATAAACAACCTGCGAAGAAGAAAAGCAGGTTAACCACAATAAAATCCTCCTGTAGCCTGAAAAAAAATATTGAACAGGAGTGAGCGTTCGACTCAGAGAGTAAAATATCAATTTTAACCATAATCTCTATAACTATCTAAAATTAATGCAACCTGTGGAGTGAAATGCAACATCAACAATATTTTCACATCATAACAGCAAAAAGGTAATTTGGAGCACTCACACACCCTGTAATATCAATCATAATATATGGGGCCGATCCCTATCTGACTCTCTTAAATCCAACTGGTGCAGTGAAGAACTCAAGCCGGACTTTCTCTTAATAAACCAAATCGGGGGTCCCAGCGAAGAACTCAAGCCGTGACTACCCCCTGAAGGATCGGGTCCCAGCGAAGAACTCAAGCCGTGACTACCCCATCCTGTCCATAGTCCACACCACATAACACGCACGCCAACGCACGCACACTGCTCCAAATTACCACAGCAACATCTATGGCACGTTAACAGTTATGAATGCAACATAAATCGTGCCTAGAGTTTAACTACATAAATATATGCATATAAGTGGTGCATGGGTATGCTTGAACATATAATAATATCGAAATTACAATTAAAATTAATATTTTACTCACAGACTTGACAACGTTCACTGGGGCGGCTGGGCGAAGGAAGAAGGCTGTCCCGGCTCACCTGACAATTACATTATAATTATTTAACACAATGGACTCAATACGAATCATGAAAAGACCAATTACCTCCTAAGTCGTGCCGAAAATCTGGCAGAGTCTCCCCTATACCTAGGACCTACCCAACCTGCAAAATGGCTCAAAACACACTTCTATATTCACAATCCATATATCCACAACTCAATCACATCACACAGCCCCTCCTGGGCCCATCAAATCAGTCATCCATCACAATATGTAAAATTTCAATTTAGTCCTTATAATTGATCATTTTTACAAAAACTGCCCAAATAAGCTCTAAAAATTCTAAAACTTTGCCCCGCGGTCCTTAGCAATATTACTAGGCTATTGCAAAAAGAATCATAATTTTCTGAGCTACCACGAATATTTTATGAATTTTTAATCCTATTTAAGCACTAGAAAATTATGAAAAAGCAAGGTTCAGGTTTACCTTTGCCAATTCCGACTCCGGGGATGCGCTCGGGACATCTGACAATGGGGGGTAGCCAAAACCTAGGTCCAATTCGAAGACTTTTCCGGTAACGGGTCTGTCTGGCCAGAAATTCACAAATCCGGTCAACTGTCGAATTTCCGGGAATTGAGGATACCTACACAAAGCCCACAACACGGGGGTTAGTACATAAATTTTTCAGAATTTTCTAAGCTCATTTAATGCTCGGAAAAACACTGCGAACTTCCGTGGGACCCACCGAAAAACGGTGTCGGAAAAATTCAAAATTTATGTCGCCGCGAAGCGCTCTGGATGAGTGGAGCGCTCTGGTACTCTCGGTTTTCTCGTGGGGTTTACGGTTTGTGAGAAATCTAGCCCAAAAGTCAAAATGGGCTAAAATTTTCCGGGCAAAAATTGGACAAACCGCTCAATGGATTTCGGTGTTCTTGGTGTCTATGGAAAGCTCTCGACGAGTAGATGAGTTTAGACACAAGACCCGGTCCGATTGGTGGCCGGATCGGCCGGATTTTGGCCGGGAAGTCGAGGAGTCGCGGGCGCGCTGCGCGTCGTTTCTAGAGCCGTCATGCGTTCAGTGTGGCGCCACCGTGGGGAGGGTCGAGGTGGCGCACGGCGAGGTGGGGAGGCTGGGGAGGTGGCGGCGCGGCAAGGGGAGGAGGGAGGAGAGAGAAAAGAGAGAGAAGGGAGGAGGCCTGACGCGGAAGGGAAGAAGAAAAAGAAAAGGCCGGTCCGATTCGACCGGTCCGATCCGGTCCGGTTCGATTCGGCCGGTTCGATTTAGGATACAAAATTTTGAATTTTTACTCTACCTCGGGACCGAAAACGAGGTCCAAAAATTTCGAAAAAATTCCAGAAAACTCAGAAAAATTCGTAGACTCCAAATATATTTTTAGTTTTACCACGTGGTCTTTAAATTAATTTTTAAAAATCAATAAAGTTTATATTTTCGAAAAATCGAACCCGATTTTTAAAATCCGAAAAATCTCAAATAATTTCTCAAAATTTAATTAAAATTAAAATATCAATAATACTCATAAAATAATAAAATTTAAAATTTTGGGGTGTTACATTCTTCCCCCCTTACAGAAAATTCGTCCTCGAATTTTTACACAAGGCAGAATAAAGCACATGATTATACATTGAACAGATAAGGGTACTTGCTACGTATGTCCCGTTCCGACTCCCAGGTGCACTCTTCCACTGACTGGCTCCTCCACAAAACCTTAACCATAGGGATCTGTTTTGATCTCAGCTTTCTCACTTGGTAGTCCACTATGGCTACAGGTTGCTCCTCAAACGTCAAGTTCTCTTTTAGCTCTATTATATCCGGCTGTAGTACATGAGAAGGATCTGGAATGTATTTCCTGAGCATGGAGATGTGAAACACAGGATGAACGTGAGAAAGGTTGGGTGGTAGCTCCAGCCGGTAGGCAACTGCTCCAACTCTATCAGTAACCTCAAAAGGTCCAATATACCGAGGTGCCAACTTGCCCTTCTTTCCAAATCTCATAACCCCCTTCATTGGAGAAACCTTCAAGAATACATAATCGCCTACTGCAAACTCCACATCCCTCCGTCTGGGGTCTGCATAACTCTTCTACCTACTGAAAGCTATTTTCAATCGTTCCCTGATTAAAGGAACTACCTCTGAAGTGTACTGCACTAGGTCTACATCATGCACCTTCGCTTCCCCCATTTCTGTCCAACACAGAGGAGACCTACATTTTCTTCCATATAGTGCCTCATAGGGTGCCATCCCTATACTGCAGTGATAACTGTTGTTGTAGGCAAACTCCACCAAAGCTAGCTGCTCATCCCATTGACCTCCAAAATCCAAAACACTTATGCGAAGCATGTCTTCCAGTGTTTGGATTGTCCTTCAATTTGTCAAATCATGCGAGGGTGGAAAGCCGTACTAAAGTCCAACTGTGTGCCAAGTGCCTCCTGCAACTTTCTCCAAAACCGAGAAGTGAACTGGGGCCCTCTGTCAGATATTATGGAAGCAGGAACTCAATGCAATCTGACTATTTCTCGAATGTAGAGTCGGGCGTACTGTGCCACAGAATATATAGTCTTCACAGGCAAGAAGTGAGCTGATTTGGTTAAATGGTCTACAATTACCCATATCGAATCATATCCTCGCGTGGTACGAGGCAACCCAGTCACAAAATCCATAGTAATCATTTCCCACTTCCATTCTGGGATAGGGAGCTCTTGCAGCTTTCCTGATGGTCTCTGATGTTCAAATTTCACCTTCTGACAAGTCAAGCACCTGGACACAAAGTCTGCTATGTCTCTCTTCATGCCATTCCACCAATAGCTATCCTTCACATCATGGTACATCTTGGTGGAGCCTGGGTGGACATTGTACAGGGTATAGTGTGCCTCTTGCATGATTTCATTCCTGAGGTTGTCCACATCGGGCACACATATCCTAGAACCTTGCGCTAGGGCACCATCATTGGCAAATCCAAACTCACCACCTTCACCTTGCTGTACTCTTTCTATGATCTTCATCAATTGTTGGTCTCTGTGCTGGAAAACTCTAACTCTGTCCCGCAAGTCTGGCCTCACTGAAAAATGAGCCAATAATACCCCCTCATCTGAAAGATCTAGGATTAAACCTTGATCCATTAACTCATGTACTTCCCGAATCAACGGTCTCTTCTCCACTGAAATGTGCACCAAACTGCCAGAAGACTTCCTGCTCAAAGCATCTGCCACTACATTGGCCTTCCCAGGGTGGTACTGGATGGTGCAATCATAGTCTTTTAGAAGCTCCATCCATCTCCTCTGTCTCAAGTTCAAGTCCCTCTATTGGAAGATGTATTCAAATTCTTATGGTCGGTGTATATCTCGTACACTTCACCATACAGGTAGTGTCTCCAGATTTTCAGTGCAAAGACTACAGCCGCCATTTCCAAATCATGGGTGGGGTAGTTCTGCTCATGCCTCTTCAGCTGTCTTGAAGCATAAGCCACTACATTTCCATTCTGCATCAAAACACACCCTAAGCCAACTCTGGAGGCGTCACAATACACTGTGTATCCTTCACCACTCATAGGTAGTGTCAACACAGGGGCAGTGGTTAGACACTCCTTAAGCTTCTGGAAACTCTCCTCACAGTCATCTGTCCAAATGAATGGAACATTCTTTCGGGTTAACTTAGTTAGGGGAGCTGCTATCCTGGAAAAATCCTGTACAAAACGCCTATAGTAGCCAGCTAGACCCAGAAAACTTCGCACTTCAGTGACTATTGTAGGCCTAAGCCAATCAGTTACAGCTTCAATTTTCTTGGGATCCACTTGAATACCTTCACTAAAAAACCACGTGTCCCAAGAATGAGATGCTTTCTAGCCAAAATTCACATTTTAAAAATTTGACATATAGCTGGTGCTCCCTTAAAGTATGCAACACCATCCTCAAGTGCCACACGTGTTCTTCCTCGGTCTGAGAGTATACCAAAATGTCATCTATGAATACGATGACAAAATGGTCCAAAAATGGCTTGAACACCCGGTTCATCAAATCCATGAAGGCTGCTGGTGCATTAGTGAGTCCAAAAGACATCACCAAGAACTCATAATGACCATATCTTGTCCTGAATGCCGTTTTGGACACGTCCTCATTCCTGATTCTCAACTGATGGTAGCCTGATCGCAGGTCTATCTTGGAAAAGAATCTAGCTCCTTG
This sequence comes from Hevea brasiliensis, assembly GCF_030052815.1. Classification (NCBI taxonomy): domain Eukaryota; kingdom Viridiplantae; phylum Streptophyta; class Magnoliopsida; order Malpighiales; family Euphorbiaceae; genus Hevea; species Hevea brasiliensis. Next base: position 105,164,233 of record NC_079497.1, read on the forward strand.
GAGCTGATCAAACAGATCATCGATCCAAGGAAGTAGATACTTGTTCTTCACAGTCACCTTGTTCAGCTGTCTGTAGTCAATACACAACCTCAATGATCCATCTTTCTTTCTTACAAATAGCACAGGAGCGCCCCAGGGTGAAGTGCTCGGGCGTATGAAACCCTTGTCCAAAAGCTCCTGTAGTTGCTCCTTCAGCTCTTTCAATTCTACTGGTGCCATCCTGTAAGGCGGCATTGAAATGGGGTTTGTACCCGGCACAACATCAATGCGGAACTCTATTTCCCTTCCTGGTGGCAATCCTGGAAGCTCCTCAGGGAAGACATCCATGAATTATCTAACAACAGGAACATTTTCCATGCTGACCCCTTCTACAGATGTATCTCTCACCAATGCCAAATACCCTTGACATCCACGCCTCAACATTTTTCTAGCACTAATTGCTAACACCAAATTATATAGAGCCACGCTCCTGTCACCATCAAAACTAAACTTCTCCACACCAGGTATGTGGAAATACACCTTTTTGTTCCTGTAGTCTAAGGTGGCATAATAAGTTGTCAACTAATTCATCCCCAATATTACATCAAAATCCATTACTAGTAGAGGAACCAAGTCTGCTGGGAGGATCTTTCCATCCACAACTACTGGGCTACCTGGAAAAACCATATCTACATCTATGTTGTCACTAAGTGGGGTAGCTACCGACAAAGGGCATTCTAAAGTTGTAGAGTTTCTACCCAGCCTCATGGCAAACACAGGGGAGACAAATGAGTGCATAGCACCCGGATCTATTAAAACATGAGCCTCATAGGAACAGACTAGTAGAATACCTGCCACAACTGCATTGGAAGCCTGAGCATCCTGGTGGGTCAGGGTGAAAACTCGAGCTTGACCCCGAGTGGCGTAACCACGACATCGACTTCTACCTCCCGATCCGCCTCCAAATCCACGCCCCTTGTCCTCGACCACTGGCTATCGAATCGATCGCCGCCATGCCGAAGCACCAGGATACAACTGTCGAGGAACATTTGCAACAGAACCTTGTGACCCCATCTATGGCTCGCTGTGTAACACCCCCATTGTATAGCCTGGTATATTTCACTGTTCCGGTGACTGGTGTCGGTCCGGACAATTAATGGGATTAGGGCCACACCTAAGACAACTTGAGAAGCCATAAACATAAATAATTAGTAATGTTTAATTAGTTAACTACAAATAAGAAAAATAGAACATAAGAGGTTAAACGAGCCGAGAGTCACAGCAATGAGTGACCTCCTCGGGAACGACTGCGAAGTCATTTTAAACTCAAATTTCGAACCGTAAAAAGTGACGCTGCGGTCCTTAGGACCCTTATGAACACAGTGGAAAAGAGAAAATCATGAAAAAGAACTGTTAAGCTACCAAATAATTAGGTCGTGAGCGGAAGAAATATAGAATTATTTGCAAATCGGGATGAACCGCGATGGGCAATTTGGTCAATTGACCAGAGTGACTCGACCTAATCACAAATAAAATCGGAGAAAAGAAAATTTCGGAATCGAGAATAAAATTAAAGAACTAATATAGAAATAAATAAAAAAAAAAAGAAAAGGAAAGAGGTTGGAAAAGTCAAAGTTGATGACATCATTAATGATGTCATAAACAAATTTATTAAATATTTATTAAATTTGATATTTATGGTCTTCCATAGCAAAATAAATAAAAGAAACAAAAGAAAAAAAAAAAATAAATTCATCATCTTCAAAAGGAAAAACGTGACTCACTCTTCCCTCTCACTTATTTCATCTTCCACCATGGATAAATCTAACCAAGCTTTTGAAACCCTAAATTAAACATGCTTTTCCTAAAATTCTCCACATGAATTTCATTATTGCATCTTGAAGAGTATAGAAGAAGCATAAGAAAGCAAGAAGAAGAAGGAAGAAGAAGAACAAAAAGTGAAGATTTAAGGTTCACCTAAGGTTAGTATGCTAAACTCTTCATTTATCCATTCAAATGCACATGTGATGGTTGAAAGTGAGCTTAGAACTTGATTTAAATGAAACAAATATGGGGGAAGAATTAAACTGAAATTTTGGGCAGCTTGAGAGGAATATGATTTGCATGGATATGATACATTTGAATGAGTTTAGAAACCTTTCTTGGTTGAATGGTTAGTATTAAAACCATTAAGTGTGATTAATTGCAACAAAGTAGTGAAATTGATGAGTTAGGGTTTTAAATGCTAGGGTTGTGAACCAAATTTTGGGAAAAATGTATAAATGGCATGTTGGACTTATTGTGAAGTGAAATAATGGTCAATTATGACCAAACAAGTTGTGTGGGAATTATTGGAATAAAAATCAAATTCGTAGGTCAATGGTCATGCTGCTGGCAGCATGACCAAACCCACTTTGAAGGACCAAAACTCAAATTTTACAAGTCCAATTGATATGCCACCAATTGGAGATGAAAATAGACATAAAGGAGCACAATTTTCATTAAGGAACCATGGCCAAAAACTGACCAAAACTTGGTGAAACAATTGACCAAAGTGAGTTGATAGCAGGCTGCCACTGCACTAAACTGACCAAATGAACAGTAACTGTTCATTTGGTCATAACTCGAGTTAGACAAGTCAAATTGACCTGAAATTTGGCCAGGGGTTAGAGGGCATATAGATCTAAAACTTTCATGAAGAACATCACCCCAAATTATGCCATTAACCCATTCAGATTATTGAGCAAAGTTAGGTTACCAAACCTGCAACTCTGCAGAATTTTCATTGAGCAGCAATATTTGGATGGCTATAACTCCCTCTAGAAAACTCGGATTTAGGCGATTCTTGAACCGATGGAAACCTAAGACATAGTACAACATTTCATATGAAGAAAGTGAGACCAAATTATGAACTTAACTTGATCAAATTATTGACCAAAGTTGGACCAAAATCTGCCAGAACCCAAAAGTGCAGCATGAACAGTGCACGTGAACAGTAAACTTATTTTGGCCATAACTTGAGCTACAAAACTCCGATTGAGGTGATCCAAAAATGAGAATACACTTAAGACAATAAGGAACATTTTCTATGAAGGAAGTTTTGTCAAATTCCAACAGTAGATCGACCAATGGAACAGTGCAACTTCGGAGAACCAAAACCGAAAATTGGCAATTTTGCCAAAATGACCTAAGCTTTAAACAAATGACCAAAACCAACAAGTTTGGTGACCAAAATGTGGTATGTGGGTGAAGTTGGAGTTCCCATACCTATTAAGCCTTAGAAAGTCAATAATTTGACTTGAATAGTGCAGTGAATAGTAACTCGAAACACAAAATTTCGAGAACGTCGAATTTAACACGTTAGAGCTAGGTAAATGTGAAGTTAAGTTTATTTTAGATTTATTTTAAGTTTTAGTACTGAAACATTGGAAAATTTCGTGTTTCAGTGGAAAAGAATACCGGGACAGAACCCGAGGAGTCGAGTCAAGGCCAACAGGCGACTGCTTGAGGTTTGTGCACAACATATACTTTTATAATCATCTTTTGCATAATGTTTTGAATAATGTGAAATATTGGATTATAGCATTTTTATGATGTTTGATTTAAATTGTGAAAGTTATTGTGTATATTTGAAATGACAATGTTTAGCAAATTGTTAAGATGAGTTTTGAAACCACAGTGTCATGACCATATATTTGAACACCTCACTAGCACGACTAGTGGGGGTAATTAGTTTCGAATTTTGATTCCTTCTCTGGAGAAGTATTGAGGTGTGCCAGTAGAAGAGGATGTGAATGGATATCCATATATTTGAGCTAGCTAGCCTTGTGATATGATTTCTCTTTAGCCTCTGGCTATTGAGATTCATGTGATTTCTCTTTAGCCTCTGGCTATTGAGATTCTATTTGTTTCGAATGGCGTGATCTAACTGTGGGTTTTATGAAATGTGTTTTGATACTTTGAAATGAACTTGGTTTACATGTAAAATCTCACAATGCATGATTGTATTTAATTTTCATGTTTAGCCAAATTTTTGAATGAATGTGCTTTAAGTTTTGCATAAAGATTATTTTAGTATATTGTGCACCACTGAGTCCTAGTACTCGTGATAGCTTTATTCTTGCCGCAGATACAGAGACTAGAGGAGCAGCAGATCGAGTCTTGAGGTGTGTGAAGTCATCAGCTTGAAGCCTTCGGGTATAATTTATACCCTAACTGTAAATACTTCTTTTGATGTATATATTGCACATAAATGTATGGACATGTAAAAATGGGTCTTGAGCAGCTTGTGCACAAATTTATATGAAGTTTGTAATAAAGTTTAGTTTGTGTTTCTTTTGATATAAATTTGTAAGGTTGTGTACAAATTGTTTTGTTTTTAATGAAATATGAATGATATTGATTGACAGTATTTTGAGAATTATTGAACTTGTGAATCTTGAGAAATTGATTGAGTTTGATTGTGAAACTGAAGTAGTGGTTGAGAAAAACTTTTGGAAGTGCTTTTATTTCAGGTATTTGAAGAACTGGTTTCTCAAAATACAGAGGAAACTCTGTCAAAATTTTTATAAAATTTGCGTAAAAATAAAATGGGCCAAAAATATTAACTAGAATATTAACTAAATGTTTTAAATACTTATTAGAAAATGCTCACCACTTATCAAAAATAAGAAAATTGTTTTAAAATCCCTTGTAGGGTACTTAATGAGTTATCGGTAGGCGAAGTGCAGTAGTTCATTAGGTATTCTACGAGATCATGTTATGCCTTACAAAGGGGTAAGGTATGACATGTTTTAGTGGTATCAGAGCAAATTTTTGAAGTATGTTTTAAATTGTGAATTTGTGTCTTTTCCTTGTTAAGTACAACTGCTCAATGTCCATATTTGTTACATACAGTGCATTACATCATGAATATGTACCAACGAAGGGAAATCTCCTTGTGTTACTTGTTCAGGAGATACCCTAACTTCAGCCTGAAATGGAAGAAGGGGATCGCCGATTGAGCGATCTGTTGAAGCCGAGGCACAAGGGAAGCCCCACTTTACCGAATGTCGATGGGTCAAGAGCACCCACAAATGCCGCATTCCTGCACATTCGCATGCCAGATGGTCGTGATGTTTCAACAAATGGTTGGGGGTATGCCCGTTCAAACTCCACCACAACCACCTGTGGTACAACCACTGCCTCCAGCCAGACAATATGATAAATTATTGAAGTATGGGGCTGCAGAATTTAAGGGTACAGTGGACCCTTTAGAGGCAGAGCAATGGCTTGAGAGAATGGACAGAGTGTTTAAGAAATTGCACTGCCCAGATGAGCTGAAATTTGAATATTCTGTGTCGCTATTGCAAGGGGATGCGTATGACTGGTGGAAGACCATCCCCCACAGCTTGGCAGAACCACCAGTGCTGACCTGGGATGACTTCATCAGAGAGTTCAGACAGAAATACATCCCAGATGCATATGTTGATCAGAAACTGCAAGAATTTTTGAGTTTGAAACAAGGGAACCGATCAGTGGCGGAGTATGAGAGGGAGTTCTCCCGCCTGAGTCACTATGCGGAGAGTCTCCTTACTACCAGTAAGGCAAGATGCAAGAGATTTGAGACGGGTTTGAAGCCCAGCATAAGGATGCAAGTTGTGGGATTTCGACACAGCAACTTCTCAGAACTTATGTCCCAAGCACTTGAACTGGAAAGAGTTGAAGCAGAAGCAACCCCAGTGAAGGAAAAAGCTGAGAAATCAGAAAAAGACAAGGGGGAAAAATCAGTTGAACAGAGTTCTGGTACTACCTCTGGAAAGAAAAAGAAGTTTAGTGGACCCAGCAGGGGTCGAGGTGGAAGATTTGGTAGGGGCCGATTCTCTGGACAGAGACCCCCTAGGTCTGGTCAGCAGTCGAGCAGGGGTTCACATTCTGCCCGCCCCTGTGAGACTTGTGGCAAGATTCATGGGGGGGAATGCTATTGGGCCACTGGAGCCTGTTTTAACTGTGGAGGCAAAGGCCATATGGCTAAAGATTGTACTAGTGCTCCGAGATATGGTCCAGCTCCTACTACTGCCGAGGCATCTATTCAGAGTCCTGCTCCTAGAGGTTCACAGTCTGTTGGCAGAGGAAGAGGCAGAGGTAGAGGCACTGCTTGAGCGGTGATCGCACGATTGGTCGATGCACAAGGAAGTGCGTCAGCCAGAGTCTACACGATGAGACAGCGAGAAGAGGCTGAGACTTCTGATGTGGTAGCTGGTACATTCTCTATCTCTGATCAAGAAGTATTTGTATTGTTTGATCCGGGTTCAACCCATTCATATGTTAGTGCTAGCATAGTCAGTTCACTTGCTGTTCCATGTGTGCAAATGGATTTTGAAGTGCTAGTAACTAGTCCGTTAGGACAAGAAGTCCGGGTCAATGAATTTATAGATATTGTCCTTTGGTTATCCAAGGAAATGTTTTCCAATCAGACTTGATTGAAATGCCCGTCAGAGAGTATGATATTATCTTGGGCATGGATTGGTTAGCCAGGCATCACGCTATGATTGGATCAGAGATCAAGATCACTTTTGGTCTCCCTTTGTACGGTGATGTGGTAATACACGGGGAGAGGCATTTACTGCCATCAAACATCATTTCGACTGCACTAGCCAGAAGAATGATTAGAAAGGGGTGTGAAGCATATTTGGCACATGTGATAGACACCCAAGTGCAGAGTCCAGCACTGAAGGACATCCCTACTGTATGTGACTTTCCGAATGTATTTCCTGATGAACTACCAGGATTACCTCCAGAAAGAGAAGTGCAATTTGAGATTAACGTTATGCCTGGTGTGGACCCAATCTCCATAACGCCATATAGAATGGCACCTGCAAAATTGAAAGAATTGAAAGTGCAGTTGCAAGAATTGCTTGACAAGGGCTTTATCCGCCCTAGTGTGTCACCTTGGGGAGCGCCAGTGTTGTTTGTAAAGAAGAAAGATGGCACTCTCCGCTTGTGTATTGATTATCGACAGTTGAATAAGGTGACAATAAAGAATAGATATCCATTACCCCGCATTGATGACTTGTTTGATCAGTTGAGGGGTGCAGCTGTGTTCTCCAAAATTGACCTGAGATCAAGTTATTATCAGCTGAAGGTACAAGAGCAGAGTATTTCTAAAACTGCCTTTAGAACCCGCTATGGCCATTATGAGTTTTTGGTTATGCCATTCGGGTTAACTAATGCTCCGGCTGCTTTTATGGATCTGATGAACACTATCTTCAGACCATACCTCGACCAGTTTGTTGTGGTATTCATTGATGATATATTGGTCTATTCGAGGAAGAGCATGATAGACATATGCGGATTGTACCGCAGATTTTGAGAGAGAAATGACTATATGCCAAATTGTCGAAATGTGAATTTTGGTGAAGGAGATATCTTTCTTGGGGCATGTAGTATCGTAAGAGGGCATCAAGGTAGATCCAAGTAAGATTGAAGTCGTCCTTAATTGGAGGCCACCGAAATGTCACGTAAATCGTAGTTTTAGGTTTAGCCGATACTACCGTAGATTTGTGAAGGATTCTCCATGTTGGCATCTCCATTGACCAAGCCGCTTAGAAAAGATGTAAAATTTCAGTGGACGGATAAATGCCACAGAGTTTTGATGAATTGAAGAGATGTTTGATCAAGCTCAGTCCTAACTTTACCCACACCGTAAAGAATATACTGATTCTGATGCTTCTCACAACGGTTAGGTTGTGTGTTGATGCAAGATCGAAATGTCATTGCCTATGCATCACGCCACCAAACCGCATGAGAGGAATTATCCAACACATGATTTGGAGCTTGCACCATTGTGTTTGCTCTTAAGATCCGAGACATTATTTATATGGGGAAAAGTGTTACATCTACACGGATCATAAGAGTTTGAAATATTTGGGCACCCAAAAAGAGCTGAATTTGAGACAGAGGAGATGGTTAGAGTTGATAAAGACTACGATTGTCCGATAGACTATCACCGTGAAAGCTAATGTGGTGGTCGACGCCTTAAGTCGTAAGACTATGGCAAATCTACAAGTTACTCCTTTGTCTTTGGTAGATGAGTTGAGATCATTACATGCCGCTTTAGAGATTAATGATGATGGGCAACAGCAATTGCATGGCATGTCTGACAACGGTGTTGGTTGATCGATTAGAATGGTCGCTCGTAATGATCGAAGTATCGGTCGATGGAAGAAGTCCAGCAGGCAAGAAACCGTAATTCTCAATCGGAGATGATGGTCTCATCGCTACACCAGGCGTAATGTGTGTTCCTAATGATGTTGATTTGAGGCGATCATTTTGAAGGAAGCACATGAGTCTCCTTTGCCATGCACCACAGTGGAACAAAAATGTATAGAGGGCTAAAGGAGCATTCTTGGTGGATGGGTATGAAAAGGGATGTGGCAGAATTTGTATCCAAATGCCTAACTTGTCAGCAAGTAAAGGCAGAGCATCAAGTACCCGCTGGGTTGTTACATCCACTACCAGTACCATAGTGGAAATGGGAGAGAATAACAATGGATTTTGTGATGGGACTTGAGGACACGTAAGAGTCATGATGCGCTTTGGGTCATTGTTGACAGATTGACTAAATCGCCCATTTTCTGCCAAATCGGATGGATTACGCTTTAGAAAGATTGGCCAAGTTATACATCGATGAGATTGTGAGATCGCATGGAGTGCCGATCTATTGTGTCGACAGAGATCCTAGGTTCACTTCTAGATTAGGGTAGTCTTCAGAGAGCCCTAGGAACTAGATTGAACTTCAGTACTGCATTCCACTCACAGACAGATGGCCAGTCTGAGAGGGTAATTCAGATTTTGGAGGACATGCTACGGGCTTGTGTGATTGAGTTTGAGGGTAGTTGGGATACACACTTGCCTTTGATTGAGTTTGCTTACAACAATGACTACCAATCAAGCATTGGGATGCCTCCATATGAAGCTTTGTATGGCAGAAATGTAGAACCCCGTTGTGTTGGGATGACGTGGGTGAAAGAAAATGATTGGACCCAAATTGTTCAACAAATCAAGAGAAAATCGGGGTGATTCGAGATCGACTTAAGACCGCATCGCATCACAAAAGTCCTACATTGATCTGAAGAGAAGGGATATTGAGTATGCAGTGGGTGAGAAAGTTTTTCTCAAAGTTTCTCCTTGGAAGAGAATTATGAGATTCGGCAGAAAGGGGAAACTGAGTCCTCGTTTTATCGGGCCATATGAGGTTCTAGAAAGAGTGGGTCCTTTGGCATATCGGTTGGCACTACCTCCAGAGTTGGAGAATATACATAATGACTTCCATGTGTCCATGTTGAGGAGGTACCGATCAGACCCATCTCATGTACTACCAGTAGAAGAAATAGAAGTGAATCCAGACCTCACATATGAAGAAGAACCCATAAAGATTCTGGCTTATGAGGTGAAGCAACTACTGAATAAGCAGATACCGTTGGTAAAAGTGTTGTGGAACCATTATTCGGGCCAAGAAGCTACTTGGGAACCAGAGGAGGACATGAGGAGACAACACCCACAGCTGTTCAGAGATTGATACCAGGTAAAAATTTCGAGACGAAATTTATTTAAGGGGGGGAGAATTGTAACACCCCCGTTGTATAGCTTGGTATATTTCACTGTTCCGGTGACCGGTGTCGGTCCGGACAATTAATGGGATTAGGGCCACACCTAAGACAACTTGAGAAGCCATAAACATAAATAATTAGTAATGTTTAATTAGTTAACTACAAATAAGAAAAACAGAACATAAGAGGTTAAACGAGCCGAGAGTCACAATGATGAGTGACCTCCTGAACAATCACAAGTCATTTTAAACTCAAATTTCAACCGTAAAAGTGACGCTGCGGTCCTTAGGACTCTTATGAATACAAAGTGGAAAAGAGAAAATCATGAAAAGAACTGTAAGCTACCAAATAATTAGGTCGTGAGCCGAAGAAATATGGAATTATTTGCAAACCGATGAACCTGCGAGGCAATTTGGTCAATTGACCCGAGAGTGACTCTGACCTAATCACAAATAAAATCGGAGAAAAGAAAATTTCAGAATCGAGAATAAAATTAAAGAACTAATAGAGAAATAAATAGAAAAAAAAAAGAAAAGGAAAGAGGTTGGAAAAGTCAAAGTTGATGACATCATTAATGATGTCATAAACAAATTTATTAAATATTTATTAAATTTGATATTTATGGTCTTCCATAGCAAAATAAATAAAAGAAACAAAAGAAAAAAAAATTAAATTCATCATCTTCAAAAGGAAAAACGTGACTCACTCTTCCCTCTCACTTATTTCATCTTCCACCATGGATAAATCTAACCAAGCTTTTGAAACCCTAAATTAAACATGCTTTTCCTAAAATTCTCCACATGAATTTCATTATTGCATCTTGAAGAGTATAGAAGAAGCATAAGAAAGCAAGAAGAAGAAGGAAGAAGAAGAACAAAAAGTGAAGATTTAAGGTTCACCTAAGGTTAGTATGCTAAACTCTTCATTTATCCATTCAAATGCACATGTGATGGTTGAAAGTGAGCTTAGAACTTGATTTAAATGAAACAAATATGGGGGAAGAATTAAACTGAAATTTTGGGCAGCTTGAGAGGAATATGATTTGCATGGATATGATACATTTGAATGAGTTTAGAAACCTTTCTTGGTTGAATGATTAGTATTAAAACCATTAAGTGTGATTAATTGCAACAAAGTAGTGAAATTGATGAGTTAGGGTTTTAAATGCTAGGGTTGTGAACCAAATTTTGGGAAAAATGCATAAATGGCATGTTGGACTTATTGTGAAGTGAAATAATGGTCAATTATGACCAAATAAGTTGTGTGGGAATTATTGGAATAAAAATCAAATTCGTAGGTCAATGGTCATGCTACTGGCAGCATGACCAAACCCACTTTGAAGGACCAAAACTCAAATTTTACAAGTCCAATTGATATGCCACCAATTGGAGATGAAAATAGACATAAAGGAGCACAATTTTCATTAAGGAACCATGGCCAAAAACTGACCAAAACTTGGTGAAACAATTGACCAAAGTGAGTTGATAGCAGGCTGCCACTGCACTAAACTGACCAAATGAACAGTAACTGTTCATTTGGTCATAACTCGAGTTAGACAAGTCAAATTGACCTGAAATTTGGCCAGGGGTTAGAGGGCATATAGATCTAAAACTTTCATGAAGAACATCACCCTAAATTATGCCATTAACCCATTCAGATTATTGAGCAAAGTTAGGTTACAAAACCTGCAACTCTGCAGAATTTTCATTGAGCAGCAATATTTGGATGGCTATAACTCCCTCTAGAAAACTCGGATTTAGGCGATTCTTGAACCGATGGAAACCTAAGACATAGTACAACATTTCATATGAAGAAAGTGAGACCAAATTATGAACTTAACTTGATCAAATTATTGACCAAAGTTGGACCAAAATCTGCGGAACCCAAAAGTGCGGCATGAGCGATTGCGTGAACAGTAAACTTATTTTGGCCATAACTTGAGCTACAAAACTCCGATTGAGGTGATCTAAAAATGAGAATACACTTAAGACAATAAGGAACATTTTCTATGAAGGAAGTTTTGTCAAATTCCAACAGTAGATCGACCAATGGAACAGTGCAACTTCGAGAACCAAAACGAAAATTGGCAATTTTGCCAAAAATGACCTAATCTTTAAACAAATGACCAAAACCAACAAGTTTGGTGACCAAAATGTGGTATGTGGGTGAAGTTGGAGTTCCCATACCTATTAAGCCTTAGAAAGTCAATAATTTGACTTGAATAGTGCAGATGAATAGTAACCAGACACACAATTTCGAGAACGTCGAAGTTAACTCTTTAGAGCTAGGTAAATGTGTAGTTAATTTTATTTTGGATTTATTTTAATTTTTAGTACTGAAACATTTGAAAATTTCATGTTTCAGTGGAAAGAATACCGACAGAACTCCGAGGAGTCGAGTCAAGGCCAACAAAGCGACTGCTTGAGGTTTGTGCACAACATATACTTTTATAATCATCTTTTGCATAATGTTTTGAATAATGTGAAATATTAGATTATAGCATTTTTATGATGTTTGATTTAAATTGTGAAAGTTATTGTGTATATTTGAAATGACAATGTTTAGCAAATTGTTAAGATAAGTTTTGAAACCACAGTGTCATGACCATATATTTGAACACCTCACTAGCACGACTAGTGGGGGTAATTAGTTTCGAATTTTGATTCCTTCTCTGGAGAAGTGTTGAGGTGTGCCATTAGAAGAGGATGTGAATGGATATCCATATATTTGAGCTAGCTAGCCTTGTGATATGATTTCTCTTTAGCCTCTGGCTATTGAGATTCATGTGATTTCTCTTTAGCCTCTGGCTATTGAGATTCTATTTGTTTCGAATGGCGTGATCTAACTGTAGGTTTTATGAAATGTGTTTTGATACTTTGAAATGAACTTGGTTTACATGTAAAATCTCACAATGCATGATTGTATTTAATTTTCATGTTTAGCCAAATTTTTGAATGAATGTGCTTTAAGTTTTGCATAAAGATTATTTTAGTATATTGTGCACCACTGAGTCCTAGTACTCAGCGATAGCTTTTATTGCTGTCTCAGATACAGAGACTAGAGGAGCAGCAGACTGAGATGCTGAGGTGTGTGAAGTCATCACTTGAAGCCTTCTGTATAATTTATACCCTAACTGTAAATACTTCTTTTGATGTATATATTGCACATAAATGTATGGACATGTAAAAATGGGTCTTGAGCAGCTTGTACACAAATTTGTATGAAGTTTGTAATAAAGTTTAGTTTGTGTTTCTTTTGATATAAATTTGTAAGGTTGTGTACAAATTGTTTTGTTTTTAATGAAATATGAATGATATTGATTGACAGTATTTTGAGAATTATTGAACTTGTGAATCTTGAGAAATTGATTGAGTTTGATTGTGAAACTGAAGTAGTGGTTGAGAAAAACTTTTGGAAGTGCTTTTGTTTCAGGTATTTGAAGAACTGGTTTCTCAAAATACAGAGGAAACTCTATCAAAATTTTTATAAAATTTGCGTAAAAATAAAATAGGCCAAAAATATTAACTAGTTTTAATATTAACTAAATGTTTTAAATACTTATTAGAAAATGCTCACCACTTATCAAAAATAAGAAAATTGTTTTAAAATCCCTTGTAGGGTACTTAATGAGTTATCGGTAGGCGAAGTGCGGTAGTTCATTAGGTATTCTACGGGATCATGTTATGCCTTACAAAGGGGTAAGGTATGACACGCTGAACACGGGGCATTCCCTAGCAAAGTGACCTGGTTGGCCACACCTGAAGCATACTCCTGAACCCATTAAACAAGGTCCTGAATGTCCTCTTCCACACTGTGCACAAGGTGCCAAGGAGGATCCTGAACTGCACCCGTAACTCAGATCCCGAATCAGGATTCACCGCCGATCCATACCCTGGTCTGAATCCTTGAGGTTTGTGTCTAACACCACTCTTCTTGTTCCTACTTTTTTCTCTGTAATTACTCTGGCCACCACTATCCGAAGTACCCATATGGGGAACACCTGAAGAACCCTCTGCTCTGTTTTTCTTTACTCTTCCGCTATCATCCACAGCATAGCTAATCTCTATCTGTCTGGCTCGATCAACTACTACATCAAACGACTGATCAGACATCATGGCCAGGTTTGCATACCTCCTATCCAGCCCCTTTAGGAATCTCTTCACCTTCATAGTTTCTGTAGCTACTGCTGTAGGGGCATATCTGCTCAATTCCAGAAATTCTGTAGCATATTCATCTACAGACCTACTATTCTGTCTTAAGGCCTCAAAGGCCCATTGCTTCTGATCTCTGAAGCTTTCTGGCACAAACCGATTGATGAACAGTTCCACAAACTGAGTCCACGACAAACCCTCCATCCGATGTAATATGTAGTCATTCATCCATTGTTTAGGCATAGGCCCCATGACATGCTGCATACACTCTATGAGTCTTCTATCAGTCAACTGCAATTCTGTTCCTTCCTGTCTGCAGGAATCCAAAAACCGATATGCATCGTCTGACACATCATAAGTACTAGGCACTAACTTCTTGAAATTTATGATCTGTTTGTAAGGTTCTCCTCTTGGTGCGGTGGATTGCTGCTGCTGTGGAGGGTGGACCATATACTACGCCATCATATCGATGGTTCTCTGCAACCCAGCTAGAGTAGCTACCATTGGGTCCATGGGACCCTGTGCCATAAAAGATCGATCTCAGATCGTGGTGGCGTGCTCTTCTACTTGAGCAGCTCTAGGCCTCCTACCCCGCCTCCTTGGGGCAGGCGCCTCATCCTGTGCCGACACCTCGTCAGGCACATCTGGTTCTGGTGCAGTGGCAGCTCTCCTGCTTCTACGCATTTTCCTGAAATTAAGCAGCCTTAGCCCACAAAATTCAAAACTGCACATTACACAGCTCTATAGACTCATATTTATACACAATATATGGAGCAGAAACTAGAAGCAAAGATGATAATGCAAGACGAATGTGAACCCTATTTTCCGCATGTGACCCCTAATAGACTCTTCCCAACACTTTAGACAATTGTTCCCTATGAATCTGGAGCCTAAGCTCTGATACCACATTTGTCACGACCCAACCTATGGGCCGGACCGGTACTAGGACCTGGGCCAGCCTAAAGCCCCCGAGGCCCGTAGTAAGCCTAACTGTTCATTATCCCAACTCTAAGGCCCATTTGGGCTCAATTTCAAGAAAACAACCGGACAAAGTCCGGCCATAAAATGGACCTTTCAATGGGGAGTTTTTGACTCACCCGACCTGTAAACAAAATATATCATCAATTGGGGAGCTCAGCTCACCCTCCACATACTCATATCAACATAAAGATAAATGGGAGCTCAGCTCCCTCATCCAATCCATCAAATAGGCATATAAAAATTTTACAGGTCCATATAACAATTTATATTACAGACCCGAATCATTTAAACATTTCTAACACGTGCGGAAATTCTAGGAGTAAATAAAATTACACAAATATTGATAAACAACCTGCGAAGAAGAAAAGCAGGTTAACCACAATAAAATCCTCCTGTAGCCTGAAAAAAAATATTGAACAGGAGTGAGCTGTCAGGACCCAACCTATGGGCCGGACCGGCACTAGGACCTGGGCCAGCCTAAAGCCCCCGAGGCCCATAGTAAGCCTAACTGTTCATTAACCCAATTCTAAGGCCCATTTGGGCCCAATTTCAAGAAAACAAACGGACAGAGTCCGGCCATAAAATGGACTTTCCAACGGGGAGTTTTTGACTCACCCAACCTGTAAACACAATATATAGTCATTTGGGGAGCTCAGCTCACCCTCCACATACTCATCAACATAAAAATAAATGGGAGCTCAGCTCCCTCATCCAATCCATCAAACATGCATAGCATATTAAGTTTACAGGTCCCAAAATAATAATTTAGTTTACAGACCCAAATCAAATAAACATTTCTAACACATGTGGAAATTCTAAGATTTAACAAGTTTATACAAACAGTAATAATTGACCTGCGAGGGAGAAAGCAGGTTAACCTCAAAAAATATCCTCCGTGGCTGTAAAAATTTTTGAACAGGAGTGAGCGTTCGACTCGAGAGTAAAATATCAATTTTAACCATAATCCCTATAACTATCTAAAACTAATGCACTGAGAGTGAAATGCAACATCAACAACATTTTCACATCATAACATCAAAAAGGTAATTTGGAGCACTCACACACCCTGTAGTATCAATCATAACATATGGGAGCTAATCTCCTATACAGCTCTCTTAAATCCAACCTGGTGCCGTAATTACTCACTTTCGGACTTCCACTTAATAACCAAATCGAGGGTCCCAAATAATTACTCAAGCCGTGACTACCCTCGAAGGATCGGGTCCCAATAATTACTCAAGCGTGACTACCCCGCCCTATCCATAGTCCACACCACATCACACGACGCCAACGCACGCACACTGCTCCAAATTACCACTACAACATCCATGGCACATCAACAGTTATGAATGCAACATAAATCGTGCCTAGAGTTTAACTACATAAATATATGCATATAAGTGATGCATGGGCATGCTTGAACATATAATAATATCGAAATTACAATTAAAATTAATATTCTACTCACAGACTTGACGATGGTCACTGAGGCGGCTGGGCGGAGGAAGAAGGCTGTCCCGACTCACCTGATAATTTTATTACAATCATTTAATAAATTTGACTCAATACAAACAAAGAAAAAGACCAATACGTCCTAAGTCGTGCCGAAAATCCGGCAGAGTCTCCCCTATACCTAGGACCTACCCAACCTGCAAAATGGCTCAAAACACACTTCTATATTCACAATCCATATATCCACAGTTCAATCATATCACACAGCCCCTCCTGGGCCCATCAAATCAGTCATCCATCACAATACGCAAAATTTCAATTTAGTCCTTATTATTGATCATTTTTGCAAAAACTGCCCAAACAAGCTCTAAAAATTATAAAACTTTGCCCCGCGGTCGTTAGCAATATTACTAAGCTATTGCAAAAAGAATCATAATTTTCTAAGCTACCACGAATATTTTATGGATTTTTAATCCTATTTAAACACTAGAAAATTACGAAAAAGCAATGTTCGGGTTTACCTTTGCCGATTCTGACTTCGGGAACGCACTCGGGACGTCTGACAATGGGGGGTAGCCAAAACCTCGGTCCAATTCGGAGACTTTTCCGGTAACGGGTCTGTCTGGCCGGAAATTCACAGACCCGGTCAACTGTCGAATTTCCGCGAATTGAGGATACCTACACGAAGCCCATAACACGGGGGTTAGTACATAAATTTTTCAGAATTTTCTAAGCTCATTTAATGCTCGAAAAAACACTGCGAAGTTCCGTGGGACCCACCGAAAACCAGTGTCGAAAAATTCAAATTTATGTCGCGAAGCTCTCGACGAGTGGAGCGTCTGGTAGCCTCGGTTTTCGTGGATTCACGGTTTCGAGAAATTTAGCCCAAAAGTCGAAATGGGCTAAAAACTTCCGAGCAAAAATTGGACAAACCATTGGATGGATTTGGCGTTCTTGGTGTCTATGGAAAGCTCTCGAGTAGATGATTTTAGACATAAGACCGGTCCAATTGGTGGCCGGATCGACCGAATTTTGGCGGAGAAGCCAAACGCCACAGGGGAGGCGTTTCGCGCTTTCCGGCGATTTAGCGGCGCACGGCCTACCGATACCGGGAGGCGCACATGAGGTGGGGACGCAAGGGAGGCGGCGGCGTGGGAGGGGAGGAGAGAGAAAAGAGAGAGAAAAGGGAGAGGGAACGTCGCGCGCGGGAGGAAGAGAAAGAGAAGAAGACCGGTCCGATTCGACCGGTCCGATCCGGTCAGGTTCGATTCTGCCGGTTCGATTCGAAATACAGAATTTTGAATTTTTACTCCTCCTCGGGACCGAAAACGAGGTCCAAAAATTCCGAAAAAATTCCAGAAAACTCAGAAAAATACGTAGACTCCAAATATATTTTTAGTTTTGCCACGTGGTCTTTAAATAAATTTTTAAAATTCATCAAAGTTTATATTTTCGGAAAAATCGAACCCGATTTTTAAAATCCGAAAAATCTCAAAAAAATTCCTAAAATTTAAATAAAATTAAAGTACCAAAATGCTCATAAAATTTAAAATTTTGGGGTGTTACATGAGCGTTCGACTCAGAGAGTAAAATATCAATTTTAACCATAATCTCTATAACTATCTAAAACTAATACAACCTGTGGAGTGAAATGCAACATCAACAATATTTTCACATCATAACAGCAAAAAGGTAATTTGGAGCACTCACACACCCTGTAATATCAATCATAATATATGGGAGCTGATCCCCTATACAGCTCTCTTAAATCCAACCTGGTGCCAGCGAAGAACTCAAGCCGGACTTTCGCTTAATAAACCAAATCGGGGTCCCAGCGAAGAACTCAAGCCGTGACTACCCCCGAAGGATCGGGTCCCAGCGAAGAACTCAAGCCGTGACTACCCCCGAAGGATCGGGTCCCAGCGAAGAACTCAAGCCGTGACTACCCGTCCTGTCCATAGTCCACACCACATAACACGCACGCCAACGCACGCACACTGCTCCAAATTACCACAGCAACATCCATGGCACGTTAACAGTTATGAATGCAACATAAATCGTGCCTAGAGTTTAACTACATAAATATATGCATATAAGTGATGCATGGGCATGCTTGAACATATAATAATATCGAAATTATAATTAAAATTAATATTTTACTCACAGACTTGACAACGTTCATTTGGGCGGTCATGAGGAAGAAGGTCATCGGCTCACGACAATTACATTACAATTATTTAACACAATTGACTCAATACAAATCATGAAAAGACCAATTACGTCCTAAGTCGTGCCAAAAATCCGGCAGAGTCTCCCCTATACCTAGGACCTACCCAACCTGCAAAATGGCTCAAAACACACTTCTATATTCACAATCCATATATCCACAACTCAATCACATCACACAGCCCCTCCTGGGCCCATCAAATCGGTCATCCATCACAATATGTAAAATTTCAATTTAGTCCTTATAATTGATCATTTTTGCAAAAACTGCCCAAATAAGCTCTAAAAATTCTAAAACTTTGCCCCGCGGTCCTTAGCAATATTACTAAGCTATTGCAAAAAGAATCATAATTTTCTGAGCTATCACGAATATTTTATGGATTTTTAATCCTATTTAAGCACTAGAAAATTACGAAAAAGCAAGGTTCGAGTTTACCTTTGCCGATTCCGACTCCGGGGATGCGCTTGGGACGTCTGACAATGGGGGGGGGGGGTAGCCAAAACCTCAGTCCAATTCGGAGACTTTTCCGGTAACGGTGCATGCCGTAAATTCACTGCACTGGTCAATCGCCGAATTTTCGGGAATTGAGGATACCTACACGAAGCCCACAACACGGGGGTTAGTACATAAAATTTTCAGAATTTTCTAAGCTCATTTAATGCTCGAAAAAACACTGCGAAGTTCCGTGGGACCCACCGAAAAACTGTGTCCAAAAAATTCAAAATTTATGTCTCCGCGAAGCGCTCTGGACGAGTGGAGCTCTCTGGTACTCTCGGTTTTCTCGTGGGGTTTACGGTTTGTGAGAAATCTAGCCCAAAATTCAAAATGGGCCGGGATTTTGGCCGGGAAGTTGAGGAGTTGCGCGCGCGCTGCGCGTCATTTCTGGAGCCGTTTTCCGGCGTTCCAGGCGGCCGCTGACCGTGGGGGAGGGCTGAGGTGGCGCGCCGGCGAGGTGGGGAGGCAGGGGAGGTGGCGGCGCGGCAAGGGGGGGAGGGAGGAGAGAGAAAAGAGAGAGAGAGAAGGGGAGAAGGTCGGACGCGCGCGGGGAAGGGAAGAAGAAAAAGAAAAGGCAGGTCCGATTCGATCGGTCAGATCCGGTCCGGTTCGATTCGGTCGGTTCGATTCAGGATACAAAATTTTAAATTTTTACTCTGCCTCGGGACCGAAAACGAGGTCCAAAAATTCCGAAAAAATTCTAGAAAACTCAGAAAAATTCGTAGACTCCAAATATATTTTTAGTTTTGCCACGTGGTCTTTAAATTAATTTTTAAAAATCATCAAAGTTTATATTTTCGGAAAATCAAACCCAATTTTTAAAATCCGAAAAATCTCAAATAATTTCTCAAATTTTAATTAAAATTAAAATATCAATAATACTCATAAAATAATAAAATTTAAAATTTTGGGGTGTTACATAAGTAATATAATATAATATAATAAAGCAACAATTATATATTTATTTCAATAATAAAATAAATAATGTAATATATTAAATTAATAATTATATATTTATTTTAATAATATAATAATGATATAATATATTAAATTATTAATTATATATTTAATTTAATAATAAAATAAATAATATAATAAATTTATAATTTTATATTTATTTCAATAATAAAATAAATTATATAATATATGTGCTTAAGTTAATTTATATATCAACAATAACGGCTAAATATAATTTTACTAAACACTTAACATAAATTAACTATTATTAGCTAATAATTATCGATTATTAGCTAACAGTTATCAGTTATATCTAAGAGTTAAACTAAACAGATCCTAAATTTATAATTAAAATTAAATTTTAAATGAATAAATAAACTTAAAAAAATCAAGATAAAGTCTAATTTGAGAAATTAAATTGAATCAAATGAAACTGAATTGATTTAATTTAATTCAATTTATTTGATTTTCTTTATAATTTTTTTAAGTGGATTTTTTTTTTTAATTTAATTTAATTTATTCGAATTTTTTTAATTTTTCAAAACAAACACAATTCAAACCATCGAAGTTACCACTTCTGGTCATCATTATTCTATTTTATTCTGATTTTTTTTTTTTGGAAAATATCTATTTTAGCGTTGATTAAACAATCTAAGCGAGGGCATTTTCCGTTACCGTTTTCATCCATGGTCCAGAGTCATCCACACCACAGAACCACACTCTTATCTAGCTAACTTCTACCAGAATCAGTCCTGGAATCGGCTCAGTGTCAATCGCCATTGCCAATACCTTCTTCGACCTGCGCAATTGCTCGATGAGGAAAATGTTTAGGTGTGTGTAAGCCCCATTTGTTCACCTTTAAGCTTGTTTATTTTCTCATTGGAAATTAAAAAACCAATTATTATGCAAAAGAACAACCCCTCTCTGATTTCTTGAGGATCTTTTGTTATGCTTGTCCTTCAGCTCCTGATAAACCTTTAATGGCTGTTTTAGTTATTTGCTCTCCTAGCATGTGTTGTAGCCCTGTCAATTACAACTATGCTTTCACTCAAGATTATTGGTTACCTGCTTTAGTTGATAATAACGCGTCATTCGGAGGTAGGAAAGATGGAAATTTGAAATTCTTGACTTTTTGTTCTATTGGCAATTGGAAGAAACCCAGGAAAAAGAAAGTGGGTTTTTGTGGGGTTGCAATGAAAAGTGATCGTGAGTTGTTGGTAGTGAAGAGGAAGCCAAAACATGCCTTATCATCTGAGGATGTTATAGCCGTTCTTAACTCGATTTTGGACCCAAGTGATGCTTTTGCATACTTTAAAACAGTTGCTGAGTTGCCCTTTGTTGTTCACACCACTGAAACATGTAATCACATGCTTGAAATTTTGAGGATTCATAAGAGGGTGGAGGATATGGCTATTGTGTTTCAGTTGATGCAAAAGCAAATTATAAGGAGGGATCTGAACACTTATTTGACTCTGTTCAAGGGGCTTTATATTAGAGGGGGGCTTAGGCAAGCTCCATTGGCACTTGAAAGGATGAGGGAAGCTGGGTTTTTGTTGAATGCTTATTCATATAATGGGTTGATCCATTTGCTACTTCAGTCTGGGTTTTGTAGGGAGGCTTTGGAGGTATATAGAAGAATGGTCTCAGAAGGTCTTAAGCCTAGTCTCAAGACTTACTCTGCCCTAATGGTAGCAACAGGGAAGAGAAGGGATATCAAAACCGTTATGGGATTGTTGGAAGAGATGGAGAGTTTGGGGTTGACGCCAAATATCTACACATACACCATATGCATTAGAGTACTTGGGAGAGCTGGGGAAATTGACGAGGCATATAGGATACTGAATAGAATGGAAGATGATGGATGTGGTCCTGATGTCATTACTTATACAGTTCTCATTGATGCTCTTTGTAGTGCAGGAAAACTCAACAATGCAATGGAATTGTTTGTAAAGATGAAAGCTAGCAATCACAAACCTGATAGGGTAACCTATATTACCCTGTTGGACAAGTTCAGTGATTCAGGTGACTTGGATACTGTGAAAGAATTTTGGAGTGAAATGGAAGCCGATGGTTATGTCCCTGATGTGGTTGCTTTTACTATACTTGTTAATGCATTATGCAAAGTTGGGAATATTGATGAAGCATATGATCTGTTGGATGTCATGAGAAAGCAAGGGGTGTTGCCAAACCTTCATACTTACAATACATTGATTTGTGGACTTTTGAGGACAAGTAAGTTGGATGATGCTGTAGACCTTTTCAATAACATGGAATCTCTGGGTGTTGAGCCTACTGCTTATACTTACATCCTTTTCATTGACTACTATGGAAAGTCTGGCCTCACTGACAAAGCTCTTGAGACCTTTGAAATGATGAGAACTAGGGGAATTGCTCCTAATATTGTTGCTTGCAATGCATCTTTATATAGTCTTGCTGAAATGGGTAGACTTGGAGAAGCGAAGGCTATTTTTAATGGTCTTAAAAATAATGGGCTTGCTCCAGATTCGGTGACCTATAACATGATGATGAAGTGCTATAGCAAGGCTGGGAAAGTGGATGAAGCCATTAAGTTACTATCCGATATGTCAAAATGTCAGTGTGAACCTGATGTAATTGTAATTAATTCTTTGATCAACACTCTTTACAAGGCTAGCCGAATGGATGAGGCATGGCAAATGTTTTGCAGATTGAAGGACATGAAGCTTGCTCCTACAGTTGTGACTTACAACACATTAATAGCTGGATTAGGGAAAGAGGGCCAAGTCCAAAGAGCCATTGAATTATTTGAAAGTATGACTCTGAATGGGTGTCCTCCAAACACTGTAACTTTTAATACGCTCCTGGATTGCCTTTGCAAGAATGATGAGGTTGAGTTGGCTTTGAAGATGCTTTATAAAATGACAACAATGAATTGTACACCTGATGTTCTGACTTTCAACACTGTCATTCATGGGTTCATTAAAGAAAAGCAAGTTATTGTTGCAATCTGGCTCTTCCATCAGATGAAGAAACTGCTTACCCCTGATTGCGTAACTTTATGCACCCTTCTTCCTGGTGTTGTAAAGAATGGGTTGATAGATGAAGCTTTCAAGATTGTCGATGAATTTGTTCATCGGGTTGGATTTAACATAAACAGGCCGTTTTGGGAAGATCTAATGGGTGGAATTTTGACTCAAGCTGGAACAGAAAAAGCCATTTTATTTGGTGAAAGATTGGTATGCAATAGGATTTGCCAGGATGACTCTGTGTTGATGCCTATAATTAAGGTTTTGTGTAAGCATAGCAAAGCCACTGTTGCACATAGCGTATTTGTGAAGTTTACTAAGGAACTGGGAGTTAACCCAACACGTGAAGCATACAACTGTTTGATTGATGGGTTTCTTGAACTCCAGAGTGCTGAAATGGCTTGGAATCTATTCATGGGGATGAAGAATGCTGGTTGTGCTCCCGATGTTTTCACCTACAACTTGTTACTTGATACTCATGGGAAGTCTGGGAAGATCAATGACCTTTTTGAATTGTATGAAGAGATGCTTTGTAATGGATGCAAGCCCAACACCATAACTCACAATATAGTAATTGCCAATCTTGTGAAATCTAATTGCTTGGACAAGGCGTTGGATTTATACTATGATCTTGTAAGTGATGATTTCTCTCCCACTCCTTGTACCTATGGTCCTCTTTTAGATGGACTTCTTAAGTCAGGTAGACTGGAGAAAGCAAAAGAGTTGTTTGAGGAAATGGAAGACTATGGATGCAGGCCTAATAGTGCTATCTACAATATCCTTATAAATGGATATGGGAAAACTGGTGAAGTGGATACTGCTTGTGAATTGTTTAAAAGGATGGTTAGAGAAGGAATAAGACCAGACTTAAAGTCTTACACTAGTCTTGTCGGTTGCCTATGTATGGTGGGGAGGGTAGATGATGCTCTACATTACTTTGAGCAACTAAAGCAGACTGGGCTAGATCTTGATTCAATTGCTTATAACCTCATTATTGATGGGCTTGGAAGATCACATAGAATGGAAGAGGCTCTCTTTCTTTTTGGTGAAATGCAGAAGAGAGGTATCAAGCCTGATCTTTACACTTATAATTCCTTAATACTGAATCTTGGGATCGTTGGAATGGTAGAGCAAGCAGGAAAGCTGTACGGAGAGCTACAATATATAGGTCTTGAACCGAATGTGTTCACCTACAATGCTCTTATTCGTGGATACAGCATGTCAGGAAACTTTGATCTTGCCTATTCAGTCTACAAGAGGATGAGGATTGGGGGTTGCAGTCCTAACACGGGTACATTTGCTCAGCTTCCTAATCAATCCTGACGCTTAGGGGAAACTGAGCTAGCCACTAATTAAAATAATATGCGGATCCCCCTGCTTGGTATTTGCTAGGTATTGCTTTCCTTTTACCATTAATTTTGAAGATTGAATCCTAGTGTCAATTCCAACTCTTTGCTGATAAAATGCAGAATGGTATAGGTGGTGTTTGATAGTTGTAATGTATCATTTCTCAAATTGTAACTATCTTGGTTTTGGCCATAAAGAAAACGTGTTTAAATTGTCTAATGCAGAGGCTAGCCTTTACTGAACTAAATTATATAAACATTTTAAGATACTTCATGCATTTTTTTCTGTTTAAAACACTTTGCTATTGGTCATTGTTTCCCTGTTGACGATATGTGCTTTCTGTTCCTTCCTGCTACTTTTCTTTGTGGTGCGCATCTTTTCTTTACTTTATGCCTAGCCTTCTGTACAGTTTTCTTATTCCATCTTATCATTTGAGATTTACTTCAATTCTTTTTCTTTTATTTTTTCTTCTGTTTGTAAATTTGTTTATTCCTGATTTTTTTCCCCTATCTTAGTTTATATAATTTCTAATATTGTAGCTTGCAGTATATTTTTTAATAGCTATTGGAGCCATGTATTTGAACTTATTCATTACTTGGATTCAGTAATTGGACTGAAAATAGTATAGTCATAATGCCTTTCTTGAATTAAAATCGTATAATGAGCTAGTAGCATAAAATGGTAGAAGTGTTTTAGCACTAGAATTAAGCATTGATTATGGGAATGATTTATTGTAGGATTAATTGATTGTATTTCCATACATGTTCTAACGTTAACAATATCTAATCCCCATCAGCTAATCAAGCTTCTTTCTGCTCTTCTCATCTATTTCAACATGGTATCAGAGCAATGAAGTCCAGTGAAGTCCAACGGCTGTAGATTCAAGGCCTGAAAACATAGTGGATTGAGCCTAAAGGAACCAGACTTGTGAGTTGAGCTAAAATGAGCCAAACTCAGTGGGACCCACGAGCTAATCAAGGAGAGCTAGATGCTAAGGAGGACAAAGTCTAGAGGAGCCAAACCCAAGTAAATGGGCTACCCCATACAATGGCAACTGACATTTGGGCATGTGAGCCTGAGCCTAAACCCAATTGCATTTAAAAGGGAGTGTTGAAATATGACTTGAGGTGTGCAAGTCCCAAATTGGCACTGCATAAAAATATGAAGGGCTTATTGTTGGGAAATTTAAGATTTTTTTAGAAGATTACTATAATTAATAATTGAGATAAGTTAGATTCATAAACCTAGGGAAATGGAAGGTTTAGTACATAAATTAAGATGATTAGATAATGATTCATGTATCTAGGGTTGTGTGCAAGATATTTATTATAGGACATAGATGCGATATAGGCTCTATATATATATGTACCTAAACTATTGCTTTATGTATGGAAAGGGAGTGGAAGGGGAGTGGAAAGGTAATGAAGATGAAGTGAAAGGTTATGGAAATGAAGTGAATGTTTATGATCTTTCTATTTTATCTATATTATTCCTCTCTTTCCCTTCCATCTATCCATCTATATATTTTGATTTAGCAAACAAGTGGTATCAGAGTATAATTACTAACGCTTATAATTGTTGTCAAACTAAACCAAGCCCAATTCAGTGTAGAAGCCAGTCTGTTAATGTACACTCCTTCTGGGCCCATGATTTCAAGATAGAGTTTTGAACTTCAATTATTAGCAGTGGGCTCTTAATTTTTTTGATTGTTTACTGGTTGCTTTTCTCTTCTCTAAAGGCGGGTGGCCACGGTCCGGTTTCGAACCGGAACTGAACCGATCAAAACCGGATCGAAATCGGTCAAAACTGGAACCAACTTCAAACTGGACCGAAACCGTCCTTCTACGGTTTGGTTCAGGTTCATAATTTTTAGAAACCGTGAATCGGCGGTTCCGAACTGAATTGAACCGACGATTCCGAACCGTACCAAACTGGTGATTTAAATACAAAAAAATTCAATAAATACTTCACTCTACTCCTAATTCATATATATATATATATATATATATATATATATATATATATATATATATATATATATATATATATCATTAATTCTCTACACAATTATTCTCTACACACTCTTTAATTCTTATTACTCTTTCAATTTCTCTCAAATTTTCTAAATAATTATTTTGTACACTCTTTTTAATTTTCAGTACTTTCACAATTTCCCTACTTTATTACTTTTATACTCACTGAAATTTTTAATACAATCTCTAATCTCTGTTATTATTTTATATCTTCAATAAAATTTTTAATACCCTCTATTTTGATTTTTTTTCTTTAATATTTTTTTAATTATCAATTATCATATAATTTTTTAAAAAATGGCAAATAATACTCAATTCAACTAAGTTTTTATCCCAAAAATTTATTAGGGTTGGCTATATGGATTCTCTTTCTCCACTCTAAACGATTTTGGGTTAAATCCTCGGAAATGTATAATGCTTCTAGGTCATGTTGTACTATTCTCCTTCAAGTCAGTTTAGGTTTACCTATTATTTTCATTCTATCATCAACCCAATATGCTCTACTTGTCTAATTGGAGCTTTCCTATGTCTATGCTTCACATGATCAAATCACCTCAATCTCCCTTCTCTCAACTTATAACTGAAAATTTTGATTCCTCTAGATCTTAAAGGGATACATAGGCAAAATTAAGTTCATGCACCTTTTTCTATTTTTTTTAAATTAATTTTATCTCTAGTTTTTTAATAAGTTCAAGTCTTTGCTTATTAAATTTTTCTTAAAAATAAGTTATTTTTATTCTTATTTTATTTTGATTGAAAGATTTATAAGAAAAATTAAAATATTTTTACAAATATAACTTAAATTCTAAATTAATAAAATTTTCCTCTAATTTTTTCCTTTAAGTTGCTCTTAAATTGCCCCTAAACCACTTTCAAACCGTCTTGAATTATCATTTTTCAAACCGTCCTCTAAACCATTTTAAATCGGAGCTCGAACCGGAATCGGCGGTTCAAGAACCGTCTTCCAAATCGTCCCATGACAATTTGGTTCAAGTTCATGATTTCATTGAACCTGAACCGGTAGTTCAGGAACCGTAACTGGCGGTTCCTGAACGGTGGCCACCTCTAGGCCTAGGTACATATAGGATGAGTAAGCCGTTTGCTAGTTTTGATCATTGCTGAAGATCTAGTCTAGGATTGGTGGCAACCTTATTGTTGTTTCCTTCATTCTCTTGAAGGTTTTTCCCTTGTTACTTCTTTCTCTTGAAGGTGTGTAGGATAAGTACGTTAAAGGCTAGATTAGAGCCTACAAGGCGAGTTTTTGCTAATGTGCTATCTTTTTCAAGTATGCTATAGAAGTTTAGTCCAAATCAGTTGAATTTTTTTTTGACATAATTGATGGTGGTAATTGAATTGTTTATCAACTAATTGGAGTTCATTTTGCAGTTTGTATTGAGAACTATGCATTCTTTGCTGTGTTAAGCTGCTGATTAGTTGGGGTGATTATGCCTTTAGCTAATGGTTAGAGGGACAAGGATGATTTAAAATTTAAACTTAAAAAATTATTGCATTTCATAATTTTGAAATGTAAACCTATCTGCAGCTCTTAGCCATGCAGCAGAAGATAACATGCTCTTAATTGTAAGCAGAAACAAGTTTGAACTTGATTTCCTTTAGATTATCAAAGAACTTGTAAGCTGCGGCAATAAGTAAAATTTGAAAGCAGAAGTTATTTATTTTTCAGGTAAATATCACATACGGTCACTTAACTTTACGAGTGTTTTCATAAAAGTTATTGAATTTTAATTTCTTTCGTTAAACTAATTAAACTTCAATTTGATTTCATAAAAGGTTTTGTGATCGAAAAGTAAAGATTTGCAGGTTAATCTGCTAACCTATCAACTATCTTACAAAGAAAATTATTTTATTTTATTTTAAAAAAAAGAAAAAAGAAAATATGATGCATAAAACGCATCTAGCTATGCCTCCATTGCTTTCAAACTCCTCTCTTTCATTTTTTCTCCACCAACAATCACTAGGTAGGTAATTTTATTTGTAAAATAGTTGAAATGTCAGCAGGTTAACTTAAAGTTCTGGTTATAATGACTTTTATGAAATCATATTGAAGTTCAGTGAGTTTTAGAAAGAAATTAAAGTTTAGTGACTTTTATAAAAACACTTATAAAATTGAGTGATCAAGTGTGATGATTACCCTTATTTTTCAAAACCCATGATCTAAACTAAACTTTGCTTCAGGTTTGAAATAGGTCTTGCAAGTTGCAATATTTTATAAAACAACATGATTTATCTTCTAAATGCAAGAGAGATTAAAGGTTCAAGTCTTGAGTTTCCTTTTATCTTTAACAAAATTGAGAAAAAAAAAAAAATTTGTCTAAAAGCGAAGATTATGAAAACTTCATAAGCTGTCTCATTTAACCCTTCTACACAAAGGTGATTCCATTAGGCATTAGCTATGAACTAAGCCATGATCGCATCCCAATGATGAAGGACCATAAGGCGCTCACCATAGGGGCGGAATTCAATATTGGCCACTTTAGCTCAACAGAAATGATGGTTTGATGATTTCATCCAACCATTATTTCATTGAGAACTTCATTCCTAGGAAACATTTGCCTACACCCAACATTAACCACCATTGCTTGAGAGCCAAATTGCTTATTTAACCATGTGAAACACGGTCACTTGCTCATTCAAAAACCACTGGAAATTATCAATGTGTGATTTGAAGCTCTCCTCCTCCTTGTGTCGACTAGAGGTGGCATTTATGTCACAAATGCACATCCAAGAGGCATCATCTCCATTCTTTAGAGACAAAATTTGCCTCTAGAAGTCCATCCTACCACATAAAGGTACAATGCCACAAGAGAATCTCAGGAAATATTAACATCGACGAAGTTCCTATTAGATTGCCTTATTGAGATAAAATCTCATTTGTATCACCTTTAGCCTCTGAGCAGTTTCTTTTATTCTTAGTTTCCATTAACAAAATTGTAAAAGGGTGGTGATTCTGACTGAGAGGCACCATTGCCACTTCTACATGTTCTCCCTCATGAGAGGCAGTTTGACCAGCTAGAGATTGGGGGCTCAAGATTAGTTTGAATCACTGCAATTTTGTACTTCATATCCTAGAAAGGCAGAAAGAAAGGTTTTAGAGGGTTGGTTTCCTCTGAACTTCTTCACCTTTCTTAACAAGAGATTTGGTTGGTTTTCATTTTGATTCAGGGTTTGATTGGCGAGTTTGTTACTTATATAGGAGAAAGAAGAGAAATAGTAATAAGCAATAGAAGAGTCACTTAAGAAGTGTTTTGAGGGAAATGTTGTCAGTTTGGAAGGAAGTAGTTTAGAATAACAGAATTAGTTAGCAGTAGGTGCACTATGCTTGTATAAAAGGAGAATCTGATGAAGGTTTAGTAGAAACTTTCATATCTTTAGGACTTCTACCCCAAGAATTTTTGCTAGTAACTCCAGATGATGCTTTATTTGCTTTTGCAGTTTCTTAGGACTGCTATTTCCTGCTTGGGTTTGAGATTTATTAGTTCCACTATCAGATCTTACTCTTGATCCGCGAGAACTTTCTATGGAATTCTTATTGCTAAAACTTTTAGGTACTCTTGAAACCCTTTCTACTTTCTCATCATCAGCTGTCAATGAATCCCCCTGAGATGATACTGAATCTTTTATTGTCTCAGTGTCTGATTCCTCTTCCTTCCCTTGCTTAGTTTCTTTTCTTAAATCACTCAAACAGTCATCTAAAATCTCATTCTTGCTGACTTTTGCAATCATGGCATTGGCTTTTGGATCTTGAGGTGCCTCCTCAAACCTGTTGACATCATCCACATAATGTATAACCAGATTCTAAACTTCAGAGGGCTCTGAAACCGAGTTGGAATCACTTAATAAAGTACTGCATTCTGATTTAGCATGCAAAGGTTTAGATTTTGTTTCCTTTTCACTCAATGTTTGATGAGGTTTGCGGTCTTTCTTTTCAGTTTTGCCAGAGCGCTTGATTGGCCATTATTTAGAGTTCTCCTCTTGTCAGTCTCTTTCATACTTCAGTTGTCTGACTTCTTACAAATAGAATGAAATGAATATGCAAATCTGTTGTGAAGGAGGAAAATAAACAGTCAATACCCTTACTAGAACTCTGATAAAATGCCAAAGCATCAATTCATTTATTTTCACCTACTTATCAAGAGCAAGCTTCATAAATCGTATCTGTCAAAAAATGGCCATTACTGAATGAAAAGAAATCAGAAATTAAAAACAATAGTGAGCTAAATCCAAGCATTCAAGTCAAGAAACCTGAAAAATACACCTGAAACCAGAATTTGAAGCTTAAAAACAACTTGAGCACAAGCTGAGAGGAAAGAAAAGGGAAGAAGCACCATTCAGACTGCACTCAAACAGAGAAAGACGAGATCTAATGTGATCTAGCATCAAAAGAAAAGGCTTACATTCCTCAGATCACATAATGGTCAAGAAAAGCCAAAATGCATTTGGTTTAGTATTGTATAATTCACTAGCTGTTTCTTAGTGGCAGACCACAGAAACAACAGGAAACAAAAGACAGTTAAAAGGAAAACCAAGAAATGAACTCACTACAGTTTTTTGCTCTGCTTCCAAGGCCACAATGAAGCTTCTCAACAGAACTAAAAAATACAAGTAGAAGACAATCTTCGGGATTAACACTTCTCTCTCTCTCTCTCTCTCTCTCTCTCTCTCTCTCTCTCATATATATATATATATATATATATATATATATATATATATATAGTGGACAAAAATGTAAAGTTATTAACCCACATTTTCTCTCTTTCTAGAAAGCGACTGTTTCTCTTTCTCAAAGAAGAATGCGAGAAAAAGGATATTGCGGGAAGATTATGGCATTTAAAAAGTGCTGGTCTATATTGAAGGAGGATTGTGACCGGAAGAAGCTGCCGGTGGGGAGGATGTGACCGGAAATAGCCAACCAGTAATTATTAACTAGTCACAAGTTTAACATTTAATCCATAAAAACCATAAATATTAATGAGCTAATCTAGTCTTTTTCAAGTATTAAAAACAAGATGAGGTTGAAAGTTATAAGGGTAATCTCTTATCAAATGCCCTCTAAATGTCAAATTTTAGAGATGATGATTGTTTCTGAATTTCGATCTCGTCCCGACTTCGAAATTATGTAGGGTGGGGATGGAACTTTGCCTCAATCTCTAAAATCTACTCCAGTAATTTATTATTTGTTAAAAATATTAAAATTATATTTAAAACTTATATTTTTAACTTATAATTTATTTTTAATAAATAAATTTATATTATATAATAATAAATTAAAAAAATAAAAAAATAAAGAAAAAAAAAAACCCTAAGAAAACTCGTCCTATGCTGCTCCCCGATGGGTAAGTCCCAGCCGTGACCCCGATCTTCAGTGAGGCGGGGATGAGGGGGAATCCTTGCTCCTAATTCACTCCATTGTCATTCTTATTGAATTTCTCCCATATATTCAATTTATCTCATTTTTAAGTTTTTGTTCAAATTAATTCAAAAGTAAAATTTAATTTAATTCAAAAATTAAAAATTTTAAATTAAATTTTTTTAATTTTTAGGTTAAAATTAAATTTATATTAAAATTTTTAAATTAGTTTAAATAAAAAATTAAAAATAATTAAATTGAACATAGAAAGTGAAATTTAACTTTTTTTTTTTTAATAATTATATTAATGCGGGAAAACTCTTATTTAGACTTAGTTCACTGTGAATTTAAAATACGAATATATATGATCCACATATTTAATGAGTATATTTTATTATATATTTTGTGTTTTAAACCCATAATATACCGAATTTAAATTAAAAAAAAAAAAATCCATTAACACCTTACCTCAGGTGTAAGTTTTATTGGTAAGCCTAATCTGCCATTATTGGGGATATTGAATAACCATAATGTCAATTTCTGTTTTATGGCATTTGGAGATTTTACTAAAATTGAACCTGTTACGAGATAAGATTATGGAATTTGATCTGGGGAAGGTGTGGTGAAGCCATCCCCGATGGTTTTCAGCATTTGATGAAATTTTTGGATTACAATGCGTGTAGATTGACAATGGACGCACACGAGTGCCTAGATTTTATCAAGAATGGAAATTGAAATTAAATTGAAATTTATTAATTTAATTAAAATTAATTAAAATTATCTAGATTAATTTCAGGTTAAAATTATAATTTTTTATATTTTAAATTTAATAAAAACTGAATTAAATCAAACTAAAATTAAATTTAAAGTTGATTTGTGCACTTTTGATACTTATTATGAGTTGCCCTGAATTAATTAATTGTTAGAATCCAGTTGAGATTATTGAGAAAGCTTCTTGTATTAAGTTGTATTGGAATACTTTTGGGATTATAAATTAGTATCAGAGCTTGTCTCTCTTGCTTAAGTTTTAATATCTTGAAGCGATTCCTAAATGGTAGATTCATCTACTAACACTATTAGTATACTTGCACCGCTAGTGGAAGGTTATTCTATCACTAGACAACAACTTTTTGATGTCTCTAATTACTCTTTTTTAAATAATTAAAATAAGAAATTTTATTCAACTAGTTGACATCAAAACATGGCGCATTATAAAAATTGATCCTTATGTTCCTAAGAAAACTAACAAGGAAATACTTAAGTTGATAAAACTGAATATGAATTTGATAACATTAATCGGAAGAAAATATGTATGAATGCTAAAGTTATTAACATCTTGCATTATGCTCTAACTACTAATGAATATAATCATGTTTCAGGATGCCGAACTTCTAAGTTATTAATTAACCATTATCGAATTTCTAAATTTATTATCTCACACCAATCAGGTATATAATAAGAGTGTTAAATATAAATACTTGGACAATCCTTTTTTCTTGAGCTAGCTTTTGAGATTAATGTTGGGCTACTCATAAATGTTCAATCTTACAAATATCACATTTCAGATGTTCATGCATGGGGTCACAGAATTGATACAACTTTTCACATTCTCAAAACTCTCAAGGAAGAATGATACAACTTTTCTAATTGAAATTATTGCATAGAATTTAGTATTCTTTTTCAACTTCAAGAGGCAAATAAACAGAAAAACTAAGGAACAATCCAAAATAGAGTCTAATTCTAGTGTTGTTTTCATTTCTTTTCTTGTTTCCCAACAAATAAACAGAAGAAGAATTTTTGCCTAGCTAGAAGTAATTTGAAAATCATCATTTAGAGTGTGTTTAATTTGATTACTCATTTTTAGTTTTTTGATTTAAAATGTATTTTTTAATTTATAAGTTAATTTAAAATAATTAATTAATTATTTTATAAAATTAATTAAATTTAATTTTTAAATAATTTAATTATTTAATTAAAAGATATTTAAAAGAAATTTAATTTATCACCAAAAAAGATATATTTATAATTATTAAAATAAGGATAATGTTGATATTTATAACAATTATTGCAATAATATAATTTTTAACTTGATCAAAAAATAGTTTAAAAATAAATATATAAATCATAAATAATTATATTTATGACTTTTGACTTATTTTAAATATATTTTTTTCAATTTAACACTAGTATTTATCTCCATCTCTAAGAATCGAACACTCAATTTTACTCAAGGGATGAAAGTATCGAACCACTCGTACCAAACAACCATTAGTATGATCTTTAATCTTTAGCTACTCTAAAGCCAAAGAGTTCCTCTAACGAATTCCATTCATTAATTCTAACGATTTAATGTGCTAATAAAAGATAGGCAAATAAACATACTGCCATCTACGCATCCAGCACTTTACATAATTCGTGCACTCTCACAAAGTCAATCACACCCATTATTACTGAACTTTGCACTTAGTTTCAATATGGTAAATATGCTTCAATTTCACTCATAAAAATTATTGAACATCTCAAATATTTGCAATCAGGTCTGCAGACCACATCATTGCCAAAATGTTCTATTAGCACCTGGTTGGAACAAATGGATTTCACAAAGGAAGAGAGAATAGACTATGGATATAAGAGGGAAATACATATCAAAGCTTTTAGGATCCACAATTATATCAAATGGAGTAAAAAATTAGTCAAGTCAGCAAATCCAGCAATGGAAATATCTTCGTTGAAATATAGTCGAATGTATTTGAATTTGATTGCAATTAC
The DNA here is from genome assembly GCF_030052815.1 of Hevea brasiliensis. Classification (NCBI taxonomy): domain Eukaryota; kingdom Viridiplantae; phylum Streptophyta; class Magnoliopsida; order Malpighiales; family Euphorbiaceae; genus Hevea; species Hevea brasiliensis. The sequence continues at coordinate 105,198,587 of NC_079497.1, forward strand.
ATGACAAGTTCAATAACTTTTATGATTCAAACTGAAGTTTTAGTGCAAAGTGAGGTTTTCATAGGTGTAATCTACCCTAAATAATCCGCCTAAAGAGGCAGCATGATTCATCTTCTACTAGAACCCAAAAAAAAAAAAAAAGAAAAAAAGAGAGATTAATAAATTAATCCGTAAAAATTTAACAAAGCACAAATAAAAATACATGAAATAATGCCTTTACATATGTGAAATCTTCTAATTGTACTAACTAATCAACACTAATTCACCTCCATCAAAAAGTATTAGTGATAGGGGGTGTGTAAACGGTGAAACTAAAAAGATGAAAAACTGAACTCATGTATAATGTTAACTAAACCTAATTGAGAGAGAAATAAAATTAAACCGAACCAACAAAACGGTTCAGTTTGAAATTGTTGGCTTTGTATAATGCCAAACTCTACCATTCTCAGTTAAATGATGCTGTTTACCACCTATTCCCAATCCCAAATTCCCAGCACCCATTTATCCACTCATTGTTGAACTTAGAACAAATTCAATCAATTCCAGTATCCCACAGTAATAAATTCAATCAATTACAGATTTGAAGAAAAATATTGCAAAAAAATTCTCAAAATTTCAAAGACAAGAGAGACCTTGAAGGTTGAAGCTACAGCAGCATGACATCAACTGGAAAACAAAGCCTGAGATTGAACAATGAAGTGCAAAACCAGCATGCATTTGAAGATCACAAGCCATGTGTCTCCGGCAGTGTCAAGGTGAGCATCAATATTCTGTGCGACAACTGTCGGTGCTATAGAATAGTGCAATGCATCGATGCTCTAGAGTCTAAGGTGAGACGTGAGAGACAGAGGTGAGACACATGGTCATGCAGCCAGTGGATTGAATCATGGAGGTAAGAGCTGTGGTGTGTGGTCTGAGACTCTGAGGGATTTGGAAATTAAAATGTGAGGAGAACTACAAAAGAGGAAGTGGAAATATGGAAATTGAGAGAAAGATCATTCAAGAGAGAGAACAGAAGAAGCCTAATATATATAAGGAGTAACAAAAGCATAAAATGACATAGCTTATGCTATATAGAGATTAAGTTCGATTTGGTTATTTCAATTTTTTGATATTAATAACCGATATGCAACAATATCATAACAGAGAATTTCTGAAAAATTCTACTTGCATCATGTATAGTCAAACATTACCATAATCCAAGTTAGAAAACTAATATCACAAAAAACATGCCAGGACTCAAGAGAATTACAATTCATAGCCAAATTTTTTACATATTTTTTAATCATATTGGAACTTACTACATAAAGTTTGGTCATCCAATAAATACACTAACAAGCATTAGTAAACCAAAACCAAAATCTTATGATTCTTAACGCAATCCAAAAAATTAAAATTATAAACATTCAATTTAAACTTGCTAAAAGCCATGTTGTGCAAAACAATAACCAGGCTCATCAAAAGCACAAGTTCAAGATTCAAGAAACCTTATTCAGCCACACAGCATCAACAACACAATCACAATCCAAAACCCACATAAAATGAAGCCCAAAAATCAATCCATAGGCAGCTTCCCAGATTACAATTCCAGAGAAAGTGAGCTGATCAAAGCTCAAATAAATCAAGTTCAGGCCACTAAACAACCAAAAAACACTTAAGGATCACCAAAATCATTACGTTGACTCAAAGTCATTGAGATAGAAACATCTACTAGAAACAAATTTAATGTCAAATTTAAAATTAATACATATAAACAACGCTTCATCACACAATAGCTTACATATTCGCATAGAAAAGACACCAATAAAATCGCAGAAGAAAAATCAGATGTCTGAAATATTATAAGTCAAACATCAAATTTAACAATAAAATTAGTTACACAAAGAGAAGCTTAATTTCTTAATTTAAGACCCTTTTATCAAACTAATCAAAGCTCATTAATCATCCAATTTAAAAATCCATCCAATGAATAAGAGAATCCTTAAAAATACTACTGAATTGAAACTCGTTAAAGCTTATAACATCAATAACATCCAAATTGAATAGAAATTTGCGGTCATTAAGCTCCATATAAGAAACAGAATGTCAACAAAGTCAAAAAAAAAAATCCTCTTATTGAACTACATATTATCAACAACAGTTAAAAAGTTCACCACCCAAAAAATCCACAAAAGTTTCTGGAACCAAAGAGTCATGTCATACCCCAGATCATGATTCTATTCCGATTCTCCAGAACCAGAGAGACCAAGTTTCTCCATCTCGAGGCGTTCGAGGGCTTTCTCGTGCGCCCAGGTCTCGATGGACAGATCGGGCTTGGCATTCAACCCAACACCAAGAATCACAATGGTCAGGAAGCTGGTGATGTAGCAAGGGAGCTCCCAGTCCTCCCACTTGCGGGACTGCCCAGGTGGCGGTGGGGTCCGGTTAAATAGGTAACCCTTGGGCCTCTCCTCGTGGCCTGGAGAAGTCCACCGGCTGGAACCCGCCGCAGCGCCTCCGCGTGTGCGGAGAGAGGATGCTAAGCGCTGGCGGAGCATGGTAGACGCCGTCGTGAAGGGTTGTGGAGAGGGCATGGTTTTTGCCTGCAGATTGGCTAGGAGTCCAGAAAGGGCGGAGGTCTTGCGGAGACTGAGCTTTGATTTTGCGAGTGTTTACCTAAATTTTGTTATTATTTTTTAATAATTAAATTTTTTGAATTGATAAGTTAGAATTTAATAATAAAATTAAAATTTATAATATATATAAATGTAAAAATAAGAAGAGAAAATTATCTATAATTTTATATATTATTTATAATATTAAAAATTTTAATATCATAAAATTAATTAATATAAAAAAAAATAATTATATCTTATCTTAACAAGTCTTTTTTATTATAATCTTACATATATATATATATTAATAAAAATAAACATATTTTATAAATATAAAAAATATTTTAATATACACATTAACTTATAAATTGTTATTATATTATAAAATATATTAAATAAGTAAATAAATTATTCTAACTTATAAATTATTATAATTTAATATGAAACGTATTAATTTATATTATTTATAGAAATCATAAAATTTATATTAGTATTTTAAATAAATATAAGTATTTTATAAAAATAAAATTCTACTAGTACATACTTTTGCAATAAAAAAATCAATATAAAAAATAATCCTATTTTAATTTAAATTTACTTAAAATTTTATAACATATAAAAAAAACTGAATATAATTTTTCCTCATTATTTTAAGAAATTATAAATCAAGGTTAATCAATGATCTATATTCAAGATTTATATAACTTTAATCTTTTTTTAAGTATTTTAATTAATTGTTTAACTTATGACTGAATAAAAATAACCTTATTTATTATATTAAAAATTTTAATATTATAAAAATTAATTAAATTTAAATTTTTAAAAATGTAATTACACTAAAAAAATTTTCAAAATATAGCCAACCTTTGTGTAAAATATTGACATTAATAATTTTAAATTTAATTAGAGAAGTAATTATAAACTAAGTGGATTTTTTATATATTAGTTATGATATTTAAAATTTTTAATTCTTACAAAATTGCAGTTAAGTTAACAATTTTTTTAAAAAAATCTACATTAATAAAGGGTGAAAAAAAAAATTAACCCTGCTCTAATTCAATTAGATTTGCTAATTATAATTTTATTTAATAATAAAACTTTTATATTAAAATTAAGTAAAAATTAATAAACTCACAATAAAAAAAATATAAAGAGATTAATTAATTAAGTAGACATAATTACATGTTAATTTTTAAATAATTTATATATAATACACACGCGAATGAAGGGAAAATTTATAAATAGATTAAAATATATATTTTTATATATTATTTTTGTTTAAGTTTTGAGCAATTTGATCATTTATATAATAATACACTCAATTTTAAAAATTTGGCTTAAATTATTTAAATTAAAATATTTAAATTAACATAAAAAAAATTTTAAATTTTTAATGAAATTAGATTTTATTTATTAATATAAATAAATATAATTATAAATTAAAAATTATTTGATGCACGTATTTCAAAAACTAACTAACTATAAAAGACACCTTATTTTTTGCAAAGGAACTTATCAATGAAAACTGCGTCGTTTTGTTCAATAGCAGACGTCATTTCTGATCATCACAGTTTGTTAAGGATATGCTCAACGCAATCCTATTTTTGAGGAGTTTGGAAAACTATATCATACTGAAATAGTGAAGGGAAAATTATTGTTAAGTTTTTTTTTTTTTAACAACATTAATTATTCATTTTTTTTATTTTAAACATTATATTAATTAATTTTTATATTTTTATTCTATTTACTCTTTAGTTATTGTTCTAGTGTATTTTATGATTAGCTTATTTTATTATAAAGTAAAATTATTTTATTAAAGAAAATAAGATAATTTAATAAAATTTATGCTTCATCTTATATGATTTTTATAAATTAATTTTTATAAATTATTAATTTTCAAAATTTATTAATTTAATAGAAAAGATAAAGTTTTTAATGTAAAAGAAAAACATATATAATATTTTTTAAAAAAGTTAATAGATAAATTATCTATAACAAATTTTATTGAAAAATATAGAAACATATTACCCATTCATTATAGCAAATTGCGTTAAATTGAAAAAATTAATTGCCTAATATACAGTATTCATAGCAATTTTTTCTGTTAGATTAATAAAATTTTTTTTAATCAACTTTTTTTTGAAAAAAACTGTATCAATTTTGTTAAATTGCCTTTTTTTTATTTTACTAAAATTTTGTTAAATTGCCTTTTTTTTAATAATAAAGTAATTTTATTTTGTAATAAAATAAAGTAACTATAGAATATACTCTAATTTAAATTAAATTTATTGTTACTAAATGTATATAAGAAAAAAGAGAGAAATTAACGCCTGAAATGATTAAAAGATTTAAAAAGTAAAAAGAATAAAAATATTAAAAATAATTAATTTATTTTTTAAATTAAAAAATTAAATAATTAATTTAAAAGAATTAAATAGTAATTTTTTAAATAATCAAATATGAAATTGGGATAATCACAAATAAGACCAAGTTATAATTCAATTTTCAAAATTGACTATATTAAAAATTATTACAATTCAGTCCCCAATCAGTAATTACCACAAAATATATTATTGAGGAAACTCAAAAGACTTTTTCACATTCCGCTCTTTTTTTCTCTCATTTTTAGCTTTTTTCTTTTGTGGAAATGGTCCACTCTTACTGTTAGCTTGCGGCTTTCCTCCACCTTGTCTGGGTAGGGGACGACCTTCCTCACCCTTTGCTTGGAGAGTGAGTCTCTCCCTTCGTATCTCCAAGTAGGGATTGTTGATAAATAATGGCTGGTTTAAGTTTTCGAAGACAGACCTAATGGTTTAGTGAGAGCGTTGTTTGAATCTTTTTAGCTGCATGTCGGGGTGGAGCTTCTTGATGACTGCTTTTAGCACTCTGTTGTCTTAAAGTTTCGCGACAGACGGATTAACATTTTCGCTGCATGGTAACTCTTAGGGACGTTACTGGTGCCACCTTCTAGGTATCCATTCTCTCAATAGCCAGAAAAGCTAAAGAGTTTCGCCTCATGCCTGTCTGTTCCTCCCGATTCACTCTTGCTTTTCACCAAGGTATTGTGTTTTCTGCTCTGTTGTCCAAGGGTTCTTCTCGGCTTGCTTTCTTCTATAGATGCTTTTGGTTGGGATGTCACTGTTTGTAGGCTTAGGTTGCTAGTTAAAGATCCCCATGTGCTTCATCGATTGTTGTTGCTTCCCTGAATTGCTCTATTAGGCTTGGCTGTTGAGATCGGCAGCATTGCTTCCAGCGACAGCCAAGTTCTCTCCTAATACGGATCAAATCCAGGAAAATTAAGATTGTGTTCAGGCCTGTAGCCTTTTGCTTGTTTTCGGCTTGGAGCAATTTGTTAAAGCCCTTTTTCCTAAGCCTTGGTTTTGCTAACTAGAATTTTGATCTGTGACTGTGGTGGGTTAAGCTAATTGGAGTTTGGGGTTTGACCTTAATTCTATGTAACCTGTAGATCCCAGCTGGATCCTTTAATGTGCTTTTTTTCAATGCAATCTATGTATATCTTTAATATTAAAAGAATATATATATATATATATATATATATATATATATATATATATATATATATATATATATGCATTACCCATAAAAATGTGAATTCTCCATTAAAAGGTATATGTACACTGCAAATATGGGATAATCTCTCATTTTAATTATCACCTTGTTTGTATTTCAAAAAAAGGAATTGGGTTTCGGTTCTTTTGGCTAAACTGCAACTTGTCTGCTTATTATGGTGAAAAGATTCTGCAATGAGACTGCCAACCCATTTGCTTTCATCCATCCCCAGTCAAAAAGAATCGTCTTCTATAAATAAACAGAATTCAGAGAGCTACAAATAAGGGTAATAATTCTCTACCTTTTCCCTTCAAACCAAGAAAATTCCATGCATTTTTGCCTTAAATCCAGGACCAATACTGTCTCTTTACCATTATTTAAATTATTCTTCAGGTCTTCATACTTACAGCATTTTGTCTTTATAGCTGAAAATTTTTAGGCTGCTGCATCAACTTCTGAGAAGGAAGAAGGACAAGACCTGAGATGATGGCCATTGTGCTACCATATAAGCAGTTTCCGGTCCTACACAACTGCTTCAACTTTCACTGTTTCACATGAGGATAAAGGATCTTCTTGGCATAGTTGGCAAGGAAAAGAAGAGCGTAGCGAGGATTGTTGTTTCTGAAATAAGGCTGCACATTCTTTTTCTCAGTCCACTGAAAATACACCTCTTCCTCAAGCCTTCACATTCTCCACAGGGACAAGCAAACACGACTAAAAATCTTCATAAATTACCAGTAGTCACCACAAGAACAAATTCTCCCAACAGTATGATGGCACCAGCTTTTATCCGATCAGAGACATTTCTTCCATAAGTTTAGCAAAATCGTGGCAATCCACACGACTGTGCTTGATTATATTATGAGAGTAGATTTGCCTTCCCAGTTCAAACACAAGCACCTGTACAAGAAGTTAATACCGTAGCAAAAGTGAACTCGTTTGGTTCTGTACCTAGCTGCAAAAATTGCTTTGTCAATAACAAAAACGCATAACTAAAATTGTTCCCAGCAAGCGCAATCATCATATAGCATGAAACTGAAATTTGCAATCAAACTTGCTCATCTAACAGCCATTCGTAAATAGATGGGTCTAGGAATAGAGATAAATCCCGTTAGCCATTCAAAGCATCACAAGTTCATTATTATACATGAAAAGACCTCAAATAATCATGCTGACTCGTGTCCCATATGTTGTGGAAAAATCTAGAATTCAAATCCAGGTTTTAATCCAAGAATAAAATCATAGATGGAAGTTCCTCCCATGGTTTCTCAGACCAATTCATTCTTTATACAAATCAGAATGGAAATTGAAAAATGAGATGTTATTAACAGTTGAGGGCCTGAAATCCAGTGGGGTATCCCACTGCTCTTTTTTATTATTTGACCATCTCATATATACATTCTCAATCTCGAAACCTTCCATGTGTTCCATGATGATCCCAGCTGCACTGTGATTAACTAAGCCCTGGCAACCAGGTCTGTAGTCTACCAATCCACCTGCATATTTTGTCCATCTTCGGTAGGTGAGATTCATGTTAATGAATCTCAGATTGCTTAATAAGCCACCTTTAGAACCTGATAAGAAGATGCCATTTTCAGAAGTTGCTGTTATGTTAATGAAGAGTAAATTAGATATAGAGCCCTCTTTTGCATTTGAGTCCCGCGGGCAAGTCGTCACATAAATAGGCTCTGCTCTCCCCCACCATGATGGATCATAGTATCTAGTACTAATGTTTATGTTTGAGAAAGTGATGTCGCTCACATTTCCTGCACAAGATGAACAATAAGTAATCAGACAGTTTTGCATGTGCTGATCTCTCTTGAAGAAATTTATAGCTGAGGTTTCAACATAACACTAAATGCTGACACTGTCATTAAGTATGCATGGCTCAATTGTAAATCAGAAGTGAGTTTATGTGTTGTGCGCGCCAAGAAGCTGTTCCAAGTTCAGGCAGAGAAGAACACATTGGGGGTGTGTTATGGAGGTCGGGAACAGGGCCTGGCCGTGTTTCGTGACGTCAAGCCCGAATTAAAACAAGAGAAAAAAGAGAGAGAGAGACAAGACTCCAAAAACTCCTAGTCATTTGAAGAGCCATTCAACTATAATTGCGATTAATTTTCTATGTTCAGACGTTTCCAGTGATACAATAGAAAGTGTGAAGTTCTTCATTTCAACCTTATTGCTACCATTAAAGAAGATAAAGTTACTTGTTCTCCAAAGTAAATTACTGATTCTTCTGCACTTCATAACTTGAGGTCAAGTTTGCTCCAATCAGGAGAGAATAATGCAGTATTAGAAGAAAAATCAACTTAGGATACTTAGGAATTATACTCACTGTAAAATTAAAAAGTCTAAATTTCTTTTATTAGGAAATATAAGTAGTACTTCTATTATTTTGGAATTCTGTACCTATTATCTTTATTTGGGAAGTTTGTTTGTTTGTTTAGTATTCCTGATTAGACTTGGAATTAGGATTCTTAATCCTAATGTGATTAGTGTTGTAAAACTCTATAAATAGGGTGTAGGATCTCTACATCTTCAAATTCGATTATTATAATTATTATTAAGAATTAAATAAAGTTTTTGAGAATTAGTTTATCTAGAAAATTTGTTTCTTCTCTTTTGAATTTTGAGAATATGTTTCTCTTGATCCCTTTGTTCTCCTTGTTCTACATCACCTTATCATTGAAAATTTTCATTGCACTAATGCATTGATTGTTTTCCTAACCCAGTCACTAACAATAGAACTTTTGTAGCATTCCTGAACTTACCATCCTTCATATGTAAAGAGTTTACATAAAAATTAAGTTCCTGCAGAAAAGAGAATATATTACCTCCATCACGTATCTGCAGTCCCAGCCCTCTGTGAGAATCAACTATAGTGATATTGTCAAATACCAGATTCTTGAAATCAAATGAACTAGCACTCCCAAACTTGATTGCTGAAGATTTTGTTCGAATCCAACAGTTTGTTGCAGTCAAGTTATAAAGGGGGCCATTATATGTCTTTGGGCAGATGGCATCATCTCCTGTATTAATGTGGCATCTTGTAATGACAGTATTATTTGAATCCTCTATGTCCATCCCATCATTGTTCGGTGTATTAAAGTCACCATATATGGAAACATCATGAATGGACGTGTTATGGCAACGGACCACGTGCAAGCTACAAAAACGCAAATTGTTCATCAGAGATATCCAACTGGAACTGGAACATGTATATATAAATTTGAATATGTGTGTGTATGTGTATATGCATGTATGTATATAAAAGAAGATTGGGACACACTGATGGAACAGCAATCATGTGAAGAAATTCAATTATGTTATTCCATCTTGTAAATATATAAATCTATCAATTGATTCAATTATACCATTTGACTGGTTAAATGGACGACCAAAGATTTAGAAGCTGTTTGATAACACAAATGAGCCCTTAAAATTAATATTTTAAGCACTGTTTTTTTTTATTGTAAGTTTGTTTGATAATATTTATGTACATCACTTAAAATTTTCAATTAAGTTAAAATTCTCTTAAAATTGTACATAGCTTAAAAAGAGCGTGGTTGTCAAACCCGGCCCAGCCCATCCTTTTCAATCAGAAAAACTGGGAATGGGGCCTATGGCCGGTCCTTACCCCAAAAAAATCTGAAAATGTAAAATCAGTCGACTCTATCATGGTTGTCATTGGTCAGGGACCCATGTCAACCATCCATAGGGAAAAAGTATAATTTGACCATATTTTATATTTTAAGACGTCCTGAAAGATTGTCTACAAAAATTAAGTAATATTAATTAGACTTTAAGAGTAAATTAGAGAAGTTGATTAAATATTAAAACGACATATTTATAATATACAAGCTAATAACTAAAATTAATTTATAAATGATTAGATTTATTAATTCAATGTATAAATTTATTTAATATAATATTAGTATATTAATATTGATTTATAAAAATATATCAATTGCATGAAATAAATTTAATATTTATTTAATTGTACTCGGAATAAATAATATACTAATTCAACCTCTTGATTAATCCTTAAACCTTTAACCACTTGCCTTCACTGGTTTTCAAACCGAACCGGGTTTGGAAACCTTGACAAAAAGTCATAAGATATATAACTAATTTATTAGATTTATCACTTTATTTTCACCATATGCCAAACAACTTTTTAATTTAAAATTTTCAGCATTTATCTTATCCATAAGTGTTATCAAGGCGAAAGGCGACACTAAGGCGATAGAGTACTCTATGGCCTTAGGCGAGAGGCGAGAGGCGAGGCGAGGGCCTTTGTGAAGCAAGGCGCCATAACCTTAATTGTTTAAATTTTATATATATATATATACACTTTTAAATAGTTGATAAGTAAAAAAACATATTAAAAAGAAAAAAAATAATTACGCAGGAGAAGGAGAGGTGAGGGAAAAAAAAAAAGAAAAATAAAAAACATTACGCAGGAGGAAAGAAGAAAAGTGGAGAGGGAGAAAGTAAAAAAGAAAAAGACGTGGTGAGAGTGAGAGAGAGATCGATCTCTGAAAGAAAGAAGAAGAAGTTGTGACTCGTGAGAGAGAGAGATCGGAGCGAGGAAAGAAGAAGAAGAAGAAGAAGAAGAAAAGAGAGAGGGCGTAGTGGCGTACCTGTCCTGACTCTCGAAAGGAAGAACCCTGATGATCTGATCTGTCCCTGTCATCGTGAAGTCGAGGAAGAGACGTGAGGTTGAGGCGTCTGCGATGCTCTGTTGTCTTCGTGAGGTTGAGGAAAAGCAGCTGTGCTGAGGGAGTGGTGTGGGTTTATTTTTTTTTTAATTAAAAAAAAAAAAAAAAAAACTTACCGTTGCTGTGAAGAGGCGTCGCCTCTCGCCTGCGTCGCCTCTCGCCCCTCCAGCCTGAGGCGTCGCCTCCCCAAAGTCCAGCGAGGCGTTCCAGTCGAGGCGACAGAGGTGCGCCTCGCATCGCCTGGCGCCTCGCCTGGGCGCCTCGCTCGCCTTTGATAACACTAACACTTAAAATTTAGCTATTAAATTTTTAGTAATTAATTTTTATTGTTTTCAAACACCACCTTAGAAAATATTCAAGCTGCATCATTCATGACCTTACAACAGTCAAAATTTATTATATGACTTGTCCAATTTCAATAATTTAAGCACTTGACCCATTTGTTTCCTACTACTTCTCAATGATAAAATATTCTGTCTCTTACCATCAAGAAATACGTGAAGCATCTTTTATTTTCCTCAAAAATTTTAAGATTAGTTTGTCCCAAAGTTTATCATCTCTCTTCTCAGTTCTTCTACTACAATAGCTTCTTGGATATCATTCTTGATGTTATTTATTTTTGTAAATAGTTTCCAATACTATATTTTATAGATCAACAACAATGAATGCACACACAACCACACACAATTTATGCATATAGCAAAAGAGAACTATGTATAGTTCCTCTACTAGAGAAGCAAAAGGAACCAAAAACACTTAATATTGGTAATAAAACTGATAAAGAGTGGTTCCAAACTTCCCTTCTCAAGATCCCATTTGCATAAAACCTTTTTCTTTAACCCCTCAGCCTACCATAAGGTAGGCAGTCTCTGCAAGAAAGGTTCTTAATTGCAAGTTTCACAAGTAAGCAAGTAGCATTGGCCTCCCAAGAAATTGACTTTAAGAAGAGAAGAGATTACAGGCAGAGGGATTCCCATATCTCCTTGTAAGACTCAGCAATATAACTCTCTTTCAAACTAATAAACACCATTATAATAATAAGAAAATTAAAGAATGAAAGAACGAAAGAAAATGGCAAAGCATGCTTATAGGCCCAGACATGATGGTCCCTTTCCAAGCTGGCACTTGGCCGTGGAAACTTGAACTTGTCCTTCAAACAATCTGGCCTCCACGATAAGTGGGAACCACCATATCCTTTCGCGGGTCCTACCAGTTTTAAGGAGCCGTGTCGCTCTATCTATACCTATATTGATAAGCTTTAAAAAAAAGTCAGCAAGAACAAGATCGCATCCACCAACCTATATCAGATGTTCAACAATCATTTATTCGAATTTTGCTGCAACCCAAAAGTTATTTATGGTCCATTAGAAGACATCCTAGCTCTAATCCAAGATGAGTAATCAAATTTTAGTAGGAATGATCAGATTTTGATTGAGGAAAATGTACGGAGAAAGAACTGAACTTTATTAACATGGGAAATGAAAAATGCAGTAGTTTCCAGCTGAACTTACCACCAATAAGCAGGGTCTTGTAGCCTAATATTCCAAACGCGAACATTTCTACAGCCAATAAATCCAACAAGCCTCGGCCTACACTCATCTCCCAAACAAGCCCCACTCTGATTCCAACTCACCATCACATTTTTCACCTCATTAAATCTCTGCACAAACTTTAGCCCTTGCCCATCTACCACACCGCCACCAGTAATCCCCACATCAGTCGCGTTTTCCGCCAAGACAACATACCATCTATCGAATTCCTTCGGATAGTCCTCGATCTTCGTGCCGCCTAATAAAGTGGCACCTTCTGGAATGTCTAGAATGATGTTGGACTTGAGGTGGATGGTAGCGGTCAAGTAGGTTCCAGGCGGGAAGAATACGCGGCAGGAGGTGGAGGGACAGGCATCGATGGCGGATTGGATGGCGAGGGTGTCGTAGTGAAGGCCATCGCCGGTGGCACCAAAATCGGTGACGGAGAGGGTGGTAGTTTGGAGGGGGAGACGAATATTGGTGGGTTTTGAGGTGTGGGGATATGATTGGAGAAGAGGGAGTAGGATTAGGAGAGTGATTAATTGGAAAAGCAGAGTTGTCATTGGAGGAGAATGGTGGAGCTTTAGCTGTCTGCTTTTTTGAGATATTTGACTGTGTTTAATCTTTCAAGTCTGTTATTATCCAGAGAGGTTTTGGTCTAAAGCCTCAAACAAATTTTAAGATTATTTTTATTTTTATTCCCTAATTTTAATTTATTATTAAAAATCTTTAATAATTTTTGACCAAATATGATACATGTAGCTTATCTCTCCAACTATTTTCCTCATTAAGCTTTCTAAGGGCTGGAAATTTAATATGCAAAAATCACCTTATTCAAAATTTTTAATATTCTTAATGTTTAAAATGTCCCAAAATTTAAATAAAATTACTCTACATGTGATTATTAACTAAATAAGTTTAATTTTATACATTTTATTAATAATCTATATAAAAATTTAATTTATAATTATTTTTAAATCATAATTAATATTTAAATATATAAAACTACTAATTTCAATTTACATTTATTTGGATTAGTCAGTTTGGCAGTTTTACACCACAACTATAAAGGATAAAAGGTGTAAAAATACTTTATTTTTTTAATTGAATTTTAGTTTTTTATTTATTATAGACAAATTTCAATTTTAATAGAACTTCTTGACATTTTTAGTCTTAAACTTTTTCTTTTCTAGTTATTGTGCTAAATTATTTAGACTTCTTAAAAAAAAAAGAACGAGATTTAAACTCTGCAAATCCTCCTCTATTTGATTTTAAGACCAAAATGATAATCAGCTAAACCAAAGATAGTTTAGTTTTTATCTAAATAAAATTACTTTAACTGACAATTCAATGAGCATAAATGGTCTTTATTCATAAATTTAATTAAGTTTCATTTAAATAAAAATTATTCTGAAATTCAAAAGGAAACTAATCAAGCTTCAAGCAAAAGGAATGAACTTCTGGGCAGATATGGAGTGAAATTGTTGGAGAAGAGGAGAAAATGCATGCAACACAAAGAAGCCAGACTTCCATAATAAGGGATGATGATGATAGATCATTCTGCATTTCTACAATATGAATCAATCAATCATCTCACAATTGAAGTATTAGATTGAGACTCTCAGAATTAGTATATATATATATATATATATATATATATATATATATATATATAAGAATAACATATTGAAATTTCTCATCTCCAGGTGAGAGAATTCCGAGTCTCCAGCCCACTCCGGTAAATTGTACGCGTGGAAACTCAAGATGAATGTTGAGGCCTCCCCTCTACTTGCTGGTAATTTGCTAGTATTTGATTATATACATGTTATCAGTGGAGCTTTCATTCTGCCCTCATAGCTCCATTTTCAAGTGATTCGAGCGCAGAGATGCTGCGCCATGATTACAATTTGCAGTTAGTCTCAATGTTTCAATCTAAACTTGATAAGGTAACACATTATAAGGTTAAATTGTCAGCAAGCAATCAAATTCCTTTGTCATTCTTTGCATCAAAACATGATTTGCTTATTTCACAATTTCACATGCATATTAGCAAAAATATTTTCATCTGGGAAATTCATCAACTATAGAATCAAATTCCATATTTTGATTTCATTATCTGATGTTGACATTCCATTTCCATTCATATGATCCAAAATGCATGATAATGAGAATGAAATTTGTTAGTAACCAATTGGTGTACTTTTTCGGAGAGAAAAATTTTTCAAGGAATCAGCTTAATTGTAATGTACCTGAATTGGCTGAGGAGTCATAACTCAAAAGGGAGTTCTCTGGAGTAATGAAGTTATAGCTGTCATCTTCTCTTCCCCAAACCAGTTGGTTAAGTGCATCAAATTGCCATTGCTGTTCATAATTTTGTCTGTTCCCATTAACTTGGACTTCTGGCCACATCAGAGGCATCGCCATGCTGTGGAAATTACTATCCATTAAAGATCCACTCTGCATGTTTTAAAAGCACAATTAAAAGTTATCAGCAACAGGATAAAATGCCAACTATCAGTAGTAATTAGCTAATCTGATTAAGGAAATACATTAGGATACAGCCCCCACCACACTCGATTACAATATCTACATACGCATGGCATCAAGTGTTTTTCCTTTCTTCTCTTTTTGGTTTTTTCTGACTCGCACGGCGTGACGAGATAAGATACAATGAATAGTGCATAACCAAGGGGCCTTAAAAGGTACACTCACCGTTTCAGGACAACTCCACTTTTAAAATTCTGTGGGCAGATGAAATTGTGTGGCCCAAATTGGACACACTGCTTTGCACATACCAGTGGAAGGAAATTTTTCTTCTAAGAAAACGGATGGAAGTCTCAAAAAGAAACCACACTATGATTGCAAAAGATTGTTATCCATCTACATAATCAGATATACTTGTGCCTTCATGTGCAAACATTCTAGCCAACATATTAATAAAGTATAAAATGGCTCAACGGTGCAGTTTCCTAAGGAACATAGGCCAACCAACATGCACGCCCAACAGATTCAGAATTTTGCATAGTTGCAGGAGAAAAAAAAAAGGCAAACCTTACTGTACCCCTATCGTACAACAATTATGATTAAATGAAAAAGTACTTACTTCTGCAGCCAATATACTGTCAAAATTGAAATCAATTGCCGGGTTAACTGCTGCAAGTCTCATTGACAAGAACTGAAACCAAAGAAACATTTGACCAGAATAAGATTGTGGCATTTTATCATCACATTAGAATCAGAAAAGACTTGAAGCTTGTCAACTTTTCATGCAGCTTTACTTCATTATAGAGGGAACTGTGTTATGCACTTGAGATTGAGTTGGGAAAGCAATTGATGGTAAGTATCTTTTCACAGGGAATATAACACAAGAGATTGGAAAAAAAATCAACAAGTGGATGGTCAAGAATTATCAAGCATTATGATTTATATCACATCCATACTTATGAACCACTGCAATACAAAGTGCTGAAAACGCCCACCTTTCTATACATTTGACTGAGTGAAACAACTTGGCCCTTTAATAATTGAACCAACCATTTTCACAAATTGCAACGCCCCCCCCCCCCCCAAACCCCACCCTCGGGAAAGAATAAATAAATAAGAGGAAAATCTTATACCCACAAGAAAAGGGAAAAATCACGCAACAAGAATAAAAATTGAATTTCCTAAAATTCAAGAATTTTAATTATTCCTATAACAAGCAAGTAAAAGCATCAGATATGGAAGTCTGAAAAGCATCAGATATGGAAGTCTGACCTCCACTTGGCGTTGTAGTGACTGTACATGATTGATGATCTCATCCAGAACCATTGCTGTTCCAGAAATCTGCAGAGCAAGATAACCTCTTTTTAGATTCAATCACCTTATAATTTAGAAGCATAAGCCAGGTTATAGACAACATTGAAGAGTTCTCACAAGAATACATGAATAAATGATTTTTGTTAACTATTTAAACCGAGTGAGGGGCTATACAGGTCTCTCCATTAATGATGACACAATAAGCCAGCTCCTTATATGGCAAAAGGATTCCATGTACTTCAATATTTTATATGAAACGATGATCCAAACTATCCTCTACAGTATTTCATGTTAAGTATTGCAGGGTAAGCCTGTTTAGATTGTACTTCTCCCAATTTAATCCCTACAGTGAATGCACTACAACTACCATAAATGCAGGAGGCCACCAAACTAATCATTTGAAACCGCATGTTCAGCCACTAGCCTGCTGTGTAGTACATGCACAACCTATCAAGTAAATGCATAATAAAAGCAAAAATCTAAACAATTACACCTGTACCATAAATTTAAAACTTTGGAAAACGATGATTGGGAGTTCCATACAGGAAAAAATAAGTATTGTACATGTCTATGTATAATTGCACATTTATGTGAGTATAAAATTCCTTACTACAATGAGCTAAAAGGACATTGTGAAACCATGGATTAGATTCTTGTTTGCCCACAATCATATTTAATCTGTTTATCAACTATCACATCATGCCTGTTTGCAGTTAGATATAGGAATTTGGCATTCAAATTTGTTTCAGCAATTTTTTTTCCTCAGCCTTTTTTCATCATCGTCAAAGATGGATGCCAAACTTGCAAGAGAAGTTGGAATCATGCACCTTTCCAAAGGAGATCACTTCTGGTATGGGACCCCAAACATTTGATCTACATAGACAGAATTACAAAGTGTTCCAAGGCACATCCAGCTAGCACTTCCCCACAAATAAATCTTCATGAGATTTAGCCCATGAAGGGTATTATTGTCATTTTACAGAAACAAGCCTGGATTTCAATCTTCCAATGCTTTATTCTGTCAGATAATTTCCAGTCCAAATATTATCCGCTTGAGGAGAAACAAATGGTTCAACCACTGTGTACCAGTCTGGCAAACCCCATAATACAACTGTTTCAACTTTCAAGACACTATTTTTTTTTTTCTGGGGTTAAAAACAACGTTCATTTCAGTGCCTTTACCAATTAACCAGAGCAAATATAAGTGGAGGGAAGATGTGCCGCAACACCAGTAACCTCAAATGACAAAACTAACCTCAAAAAGCACTTATTGGCTAAAATAAAGTTTCGGAAGAAAAAAATTGCAAAGATAATGAAATTACGAGAGTGCCACCTGGACACCCAAGCTCGACACCTTTCTTGGTAGAAAAGCAAGACCCACTTTCGTGAAAAAGGTGACAGTGACCAACCCGTTAACTAATCCACATAATCCAAACATATAATTACAACTTTTTAATGATAATCTTGGAAAATCTCAAGCTAATGATTAATTAATCAATTACATAAATGACAACTAACCTTGTTGCAGCCTGGGACCAGCTCTTGAAGTAGCTTCATCCTTGCATTGATTTTCTCTCTCCTCGCCTAAAAAACAACCAAATTCATGTCACAATCAGCTTAAAATTCGGCAATTATTCACTAATTAAACAACTTAAAGGTTAATTAACTATTAATTAAGCTGTTAAGTGTGGGATTACTCTCTCTGCTAAGCTATGGCTGTCTGTGGCTTGACCACGACGAGCTCGAACGTGAACATAAGGAAGCTTCTCCCCATCTTCAGATTTCTCATTCGCAGAGCTCTTGCTCTTCTTTGTTGAGCCTTTACCCTATAATACCCTCAATTAATTAGCAACTAATTGAAAGTTAATTAGTGAAAAAACTGAAATTAAACTAAAGGGAAAAACCGTTGAAACCCTAATTTTGTTTACCTTCTTCTCTCGCTCCTTCCTCTTCACCGGCCTCTGATTCTGTGCCCCGTTCTCAACAGTCGTGGGATCAGAAACCAACGGCTGCAATGGATTCAAGAATGATTCAGGCTCGGCGGGTTCACTCTTAACGACTTTCTCGAGATTCGCACTGGAATTCGAAGGAACTGAGCTCGTCTCCGGCGAATTATTGGTAATATTGTTCAAATTCTCGCCGGCGAACACCGAGAATCTCGCGGCTCTCTCTATCAAACCACTGTTAGTAGGAAACATTAAATTCGCAGCATTGAAATGGGGCTCTAGATAAGGTTTTTGTTGATGGGCCTCAATAACGTTTCGGCTTCTGAGACTCGAATCGGGCGAGTGTAGAAGCTCCACGGCCTGATTGGGCGGCAACTCGAGAAGGGCAGTGAAGGAGCTGGCATTTTCCGGGGGCACAGAGATAAGGTGCTGGATATCTTCCCCAAATTGGAGAGAATCGAGTCCGGTCTCGTGAGGTTGAGGTCCCGTGAGGCTGGATCTAGCACCAGGTCCAGCGGGTGACTCCATAAGAGCAAACTAGTAAAAAAGAAGACGAAATAGAATCAAACCCAGGTCTGGAAAACGAGAAACAGGAACTGGGTTCTGTTTGTTTGCTACAAAGAGAGGTATAAAAGGGGTAGTTGAAGTGGGGTAGAGCTACAGCTTAAAGAAGCTTCAATGGCAGTGAATGAGTCAGTTATGGTGTAGCTTCGGTGAGTTCTGTTGTTTGGTTGCTCTGTGAAAATGTTTATTGAGCATTTGTTTTCTCTATCAAGAGATTACTTATCAGCCATACGAAGTATAAGGAAAGCAACGTCTATATGTCTGTGGAGGTGGGGGTTGCTGTTTAATCATACGGCGGATTTTTACAGAGAAGAGAGGTGGGAAGGAAACTCACCACCTACAGTTATTTTTTGTACAGTAAAGGTAAAGCCGTAAAGGTATACTGGGGCCACCATTATCTTTTTATCTATTTATTTTTTTAACAGAAAATGAAATCCTAGTCAAAAAGTGAAAAATAAAGAGTAAAAAAAACAATTATCACTAAATTTGACTCTTTTATTGGCCAATTTTGGCATCATGGTTCAACCCATTTGCATTGGATTGGCTCGTTAAAGAATAAAACACTTTTTATAATTATTTTTTCTATTATTAAATTGGACACTTAATTTTATTTTCAAAATAGAAGTATTAAATTATTTGTACCAAACACTTGATAATTAATTAAATATTTATTTGATTAAAATTAAATTTAAAATATCTTAAAATTGGATTGAATTAAAATTTACAGAGACGGTTGAATCAAGTTAAATTAGGATCGACAAATTGATTCACCGATTTGGTCCAATTCGGTTAATTGGCATTGGCCTTGTGGTGCACTAGACAAGGAAAATTATCACTTACATTTTATTTTTATTTGTTACCTTTTAAAAATTATTTCTTCTAAAATTATTTATTATTTTAAAAATATTAAGATATATTAATTATGTTTTTTTTTTAATTTTACTCGTACCTGAACCGAACACAATAATTATTTTACAATATTTTAAAATATATCTTTTTACATTCCCTCTTTCTTTTAATCATATTAGATAAAAATTAATTTAATTTTAAATCACTAAAATTATAATAAAATCTCTATAATTTGATTAAATTATCTTTTATCTCATTTAATTAAAAAAAAAAGAAAAAAGTGATGAGTTATAAAAAATTATAAAAATAATTATTATACTTAGTAAAATAAGGATACAATTTTAAACAAATAATTAATACTTCTTATATTTTCAAAATGATAAATAATTATGGATAAAATAATTTAAAAAAAAATTATAGATAAAAGTGGATTGAAATAGTATATAACAAATAAAATTATTATATATTCTCATTGCACATGCACACATACTCATAAAGTTATAGCCTTTAAACTTTTAAATTTAATAAATAATTATTTTTTATTGAGAGGTGGACTTTTTAGTACCAAGTACACTGTATAATATGCCCATCAATAGCAATAAAAATGGATAAATTTTAATAGTCCTTCTTCAACTCTGAAAATTATAATAAAATTATCTATGAACTTAAAGATATAACATAAAACTTCTTAAATTTTAAAATTTTACATAATAATTTTTTTTTTATTTTTAATAACTGATTTATAAGTAATATGTTAATATAGATAATCCAAAATGATGATAATGTGAACGATCGTTATTGTTTTTGAAGATAGAGTTTTTTTAATTAGTCATTATATATCTAGTATTTCATTATCTCATACAATTGAGATTCTTTTATAGTTAATCTACAAAGAAAATTAGAATTGATTTTGCCACTATCATTTATAGGAGAAAGAATTATTCACGTCACTATTATTCTGGATTGTATAAACTAAGTATTATAATTAAAAAGATTTTACTATATAAAACTTTAAAGTTCATAAAATTTTATGTTATATTTTTAAGTTTAGAAATGATTTTTTATAACCCCTAAAGTTTAAGGGCAGCCCTTAAGATTTATCCTAATAAAAATGGTCTTTCTTTGTTTGTAAAATTTTAGTTTTTTCTTTTCTTTTATGAGTCCTATTGAAAAAAAAAATTGAAAACTTTTAGACTTTTGAGCAAAACTTTTTTTGTGTTTTATAATTGAAATTTAATTAATTGTCATAATTATAACTAAATGGATTAAATTAAAATTGAGAAAGTAATAGTAAATTATAATATAATTCTTAAAATTTTATTTAATTAATAAAATAGTTTATTGATTCAAATTTTATATTTAAATATTTTTATATAATATTTTAATTAAAATTTTATACTAAAATTTAATTTTATTGGTTAAAATATATTTTAATATAATAAACAATTAAAAATTACATAATAATAAGTAATCACAAAATAATCAGACTATAATTTTTTTTTCCAATTCTGAATTATGGAAAGTAATTACATTATAATAAAATAATTATAAAATATGCCATATAATCAATCACAAAAATACATTTGTAATTTTGTAAATAAAATAGTAGTTAATTTTTTTAAAATTATATTAATTGCTCATCAATTTATAAATATTAATATACTTCACAATAAACTTATGACTGAAAAAAAATTACGTAATTAATAACTAAAAAAGAATTTACAGTTTAATTCAATGAACTTTATTATTATGTAATAAAATTACAATATGATTATTTTATATAATTAACAATTAAAAAAAAGTACAGTATAATTATTTATTAATTACTTTATTATTATGTAAGTTTAAATTATTTATTACACTAAAATATATTGTAGTCAATAAAAATAATTTTTTAGTATAAAATTTTAATTGAAAATAAATATAAAATATTATGTCTAAAATGTTATTATTTATAAAATTAGCTCTCCAATCTTTTTTTCTAAAGAAAAACCCTAAACCTCAATTAGAAAATATTATTTATATATATTAGAAGCTTCCTTGAAATTTAAAAAACAAAATGTATTAGAATTTTAATTAGCAGTATTAGAGCCATTTTTAGACTTGTAAAGCCTGAATTTAAACACAATTAAAGTCAAATGAATTTAAAAAATATATTTTTTTCATATTAAGTATAATCATTTTTTAATATAATTTTATTTAATCAATATAGATATGATAATAAAAATGTAATTATTTTCTCACATTACTTTTCTTTCCATTAAAACATTAAAATAACATTTCTTTTCTTTCTTTTTCAAAATATTTGTAAGAAAAATAATAATTTTTTTTTTGTTATCACAAATATGTAAATTTAAGTATACACACAATCATATAATTATACAATATAAATAAGAGAAAAAAAATAATATAGGATAAGAGTTACGTACACAGGGTAAGACAAGAGAAAAAAATTCATAATAAAAAGAGTAAGATCCAACTATTTTTAACTCTCAAATTATTCTAATTTCAGTACATTTTCTAAATATCTTATAAAATATAGATTATTATAATATTTTCACTTATTCATATAGTAAAGGATTGCCCCTGCACTCTTAACAGGATTAGTGGTGGGCTTAAAGCTTTGGTTGCTCTCTGCTACCACCATAAACCTCACTTAATCCAAAATCTCTAATAAGAAAGATTCTCTCAAAGGCTTCACAGTCTCTAATATATTTTATAAAAAATTTATTTTTCTTATAATTTCGTCCACTTTACATTTCATAGCTTTTCTTTCCACAAAACAGGTGTTTAATAATGGCTATTTGATAATAAATTAAAAAAAATCTGTTGTTAATGTGCTGTACATTAAAGATGAAACAACGATGATCTTAACTATTTAAAAAAATGGTGTAATAAAAGACGCAAACGATAAATTTTTTTGTTGTTATATTTTTAATAATTTATTAAATATTGTTATAATTATTAAATTAAAGAAAATAATCTCTAAATCATTGTTAAATATGAACAAATTAACGACGGTTTGTTCAATTTTTTTTTCTTTAAAATCCTGAGAAAAAAGAAATGAGAATGCACTCGTTCGATGTTCAGATTATTGATTGAGTTGGATTTATTAAGCTAATTTAAATTTATAAGCATTTAAAATTTTAATAAGTTATATATTTTAAAAAAGTGTTAGTAAGTAATTAGTACATAATTGAAGTATTTAATAAAAAATAATTTATAAATATATTTATTATTAAAATAATTAAAAAATATTAACGAAATATGTGATTAAATTTTAAAAATTAAATAAAAATAACATTATAAAATATTTGATCAAATTAGTTTATAAACTTAATACTTATAAGTACTAAAATAAAAAAAATACTAAAATAAAAAATTAATCTCGCTAACTTAATTTTCTTTTAGGAATCAAAAAACTATCATAAACAAATAGTTAAATTTTTGTTAAGTAGATTTGTTCAGTTTATAAATAAAGTAAAACAAATACTCTGATAAAGAGTGTTTGACTTAACTCATGAAAATCAGTTTAGTATTTATAAGTTAATTTATTTTTTTTTATAAGTATTTAAAATTTTAAGTAATTCTGTATTTATTAAAATATTTATAAATGATTGATATATAGTTGATGTGTTTAATAAAAAATAATTTATATCAATCACTTATTATTAAAATAACTAAAAATTTATTAAATAAAATATATGATGATATTTTAAAATTTAAAAAAATATAATATAATAAAATACTTAAAAATAATAATTTATATGCACTAAAATAAAAAAATAAATCTCCCTCAAATTACTTTTCTTTTTTAACTTGTAAGAAAAAAAATAATTATCACGTGCAATTACTTAACTTTATAAGTATTTTCATAAAAATTATTAAATTTTAATTTCTTTCATAAAATTTACTAATAATTTTATAAAATATTTAAAATTTTATTTATTTAAAACTAAATTATATTTAATTAATTATTTAAACAAACCGATTCTGACAAGGAATACATAATACAAAAAATCTAAAACGCAATATAGGTATTACTTTTAAATTTAGTTTAATCCTAAATTTAATTGTACATTATTTATATTTATTTTAATAAAAATTATAAATAAGTATTTAAAAATATTCAACTTATTATGATTAATAATTAATAACTGAACCGTCGAAAGGACGGACCGTGGTCCGCAACTTACTGTTTGGTCCCGTGCGGCAGGGACCGGGCGTGAACCGAAGCCCGACATGGTTGGACCCGTCCTTTTCTTGCATTTATAGGCCACCAAATTTTAATTTATCTTTTTTTTTTTTTTTATACCTTTCATTCAGAAATTCCTTTTGTCCAAATTACTTGCTCGCACTATATACATAATTTATTTTCTCTCATTTAGACAATATAAACCATAGGTTAATAATGTATATTAATAATTTATAATTGGGGTTAAAATAAGAATATAATCATTAAATAATCGTGTCACACCTTATCCCTCTGTAAGGTATGGCATGATCTCGTAATATATCTAATAAATTATCGAACTTCGTCTACCGATAACTCATTAAATATACTATAAGATATTTAAAACGATTCTGTTTTTATTTTTGAGTTATACGTGGTGAGAAAATAATATTGAGGAGTAATTAATCTATGTTAATGTCATAAATTTGTTTGAAATTAATTTAACATTTTTAAAATTTTATGAAATTTCGGCATGATGTCAGCTAAAAATATGACAAAATAGTTCTTTAAAAACTTGCAGAAAGCAATTTATAGTAATATTTCATCTCAACCATCACAAACTCAATCAATCTCAACATCACCCAATTCAGTTTGATTCATCTATATAAATTTTAAATTCAAGAAAAAGATAACAAAATACTATTATTATAATTTATTGTACAACTGCTCATTTATTTCTATAGATACATATGAATAAATAATTTACATCAAAAAGTAATTTACAAGGGTATAAATATTACACCCGTAAAAGCTCCCAAAATTTGCTTCAACTGTAGCTATAAGCAGCTCACTCTGCTGCTTTATCCTTCTCCTTATCTGCGACAGCAGGAAAAAACTATCACTGAGTAATTTACTCAGTGGTACATAATAATAAATTTTTAAAAGTCACTAAAAATGTAATCATCCATTGGTAAGAAGAAATTTAAAAATTTTCACAATCATAATTCACAAAGCTGATGCCAATATTTTTAATAACAATTTATCAAAATAAATTGTAAACAATAGTGTTGCCAATAATTAACACAACTTAAGTCATGACACAAAATTTCATGATCAATGTCGTGTTGTATACCACGACAAAGCAATCTACAACTTCACTAATCGAAATTAATAAGAGAGGTGGCTAGCTAGTTATATGAGTACTCGTCCGAACTCAACCTTAACCGGCAAGCCAGAAAGGGAGGAAACATAGTCAAACTCAATTCCATAGATGGAGGAGGAACAAAATAGAATTGTTATGCCAAGTGTGGTTTCAAAACCCAATTCAAAACTATATCATTCAAATATTTCATATAAATTACTAATAATATATCTCAAATAAAATTCTCAAGGCCATAACAATACAAAAACATTCACAATACTTATTCAAATAAATTTCCATATGGAATATAAAGAATTAAAAATTTGTTGTGCACAAACCTTCTTTACTTGTCTTAATTTAATATAATTTTTCTCCTTTCTTGGAAGACTCATTTCCAACTGAAATACATAGTTAAAGTATCTCAATACTCATCTAAAATGTTTCCAATAACTAATCCAACAATTGCATTATGCATACTTAAGTTGCTTATGAAGTTTCATAAGATTTGAATTCTAGATGGTTTTACTATTTGACTTTTGAACTCAATCTCGACCTAGTTTTAATCATAATCTAGTAAGGTGTTCTTCATAAAATTTGTCCCTCTATGTCTTAGTTTCATTTTCCAATTTGAATCACTCCATTTAGAGTTCTTGTTTTCAAGTTATGGTCAATTTATCATGTGTTGGTCCAATGACCCTTTATAGTTCCAGAACCATGCAGATTCTGGAACCTTACTTTGTTCAGCCAATTGAACTAGCTACAATCTTATTTTGACATAATGTTCTTCATATGAGTTGTTCCCCTATGTGTCCTAGTCACACAGGTTTAAAATCATAATTTTTAAATTTATGTATGGTGAGTTATAGCTATTTAACTGACCTAAACTCATAAATTCTGTGCATCAAGATTCCAAGTTCAGGTTAGTGTATTGTATTTCACATTTGAGGTTCTTATCCTAAAAATTTGGCCAAGATTGCTAAAGCAAAGTTGTAGCCCTATTTCTTAGGTTTCCAGAACAGCTTAGCTCACTCCAATTGGAGTTTCCTAGTTAGAGATATGACTTAAATACTATTCTGCGGTCAATAGCCAATTAGCTTATTTTTAGGATTTCAATTGCTAATTTATCCTAGCAAATTGCCCAAGTTCCATTAGGTTTTGGATTTTAGTCAAAACACCAAAATTGTAGTTCTAGGTCTTATAGAAATTTTGGCTTTAGTTTCACTGCATTTGTAGTTTTGTGGACCAAGTTATGGTATTTTTGTCAAAACTGGTAGGATGGTCATTTGTCCAGGATTTCAGGTCAATTTTGGTTCTGGTCAATTTTGTTGACCTAACTTGTTCTAACAAATTGGTGAGGTTAGAGTCAGAATTTAGACTCATGATCTTCATGAAAATTGTGCTCTTATATCTAACCTTTCCAATGGTTCAAAAATCAGGTCATTCTGACCTTCCTAGAGTGAGTTATGGCCATTTGAACATTTACTGTTTATTTGGTTATTTTTTCAGGTCCAGCAGTAGGTCACCCAGATTCAAGCCAATTTTATACTAACTTATGGTCAGTTTTTGGACAAGGTTTCGCCATGAAAAATGTGGCATTATGACCCTAGATTTATTTCCAATGGGCCTCACACTAATTGGAGTAACACAACTCTACTTATGGTCATTTAACCTTGCTGGACTCATTGGACCAGAATTTAGCAATTCCCTAACCATCCCTTCTCTCCATTCCATTCATCAATTCATGTTAATTCTCAACTCAAAATACACCAAATGACCACAATTAGGCATAATAACATCAATTGGTCAACATTTCATTAAGACCCTAATTTTCATAAACCCTAATTCTTCCACCTTACAAATTTTCATGCAATTCATGCAAGCTTAACTCAATAATCATATACACATCCCAAATCAAGCTAGAATCCATGTTTAATTAGGTTAAAGCATATCAAAACCTCACTATACCATGGCTGGCTGAATTTCATGATCTATCCTCCATGCTAGATTTTTCAATTTCTCATATAATTTCCACTTATTCAACATCATTTCATTAAGTATACACTAATTTAAGTGAGAAGAGAGAGACTTACCTCTATTGTGACACCCCTTGCCCGTCTACAGTGTAGGTGAGCGAGGCATGTCACACTCAGTGTCGGAGTACCCTATCTTATCTTATTTTATTCCTAAATAATTTTTTTTTCTTCTTGCCCTTCTAATTAATCATTCAATTTATTTATGAGGGAGAAACTGGTGGAGTTTCCCCTATTGTATTGCCGTTTGGTGTGTTTTACTATTCACCTGCTTGAAAATTTTCAATAACATTCTACAATAAAAATCTCATCAATTATTCTCATAATCAACTCATATTCCAAATATCATCCATATATTTCAATTTCATATTCATTTCCATTCATGCACAATTTATATATAGAAATTTTCAAGTTTCATTAATTTACATGATTTACATACTGATTACATAAATTCATAATTTATATGATCTACAAATTAATTACAATTCCATAATCTATATTTCAATATACAATTCATAATTTACATTACAAATAATAACTAATTATAATGTACAAAATACATAATATGACCTATATGGACCATATCTACATGCATTGCTGAGGAGGTGATAACCTTGAACACTCTACAGATTAGAACTACAAAATTCCAGTCTAATATCCACTGGACTTTATCTTCAGTACCTGCGCGAGGAAACAAATCCATCGCGCTAAGCATTGCTGCTTAGTGGTGTGATAATATAACAAAGAAAATAATATACAATAAAGATAAAACCGAAGCAATATTTGGATGCTCAAGAATTAATTTAATTTTGTGTGAGATTACTAATATTAATTATCGTTTATTCTAATTTGTCCTTCTTTGAAAATGCTTAGTATATAAACTTTACAGTAATAATATATACAATATTCAATTATTTAACAATATTAAATTTAGTCTTAATTGATTATGAGAGACGCATTTGTATTATTTATTTACATTCTACTTCTTTTGCAAATCTTCTTATCATTTCACTAATTTATTTCTAGGTATTTTGAATCATTGCATAGTAAATAAAATTTTAAAACTAATTTTAGATTCTTTCTTATTCATTCATTTAATTCACATTATTCTTAACAAATTTCACTGCCCAAGTAACCTATGACAGGCTGACTAAACTGGATAAGCGGGTCGTGGGCACTGGGCACCGTGGTGCCTCGGGCCATCATACCATGGGACGTGAAATACAAAACGTCAACCATGTATGCAATCAGTATGGCTAAAAGCCATGATAACATATCAATGTGGCTAAAAGCCATGATAACAGATAATCGGGCATATAAGCCATGAGTATGGGTATAAAGCCATAAATATAGGCATAAAGCATTACGCAGTACTGCTAAAACAATATCCTATTGGCATGCCAATCTATCCAATCTGACACACGTGTCTAGGCAATACATGGGCACATTAGTACCATTAAATGTTCTTATGTTTTATTATTTCATTATTTCATTATAAGGTTCAATTACAATTGATAAAATTTTATTCTATTTCTAGTGAAAACATAAATTCCTAAATCACAATTACACATAATTCATGCATTTCTCGTAATTTATACATTCATTATTCCATTTATGATAATTGCGATTCACATCGATCAATTTTCGTGTACTATTTGTACATCGAAATATTTTCCTAAGGCCCCCCATATAGGTCATTCCTTTATGTCCTAGAGTCACTAAAGTTCAAGAATTTTTAATTCACTAATTATACTATATATATTAGTACTCATAATGGCTTCTTTAATTCCTTTTATTATTCCTTATGTTTTTGGGGTTACTATTCACACATTACTTTTCACTCAATTTATTGACTTTTTCATATATAATAGTTACATGAGTTCTAACCACATGAGATTACCACAATTTGGTTCACAAAAGTGTTAGCATTGGTTGCCAATCAATACTTCAAACCAATAGGAAATAAATCAAAAATTTCAGTTTTGGGTGCTAGAGTTTACTGTTCTATTTAGCAATTCTATAGTGAGAATTTGGCTAAATATTCTTAATCAAAATTGTTTTTTATTATCTCTAGTTCAATTTTCCTTTTTGAATCATTCTATTTGGAGTTTTGTAGCTTAAATTATGGCCATTTTACCATAACTGGCCGGATTGACCTGTACCCAAAATTCTGGGTAGAATTTGTTCTGCCAAATTTGGTGTCTTGACTTTGGTAGATAATTCCATTAGGCTAAGTCCAGAATTTGAGTTTGTGTTCTACATGAAGGTTGTTCTAAATTTTCTAAGCTTTCCATTGATATAAATTTCAAGTCAATTAGACATTTCTACACTAAGTTATGAGCAAATGAACAAATACTGTTCATTTTGGTCACTTTTACCAGGTCCATAATTGGTTACCCAGATTTGGCCAATTTTTAGGTCATCCTAAGTCTATTTTCTTGTAACACCTCTTACCCAATCTACAGTGTAGCCAAGCAAGGCATGCCACATTTAGTGCCAGAGCACCCTATCGATCTTATCTTGTACATTATTAGCTTTAAGTCCTTTTTTTTTTTGGGAAACGGACGGAGTTCCTTTTATTTTATTAACATGTGACGAGTTACCTTTTACCTGTAAAATAATTTCATATCTATATCATCATATAATATCTTATCATATCATCATATCATTTCATGTCAAATAATTATTTAAAAGAAATTCTACTCATTTCATTCATAACAATTATGTACATAACATTACAAATTTATATACAGTCCAAAATTTTATTATAACTGCCTGGGCTCTATTGCTACTGCGGTGGCTGATCTCCCATACCTACGCGTAGAAAAAAGTAACGCGCTAAGTATAACGCTTAGTGGTGCAATAAAATAAAATAAAAGCAATTTAAATGCATAAGAGAAATTCTTAATACTTGTATCAATTTGTAAAATATTTATTTTCTATATTTTGGATTATTTCCATTTTTATTTAACTTTGGAAGTCTATAAATTAATAGGGATTTTTTCTAGTCATTCATATAATTTAAAATTTAATTATGTCATTGCAGTGCCCAAGTAACCTATAACTGACTATAAAATATGGATATACAGAAGTATACTAGTTAGACAGCCATATATCTAACTTGTATACATCTGTCATATCAGACATGTAAGCCTGCGGGCAGGCATGAAGCCAGAAATAATAATTAGGTACAATAGCCATCGGGCAGGTATAAAGCCTGTAAAATAATCATGTAGGACATATGTTGTCTTTTAATGATCATCCATGTGGCAATACTGCTATCTGTAATCCCTAATTGGTATACCAATCGATCCAGTCTATATACTTAAGTCTAGGTATACACTGGGCAATTAAATATGATTTTAATTATTTTATTACTATTCACTGTCACTATTTTCTAGTACTGTTCAGTGGTACTATTAATTTCATATTGATAGGACATTGGTCCCAATTTACATATTCATATCATTTTTAATATTTAATCAGCCTTATGAGTATTTTAATTATCATGTATAGCATTTTTCCATGAATCTTTCTTTAGGTTCATTTTGATGTATTAAATTTATCTAGGAATTTGGCTAGGTTAGGATGTCTATTTGGTCACACTTCCTTCATAACAATTGCTCCTCTATGTTTAAACTTAAATTTTAGTTTTTGAATCACTCAATTTGGGGTTACAGAACTCAAGTTATGGTCAAAATACCATAACTGGTCCATTTGCTTCTAAGCTATCTAGAATTG
Source organism: Hevea brasiliensis (assembly GCF_030052815.1). Classification (NCBI taxonomy): domain Eukaryota; kingdom Viridiplantae; phylum Streptophyta; class Magnoliopsida; order Malpighiales; family Euphorbiaceae; genus Hevea; species Hevea brasiliensis. Next base: position 105,229,244 of record NC_079497.1, read on the forward strand.
GCAATTCCTGGTCAATAAACTTTGACCAGTCATTTGATCATTTTATAGTCATTTTTAGACTTAGGTTCCTTCATAAGATATGTTCCTCTATGTCTTAGGATCCCCAGGTACAATTTCATAATTTTTCAAGCTTAGTATAGTGAGTTATGGTCAATGTATTGACCTGGACTCTTAATCCTATAAAGGCAATAGTCAATACTTCAGGGCAGTATGTTTGACCCTCTTTTTAGGGTCTTTACACTTAGAATTTGGCAAAGGTGTCTGAATCAATGTCTTATCATGTTTCTAGATCATATTGGCACATCTCAAATGGAATTTCCTAGTGGGAGTTATGGCCAAATGAACACACAGGTATCAATGGCATTCTGGGTTCAACTTAACATTTTCCAGATTTCAATTCCTAACTTTGGCTAATATTTTTCCTAGGATGCAATGGGTTCTAGAGCTTGGTGAAAACATAAAAAATTATTGTGCTATGTCTTATAAAACTTTTGACACTAGTTTCACTCAATTTTCAGCTTTGGAGACCAAGTTATAACATTTTTTCCAAAACTGGTCAAGCATACCAATGGAACAGTGTTTTGGTCAATTTTTGTGTTGGCAGTTTTGATGACCCAACTTATGCTAACAGTTTGACTTAGTTAAAGGCAAAACTGGGTCAAGTGGTCTTCGTAAAAAGTGTTCCCCTATGTCTAAGCTTTTCAATGGTTTCAAATTCAGGTCATTCTGACCTTCCTAGGGCAAGTTAAGGCCATATGAAACCATACTATTCATATAGTCAATTCTGAGTTTAATCCAGCAAGCTACCCGTATTCGAGCCAAAATTTGACCAACCTATGAATGAAATTTGAGTAGGGTTTCTTCTTGAAAAATGAAGATTTGGATATTCCAAAATACCTCCAATTGGCCTCATACCAATTGGGGCAACACAAAGGGAGATATGGCAATAACAAACTACTGGATTCAACAATAACTCAACCTGCAAGCAATAAGCAATCTAAATTTCAATCTCCTCCTTCTTCCAAACTCCAAATAAGCATACATGACACTTTTAATACTCATTAAATAGTCTCAATTTCAACAATTCATCATCAAAATTTCATCATAATTCAACAGCCCCAAATTAACATTAAAGCCCTAACAATTTTTTTTTCAATTTCAATTATACATACAATTCAACCAATATACATGTCTATATTCACTCTCAAGCATCATTAAGCAAGTTTAATCATTCAAAAACCATCTAAACCTAGCTCTCCTCAAGGCTACCAGAAATTAGAAGAAGTGCAGACTTACCATTTCTCTTAAATTTCAAGAGAATTCAACTCACCTCATGAAGCTCATCAACTTTAAAGAAGGAAGGGTGGGGGTTTTTTGCACTTACCTCTTATGCGTGACCCTTGCTGCCCTTGACAACTCCATTGTTTCCTCTCCTAATGGCTGCCCAAGGATTATTCTTGATGTGAGGATAAACGTTAATAAAGCTACTTGTGGAATTGGAGTCAATTTGCATGGAGAATGGAAGCTTGTCCAAGGTCCATCAATGGAGTTTCGTTCTCTCACTTTCTCACTCTTAGGTTACGGCAAGAATAAAATTTGGAGAAGAAAGTGGACTTTGCTGTCCACTTATCCCTTGATTTAAGAATATTATATATATATATATATATATATATATATATATATATTAATAATTAATTAGTTAATTAGAATCTTATTTACCTTTTTACCTTTATCAATTTTACTATTACTTTTAACTTTGTAATTTTTCATTTTTCTTTATAATTTTAATGGATTTTTAAATTTTATTTTCACTCAATTTAATTGACTTTTTTGGTCAAAAGTCACTCATAGGTGCCAAATGACTAAAATGGCCCTCATTGGGTCAAAGTCTAACTTTTTCGGTATTATCGATTTTATCCTTGACCCGATGGTCCTGCAATTTTTATATTGTCTATTTAATTTTATTTTCATGCCTTTTTCATTTTATTTTCATATTATTTTAGTCCTCAAACCTTGCTTGAATAGCACTATTCACTGACCGTGGATGGCATTATTCATAGCCTGAAAGTCTGGGACGTTACATTTCTGGGCAAGGTTGCTTCATCAAAGTTGTGTCAAAATGTCTTAGGTTTCATCTCCAATTGGTATCACACCAATTGGAGTAACACAACTCTACTTATGGCCTAAAAACCACACTAGCTCAAGGTCCAGAAAATCCTGCATAAACATAACACTCCCAATACCACCATTCCACACTACTACCAAGCTCAAATCACATTCCATGCACTTCAAATAGTCCATAATTGATCTCAACAATATCAATTTATTAACATATCATCAAATTCCTAATTTCCATACTAAACCCAAACTTATAACTTTTGTAAATCTCATGCAACACATATACAACATCATCTAACTCAATATACACAACAATTAACATTAATCTACAAGTTTAATTGCAACTAAACCTTCAAAACCCTAACCCTCTCATGGCTGCCAAAAATTGATCTTTCAATTCCTCCTCATATTCTTTCAATTCCATAAGATTTCAACTTAGTTTAGCATACTTACAACACTTATAGAAGAGGGAAGACTTGGATAGTGCACTAACCTTGTGAGCAGAATTTTCCCTCACCCCATCTTCAATTTTCCTTCACTTTCTTTGATTTTCTTGGCTGCCAAACACATTTCCAAGATGAGTGGACAAGTTTTAATGAAGAGAAGAAGGGATTTTATGGTGGAAAAATGGTGGAAATCAAGTTTGGGATGGCTTTCAATAGAGGTTTTCACTCTCTCTCTCTCTCTCTCTCTATTTGGTTCAGCTGGTTTGGGGATGGGAATGCAGATTTGCTTTTTAATTTTTATCTCATTTATCTCTTTTTATTTGATTTATAAGAGCTTGTTGTGTTGTGATTGGTGAAGAGCTTTTTAATGACATCATTATGATGTCAAATTTTGAGTTTTCTTTCATTTTCATTTTCTTTTCTTTTCTACTCATTTTTAATTAAATTATTTTATGTCATATAATTTATTTACTTAATTGGACAAGTTGGTCAAAAATCGTCTCTGAAGGTGAAATGACCAAAATGCCCTTCGCTTGGCTTAAGGAGCCAAAATTGTCTGTACTGATCTTAAAAATTCTCCTAACTTTTTCTTAGCATTCTAATGTAGCTAGGGTGCCGTAACTCTTCTCTTGCATCCCAAAAATTATTTCACAGGGTTTCCCTCGAGTTTAAGGTTACTAGCTGTCTTCATCGCAACTTTCCGTTGGGTCACTCATCGCAGGGGCACCGGCTCATTTAACTTTATTATATTTTATTTCTAAAATTTTTCCTTCATTTTTCTTACTATTATTTGGTCTATTTATGACTCCTCACTCTAGTCTAATTATAGTTCTAGATATTCTAGCTGTCTGGATAAACATTGTCACCGGAACAGTAGAATGTACGGACTATCTAAAGTGAGGGCGTTACAATTCTTCCCCTCTAACAAAAATTTCATCCTCGAAATTTACTGAATTTAGGTAACTGAGATAATTTCTTCACCTTACCAGAGAAAACAGATCTGCATTAGTGTCACCTCGATTCATATGAATGCAATGCATGTTATGCACACAATCTTATTCTATCTATCGATGCCTTAGAACGCCTAAACCGTGCTCTGATACCACTAAATGTGACACCCCTTACCCGTCTACAATGTAGGTGAGAGAGGCATGTCACGCTCGGTGCCGGAGCACCCTATCTTATCTTACTTTATTCCTAAATATTTTTTTTTCTTCTTGCCCTTTTAATTAATCATTCAATTTATTTATGAGGGAGAAATTGACGGAGTTTCCCCTATTATATTGTCGTTTGGCGTGTTTCACTATTCACCTACTTAAAATTTTTTAATAACATTCTACAATAAAAATCTTATCAATTATTCTCATAATCAACTCATATTCCAAATATCATCCATATATTTAAATTTCATATTCATTTCCATGCATTTCCATTCATGCAAAATTTATATATAGAAATTCTCAAGTTTCATTAATTTACATGATTTACAGACTGATTACATAAATTCATAATTTACATGATCTACAAATTAATTACAATTTCATAATCTATATTTTAACATACAATTCATAATTTACATTACAAATAATAATTAATTATAATGTACAAAATACATAATATGACCTATATGGGCCTTATCTACATGCATTGCTGAGGAGGTGACAACCTTGAACACTCTGCAGATCAGAACTCCAAAATCCCAGTCTAATATCCACTGGGCTTTATCTTCAGTACCTGCGCGAGGAAACAAATCCATCGCGCTAAGCATTGTTGCTTAGTGGTGCGATAATATAACAAAGAAAATAATATACAATGAAGATAAAACCGAAACAATATTTGGATGCTCAAAAATTAATTTAATTTCATGTGAGATTATTAATTATCAGTTATTCTAATTTGTCCTTTGAAAATGCTTAGTGTATAAACTTTACAGTAATAATATATACAACATTCAATTATTTAACAATATTAAATTTAGTCTTAATTTATTATGAGAGACGCATTTGTAATATTTATTTATGTTCTACTTCTTTTGCAAATCTTCTTATCATTTCACTAATTTATTTCTAGGTATTTTGAATCATTGCATAGTAAATAAAATTTTAAAACTAATTTTAGGTTCTTTCTTATTCATTCATTTAATTCACACTATTCTTAACAAATTTCACTGTTCAAGTAACCTATGACAAGCTGACTAAACTGGATAAGCAGATCGTGGGCACTGGGCACCGCAGTGCCTCAAGCCATCATACCATGGAAGGTGAAGTACGGAACGTCAACCACGTATGCAATCAGTATGGCTAAAAGCCATGATAACATATTAGTATGGCTAAAAGCCATGATAACAGATAATCGGGCATATAAGCCATGAGTACGGGTATAAAGCCATAAATACAGGCGTAAAGCCTTACACAGTACTACTAAAACAATACCCTATTGGTATGCCAATCTATCTAATCTGATACACGTGTCTAGGCAATACATGGGCACATTAGTACCATTAAATGTTCTTATGTTTTATTATTTCATTATAAGGTTCAATTACAATTGATAAAATTTTATTCTATTTCTAGTGAAAACATAAATTCCTAAATCACAATTACATATAATTCATACATTTCTCATAATTTATACATTCATTATTCCATTCATGATAATTGCGATTCACATCGATCAATTTTCGTGTACTATTTGTACATCGAAATATTTTCCTAAGGCCCCCCATATGGGTTATTCCTTTATGTCCTAGAGTCACTAAAGTTCAAGAATTTTTAATTCACTAATTATACTATATATATTAGTACTCATAATGGCTTCTTTAATTCCTTTTATTATTCTTTACGTTTTTGGGTTACTATTCATACATTACTTTTCACTCAATTTGTTGACTTTTTCATATATAATAGTTACATGAGTTCTAACCACATGAGATTACCACAATTTGGTTCACAAAAGTGTTGGCATTGATTGCCAATCAATACTTCAAACCAATAGGAAATAAATCAAAAATTTTAGTTTTGGGTGCTAGAGTTTACTGTTCCATTAGGCAATTTTACAGTGAGAATTTGGCCAAATGTTCTCAATCAAAGTTGTTCTTTATTGTGTCTAGTTCAGTTTCCATTTTTGAATCACTCCATTTGGAGTTTTGTAGCTCAAGTTATAGCCATTTTACCATAACTGGCAGGATTGACCTGTACCTAGAATTTTGGGCAGAATTGGTTCTGCTAGATTTAGTGTCTTAACTTTGGTGGACAATTCCATTAGGCTAAGTCCAAAATTTGAGTTTGTGTTCTACATGAAGGTAGTTATAAATTGTCTAAACTTTCCATTGATATAATTTCAGGTCAATTGGACATTTCTACACTGAGTTATGAGCAAAAGAACAAATACTGTTCATTTGGTCACTTTTATCATGTCCAGAATTAGTTACCCGGATTTGGCCAATTTTTGAGTCATCCTAAGTCTGTTTTTTGGGCAAGATTGCTTCATCAAAGTTGTGTCAAATTGTCTTAGGTTTCATCTCCAATTGGTCTCACACCAATTGGAGTAACACAACTCTACTTATGGCCTAAAAACCACACTGGACTCAAGGTCTAGAAAATCCTACATAAACACAACACTCCCAATACCACCATTCCACACTACTACGAACCTCAAATCACATTCCATGCACTTCAAATAGTCCATAATTGATCTCAACATACATCAATTTATTAACATATCATCAAATTCCTAATTTCCATACTAAACCCTAACTTATAACTTTTGTAAATCTCATGCAACACATATACAACATCATCTAACTCAATATACACAACAATTAACATTAATCTACAAGTTTAATTGCAATTAAACCTTCAAAACCCTAACCCTCTCATGGCTACCAAAAATTGATCTTTCAATTCCTCCTCATATTCTTTCAATTCCATAAGATTTCAACTTAGTTTAGCATACTTACAACACTTATAGAAGAGGGAAGACTTGGATAGTGCACTAACGTTGTGAGCAAAATTTTCCCTCACCCAATCTTCAATTTTCTTTCACTTTCTTTGGTTTTCTTGACTGCCAAACACCTTTCCAAGATGAATGGACAAGTTTTAATGAAGAGAAGAAGGGATTTTACGGTGGAAAAATGGTGGAAATCAAGCTTAGGATGGCTTTCAATGGAGGTTTTCACTCTCTCTCTCTCTCTCTCTCTCTCTCTCTCTCTCTCTATTTGGTTTGGCTGGTTTGGGGATGGGAGTGCAGATTTGCTTTTTAATTTTTTATCTCATTTATCTCTTTTTATTTGATTTATAAGAGCTTGTTGTATTGTGATTAGTGGAGAGCTTTTTAATGACATCATTATGATGTCAAAATTTGAGTTTCTTTCATTTTCTTTTTCTTTTCTTTTCTACTCATTTTTAATTAAATTTTCATCCATTTTTATTCTTATTTTATGTCATATAATTTATTTACTTAATTGGACAAGTTGGTCAAAAATCATCTCCGAAGGCGAAATTATCAAAATGCCATTCGTTTGGCTTAAGGAGCCAAAACTGTCTGTACCGATCTTAAAAATTCTCTTAATCTTTTCTTGGCATTCTAATGCTACCTATGGTGCCGTAACTCTTCTCTGGCATCCCAAAAATTATTTCACAGGTTCCCCTCGGGTTTAGGGTTACTAGCTGTCTTCACCGCAACTTCCCGTTGCGTCACCCATCGCCGGGGCACTGGCTCATTTAAATTTGTTGTATTTTATTTCTAAAATTTTTTCTTAATTTTTCTTACTATTATTTGGTCTATTTATGACTCTCCACTCTAGTCTAATTATAGTTCCAAACATTCTGGCTGTCCGGACAGACATTGGTCACCAGAACAGTAAAATGTACGAACTATCTAAAGTGAGGGCATTACATCTATGGAGCTCTTCAATCTTCTATTTTCCTTACTTTTTTCTTGAGTTTGTCTCCTCTAATCTCCTACGCAAGGTAGAATATCAACTTCTTATTGAATTGGCTAGAGATTTTATGGTGTAATTTAGGGTTTTAGGAGCTTTGAGATTTCCTTTAATGGAGGAAAATTGAGAGGAGTATAGAGAGAGAGGGCCAGCTGCTTTTTATGGAAGAAGAATGAATTTTTCCTTTTTAATTTTTTTTTGTCTCTTTTATGTTGTAATTATCCCTAATTTTTATAATTTAAAATTATAAATTTATTAGGTCATACTTACATCTTAATGATGTCATAAAACACTTTAATTTTTGAATTTTTCTTTTCTTTTTCCTTTCTTCCACTATACCTCTTCACTTTTTAATCCTTTTTCAATATTTTAATCTCCTACATTTTAATAGACATTTAGGTCAAAAATCACCTCTAGAAGGAATTTGACCAAAATGCCTCTCGTCGATTCAATCCATCTTTCCAATAGTACTTGGTAACTCTTTAAATACCGATTCCATTGTTTGAACTTGTTCTCTTTTTATTTTCATGGTTTTCTAGTTCCCAATGGTTTCATAATCATCCCTAGGCCTGGGGTGTCATAGGGCCCCACACGAATTTAGGGTAGCAGCTGAGCTCGCAGTCGCTTCCCTGGTCGGTCACCCATCGTCGGGACCTCGGCTCATTTAACCGATTATGCTTTATTTTTCTTATTTCCATTTCACCTTTATATGATTTATATTAATTTTTATTTATGACTTTTCTAGATGACTTAAATATGGTTCTAAACATTCTGACTGTTCGGATAGACACTAGTCATCGGAACAGTAAAATGTATAAACTACTTAGTATGGGGGTGTTATATAAAAATTATCAATTAAACCCTTAATTTTTTATAACTCTTATCAATTCTACCACACCGTTAATAAAACCGTTATTTTACTAACGAAGTTACCACATCTGATGCTATAGAGACTCCATGTTAGCTGTCACGTCATCCCATAATAGGGTATAATTAGTAAGAGTTAAAAAGTATAGAGTTTAATTGATAATTTTTTTAATATAGAGAATAATTGTAAAAAAAAAATACATTATATGGTTTTTTTTTAGCAATTTTACCAATCCATGTGAATTTATACAAAATTTCAAATTACTTTAAAATTAAGAGTTAATTAACAATTCAATTTGAATTAATTTGATTGATCAGAAAATATTTTAACATGAAAATATGATAAAATAGCAGTGAAACAAATGAGAATGAAAAGTACAATATTAGTATAAAAGGAAATTGTAATAACCTAAATTTTAAAAATATAAATTTTATATTTTTATATAGTATTTAAATATTATTTTAATATTATCTAACTAATTTATAATTTTGTAAAACTTTCATTTATATATTTTTAATATTATTTCTAAATATATTTTATAAATTATTTAATAATCAAATTTAATGGAAATGATTTGTTTTAAATATTAATGTTAAATCAATTAACAAAATATATTATTTTTATTTTTGTTAACCTTGGTCTAAGATTTGATTAATTGTTATTAATTTGATTCTTCTTCTTCTTCTTCTTCTTCTTCTTCTTCTTCTTCTTCTTCTTCTTATTATTATTATTATTATTATTATTATTATTATTATTATTATTATTATTATTATTATTATTATTTATTTTGTTTTCTTTATTATTTAATTTTACATATATTTGTATTTTGGGATTCAATTGAAAAGAATTTTGGACCTAGTTGAATACACCTAAAAAGTTTAAGGACTAAAAAGGCAATTAAAAGTTGAAAAAAAAAATTTCAAAAATGCAGTAGACCCCCCTTCTCCCTCATCTCTCTTTCCCGTCCCTTTTCACTTCCCCCCTCCCCCTTCCTCTATGTTTTCCAGCGACAAGGTCCAAACTCATCGACCAGGCCCTTTCCTCGACTCTAGGTGATGGTAAGAAGTCTCCGGCGGCCACAGTAGGCAAAGGGAACCAAGTAACAGCGCGCATATCGAGCGTGAAAAGTAGTGGCTCTCGAGGATGTTTCTGGCCACCGTTCAGCATGATTCCTGTGGCTATGACTTCCTCTCCTCCCCAGCTCCAATTTCCGACTAGCCGCACCTAGAATCAACGTCAAAGAAAAGAGATCCGGCGAGAGAGAGAGAGAGAGAGAGAGCGAGAGAGAGAGAGAAAATGGGTGGCAGCAGCTTTCGAGCCATTTTTTCGGTAATCCAAGACCACTGATAAACTCAGAGCTACAAAACCTTCGAGATAGGACTGGCCCCTCTTCGATCGGATGCCATTTGAAAAAGACGATTATTGGACAGTCCAGATCGCTTAGTGAGATTTTTTACCCTTTTCGATGCTCATAAATTAAATATAATTATATGATAATTATTAATAATTTATGGACTTTGTTTAGGTGCGATCAGATTAGCGATAGCTCACTGGCACTCGGGACTAAGTTTTTGACCTAGTCTAGGTGTTTGATGGGTTGTTCCGGAAAGGTGTCATATTTACAGTTGTTCCTAGCATTTTAAGACATTCCAAACACGTTCCAGGTAGCAAAATTTGTAAAGATAGTCCCCAACTCAAATTGTGTAGTTTGTCTCTTATTTAAACTAGTTGCTTAAATTTGTAAAATATTTCTGGTTTAGAAAAATTTAGTAAAATGACTTTAATTAATACAAGGACGATGTGGAGGACCTCCAAGAATATAATATTTTTATAATTTTTTTTAAAGTGCTAAAAATAATTATTTGGACTATAGAGGAGTTAGGGACCTGAGTTAGAGTTTGAAAGTTTGGACTTAGATTAGGATCCTTGTAGACCCCGAATGAGCATTATAATTGTTGTGGTGGGCCTGAGACCCTATGTATTGCTGTTGCTGAGTTTTCTTGCAGGGGGTTAAGTCCAGCTATAAGAAAGACTCTGTTGAAATTTCGACACGACCTTAGAAATTATTCTTGCTTCTTTAATTAAATTAATTGGTTAATTTTGACAGTCTTTTGATAGAGGTTAGTGTGCATGTTTAGGTGATTGGTGCAGGCCATCTTCTCCTTCCAGCCGGACTAGCTGCAGTCAAGTCGACTAATCTATGAGTTGATATTAATTATTTTTGTAATTTCAATATTAATTATATACCTGGCATGCTCATGCATTCTATAAATAATTAATTATGCATATAGATAGTTATTATATTAGGGGCATTTTTTATTGCTGCATGTTTAATTATTGTTAATTGTTATGATTGTCGCCTGGAGGATAATTTGGAGCTCTGTGTGTATGTTAGCGTGAGTATGGTATGGATATGGATACGGGTAGGATGGGTAGTCTTGGCTGCAGCTTGACTCGCTGGGACCCGATCCTTATATATGGATAAGTCGGGGTGAGTATGGATTTGAGTTGATCCTGCTGACCCCCGCACTTGGAATATTAAGAGAAAGTTCGACTTGAGTTGACCTCGCAGTTGGAATATCGGGCTCGAACCCGGGGCATTGCCTAGGGTGAGCGATGTCTTGGCCATTAGGCTAAGCCTGGGCCGATAATTAAACACTATATTTTTCAACATTTATAAATTATACTTTATCATAGACGTGACGTGGCATCTGACATGACAGTTGACATGGAGTTTTCATTAATGAAATAACAAATTTGTTAATAGTAGGATATAATAGATAAGTATTAAAAAATTCAGAGTTTGTTTGACAATTTTTATTGTATAAAGTAGAATTGCATTTTTTTTTTTTTAATTATCCCTAAACAATTTCATTTATGTGAATTCTATTAGAGTTCTGTTTAGCTTAAATTATTAATGTAACATCATTTAGGGGTAAAAAAAAAATGATTAAATTAAATTCACTCAATTTGAACTTTGGTTAATTTTATTCAGAATTTAGTCATCTTAATTTAATAAAATTATATATATATATATATATTTTTTTTTTTCTGCTCAATAATATTTTATAACATTTTTACCGTTGAATAGTGTTGTTGACATATGAATGCTTTTATTTTTAGGGAAAATTATTATTTAATATTTTTATTTTAATAAAATTAATTATTTGATATCTGTATTTTAAAAAATATACTATTTAGTTCCTATAAAAACTTCCTTTAAACTATTTAATCCCTTCGTCAAATTTTCTATTAGTCAATATTTTCAACTTACTATTTAGTCTTTCTATTTTAGTGAAATTAATTAGTCAATTCTTATATTTTGGAAAAACACATTAGTTAGTCTCTATAATTTGACTCTATTAATTATTTAGTTTCATAATTATTTTTTATATTTAAACTATTCTAATTCTCTCCCATTTATTTATTTCTTATCTTTTTTTTTCTCTCTCTTCTATTTTAGTGAAACTAATTACTCAATTCCTATATTTTAGAAAAATACATTAGTTAGTCTCTATAATTTGACTTTATTAACTATTTAGTTTAATAATTATTTTTTATACTTAAAATATTCTAATTTTCTCCCCTTTATTTATTTATTATCCTTTTTTTTTCTCTCTCCATATTTCCCTTTCTCTATACCCACACCTTTCTCCCACTTATTCTCTTTTTGTTTTCATTTGTCAATAAAAATAGTATAAGCTATCTACACAAAAAAAATTAATCAATTTCTTTAAATTTCTAAATAATTAAAAAAAATTAAAACATAAAAATAATGTCCAAAGAAATAGAAATAAAAAAAAAAGTAAATTAAAATTTAATCTCTACATAGCAAATTTTCTATTTTTAGTTAGGAATATATTTTTCAAAATATATGAATTAACAAATTAGTTTCATTAAAATAAAAGAACTAAATAGTAGTATTTTTCAAAATACAATAATCAACTAATTAGTTTCTTTAAAATAGATAGATTAAATAGTAGCGTGAATAATATGAGTAACGAAAAATTTAACGAAGAGACTAAATAGTTTAGCAAAAATTTTTATAGGGATTAAATAGTATATTTTTTAAAATACAATAATTAAATAGTTTGTTTCATTAAAATGTATAGTGTAAATGATAATTTTCCTTTATTTTTAAGTGTAATTTTATTTTATTAATTGAAACGAATCATCTTAAGTAAGAGAGAATTTACGTTACTAAATTAATGTTCAGGGATTTTATGATAGAAATTAAAATTTTAAGAAAATGCTATTATAGACACTTAATTTAAAGATAACAAATGAAATTTGCCTTTTATATAATTTAATATATAAATCATTAATTTAATCATTGAACTAATTTAACTAAATCTCCGTTCTCTTTTGACATTCAATAGCAAGTTTACACGTTAACTGTTTAAAATTACTATTTTGCCCTTTTGTCTCTCCTCTTTTTTCCCTATCGTAGAATCCAACCTTTCATTTATCCGGCGTTGTGCATGTCCACCGTTCGTAGCCAATGCTTGGCCTTGTCATGGCCACGCCGGCAATTGGACGTGGTAAGATTGAATTATGGTGTTGGTGGCCTTTCAACCTTCCTTTAGCAATGCAAATTAACTGGTGCGATTTCGGTTTTTGGTTTGAAATCTGCATAAAAATTGGATTAAAATCAAAATTTTAATAAGATTTTAATTTAATTTTTTGATATTTTAATTTCGATTAAATTATGTTTTTAATTTTAATTCTTTTCAACATGATTTTGATTTAATCCTCTGTTCTTAAAATAATTTTATATAATTATTTTTATAAAAAATCATATTAAATTAACATTTAAACTTTATATAATAAATTATTAATACATAATATATCATATAATATATATTTTAATTATTTTTAAATTATATAACTTTTAACCATATACATATATAATTTTAGCTTTTTCTAAAAAGCCTATACACAACCCTAATGCAAATCGCGCTCTGGAGCATTTCCTGCCATGACTCCAATGGCAATTGACGAGCCCAACTGCAGCAGTTGGGGTCTTCGATCACTTCACTTGCACATCCTTGAAGCGCACCATGGGCAGCCACGCACACCCGCCGTTGCAGCTGGGTGGCTTGGGCAATTTGGCAGCAGCTATATATAGAAGTGGCTCCATGGCAGTGGCCAAGCTAGATATTAAATTATGAGGGGTCAAGTATAAAATTATAAAGATAATAAACATTTGTAAAATTAGAAGGCAATTGAGGAATATGAGTGCAATTACATCCTAACAAATGTTAGCCACCAAATAGGGTATAGTTTTGATTGCCAGATTGAGAGCAGGCCAAACAACTCCAGTAGTGTAGTTGGCTTGGTCCAATTTGAACTAAGGCAATAGTTATAAATAACCAATTATTGACAAATTTGTACCTAAAAGATGGTAAAGTGTTGGTGCAATTAGGTACCCATTAAGCTGTTAATTGCAAGGCCAGCGGGACCATTCTGCTCTGCAGCTACCAACCATAAAGCTATGATTTTGGCATTAGGGCTCAAGACGATTAATATATGTACCCTGTACATTTTCATTACTTCTAAATGGAGAGGTACCCAGAAAAATACTATGAAAATAATTAGAATTAGGTTCCAATTTTTGCTTTTTTTTTTCCCTTTTTTTTAAAGATTTATTTTGACTGTTTGAATTATATGAAATAGTTATATAAACTTTTAAAGCATTTCGAAATATAATTAAACCCTTCAATTTTTTTAAAATGACACGCTTAAGTCTAGAATTAATAGAAATTAATTATCTTAAATCATATGATTAATGCTCATTGTTTTCTCTAATTGTTTATCGTCATTCTTGGATTTATTTAAAGGATTAAAATAAGTATTTTCTTTTTTTTAATATAACAATTAAGTCTTAATTAATTATATAAATTTTTTTCTATTTAATTCAATTAGACATTAAATCTGCCCAATAATTAAAAAACACAAGAGAATAGTTGAATATTAAGAATTACACAATTTTTTTTTAAAAAAAAAAATCAATTTATGAGATGTGATAGATGTTGTTTAAAAAGAAGAATTTTCCATTGAAATTTGAATTAAAAAAAAAAACTGCATGTTAATAATGTTATTCATTTTTTTTTCTGTTTTTACTGAGTTTTAGTTAATTTAATTTCAATTCAAATTTAAAATTAAAATTAAATAATTTTAGAGACAAATCTAATAATCCATAAAGATGTAATGCTCATATTTTGATGAAAATTTATTTGGTTAAGCAAATTTTCTTATTTGTTAAATATTGAATAAAACAAATTAATTTATAGGTTGCACTATTCTATGTTTTTGAGGTTTTTTTTTTCAATTTATGTAAGGTCCACCATTATTTTAATAATATGTCAATTTTTCATTGGATGAGTATATACACCTTAGCGCAGGCAAGAAGTTCCCATTAAGAATACTAATGCCTCTAGTTCTCTTCTTTTATTTATCTACTTCACAATTTTTAATTTTAGGACTATAATATCAATGAGGTTAGTTCAATTAATAAGATTAATTAATAATTTCTTTTATTATTATTATTATTATTATTATTATTTTATTTTTTAATAGTATCTCACTGTCACATAAATGTCTTACTAAAGAATTAACTAAATTTTAGTACGAGTGATTTTAATATAATGATTTCGGGGTTTATAACGTATTTATAACGTAAGACCAATATTGATTCAATTAATCGATTTTTTTTTAATTTATCTAAGTAATATGTAATATTTTTAAATTGCAAATTACTTGATAGGATGTATATCAGTATATGTAATTAAAAAAAAATAATGTTCATAAATGAAAAAGTAAAATTCAAGTTTTAAAAATTTCTATAAGCTTCTTTCCGGCTCTTCTAATTAAGTTCAGGTCACTGTCTTGTTATTGCTTTTGGCTTAGGGGTTATTATTTCTGATAATTTTCTTCTTCTCCTCCTTAATTTGTCCTGAGGAATATATTAACTTTTGAGTCTTTGACATTTTAAGTATATTACTCTACCTCTCTAAAGTCGCTTTACAGTACAAAAAACTTGAAGGAATTATGGCATGGATGATGGTTCTATTTAACTTACCAACAACAAAAATTTAATTAGACTTGATTTATTAGGAATTATAATATAAATACGTGGGTATTACATATGTTACATATATAAGAGTTTTATTACGCATGTCATATCTTGGTATATGATGGATTAGATTAGAAAAAATAACGGGGCAGATCAGGAGCAGAAATTACTTTGCTCTTCCCAACCCGTAAGAGTTCGAGATCAGAGCGGAGTTCTTCCCACTAGGAAGTGGGGTAAGGCAGGACAGGTTTCCCTATAGGGACTTTTTTTATTTCTTATTTTAATTTATTATTATATGATATAAATTTATTTATTAAAAATAAATTATAATTTAAAAATATAAGTTTTAAACATAATTTTAATAATATACCTATATTTTTTTAAAAATAATAATACATAAATATATAAATAAATTATTTTTAATAAAAATAATAATAATATATTATTGTGTAAAGTGAGTTGCAGAAATTTAAAATGGAGAGACCTTCTCCTTGTCTCTGCTCCACACAATATTGAAGTTGGAAAAATGTCAAGAAAAAGTAATTCGATATGAAACGGGTTAGGATGAGTTGGAAACAATTGCCGTCTCTAAACCAGATTTTCATAAGAATTTCCAAAAAGCATTTTAGTAAATAATTAACATTAATTAATTCTACAAACAGATAAATAGGTCCACACTAACTTGAAATTCAGAATCTTTCTATCGTAACCTTTACAATGTCTTCCACCAAGGTACAATTTCAAAAATTAAAAACCATTAATATTGACATTCCAACTAGAAGTTTAGGTTCTTCCTATATATGGTTTAATTTCCCAGGGTAATAATTTCTCTCACCTTGGTACAATTTCAAAAAAATCATTACAGCCTTCCATATCTTTTGATATAATTCCAGTTGAACCAAGTAGTACCAAAAAGGAAAAATCCTTTGATATTGTATGACTAGCATTGCCATTATGAGATTTCATCAAAATAAGGTTTTTTTTTTTTTTTTTTTTTTTTTAGATGCCTAAAATTGTGAAAACCTTAGCAATTTGTTTAAGATGTTTGGTTATAGAGGTAATGTTCAATTACAACCTTATATTTGGGAAAAATTGTACAATGAAACTGATGTATTTATAAAGTTTTATTGTAATCGTTGATTGTGGTGAGTTTCACGTGAGCCTCACCGTGATCAATGATTATAATTAAACCGTTGTATATACAATAGTTGCACCAAATAAAAATTTCATCTTTATTACTATCACAAAGGGTCACCATTTTTAAATTTTTATTGCTAAGAATTTGAGCATTATTTTTGTAATATGATATTGACATCTTATATTTTTTATTTATAAATACATTATAAATTTTATTTCCATAATATTTATGACTTATTATGAGCATTACTTTAATGGTATTTAAGTTATCTTTTAAATTATATGAAAATTAAAATTAAAATTTTAATTGAAATTACATTTTAAAAAAATAATAATGAAAATAAATGAATTATAAAAAAAAAAAGAAATAAAGAGCAAATGTAGTGAAATAAGAATTTTGACGAAGGAAAGTTGGTAGAGAATGCAATGAAGATTGGTGATATCTTCTATATGTGAATAGTCTGCCAATTATACTTATTTCTCAACTGAGATAGTTATGTATTCTAAAAGGATATTTCTTTTTTTTTTTTTCTTCTAATAAAAGAAAAGGGAATTTAAGTTATGTGTAATTATATAATAACTGACGACAATTAAATATATAATATAGTTAACTATAATAAAAATACATTTAGACTCTATTTAATTTATTAATTAATAATAATTCGTGTTATCAATTGTAATACCCCATAAATATTTTTTGTGCCCATAAATATTATTTGTGTATATCTTTTCAAAAAAATTGAATATACAAAAATATAAATAACTCTTATCTTTGTTGAATAATTATTGTCCTTTTTTTTAATTGCAAATAAAATTTCATTGCATTAAATGACCTTTAAAGGCAAATCATACAAACTGGCTCAAATTACATCAAAGAAAGTCTGTAAACCTAACATCCTGCTCAACACCAAGATAACCTAGTCAAAGAAAATAAGCCTAGCACACCCCAACCTAGAAACCTTAGGCACACGGCAAACCAAACCATTTAGCCATGCCAGCATTGTCATCTTCAACTTGTATTGAGAAAGACCACTAATGAGGATGAAAATAAATCGATGACCAGAGCAAATGTGTTGGAAGCAACCAAAACTCCACAACCATTAGTGCTCAAACCCACCAATATTGAACCTACGAGTTCCAACAACATATAAACAAATCAAGCTCTGAGAGGGTAATGGGGTATGGCTCACTGCCATCTCAATCTCGTGAAGCCTTGAGGGAGAACTTCTATTAGAGAAGAATGAGCTTCAAGTCCCTAAAGATACCATCATTGCTGCAATGAAGGCCCTCCCATCGAGCAAAGCAAGAAAATTCAGACCGAGTAAACTAACTACCCAAACTGGAGCTCCTAGCAAAGTTCCCTAAAAACTAGATCTTTGAAAAGTCTTCCTCACCATGACGAATAAAGATCTACAAACAAAATCAAACTCAGAAGCTATAGACAACCGAGCTCGAGGAGGAGAGGGAAGCCCACAAATGAGCCAAACCGAAAGCCTTCCCATGCTCAAAAGGGCAAGGGAAGCCCACCGGAGAAGATTTGCCCGGTAAAGATTCGAGAAAAACTTAACAAGCTTTTAGAGAAAACTCTCTTCTATAAGTCTAGAAAGAGTATCCAACTATGGATAATTCATCCTCATTCCATTATGAGTAAACAAAATAGTTCAAATTTAGAAAAGCACAATTAAGGTCACAAGCTTTCTTTAGAGAAAGAATTTGTACCTCTGGTGGAAGATGACTGTGTAGCTAAGAAAGTTAAGCACATGGATTTGGTTAATGTTCACGCTCAAGGCGGCGTCTCCTTGAACACACACACACACACACATAAGGGATTGACATGGATGTTGAGTAATTAAAGAAGGGCTTTAATTGGAGATGAGGATATGATTATTTACAAGTCAAGTTCTCTTTTATTGTGACGATTCTGTCTCATCTCCAAAGCATGCTTATCCTAGCAGAAGGTTGTGGCGGTTCGTCTTTTAACGAGGAAAATTGGCTATTAAGTTTTACATAATGGGATTCAGTCTATGTGGAACCTTGATATCGAACAATGACTTTCTTTTTTTTTTTTAAGTTAAATTTTCTGTAAAGGAGGAATACCAATATAGGACGTGTGCAATGGCGAAGATTCCTTATCAATTTGGATCACATTATTAGATTTTAGTTGTTGATAAAGGAGAAGAGTTTGAGAAAGGTGTAACTTCCTTAAGATATGGGCCATGCAAACAGAAAGTTAAACTTTACGTGCAAAAATTTTAACTGGGAGTCTCATTGCTAACCCTAATTCTAGGGAGTTTGGTGGGAGGAATTTTAAACAAAAGAAGACAGCTTCTTAAATCTTGTAGGACATTATCTAGCCATGTGGGAAAGATAATAAACACCATTTACTTTGCAAGTTTTCAACGGGGAGTCCATTGATCACATGTTGCCTTTTAAAGCTATAAAAACTATAAATCTTATTATCACATCTTTAAACCCCAAAAAATCATTCTGTTATTGAAGCTGCCATGAACTTCAAGGGTCCAGTCCTAATGCCGCATATATCTATAACAAAGAAAAAGTGAGGTGGGTGGCTCTCTAGTAAGTCACTCTGACGCTCAAGTTAGAGAATTGGATGTCATAGAATGAAGAAGAACTATAATTGGTTTGAGAATGATGAATATGCGTACCTTGTTTTTGATCTTTCTATAATATTTATAGGCTCTTAGAGAAAATAGTCATTGCTTTGATTGCAGAGGTAATCAGGCCATCTTGGGATTACCTCCTAAAAATTTGGCTTTCCTATCTCGGTTGGTGCTTCTCTCGGTATAAGTTTTGTTTGGCTTATTGGGCAAGTGACGTCATTCTTATCTGGCTTGGACTTAGACCAATTAATGAAGATGGTTCGAAACTACTAAGCTGTTAGCTCGATCTTTACTTTTTAAATGAGTGTTTGTTATTTTAACTGCCATGTTGGATTCTTTTGACTTTTTTTACTTTATTTTGCTATATTAGCATCATTAGCCCCCTTGGGTCCTTGATGAAACTTTAGGTTAGGTACTGTGTCCGTTCGATTTGGATATAATACCTTTGCTACATTCATTCGTTTGGTTCAGGTACTGTGTTCTTTTAACTATCACGCATTATCCTATAGACAGTTGTCATAGTTTATCGTGTTGTGTTATACCAATAGCTCTCATTAATTTTAATCTTGAGAAAACAAAACGTTTTTTCAACGGCATAATGATGGTGTTTTAATTTTCAAAAAATTTATTGCTTTTTCATCCTCCCATACACATTTTCTCTTTCTTTCCATTTCTTTCTTTGCTTTTAATACTCAATTCTATGGTTATCTTCTTTGTCTTTTCTGGCGAGTTCTGTGATTTCCTCTGTTTGAAGGTAACCTATTGTCTTTTTTCTTCTTTCATCTTCCTTTTCTCTTTTTTATTTCTTTAGTGAGAATGAGCGATATGAGTGAAAACTGTGACTGGAATGCTACTCCTCGATCTTTGGTGGTTGTGTATGGTCGAAATAGCAGTACTCATGAGCTATTTTTGGAGTCTAACCACCAGCGTCACGGTGGTGTGGAGGCCCCAAAAGTCACTGGTCCATCTACTCTGCTAGCCGCTGCTAGCTCTCAACCTACTACAAATGTTGGGGTGAGTTCTTCCGGCAAACGTTCCTTGAGATGTTTCCAAACTGCAATCTTATTTATGCAGTTGGGATCTTTTAGACCTCTCGAAGCTTATGGAATCGATAAAGAGCAGTTTCCTTTATTGCTCATTAGTCATAAAGGGAGGGTGGATAGCACCCTCCTAAATTCATGTGGCCCTGTACAAAGAGTAATTAAAATCAGACCTAAGACTATCACTCAAACCACTAGATATTGACGTTCTTAAGTACTATTGATTATCCATCCCTCAAATGCATCCCAACTCATGGAGGCTTCTATCTGCCTTTTGGGCTTTATGTCATAGAAAAAGGCTCCATGTCTTAGCTCACATCTACTTAATACTAGAGACAATGAAGAATATTGGCATTTCTATGCTTGGAAAGGGATGGGTCTGTTTACCGGTCTTCCATCTTCCTTAAAGAAGTGGAAAGATAGATTTTTTTTTTATGGAGGACATGGTGGATGAACAATGGGGAGATATACGGACGAGCTGGAATTGTTTTGCAGACAAGAGGGTGGGGAAGGTGCAACTGAACAATGAGGATGAAGCAGTAGTAGTTCGGGAGATCAAGGTTGTTGTTCATACAGATAAAATATCGATCAAGTTTTTGATTGATATTGAATCCCAATGGTGGTCTTCCATCTACGCGACTGGGAATCCGATAGTTACCAAGCATTACAATAATATCTTGATTGAGGGTAAAAACTTATAACTTTATGATTTTTGATACTTACTGAGATCCTTTTCTTTGTGCAGAAATGACAAGCTGAGCCAAGAATGTTGAAGAGATTATCCGGAAAAAGAAGAGAGCCAGGGCTTATCCTACTTTGGACTCTGCCACTCCTCCTGCTTCAAAGAGAGCGAGGGTGACTACGCCATTGGTTTCTCTAACTAGTGGCGATTAGTAAGCAGTTCCCTTAATTACTGAAACAAGAGCCAAGGATGCCCTAGCTACAACCTCTCAACCTGCTGCTCAACAGACTATCGAGTAACTTCTGTACAAGCAGTCGGTGGTCGAGAATTTTAAGCTAGCTCCTTAGTTTGCCAAGTGGTACACTCTTCTAATCGACCATGCTCGCTTGGATCTGGATGATGATAATGAGCTTGCCCTCTAAGACGTGTCATTGCAAATGGAGCAAATTGCTTATACTCAGCTACTTCGTGAGCAAAACCAAGCTTTAAGGGGGCAAGACGGTACCCAGGAGACTGAGATTTCTTTGTTTACTAAGCCCATTTCTTTCTGCAAAAAGAAAATCTAGGAATAGAAGGACGAGCTTCAAAAACTAAAAAAAAAGGTGCACGGTCATGAAGTTAAACTAGAGGCTGCCCGGACAGAACAGGCAAAGCTTAAGAAAAAAGTGGAAGATTAAGATGCTAAGCTCGCCACCACCAATGAAAAGTTGGTTGACATTTATATCAAGGTCCAAAACGACATTGTCATTGATCTGTGGGGCGAAGATAAAGATGTAGGCCCCTCTGCTTAAAAACTTTTGTAAAAGAATTAATGAATGAAAATAACTTTTTGTTTTCCTGTTCAATTTTTCATGTATTAATAATTGAATAAATTAAGTATCGAACACTCGAGCCTACAGGCCAAATAATATATATTAAAAAAGGATTGATTCGATTAAATATATGATTAACATGATGAATGAACTAAACACTTATCTAAGTAAAAAATGCTCGGACCCGTAGGCTGAGAAAAATTTACTTGATGTGTATTCGTGGTAAGTGCTTGGAACTACTGGAAGGGCAAATTGAGTTCTAAAATTCATCACGTTTAGATTAGAATGTTTTTGGAAAAATTATGGAAACAAGTAATTTCGTGGGTACCTAAGTCATTTAAGACATTTTGATTTTCTAGCAGGATTTTTATCAAAGGCGATCTATTTCACAGGTTATGGCTGTCTGATAATCTTATCATTTGGTGTATTTGCCTTTCTCGATATGTTATTGACTTAGTGTTCTTTAGGTTACTCTTGTTTAGCTTAGTAAACTATTACTGTAGCTGGGTTAAGCACATCTAGATTGTTTAACCTAGTGGACTATCTTCGTGGATGGGCTAAGCACTCTTATATTATTTAGCCTAGCGGACTATCGCCATGGATGGGCTAAGTACCCTTATATTATTTATCCTGGTGGACTATCGCCATGAATGGGCTAAGTACCCTTATATTATTTATCCTGGTGGACTATCGCTATGGATGGGCTAAGCACCCTTTAGATTTTTTTGACATTTCTAAAAAAATTCTTCTTTATGGATAATACTTGCGAAGGTTACAGATATTCCATGCTCAGGGTAATGCTCTCTCATATATCTTAGCCAGTTTGTAAGAACCCAGGCGGATAAATTTGGAAAGATAAAAGGTCTGACCCAGTTAGATCCTAGCTTCCCTGCTTCAGCCATGCCACTAGTGACATCGTCGCTTCTAAGAATCAACTCCCCAACCATGAATGCTCGGCTTTTAACTTTCCTGTTTTACATGCTAATCATCTTTTGCTAATATTATGTCATCCGACAGAGGCTATCTCCCTTAGTTCTTCTGTCGTATCGAGGTTAAATCATAGGTCTTCTTCTTGTGAGGCTTCCTCGGGGTGTTCTATTCAGGTTGATGGGACGTTGACTTCTGTCAAGATTACTGCTTCTGATCCATATGCAAGTGAAAATAAAGCTTCTCCTATCGCTGACCTTAGTGTAGTTTAGTGAGTCCATAAGATGTTCAATAGATGATCAGGCCATGATCCTTTTGCTTTGCCTAAACTTCTCTTCAAACCATGGAGAATTGTTCGGTTTGTGACTTCAGTCATTTTGTTCATCTGTGAATGATGGTTTGAAGTGAAACGAAGATCGATCCCCTATTCGGCACATAGCTCTTTAAATTTATTGCTGGCGAACTAAGTGTCATTATCTTTTATGATGACTTTGGTGACTACAAACCTACAGAATATGTTTTCTCTGATGAAGGTGATTGCTCAATCGGCTGTTACATAATATGATGCCTCGGCTTTTGGCCATTTGGTGAAGTGGTCCATAGTGACTATGGCATACTTATGGGATCCTGACGTTGTTGGAAAAGGTCCATGGATGTCAATGCCCCATTAGTAGAAGGGCCAAGGGCTACCAATTACTGAAAGTTTTTCTATTGGTTGATGAGGAATATTGCTATGTTCCTGACCTTTTTGGCATTTTTATACCAAATCTTTAACATCTTATACTGCAGTAGGCCAAAAGAATCCTTTTCTAAATGCTTTCTTGGTGATCATTCTTGCTCTCTCGTGGCTGTCGGATAGTCCTTCATGGATCTTGAGCAAAACTAATAGACCATATTCTCTGCTGATACATTTAAGCTATGGTTGGATGTAGGATCTCCTATATAACCATCCATCAAGTATGTTGTACCTTGCTAATCTCTACACTATCTTCTTGGCTTCAAGTTGATCTTTCAAAAGTGTATCTTGATCAAGGTAGTAGAAAATATGTGTTATCCATGTTTCTCCAATGTCAAATGGTAGTGCTTCTTGTTCGTCCATAGTTGGTGTTGCTATTTCTTCTAGAGGGATGAGTTGGGAGAAGTGTTATTCGCCTGCCACTGCTGCTTTTGCTAAAATATCTGCTTATTGATTCTCCTTCCTTGGTGTTTGGAGAATGTTCACATCTCCACTGTTTGTTTGGATTTGTTCTAACCTGCTTTGGATTTATAGCTCATATTTGCTCAAGTTCTAATCTTTTACTTAGTAGTTTCCCTACAATTGATTAACAACTAATTATGAGTCATAGTAAATTTTGACCTTTTGGGTCCTTACCTCTCTGATGATTCGTAATGCCATGAGGATAGCTTCGTATTCAGCTATATTATTCATTGCTCAGAATGTAAGCTTTGCTGCATATTTGAACTTTACTTTATGAGTATTTGTGCCTTCAGTGCTGTCTTTGGCACGTATTTGATGTTGTACACTCCGAGGATGATAGACCATGTTGCTACTTACCTGGACACCTCTGGCCTGTGTAAGATTTTCCACAGTGGGTAATTTGTTTAGACTTTAATGGTGTGGGCTTCGAAGTAAGGCTTCAGTTTAGTTACTTGGATAATTTAGTTTGAATCCTTTTAGTACTTGGCTAGTATAATATATTGGCCTTTTCTTGCCTTTTTCCTCTCTCACGAGAACTAAGCTGACAATCTCTTTAGTCATTGTTAGATAGAGAAACAATACCTACTCAGTTTAACAAATCAAGTAATGGAGGTGATGATAGAAATTGTTTCAAATGATTAAAAGCTCCCTGACATTCTTCTACCCATTTGAAGTTATTTCTTACTCTTAAAGCTCGAAAAAAGGGCAAGCATTTATGAGCTGAGCAACTCATGAATCTTCCAAGAGCTGTAATCTGTCCATTAAGCTGCTGCACTTCTTTTATATTTGTCACACCTTACCCCTCTGTAAGGCATAACATAATCCCGTAGAATACCTAATGAACTACTGCACTTCACTTATCGATAACTCATTAAGTACCCTATAAGGGATTTTAAAATAATTTTCTTATTTTTGATAAGTGGTGAGCATTTTCTAATAGGTATTTAAAACATTTAATTAACATTAAAACTAGTTAATATTTTTGGTCCATTTTATTTCTCCGTAAATTTTATAAAAATTTTGCCAAAGTTCCGTTTGTATTTTGAGAAAACAGTTCTTCAAATACCTGAAAAAAGCACTTCCAAAAATTTCCTCAACCACTACTTCAATCTCAACAATTTCTCAAATCTCAAAATTCAACAGTCTACATTTCTCAATTTCTAAAATTCAATCATCAGTAAAATAATATCTATCAATCTCATTCAAATTAAAATAAAACATTTTCATTCATTAAAGACAACAAACTCTCTCTCTCTCTCTCTCTCTATATATATATATATATATATATATATATATATATATATATATATATATATCATACCAAAATCTACAGTATGAAAATTCCACTAAATTTTATTACAACTTTATACGAACTTTGTACAAACTGCTCAAGACCGATTTACATGTCCATACATTTATGTGCAATACATACATCAAAATAAATATTTATTGGCAGGGCATAAATTATACCCTATAACTTCAAGCTGATAAATCCTCAATCCTCAGCAGCTCAGTCTG
This sequence comes from Hevea brasiliensis, assembly GCF_030052815.1. Lineage (NCBI taxonomy): Eukaryota > Viridiplantae > Streptophyta > Magnoliopsida > Malpighiales > Euphorbiaceae > Hevea > Hevea brasiliensis. Next base: position 105,254,625 of record NC_079497.1, read on the forward strand.
CTGCTCCTCTAGTCTCTATATCTGTGACAGTAATAAAAGCTATCACTGAGTACTAGGACTCAGTGGTGCACAACATACTAAAATAATTTTTATGCAGAACTTAAATCACATTTATTCAAAAATTTGACTGAACATGATAATTAAATACAAATCATGCATTATGAGATTTTAATCCCAAATAATTTCATTTTGAAGTATCAAATCACATTTCATAAAACCCACAGTTAGTTCATGCCATTCGAAACAAATAGAATCTCAATAGCCAGAGGCTAAAGAGAAATCACATCACAAGGCTAGCTAGCTCAAATATATGGATATCCATTCACATCCTCTTCTACTGGCACACCTCAACACTTCTCCAAAGAAGGAATCAAAATTCGAAACTAATTACCCCCACTAGTCGTGCTAGTGAGGTGTTCAAATATATGGTCATGACACTGTGGTTTCAAAACTTATCTTAACAATTTGCTAAACATTGTCATGTCAAATATACACAATAACTTTCAACAATTTAAATCAAAACATCATAGATAATGTCACAAATAAACTCTCACAATTCAAAGCAAAAGTAAAATATATATTTCATTCACTTTATCAATAAATTTTAAAGCATAGTGATGTTGTGCACAAACCTCAAGCGAGTCGCCTCTTGGCCTTGACTCGGTTCCTCGGGTTCTTTCCCGGTGTTCTTTTCAACTGAAACACACAATTTTACAGTGTTTCAGCACTATAACTTAGCATAAATCCAAAAATAAATTTAACTTCACTTTTACCTAGCTCTAACGTGTTAAACTCGACGTTCCTTAAATTTTTGTGTTTCGGGTTACTATTCACTATACTATTCAAGTCAAATTGTTGACTTTGTAAGACTTAATAGGTATGGGAATTCCAACTTCACCCACATACCACATTTTGGTCACTAAATTTGTTGGTTTTGGTTGTTTATTCAAATTCTAAGTCTTTTAGGTAAATTTGATAATTTTAAGTTTTGGAGTCTAAGGTTGCACTATTCCATTGGTCACTTTTCTGTTAGAATTTGACAAAACTTCCTTCATAGAAAATGTTTCCTATTGTCTTAAGTTTATTATCCTTTTTGAATCACTCCAATTGGAGTTTTGTAACTCAAGTTATAGCCATTTGAACCATGGCTGCCAGATTGGACACAACCCAAAATTCTGGGCAATTTTTTTGGTGCTGGCAGTTTTGGGTCACCAACTTGGGATGGCCAAATGACTTGGTTAATTTTGGTTTGTGTTCTTCATGAAATTTTTAGGTCTATATCTTATCTAACCACTGGTAAAATTTCAGGTTATTTAGACCTGCCTAGCTTAAGTTATGGCCAAATGAACAAACACTGTTCATTTGGTCAGTTTGTACAGGGCAACCTGCAATTTTCTAACTTTGGTTAATTTGTTCACTAGGTTTTAGTCACTTTTTGGGCATGCTTCCTAAATGAAAATTGTGTCATTTAGTGTCTATTTTCATTCTCAATTGGTCCCATACCAATTGGACTTGTAAAATTTTATTTTTGGTCCTTCAAAGTTGACTTGGTCATGCTACCAGCAGTACGACCACACTCCCTTTGAATTTGGTCTTAACTCCAACCATTCCAACACAACTCATTTGGTCACTAATGACCATTTTTCACTTCACATTAGGTCAAAGACATCATTTACCACTTTCTCCAAATTTTTATCTCTAAACCCTAAGTCCAAAACCCTAGTTCACAATTTCTTTGCATTTAACCAAATCTAAACATTTCAATCTCACTACCACATTCACATAAGCTTGCCTAACATATTAAATTCAATCAAAACACATGCTTTTCATCACAAACCCTAGCTGCTAGAATTTTCATCTAGTCCTCCAACAATTAATTTCTTTTCATTTTAAGCATATTTTCATGTTCTTCATGCTATAAATACTTAAATTAACTATAATTTCCAAGTTTAGCTACTAACCTTGAATGCAGAATTTTCAATCTCCCTTTTCTTAATTTTCTCCTTCTTTCTTTCCCTTGAATCTTCTTTTCTAGTTGCCCAAATAAACTTTAACCATGGTAAGAAAATTTTCTATGGTGGGATTTTGTAGTCTTCAAGCTCAAAGATGAGCTTCAATGGTGGTTTTTGGTGAGGAAGGGAGGAAAGAGATGGGTCACGTTTTTTTGAAGAAGAAGATGACTTTATTTTTTTTCTTTTCTTTTCTTTTCTTTTATGTCTTAGGAAGACCAAAAATTCCAATTAATTAAATATATTAATTATTATTTTTATGGCATCATGCATGATGTTATCACCTTTTTAACTTTTTTATTTTTTTTTCCTATTTATTTTTCTATTGGTTCTTTAATTTAATTCTCGATTCCGAAATTTTCTTTTCTCCGATTTTATTTGACAGTTAGGTCAGGAGTTAGCTGTCGGGGTCAATTGACCAAATTGCTCCTCGCCTGTTCATCCCGGTTTGTAAATATTCCAATATTTCTTCCGGCGCATTGACCTAATTATTTGACTGGCTTAACAGTTTTTTTTTCGTGATTTTCTCTTTTCCACTGTGTTTGTAATGGTCCTAAGGATCGCAGCGTCACATTTTACGGTTTGAAATTTGAGTTTAAATCGACTTCGCAGTCGTTTCCGAAGAAGGTCACCCATCGCTGTGACTCTCGGCTCGTTTAACTTCTTATGTTCTATTTTTCTTATTTATACTTAACTAATTGGACATTACTAATTATTTGTGTTTATGGCTTATCTAGTTGGCTTAAGTGTGATTCTAATCCCCTTAATTGTCCGGACCGACACCGGTCACCGGAACAGTGAAATATAACAGGCTATGCAATTAGGGGTGTTACAATATTGCTAAAAGGTTGCATGTTTAGGATTACTCAAATTTTTTCAGGATTTGCCTCTATCCCTCATTCAGATATCATTATGTAATAGTTAGGCTCCAACCGCTAGAGAAATTGTTCGCTTTAGCCATAAGCCTCACGGTTTTATCCCATAAGTGGAATGGAGAACTTCCCAGGAGGTCACTCATCCTAGGAGTTCTCTCAAGCGAGCACGCTTAACCCTGGAGTTCTTCTAACTCTCCAGGCCATTTCACCAAAAGGCGCCTCTAGTGATTAGTTTTCCTATTTTATATATCATTACCTTCCCCTCCCATTCCGATGTGGGACGAGTTTCCCATCTTTCAAGGAGCTTTTCGCCTCATCTATCATAAGTGAAACAACCAGTCACTAGCTCACCCCCTTAAGACTTGAGTGTCCTTACTCGACGCACCATACTGAGGGAGCTTCTGGCTCTGATACCAATTGTAATGGCTAGGCTCCAACCACTAGAGGAATTATTCGCTTTGGCCATAAGTGTCACGGTTTTATCCTATAGGTGGAATGGAGAACTTCCCAGGAGGTCACCCATCCTATAATTTTTCTCAAGTGAGCACGCTTAACCCTAGAATTCTTCCAACTCTCCAGGCCATTCCACCAAAAGGCGCCTCTAGTGATTAGAGCCTGACCGTTACACATGAAACTAAGGAACTTGCCTACTTTTACTCCAAAGGTACACTTGTCTGAGTTCAACTTCATTCCTGCTTTGTCTAATACATCAAATGCCTTGGCTATGTCTTTGGCATGATCTTCTAGTCTTCTTAATTTTATAATCATGTCGTCGATGTATACTTTGACTTTTCGGCCTTATGTATACTTCAACTTTTTGGCCTTACATATACTTTGACTTTTCTTCCTTTTTATTCTCTAAACATTTAGTCTACCAGTTTTTTGTATGTGGCCTCAGCATTTTTGAGACCGAATAACATGGCTCTATAGCAAAACACTCCTAAATCTATCATAAAAGCAGCATTCTCTTCATATTCTGAATCTATCCTTATTTAGTGGTATCCTAATACAACATTGACTAACGACATGATTGCATACCTGGCTATTGCATCCACCAACTTATCGATGTTCAACAATAGATAATGATCCTTTGGACATGCTTTATTGAGGTCTGTGTAGTCAATGCACATTCGCCATTTTCTGTTTGCCTTTTTTACTAAAACAATGTTGGCTACCTAGTTTGGATATTTAACTTCTCGAATTAAACCAACATCAAGTAATTTTTTTCACTTCACTTTCAATTACCTATTGGCACTCTGGTGTGAATCGCCTCTTCTTTAGTTGAATTGGTATTACTTCTAGATTGATGCTCAGTTTATGGGTAATTATTGTCGGGTCTATTCCCTGTATGTCCTCTGCTTTTCATGCAAATGTAGCAATTCTGTATTTTAATTTTTGGATTACTATTTCTCTGCTCAGTCTTCTAAGTGTAGTACCGAGATGAATTTTCTTCCTTTCTTCTAACTCCTCCTCTGTCGCTTTATCAACTAGTTCAGGCGAGATCTGACTCTCTGATTTCTCTAGTAGCTCAATCAGTAAAGTGACTTCTGTGACCACCTTTGTTGATTTCTTATAGCACTATTGTGCTGACTTTTGGCTTCCTTATACCATTGCTATTTCTCTAGGAGCAGGAAATTTCATACTCAATCATTGCATGTTGATCATTATACCATTGTCATTTAAGATGGGTCAACCAAGGATAATTTTGTATGATAAGGGAATATCAACCACCGCAAATTCTGTGTAAATCTCCTTCTTGTATCCTTCATTGCTTAGGACCCGCCAAATTAATGATTCCAATAACTGGGACTGTCTTGTCGCCTAGGATGACTAGAGGGTGCATGACTTTGGCTAGGTTTTCTGACTTATGCCAGAGTTTCTCCTAGACTTTTTTTTTGTTTTTAAGTTCACCGAGATGCCTATGTCGATTAGCACCTATCGTACTGTGTACTTGTTCATCTGCACAGACACAACCAAAGGGTTAGAATGTGGTTATTTTCCCTATTGTCATTAAGATTGATGGTGATTATCTCCTTGCTTAATTCATTTTTGTCGACCAAAAAGATTGTCCAGCCTCTTGTATTGCTCAACTTGGCTGACCTTTTATTGCCTGTTTTACCTGTGTTTGGTTCACCTGCGATTACATTGATTACCTTGATCAGAGTCTCATCTTTTTCTATGATGATATCCTTGCTTCTGGAGGTGGACGCTTTTCTTTCATCCTGACTTTCTCTTGTAAATCTCCTAAGCCAATCGTCTCTAATTAATCATTCTATCTCATCTTTAAGTTGTCTGCATTTATTGGCATGATCTTCATGAAACTTACAGAACTTACTCTTGTCTCTCTTCCCTGATGTATTAGGATTGAGCTTCTTTGGCCATTTGACCTACTCGTCGTTCTTCTGTATCCACATCAGAACTTTCGATCTTGCTTTATTCAATGGTTTCTATTTATGGTACCTCTCTTTACTTTGCTTGGGATTTCTATTTGAGCTATACATCCTTTGATCCGAGCAATAATTTTTCCTGTTTTGTCTTCTATCATTATTTTTCCTAGATTTACTTTCTTCTCTTAAAGCCTAACGCTCATCATCCAACCTGATGTATTTTTTAGCCCTCTCCATTAGTCAATAGTAGTCCATTGCCAAGTTTTTTTTTTTACTTTTTTATTATAGAGTCAGAGAACTTAACATTTATCACCCCCTTTTTCAAAGCTTCACATGCAGTCTTGTGGTTCAAATTTTCAACTTGTATTACCTCAGCATTGAACCGAGCAATATACTCCCTGAAGGACTCTCCCTCCAACTATTTTATTTTCTAAAGATTCAAAGATAGCTTTTTCGGCGGGATGCAGGAAATGAGTTTATTCTTGGACTCAGTGATGAATTGATGAAAATTTTAAATCCATTTGAGTCTGAGGCGCTGATACCATTTCTGGGCTAGCCTAGTCAGTGTCATTAGAAATACCGAGCACAGGTGATAATTGTTCACATTTTATAGCATCATTGTTATTCAGAAATTTGCACGTGACTTCTCGGGTCTGTTGTTCCAACATATTTGTCCAGTGCAGATAATTTGAATTTTGATGGGAATTGTTTGGCCATGATCGGTTCAGACAGTGGAGACTTATCTCTAATATAAAAATTTTCTTCTTTTGCCTATTTCTGGTACCTCTACACTAGTTTCACCAATCCCTAATTTACCTTTAGCCGAGGCAACTCATCTGGCTGCTCCTCTTGCTTGCTCGCTATGATTTGTTTAGTTTTTTTCATTGATTTGTTTATTAACTAAGCAATTTCCTGCTTGGTCTATTTGGATCGGGCTGGATCTATTTCTCCAAAAGGTGTCCTTAAGACTAGTCCAGCTTCTGGGGCAGGTGTCCCTGGTGGAGCGCTGGTCCTTGGGATCAATCCCTTGAGGAAAGCAATTTGTGTTTCCATTTTCTGGATGCATTGAAAAACCTATTCTGGCATCATGCCTTAAAATGGCCTCTGTTAATCTGTCATGATAGTGCTGTGTAATGGATTCTGACCGCCAGTGGAGATAGTGGGCGTGGTCAAATTCTTGGTTATTGCCACCACCGGTGGTTCCCTTCCTAGTGCGGGAGTGATGGAGATAATGTTTTTGTTAGGAGTCCTCAGATCTACAACCATTGAAATAGCAAAAATAACAAAAGATAAAAATTAGTTAGGATTGGAGATCAAAACTCACTGGTGCACAGAAAATAAAAACAGAGAAAAAATGATTTTAGATGTGGGTTGTCAGTCGGTAATCTGAGCTCCCCATAAACGGCACCACTGATGCTGTCGTGAGCTTCAAGTGTCCAGTCCTAATGCCACGTAGATCTATAATAAAGAAAATACAAGGTCAGTGGCTTCTTAGCAAGCCACTCTGATGCTCAAGTAAGAGAATTGGATGTCAAAGAATGAAGAAGAACCATAATTGGTTTGAGAATGATGAGTATGCATACCTTGTTTTTGGTCTTTCTCTGATATTTATAGGCTCTTAGAGAAAATAGTAGTTGCTTTGATTGCGAAGGTAATCTTGCCATCTCGAGATTACCTCCTAAAAATTCGGCTTTCCTATCTCTATTGGTGCTTTTGCTCGGTATAGGCTTTGCTCAACTTATTGGGCGGGCGACGTCATTCTTATCCGACCTAGGCTTAGACCAGTTTATGAAGATGGTTCGAAATTGCTAGGCTTTTAACTCATTCTTGACTTTCTAGATGAGTGTTTGTTATTTTGATTGCCACCTTGGATTCTTTTAACTTTTTTGACTTTATTTTGCTCAGCTAGCATCAGTTACTCTTGTTTGTACTTGAATAACAATGTGATCCCTTACCTATTTTTGGTTTAAACAATGTCCTTTTGCTTATTAATCTGCCTTCTCTGCATGTTAGTGCTTTTGTTGTGGTAGTTTATGGATTTTGTTATACTACCTGAGGGCAGTAAGGTGTTCTTAAAATAATCTCATAAACTTAAAAGTAAAGTGGTTATTCCTTATTATCTCATTGTTCTTCAACTCAGCATGGGACACACATGGAGAAAGATCGATATAGATTTAGATGATGACTTGTCAGGGTTATTAGGTGAATGGATAGCAACTTATGGCTTAGAGTATGAAGATTCATAGTTGGTAACCCTATTTGGAAGATTGAGATTTTGCTTTGGAGTTCTGCTTCCTTTTAACTTCTTTTTTTGTCTTTCTTTGTTCAAAATTGTTAAGGTGCGGTTAGTAAGGACTTTTTACGCACTGTGAAAATGTTTATTTAGAATTATAGTTTTATTGGAGCCTAGGATTAGTGGAATTCCGGTAAGCAATATAATTATGAAAATTGGTCTTCCCTTTTTCTCATAAGGTTGAGTCTACAAGATTCTCAAATGATATTTGGGTATTGTGGCAAAATAGGTGGTTTATGGTTTTTATTGAGAATCATAAATAGTCCATTCATATATGTGTGTCTTTAATTTGAGTAAGATGTTAATGAAATTCACTGCAGTATATGGTCATCCTATTCTAAGCAAATGAACATCTTTACTGAGGAGAGGTTTTTATAATACGTATATTGAAGACTTAATGTTGTGGGTGCTTGTAGGGGATTTTAATGCCATCATTCTTTTATGAGGAAAGGAGGTTCATAAAATAGAACTAGTGTTTGCAAATATTTTCAATCATTGATTTAATCTTCTAATCTCAACGATTTGGACTTCAAAGGTCCTAATTTTATGTGGCGTAGAGGTGGCTTACAAGAGTAGTTAGAAAGAGATCTAAATAACACAACTTGGCATTTGAATTTCTCTAAAGCTTTGGTTATGCACCTGGCTAAGGTGAACTTTGATTATAGGCCCTTACTATTGTAGTTTTAGAATGTTGCGAGTATAGATACTCATGCTCATCCTTTCTGCTTCCTAGAAACCTAGCTAGTTCATGGTGATTTCAAGCATTTTGTGCAACGGTCTTGGATGACTAGTACTTCTTTTATGAATATGAATTCCTTTGGTCCTTTGGAGGGATATTCTACAACCAAAGGAATGTGGTGGTTTGGGTTTGTGAAATATGAATCATTGACCATGCCTTTCGAGTATTTTATCAAAACAAGACAATTGAAAAAAGTATTTACCAAAATGGGATAATTTAAAAACTATTTATCAAAAAGTGACGTGAATTTTGCTTACTAGGAGGAGAGAGGTAAATTTGCATGAATATGCAAACTCATTTGAAAAGAGTCATATACTTAGACTATATTTTAAGTAGAGTCTGCCTACTTTTATAGCCATTTTTTGACTTTTCTTCTCATGAATTTTATTTTTATAAATTTTTACATTTACTCCCTACATTAAAATGAGTCTGCTTACCTCTCTCTTCCCAATTAACAAAATTTACCTCACTTTAGTAAATAGTTTTAGAGTTACCCATTTTGACAAATACATTTTTCAATTGACTTGTTTTGGTAAAATGCCATGCTTTTCTCTTAAAAGGGAAGCTCTATTGATTCAAGTTTTACAGTAATAAAGCAAACTTGGTGATGAGTCAGTGTCGCATTAACTATGTAGTAGTCGAGCTCCAACCACTAGAGGAATTGTCTGCTTTGGCCATAAGTCCTCACGGTTTTGTCCCATAGGTGGAATGAAAAACTTCCTAAGAGGTCACCCATCCTAGGATTTCTCTCAAGCGAACACGCTTAACCCTGGAGTTCTTCCAATTCTCCAGGTCATTCCACCAAAAGGCGCCTCTAATGATTAGTTCCCCCATTTTATATATCATTACTTTTTGAACCCAAGACCATCTCTGTGCTTTTCCGATGTGGGATTTGCCTAAGGGACCTTTCTCCTCCCCTTTCAGGACTTAGCGTCCTCGCTGAGGTTTGCCCCACCATTGCCCAAAAGAACACTTGAGCGGCTCTAATACCAATTGTAACGGTCGGGCTCCAACCACTAAAAGAATTGTCCGCTTTGGCCATAAATCCTCACGGTTTTGTCCCATAGGTAGCACTAATGCACTGGATCCCATCAAAACTCTGAAGTTAAACGTGCTTGGGTGATAGCAGTATTAAGATGGGTGACCTAAAGGTCCCTTAAGCAAATCCCACATCAGCAAAGCACGGAGATGGTCTTGGGTTCAAAAAGTAATGATATATAAAATGGTGGAACTAATCACTAGAGGCGCCTTTTAGTAGAATGGCCTGGAGAGTTGGAAGAACTTCAGGGTTAAGCGTGCTCGCTTGAAAGAAATCCTAGGATGGGTAACCTCTTGGGAAGTTCTCCATTCCACCTATGAGACAAAACTTTGAGGCTTATGGCCAAAGCGGACAATTCCTCTAGTGGCTGGAGCCCGATCGTTACAATTGGTATCAGAGCTGCTCACGTGTCCTCTTGGGTGATGGTGGGGTAAACCTCAGCGAGGACGCTAAGTCCCGAAAGAGGGGGAGAAAGGTCCCTTAGGCAAATCCCACATCGGTAAAGCACGGAGATAGTCTTGAGTTCAAAAAGTAATGATATATAAAATGGTGAAAATAATCACTAGAGGTGCCTTTTGGTGGAATAGCCTGAAGAGTTAGAAGAACTCCAGGGTTAAGTGTGCTCACTTGAGAGAGATCCTAGGATGGGTGACTTTCTGGGAAATTCTCCATTCCACCTATGGGACAAAACCGTGAGGCTTATGGCCAAAGCAGACAATTCCTCTAGTGGTTAGAGCCCGACCATTACAAACTAAGTAATGAGAAAGAATCCTTAGCTTAGAGGGGCATTCATAGAGTGTGGAATTTTTAGTGAAGGGGTCTAGTGTGATCGATTAGCAATGGAGGTCGAGCTAGATATTAGATGGATGTTTGGGTGTCTGGAGAGGACATTTTAAATGCCACTCATGCACATTTTTTAGTTTATAAAGTTATATCATGATTTTTTGGTATAAATTATAAATATTTTATGACTATGTTATTAATTGAATGTTTTTTTTATAATAATAATAATAATAATATAAAAATAATAATTATTTGTTTTAACAAAATATAAAATCTTTATCATTGAATAACCTACTCCACAACTAGTCACATCATTTGACATAAACTTGAGACTGAACAAATATTTGGACGTTAAAAGGCGGAGAACAGAGAGCAATACATAAATTCCTCAAATAAATTGGCAAAACATAGGCATAAAGTAGAGGGGGAAAGGCAAAATCATTTATTAGAAAATCGGACCACAAAAGATTTTCCCCAAACCCCAAAATCCCCATGATGAAGACTAGAAGAGTATCCATTGTGTGAGCAAAGTCAGCGTGCCAAGCACATGATCGCGACCCATTTGTCCATTTGAAGATAATTTTTTATTTCCTAACAAATAATACCCATACATTATTTCTCTTTTAAATTTTAATATGACCCATTTTTCATAGTATTTTTTAAGGGGTTGGAGTTAGGAAATTTGACATTTATGTGTCATTGAAAGATAAAGGCCTATTAAGTAGGGACAAGTGTCTAATAAATAGTTGAGGGTCCACTAAAAGAGGTCATTTTCCAACCTTCTCAAGTTGGGCAATAGACAGTGTGCGTGTATGGTTTATATGCAAATAAGAAACTTGTTAAAATTATTATGATTTTAACAAGCATTTATTTTCGTCACTGAGCCGTATTCGTGTGTGTCTATCTCTAGACAAGAAAAAGGCGTGATGTTGAGTGAAAATAAAAAGCGAGGTTGAGTGTCTCGATGTAGCCTTAATTGAGGTTCGCAAGTGGGTCAGGCATGCCTAGAGGCTGGTCCTTCGAGATCTCACATCAGTTATAAATAGCGTGCGTGTGTGGCTTATATAGAAACAAAAACCTTGTTAAAATTGTCATGATTTTAAAAAGTATCCATTTCTGTCACTAAACCATATGTGTGTCTATCTCTAAAAAAAAAAAAAAGTTTGGTAATGGTAGTGAACTACACTTTCTAGAACCAGAAGGTGATATGGAAGCAAGCAGAGGCAGATAAATTAGCTGCCCATAAATGGTCATTTTGTGTGGCAAATGGATAGTTATCTCATCATTTTTCTTAAAAGAGGTGTATATCGCGATTACTGGACTAATTAGCACCTAACCTCTTAGAATAGCTTGAAATTTTCAAAATGCACAGTAAAACATGGCATTTCCCAAACTTGAACTTGAAATATTATCATTTCAAGACCTCAGTGTGTTAACCATTCAACTAGCATCTCATCAAATGCTACCAATGAATTCTTCTTGCATTATTTTTCAAAGCCAAACATGGCTTGAAAAAGTGTGTGAAATTGTGAAGCTATCCATAGGTTATTGTTCAATGAAAATTTTTCTTTCAAAAGAAAATATTTTAACTTTATTGATTAGGTTTGTATTGGAGTTCAAATTTGATATTTCATAATCTTGAAGATGAATGTAATATTAACTAGTCAGATTTTATAGATAAATATGTCCTGATTTTAAAATCTAATCAAAACTGATTACAATTCTCTATAATGGTCAGTGAATGAATAGTTTAGTAATTGAATATCTAAATTTTCTTAACAGAATATTTAGTTCATAATATAAGAAAAGAATATAAAGATTCAAATCTTCATTTTTCTTTTTAAATAATTTTATATATAAAGTATTACGATTTCTTCTTTTTTTTCTTAAAGGAAAGGATATAAAAGGACAGAAAATGAGCTTAACAAGCAAAACACATTTCATTTTGAAGAATCAAGATGCAGAAGGAACAAGTCTGATGATTATGAAGCATCAAAGCATTGAATATTAACGAAAGCTTATGTACTAGGTGATAGCAACAACAATATATGTATATGATTTAAAATATCATTTAGAAATATGCACGTGTCGAATTCCCATATCAGAAAAAAATGGGATAAGTGATAACAACAATAATAATATATGTATATAATGTATATTCTCATTGCTTTTTTTTGAATTAGATGTAGTGTCAAATTCATCGATATCATCTTTCACGAGAAGTATTAAAAAAGGATTCTCCCCCCAGTGCCTTTAGCTTACTCCATCTCTAACATATTAGAATGTTAGTTCTCTTCAATCTCTATGAATAAGGATTAGGAATATATCTTAGTTGGAAAATAGCTAATATACAGCATCTAAATTTGAGAATCTGAGAAAGAAACGAAGCTACATATGAAAAAAAGAATATACTAAGTCTTGATCAACTAATGTCTCATATGAAAAACAACATTATCAAAAGAGAAATTATTATACTTTCACACATGAAAGAAGCAATTTCTTGGAGAGAAGCTAAAATTGAAATTTTTTTCTTGCGGACAACATTTGAGAATGATTAAGTAGTGTGACATTAGATGAGAAGCCCACACCGTGACATGGGAGTCTGGGGCAATGTCAATCGCTAGAGGGGGGCTCAGGACGAGTTTCCCAAACAGTAAAAGACAGTATATAATAAAGTGGGCTCCACCTCTTATCATTTCTCCAGTTTCCCAAAATGCCCTCGAGACTAAATTATATGCGGGAATGGTAACCAAGCGAGGATCGCTTCCCATCCTCAACTTAACGGAAATTTCTTGGCCAAAGAGCGAGGCAAGGCAGGATATGGAATATCAGGATCCTCAAAAATTTCTTCTTCGCCATTGATAGCGACCCAAACAAGGATAAAAGGAACCACTTGTTGTAGCGAAAAGCAGAGCTGGATGATGTTGGGTCCACATGGGGAAATGCAGAAGACAAGTGCAGTCAAATCTATGGCCCGAAAATGACTCAACATTGCCACTAAAGGCCACAGGCCGATTGGTTCTTGACGTAATACATCAAGTGGTTAAAAATTTCCCATCATCATCAGGACTTTGGACCCCCACCTCAGAAATCTGAAATCAGTGGGCCCCATGAGCTTTTATGATGTTCTCATTTAAGGCCCAAAAAGGCAAAGCTGTTGTCAAGCCGCCTACAGTATGTCGGGTCTGCCCAGCTGTCGGGCATGTACGACATTTGTAGCATTGGGAGATAAAGTGGGTGCAGTTTTTTTATAGCCTCTTCATTTTCCGGCCCAACTGTAATTTTAGGAACTTGTCAAACATTTTTGCTTTTTAGTTTTACCAAGCTCTCACTCTGTCTTCGTTGGCTTGTGAGTATGGCCTGGCTAGATCAGGCCCATGAAATTCGATCCACATCACCCAATTGGGCCATGATCAATCCTGGTATATACCGGAAACAATTGCCTGATAACTGGAGCTGCACCCCAGAGTTGTTGAACCCGAGCTTGAATTTGAGCTTGTTCAGCAAACAAGAGTTAGAGGGTGCTACTCTGAAGACTGACCCGTATGTTCAAGTGCAAGCAGGTAGGGAAAAGAAAGGAAATGAAGATAACAATGGAAAAGAAAATCAAGTATATACCAAGCTTGATCAGCTTAAATTTCTTCTCAGAATTAAGATTTCTGAAAACTTCAGTGACAATAAGATGCTTTTGTTGCATAAACCTGAATTTTGAAATAGAACATATAGATTGCAGATACAATCAGGCAAGTTTAGAAAGCTTAAACAAAACACTACCATATTCACGGTGGACTTTTATAATTATTTCTTGGCTTATTGGCCAAATAAATATAAACCTCTACGTTTGTACTCTATACTCTGTAGTTTACGTGTTTTATTAAAAGAGACTTAATGTTTTTTTTTTTTTTGGCATATAAGGGCTTAAGGTTTAATCCCGTTAGCACTTAAGGAATAAAGTGACTAACAGTGTTAGATTTTTAACTAATATGATAGGTATGCGCTGATGCGTGGCACTGACGTGATATGCTATCAATGCCACATCGCAATGCCACGTTAGCGATAAGTTAGTGCCACGTCAATGATAATAATAATAATAATAATAATATTATTATTATTATTATTATTATTATTATTATTTTTTTTTTTTTTTTTTGAGACCTAAGTGCAAAATATTAAAAATATATGACTCTTAAGTGCCAAAAAATAGAAAGCTCGGGCCTTAAATGTTAAAAGTTTAAAAATACATGATACTTAAATGTATTTTACTTTTAATTTATAAATAAGTATTTATATTTTGGTAAATAAGTACATAAATATTATAATTATTATAATCTATTTGTTCTTGTCTCTCCCTCTCACTCTGTTTCTCTCTGTTCATGTCTTTCATCATTTCTCTTACTATTTGGGTCTCTCTCCCTTTATCCATTTCTTTCTTTCTCTCTCTTTCTATATGGGTCTCTCTCCATCCCTCTCTCCCTCCCTCCATTTCTGTCTCCCTCTATCTATCTCTTTCACCCTTTCTCTCTTACTATTTTGGTTTCTCTCCATCTTTGTCTCCCTTGAGATAGAGGTAAATGAATTAGAAATAATTATGATATTTAAAGATTGATTTGTAAATCAAAGCGTAAAGTATACTTAAGTATCATATAATTTTGACCTTTAGCATTCAGGGTTCGAGCTTTTCTTTTTTTGGCACTTAAGGGACATGTTATTTTAGCTTTTAACACTTAAAAGGACATGTTTTTTTAACCTTTCGTACTTAGGTCCCAAAATAAATAATAATAATAATAAAATTGCTGACGTGGCGCTGACTTATTGCTGACGTGGCATTGATGGCATGTCACATCAATGTCACGTTTTGCCACCTCATCGCATGTCAGCACATACTTGCTATATCAGCAAAAATCTAACACCGTTAGTTATTTTATCCCTTAAGTGCTAATAGTGTCAAGCCATGGGCTTTCTGTGCAAAAAAGAAAATCTCAAGCCTCTTTTAATAAAATGCGTAAACTACATGATACTTAAGTGTATTTTTTTCTTTTAATTAATATATGTTAATACATTGTAAGTTACCTTATAATAATAACTATTTATTAATAAGGCAATTATTAAATAATTTATAATTTATATATAATAGAAAAGTTACGTAATAACACTATAAAAGAAAATATCATGGGAATTGCCGTGCTAATGCACATGACTATTAAGAAATTTAATTTATATATATATATATATTTATTTATTTTTAATATATAAAAATAATGTAATATTTAAATGTTTTATTAATTATTTTAAATTTTATTTTTATTATTTTTACTTCTCAAACTTTTTAATAAAAATTTCATTATAGAAATAATTAAAATCTATCTATATATAATATAAATATAAATATATGTAATTAATATATATATAAGTTATCTTATAATAATTACTACTTATTGGAGTATTAATAGAGTAACTATTAAATAATTTATAATTTACATATAATGGATAATACCACATATTAACCACATTGTAATATTATAAAAGAAAATATTACATATTCTCTTAGGAGTACCTCTATATATATATATATATATATATATATATATATATATATATATATATATATATATATATATATATATATATATTCATGTTGTATTTAATAGCTATTTAAATATAACAAAATTTTACTATTTATCTTATGAGATTTTTAAAAATTGATTTTTTTTCTTGTAAAATAATTAATTATGAAAATTTTATTAACTTAAAGAAAAATAAAATTTTTTTATATAAAAAAACAGATAATATTTTTTAAAACTCTAATAAATGAATTATATATGTCACAAAAACATGTTACTCATTCTATGAAATACTAAAATAATTAAAATAATATTAATATTACATATATTCATACACTTCATATAAAAAAAATCATTTTTTGAAATTAATGCTATAATGAATGTGTAACTCGTTGTTATAATTTTTTTTAATAAAATTTGATAGATATAATATATTTATTAAATTTTCTAAAAAATATTATATGTTATTTTACATGAGCAAACTTTCCTTTTTTTTTTCTTTTAAGTTAATAAAATTTTAGTATTTAATTAATTTACGGAACAATTGATAAAAATTTCATGAGATCAATTATAAAATTTTCTAAAATTATTTTATTTTTTATAATAAAATAATTTTATTTTATAATAAAATCAAATAATTATAGGATATATTTGATATTAATAATTATTTATTAATAAAATAATTTTATTAATAAATATTCATTAATTGATTTGATTATAAAGAAGAGAAAGGAAAAGAAGTAAATAGTAATTTTATTTTTTTAAAAGGGTGGGTAAAAATATAATTTCATTATTTATTTTTAATATAAAAATTTAAAAATTTTTGGAAAATAAAATTAAAATTCGAAAATCTTTTAATAACAAATTAAAAGCGAGGAAAAAAAATAAAATAATCTCAAAATTGATGGAGTTGCATAAAAATGATCCACGAACCAGGTATGCTGCAAGCTGAAGCTCCAAGTTCACCGGCAGAGATCAAAAAGCAACTGAAAAGTGCTGTGCTTATTTAACAATCTAAACCAAAATGGAAAACATTGAATCTCATTTTCCGTGGCTTCTCTGATAAAGTTAATTATTTTTTTGGGGGGCCAAAGCAGGTATAATTCTTTGCTTAAGAGGCCCTTCTTTTCTCTCCATTTCTAGATTCTACGCGTAGCAGCCTTTTTGTTTCTTGATTTCACGTGCTTGTCTTTCTGGGTTCCTAAAATTATTTGAAATTGTTCTTAAATAAAACCAAAAGTGTTTCTTCTTCTTCTTGTGTTGTTTTGTTGCCAATTCTAGAGGTTCTCTGCCTTTATCCTTTACATTTCTATATTAACTTCTTCAATCTTGCTAACTTTCTTTTCATGTACATTTGTAGTTATATTGCTTTTAGATGGCAATTGAATTTCGGGAAACTTGCATATATGTATTCTTGATTCTTTTTCTTTGTAATGTGGTCAACTGGTCATTAGGTTGCTGTATACATGATTGAAAATCCAGTTAGCATCTCTCTTTTCCTTTTTCTTGAAGTTTTCCTTTTTTTCTGTGTGGTAGTTTTATCTGTTATGTTAGCCAAATCATTTATTGACATTGAAATCTTAGATCCTGAAATTTGAGGAAAAGAGTTGTGATGAATTTTGATGCATTTGTTGAAGACAACTAGAGATTTGATGACTCTTTTTGATATTTTAATTATGATGAAGATTTTGTATGGCACTGTTCTCCACTTTCTGCTGTGAATTCTTATTATCATTTATCATTCTTCTTGATACAAGAATTTTTGAAACATGAATGATAGCTTGCTTATTGTCAAGGAAGTGTATATTATGATAAATTCATGAATCGTCAAAAGGCATTGACAATTGTATCAAAGATCATAATAGAATCTCATAGATAAAAATCCAAATTGTTCTGATGCCAGAGCATGCTAGGATTTTTGGTTTGAATTATATAGGTGTCATTAAGATTCTTTGTTATACTTATTTTTTGTGTAGCATTTATTACTTGAAAATGCAAGGATGATTCAAGTTTAGGAATGCTAATGGTAATTATATGTCGCTGAACAACAGTTTAGAATGCTAATCCTATAATATTATTGGATTAGTATATCATCATTCTTTTATGAAGTTGACTTCCAGGCAGTTTATGATCATAATATCAAATTTTTTTTCTTTGATTTAGAAGAAAGCTGAAGGAATGTGAGAATCACACCTCCCATTTGTTACGTAAGCCTAATAGCTTCTGTGACTAACAATTATGAAGTTCTGTAAGATAGTGAAAACCCCTCTGCTTGGGGATTCAGCAGATTCCTAACCTGGTTGTTAAAATGATAAAACTGGTTTTCTAATTTGACTTGACTCTGAGAAAGTATGATTATTGTGAGATTTGTGTTAAAGAACAAAGATACTGTGACTATGAGTTCTTTGACTAGTTACCTCGTGCTTTGAATTTACTAATCCCTGCTTATATATCCTTCACTGCAATCCAAATGACGTTAACTGTAGGATCTCCTTCCTATTTGATCACTGCCTTGAACTAATATCTTCCTTAGGATCTCCTTATATATATGGTTGTATTTTTTAAGGGCTTTCTACTTAATTTTTTTTTCAAACTTAACTAAAATGTCTCACATTGAGCTTCTGCCTCAGGCTATGCCAGGATGATATAATTTGCTCTCCCATCAGCACAGGTGTAAGAAATGCTGTCTACCTGAGTGAGTGTGTTCAACATATGGGCAGCACTATTTTGAATTTGTTGTCCAGAGGACAATCCAGTTGTTTCAGTTTGTGCCCTGGAAATTCTAGAGAAAATTATGCTCACTTATCTGTCTCAAAGAAATTAACTAGTCCATCTATTAGTAGCTTTCACACATTGCATAGGAGCTGTTTTAGGCCAGGCTCATCCAAGCAGAGTGGCAATTGCCAGTCATTTACAGTGAAAGGTTTATTTAATGCTAGAGGTCCTTTGAAGAGACACTTCAATATTTCACTGACATATCAAACTTTCAACTTGAGGTTTTCATTGTCAAAACGAGAAACACACTCCAAAATAAAGGGTAATGTGGGATCTATATCATGGTTGCAAGAATATGCCTCAGCAGGCTTAATTTTTGGTCCCTTGATTTGTTTTTCAAGTTTTGAGTCAACACATGCTGAAGCAGCTGCGGAGAAGAAGGATGAAGAGGATGATTCTGATTTATCATATGTTAAATTCTCGCATGGGAAGAAAGTCTATACTGATTATTCCATTACTGGTGAGCACCAACATGTCCTGATATTTACAGTTAGTTAATGATGCACCTAATATTTACTTGTTTCTGTTCTTGATACTCAATTTTGTTACTTGTTTTCATGTGTCAGTATTTGTCCTTTGCAGGAATACCAGGAGATGGAAGGTGTATGTTCCGCTCTGTGGCCCATGGGGCTTGTTTACGAGCCAGAAAACCAGCCCCAAGTGAAAGTCTTCAGAGAGAATTAGCTGATGACTTGCGGACTAGAGTATCTTACTAATGCCTTTTTCATAATTTTGAATCTGAAATTTGGTTTCTGTGAAAAATATGGTTCATGGCGTGCAACTTGCAAGATTGCCATCCATTGCCTTCTGTTGCGTTTGCTTTTGTATTGTATCATTAATTTTGTGTCTCTCTCTCCCACCACTTCTTTTGGAATGCTTCTTTCAGGTAGAACTTTTAAGCAGTGAAAATGATGACTCTGTATAGACCTAGATTGACTCATATATTACAGGCAGTTGCCTAATGATATGTTCAAATGTAGAAGGCAGGCTCCAGTTGTTTGCATTAATTTTTCATCAAAAGGACTTATGATTATTGTTGGTTTGTTAAATTTGTCAGGTTGCTGATGAGTTTATCAAGAGGAGGCAAGAGACAGAATGGTAAGAAACTTTAGTTGTAGAACCATTTTAGCGGCTCCCCAAACTGTTAACCAATGTGGCAATGTACATCTTACACAATCAATTTAAATAATAATAATAATAATAAAATGAGAATGAAAGAAGACTTTGTATTCATCTAGGCAATTCTTGAATACTGGTTTGATGGTTTCTTGTCAAGCATGTACTCGGAATTTCAAGAACTCATATAATAGTTTTCCAGGACATACACATGGTGGCATATATATACTGTTGAAATTTTACTCATAAATTGTACTTAACCACATTGATAGGTTTGTAGAAGGTGATTTTAACACCTATGTGGCACATATGAGGAAGCCACACATATGGGGGGGTGAACCTGAGTTGTTCATGGCTTCACATGTTCTCAAGTAAAACTCTCTCTCTCTCTCTCTCTCTCTCTCGAAATGTTGCCTGCTAACTGGATACTCTTGGATAAAGAATGTGCATATGCAACAATGTATTTGATTTTCATTCTTAGGGGAAAAAATGTATGGAGGACATTATATTGATAGAAGCCTCCTGATAACTGCAGGATGGCAATCACTGTTTACATGTATGAACAGAAAGATGGTGGCCTTATAACTGTCGCCGAGTATGGTCAAGAATATGGCAATGACAATCCAATTCGAGTTCTGTATCATGGTTTTGGTCATTATGATGCATTACAGATTCCTGGAAGTAAAGGTGGGAAATCAAAACTCTAATTATTTTTTGATTTGAAAGGAGAGTGCTAATATTTGTATCAAGAAACATACTGTGAAAATATTCATATACTGCCTAGGTAGAGGAAACTATCATTGTTAATATTCATATATTGCCTAGGTAGAGGAGCTACCATTTTATGCTGCTTTATATTTTCACCCTGAATGCAGAAGTGTCTGTTTATTATATACAACGATTTTATTATAATCATTTATTGTAGTAAAATTGATATGAGATCCACCATAATGAAATCGTTTCGTTGCTGTCAGACATTGATGTGGTGGGATGTTGCTGCCTCATCCTTGTCTGCACTAGTCACTACCACCAACGGTCCATGACATGAAAAGAGCACATATGGGGAGGGTGAGCTCATGTTACCACCCGTAAAACAAAAGCAACCAAGACCCACTTTCATTGACTTTTGGGTATAGAAGGTTGAGATTTTTAAATGTGGTAAGCGATATTAAGGATTGGTCTTAATGAGAAAAGGACAAAGAAAAACCTAGAAAAATCACATATAAGGATAGAAGTAATTCCCAAGGACAAAGAAGAAGACAATTACGAAGAAAAAAAATATTAAAGTGAGGTGGCTACCGCCAGTGAAAGGCACCGATGGCAGCCTTGAAAAATATATGTATGGAAGAAAATAATTAAATTGAATTTTTATATAATTATATAATTTTTTACTTAAATTTTATTTCTTTAAAATAGATTTTTTTAAATTAAAAAAAATTACTTAATAAAAAAAAAGAAATAGTATAAATGCTGTTACGTTAAATTATAATTTAATTTTTAAAATTTAATAAAATTTATATATTAATTTTTGTATTTTTAAGATTCACTTATTTACTCGATAATATTTTAATAAGCTTATATATTTACCCTTACCTAAATGTATATAGACAGAAAAATGTTCATATTAATTTTTTATTTTTTATTAATTACAAAATAAAATAATATAAAAATAAATTGTTTAATTAAAATTTTTTAATTCAAATATATAATATACCTAGAATATTGATTAAATAAAATGATAATATTATAATTAAAATAATAAATATTATAAAATATAAAGACTATTTTATAATAAAATTTATATTAAAAATTATAATATTATTTTGGTATAATTAATAATAAATTGGACGTATAATTAGACAGAGAAACTAATTTATATTTTTTTATATGTTAAGGGCTAAATAGATGGTTTTAAAATTACATGAATTACTCTATAAATTTTAATAAATTTTAAAGATTAAATTATAATTTATTTTAATTTTTTTTAATGATATATTGATAATTTCCCTTCTTTGCTAATGGAGTTTAAAGCCCCAATGTATTTTTTTTGTCACAAACTTAATTTCAATACCCTACTTGATAAATGCACCAGACCACATTATAGTAATTTAATTTCCCCTTAGAAGAACATAACCATCTCTCTTATATTATGTATGGCTATGAGGTAAAGATGGAAGGGGAAGAGAATGGAACATTTTTAAAGGAGGTAAAGAGAGAGGAGGAGAAATTATTCAAACTTATTCTCCTTGTTTAAATTTTACAATAATTTAATTTAATTAATTTCTTTTTAGTTAATTCTCATGAATGAAATAATTTAATTTTTTTAATTTAAAAAATTTTCATTTTGAAATAAATAGAAATTAACCATGATTTTATGAGAATTTAATTAATTTTTTTTCTTATAAATAATTTATTCCAAAGGAAGTTATTGGGTTTAATAAGTTAGCAATAAATTTAATAAAAAGAAAAGAAAATTTATGTTATGTTTGAATGAGGGAAAGAAAAAAGAAACTATTTCCTTAGAAAATAATATCGACTATCTCACAATTTACGGTTTGCAGACGTGTCAGATATAGAGTATATTATTTAATTTGTGCTTTGATTTCTAGAATCAAACGATTGTAAAAACTAACTCTATTATACGCAGTTTTGTCAATTTCACAAGTAATTAAATGAAAAATGAATTATTTGATTATTTGAACAGTAAATACAAAGTTTTGAAAAAATAAATTTAAATATAATAATTGGAAAATTAAGGACAGATAAAGTAAAGATAAAGACTGTTGGAATTTGATTTTTGTTTGTTAAATTGATATTTATTTAATAATCATTTTAGGTCATTAATTAATCAAATTAATAAATAAAATTAATTATTTAGTGCAAACTGAAACTTTTTAATTGTAAAAGACTAAAATTTAATTAATGACAAAAAAAAAATATACTATTATTATTAAGAAAAATAAAATGATGATAGTAAAATAATTTTCTACCCTAATATTTTTTTTTCAAAATTAACATAAAGGGTATTAAGATAAACATTACCAAAGCCAAACATTCTTCAAATTTTTTTAATCTCTTATTTTTCTTAATTTCTTATTAATCAATATAGATAGATGCTTTTCTAAATTGTCCATTTATACAAATCTACTTAGAGATCAGCATGAGTTTTTGTCTAAATTCAAACATTCCAAGATTCTAACTTACTACAAATTTCAAATGTCAAATAATGGTAGGTAAATCACAAGTTGTAGTAAGTCCCATTATTCCATCTCTCATGCCCTCTTTTGATCATAAGACTTTATTTATTTTTAGCAAAGTGCTAATCCACATTAATTAAATTTTTAATTAAGCTTAAGCATTTATTCCCCTAACACTATGTTTGGATGGGTGGAAAAGGGAGAGAAAGGAAAATAAGTAAGAAAAAATAACTTTAAAAAGGCTTTTTTATTGTTTGGATAAGAGAAGGAAAATAAAGAAGGAAAAATTTTTTTTAGTTATTTTTTCACTAAATTAGAAAAAAAATAAAAATTAAAAAAAAAAAATTTTAGCGCTAACTCTTTCTCTTTTACTTTTTTTTTCACTCATATAAATATAAAATATAAAATATAAAATAAAAAAAAATATATTTTTTTTCCCTTAAAATTTATGCAAATATAGTGTAAAAGGCAATAAGCAGAAATGATTTGGAGGATTCCCGTGGGTTTATTTTGAGCCTTCACCGGCTGCTGAGTAAAATGACTAAACTGTCCTTGTTGGTGGAAATTGTAAAAGTAAAGCTCATAAGCATGTCTGCACTGCACCTGCATGTTGTCCTGTGCTTAATGATATCCTGGCACAAAAGACAAGTAAATAACAAATTTACATGGCCACTGAGTGAACGTTTGATACGATGAAAAATATTTTTTGAAAATATATTAATAAAAAATATTAAAATTAAATTTAATATATTTTAATTATAAAAATATTAAAATAATAAAATAATTATTTTTTAAATTCTTTTAATAATATTTAAAATATTTAAAACGTATTTTAAACCAGTTTTACTTTTTTTATTTTATATTATTTTTTTAAAGGGACGTAAATAATCGACTTAATTATTATTTAATTATATTATAAAATAAATATTTAACTATAAATTTAAAAAATTAGTGAATCTAAAATTACAATTAACTATAGGCAAATAAACTAATTTTTTTATTGTTTTAAGAATTATATAAATATGTCAATTGAATTTTTTTTATTACGTAATTATAAATTTAAATTTTATATACATGTTATTTTTAATAATTTTAAAATAAAAATAATTATATTAATATTTAATAATTTAATATAATAATAATAATTAAATCTTAATTTCAAATTAATAAAAATGAAATGAAATCTTTTTTTTATCATTTAGCTTTACTAAAAAGCAACTTCAAAAATTATAAATCTTTTTAAACCACTTATCTTTCATATTATTTTAAATTTCTTCTTTTTTTTATTTTTTTTATTAATTTATTTTATTTTTTTATATTAAGATATTTAATGCTCTATGTTAAATATAACCAAACAATCATATTGGCTCACTCTTTTTTTTTTCAATATATACTATATATATTTTTTGATGAGTATGGACATTTTAAATATTATTAAATTTAATAATTAAATATTTATTTTAAATATAGATAGTTGAATCTTAAATTTTATTTTTTGAAAAATTTTTTAAGACAGAAAAAATTATATGAATGTTGATTAGTGGAAAATTTTCTAAGAAGTTATTTAATACAAATTTTCTAAGAAAATAGGGAAATTATTAAAGAAAAACAGTCAATATCAAGAAATACAATAGAATAATTGCAAAATTATAATTTCATGATGGGTTTATCTATATTTATTTACCATGTTGCCACCCACCATCTTTCTCACATAATCATTGTTATAATTACAAAAAAATGAATTAATCAACCCTTTTTCTTTCTTATTAGTGCATGAAAGGATTATTTTCTTTCACTTAATTTCACAAATGGGTTTCCTTGCTAATTCCCCATGACTTTTCCCTCAAAAATTAAAAGGCATCATCATCAATTTGCCACCACTTATCAATTTGTAATCATACTCCATCCAACTAACACATGCCACCACTCAATCTTCTTTTGAACTATTTGCCTCATTTGGACTATCAATTTTTTTTTTTTTTGGTTTCTCTTGATAGATGATTCAATTGCTTGTACAAATTAAGGAAATAGAATTACACTTATAAATTTAATTTTTTTTAAATGACTAATTTCTTAAATCTAGAGATGTTTAGCTTAACTTTAATTTAAAATATAATTTTTAATTTATAAATTAATTTAAAAATATATAATTAATTATTTAATAAATTTTTTTAAAAATTTAATTAAAAAATTATAAAATATTTATGATACACATAAAATAATCCTTTCTCTTTTATAAAAAGATACTTTTTTTTTATAAAAAGATATATATATTTTTATAATATAAAAAATAAATCACAAGTAATAGTGAATGATAATGCAATTATATTGATATGCTTAATAATTTTTATTTTAAATAATTAAAATTTATTTTTAAATATTTAGATAGACTATAAATAAAAATCTTATTTTTTTAAAAGTTTTTTATTATTTTAATTTGTCTTTATCCAATAAAAATTAAATTTAATTTTATACGAAAAAAAAAAATCTAAAGGAGGCTAGTATGCCATGATAAGAATTCAAATTTACAGTCACAGTGTTCCACGTTGCTCGCCACCTCGATATCCCCAAAAACAAAGTTCAAACTTCAAACCAGAAATCAGAAACCTGCCCTTCTCTTCACCTCCTCTTCTCCTTCTTCACTTCGTCTTCTTCGCCCTTAGCCAATATACCAGTCAATTCTCTGCAACTCCTCGTTGCATTCTTCCATTCTCTCAAATGATCAAACACTGACTTTGATTTTTCCCCATCAAAATCTTTCAAAGAGCCACCATAATTACAACAGAAAATGCTGCTCGACTCGTTTCCAATAATCACTACATTTCTTGTTCTTCTCCTTTCTCCACTCTCTGTCTCTCTTACCATAGATGGCCTCGCCCTCTTGGCTCTCAAAGCTGCAATCACTACCGACCCTACTCAAGTTCTTGCTTCTTGGTCCGATTCTGATCCAACTCCATGCCACTGGCACGGAATTACTTGCATTAATCACCGAGTCACATCTCTCATTCTCCCAAACAGAAGCTTTACTGGTTATCTTCCCTCCGAACTCGGTCTCCTTGACTCGTTAACTCGACTTACTCTCTCTTACAATAACTTCTCCAAGCCCATCCCTTCCAATCTCTTCAATGCCACCAGTCTACGCTCTCTTGATTTGTCTCATAACTCTCTCTCCGGTTCCGTCTCACCCCAGATAAAATCCTTAAAGGCTCTAACCCACTTGGATTTATCTTCAAATTTCCTTAATGGGTCTCTTCCTGAATTTCTCGCTGAGCTGAAAAACCTCTCCGGAACTCTTAATTTGTCTTATAACGCATTTTCCGGTAGGATTCCGGAATCATACGGAAAATTTCCGGTGATGGTCAGTTTGGATTTGAGGCACAATAATCTTAGCGGAAAAGTACCTCAGGAGGGGTCATTGGTAAACCAGGGTCCTACTGCATTTGCAGGAAACCCCAGTCTTTGTGGGTTTCCATTGCAGACTCCATGTCCAGAGGCTTTCAACATTACGACCAGCGGAAACCCAGAAAATCCTGAAAACCCTAGGGATGCTAACCACGATTTTGTTGCTGAAACCGAAGATAAACGGAAAGCGAGAAATAGGACGGTGGCAGTTCCTTTAATTTCGGGTGTTTCATTGGTGATCGGTGCCGTCTCGGTCTCGGTGTGGCTATTCCGGAGGAAATGGGGTTCTGCTGCGGAGAAGGGCAAGATGGGAGGGGAGAATGACATGGGTAACACCAGTGATTTGAACGAGGACGGGCAGAAGGGTAGATTCGTAGTGATCGACGAGGGGTTTAATATGGAATTAGAAGATTTGTTGAGGGCATCGGCGTACGTGGTGGGGAAAAGCCGTAGTGGGATAGTGTACAAGGTGGCGGTGGGCGGGAGAGGATCTGGTACGGTGGTGCCTTCCGTAGTTGCTGTAAGGAGGTTGAACGAAGGTGATGCCACGTGGAGGTTCAAGGAGTTTGAGTCCGAGGTGGAGGCAATTGGGAGGGTCCACCATCCTAACATCGTGCGGTTGAAAGCATATTACTATGCCAATGATGAGAAGTTGCTGATCTCCGATTTCATACGCAATGGGAGCTTATACACAGCGCTGCATGGTAATATTACTTCGACCTTTGTTTACTTGCTGGATAGAAATAAGGTTAATAATGTCAACAAGTTTAATAGACGTGCCCTCGTACGGATATGAGATTGAATTTAATAAATATTAAATTAAATATTTATCTATAAATTTATGTGTTGGTTATATATGTTTTAATTAATTTACATAAATATTAATATATTAAACTCATTCTCTTTCGAAGTTATTATTCTCTTTCGAAATAAAAGATGATGCTTTGTTGCTTGATCATATGTGTTAGAATTTGTTTGCATCTTTGTTTTAGATTTTTTTTTGGGAGAATTATTTTAGGATCCTTAAGTTTTCTCATTATTTCTTAGTTGATTTTTGAATTTTAATAATTATATTAATTAGTCTCTAACTTTTTATTTTGTCTACTAAATAGTCCTTTATTCTAATTTTAAAAATTATTATCACTCGTTAATTGTGAAAAGGCTAAATTACCCTTATTCAAATAGCTAATAAATTGTCCTTTAGTCTGCTAAATAGCTTATTACCCTTAGCAAATAAAATAGCTAAGTTTTAAGGGTCTTATATTTTCACTAACATGATTTATCTATGATAAAGATTTGTTTAAGACGGTGTTTGTTTTAACTTATGAGTTGGTAAAGCTCAAAAAATAAATTTACCCATTTGTTTATAATATTTTTTAAACTTATAAGTTGAGCTTATATGCTAAAAGAAATAAGCTGGGATAGATCAACTTTTTATTTTGATGCTTATAAATGAGTTTGACTAAGTGTTTGACCATACTACTCTCATTTAATTTTAAAATTTTACTACATATCTTATTTAATATTCTTTTAGTAATCTTAACAATAAATGTGCTTATAAGTTAATTTTTGTTAAATCAAATACTTATGAACACTGTAACTAAACATGTAATTTTTTAAAATTTTAAATGCTTATATGATTGAATTAGCTCATAACTAATTTTTGTAAGCTAAACTAAGTACCTAAGTTGTAAGGTTCAAATTAGGTTTTTAAAGCTAATTATGAGTTGCCACAATTCCAAGTTTGTCATAAACCTGATTTCACTAGAGATCTTTTGGTTGGGAGGGAGTGGACTAGGCATGGAAAGAATGATGATTGTGAATTCTTGAAACTTGTCGATTGTAATTTTGATTTTTGAAATTCTTGAAACTTGTTGGTTTGCAGTTGATTTTGATTCATTATTTTTTGGGGTTGTTGATTTTGCTCTTGTTGAGTTGGAGAGAGAGAGAGAGAGAGAGAGAGAGAGAGAGAAATGGGGAGAGGGAGGGAGATAGATGCAGGGGAGAGAAGAGAGAGAAATGAGGTAGGGGATGTAAGTGCTATGTAAGACGGGAGTATAGTTGGATTGCATTTGGACAGAATGATTATTTAGTAGACAGAATAGCATAGAAAGTTATGGACTAATGTCAATGTCAAAATTCAAGGGCCAACTAACAAATAATATAAAAATTTGAGGACTTCAAATTAATTCACCTAATTTTTTAGAGCAAATGATACGTTTAGGCTTTGCATTGGGAGCGAGTGGAATCATGGAGGGGACTAATTTAACTTTGGCCAATTCATCATTATTCACTACCATTTCTTTTCCTTTTTAATCAGTTCTTTAGTTGATTATGACTCTTGGAAATTTATTTAGGCCAATCTGAATGTAAGTTTTGTCTTCGTTAGGTACTCTCGTCTTCTTCACCCAGTAATAGGTTCTGATGCATGTGTGTTGCCTTTCCCCTTGTTTTCTTCCCTAATGTGAGATTTAGTCTTTGTCCTGCATAGATTTATTGTTTCAACTTTCATCGTGGGAGAATGTTCACTAGTTTCTGAACTCATAATAAAGAACCGAGGTGGTCCGCTCTTGCCCACTGATTGCTCTTTGAAAAATAAATACTGAGACCTAATCCACAGTGAATGCCAAAAAACTGTGTTATACTTGATGTTGACAAGAAAAATGGACCACTTGGCAGAATATTGATGCTTCACATGCATTTGTTTTTACCGTTTTCCCTGTGAACTCTTTTGATATTTTTTTCTGGTCTGTCAGATAACAATTTCAATGCTGCTTTTCTTCTGTGATGTTATAATCATTGCAGGAGGACCTTCAAATACATTGCCACCACTATCGTGGGCAGCAAGGTTGAAAATTGCTCAAGGAACTGCAAGGGGTCTAATGTATATTCATGAATACAGCCCTAGAAAATATGTTCATGGAAACTTAAAATCCACAAAAATCCTTCTCGATGATGAGCTCCAGCCTTATATCTCGAGTTTTGGACTCGCCCGTCTTGTCCCCAGTACCTCCAAGTTTACAACTTCAACATCCAAAAAGCAAAATTTGAATCAAGCCATTATATCCTCTACAATTGGCTCAAGGGTTTCAGCGCCCTCTAATTTTTACTTGGCACCTGAGGCTCGAGCATTTGGCACCAAGTTCAGTCAGAAAGGTGATGTGTACTCTTTTGGAATCATCCTGATGGAACTTTTAACTGGTAGGCTACCTGATGCAGGACCAGAAAATGATGAGAAAGGACTAGAAAGTCTCGTGAGGAAGGTGTTTCGAGAAGAACGCCTGTTATCTGAGATTATAGACCCAGCATTATTGAGTGAGGTTTATGCAAAGAAACAGGTTATTTCAGTGTTTCATATTGCACTCAATTGTACTGAACTCGACCCTGAAGTTCGTCCCAGGATGAAAACCGTGTCTCAGAGTCTCGATCGCATCAAATTGCAATGAAAAATGAAAGGATGATTCATGTAAAGTTTTGTATGCAGTTGCTCATGACTTCTGATGCAGTTGGATTTTTTTTTTTCATCAGAATCATTGTACGAGTTTGTTCGGATGCATCTGTAAGTTCCAATTTTATCATTTGTTCCTGTGGGGACTTCTTAGGGACTAGATGTATGTCTTGTTAGATTAAGTATTTGTAATGTATTCTCAATGTGTTGATGCCTTATTTACAACTTTTATCTAGGTAATCATCACACTAGATCAATTTAATTTTATAAATATTTTTATAAAATAATATTGAATTTTTTTTTATAAAATTTATTAATTTAAAAATTATTATGCTTTAATTTTTTTTATAAAATTTATTATATTTCATTATAATTTTATAAAAGTTACTATAATTAAAAATTTAAAGTTTTTCATTCTTTTTCTACTAATAATCATTAGTTAGATAATTTTATTTGTAAAATAATTAAATTTTAATTTTTAGTCATAATAATATTTATGAAATTTCAATAAATTTTATTAAAAATATTAAAGTTTAATGACTTTTATGAAACGCTCATAAGAATGAGTTGAGTGATTGCATGTGTGATATTTCTTTGCTTAGATATATATATATATATATATATATATATTTTTTTTTTTTTCTTTTAAAATTTAATGGGTATTGATTTTATCGTTTTTTTTTATTATAATAATAAATAATTTTAAAATAAGTAGATAAGGAGATTACTTTTCCACGTTAACATTGTAAATAAATAGAGACGGTAACATGATATAAGGAAATTATATATATATAACTATCAATTTATATAATACTTATTAGCTATTTTAGGTATAATCTACTTCATGAAATTTGCAATATCAAAAATGGCATGAGACCAAGAAAAATAATTTGGACCAACTATTTTAGAAGATGAGATTTGGGCCTAGCCTCTCAAATTACTCAGGCTTGGGTTCAGCATTACAAGCAAAAGCAAAATTATACCTAATATGCGGAAAGGCCTTATATATGACTTAAAAAAAAAAATCATATGCAGATTGTCTAATTAATATTACAATTTAGAAAGTATTTAGTCATTATATAATAAAATAGCAAGATGTTGATTTTAACACTTCGTTTGAAGTAGGTACGATAAAGTAAAGTTTTATAAAATAAAATTTATCAAACTAAAATTTTTTTATAATATATATATATATATATATATATATATATATATATATATATATATATATATATATATATATAACAGAAAAATATTTTTAAAAATCTGTCATATAATATTTTTTTATATGAAATTGCTATGTAATATTTTTTATTATATTATTATGTGATTTTTTCTATTAAATTTTTTCTATTTTTAAGGAACTCACATGTGATATTTTATTTCATAATATTGTTAGATAACTTTTTTTTTTATTAAAATTTTTTATTTTTAATTAATTAATTATTTAATTACTTTAAATTATAATTAAGTAATTAATTCCCAACTCTCTTAATACTATAATAAGTAGTTATTATTATAAGATAAATTATAATATATTAACATATATTTATTTATTTATACTTATTATATATAGAGAGATATTTTAAATATTTTTATTACAAGATTTTTATTAAAAAATTTAGAGGTAAAAATAATAAAATATATAATAATTAATAAAAATTTAAAATATTATATTATTTTTAAATATTAAAATTAAAAGATATATAAATTAAAACTATCAATAGTTACATATATTAGCACATATTTTTAATATTTTAGAAGAAAGAAGTTTTTTTTTTTTTTAAATAATTAGAGATTTTTAAGGGAAAATTTTATTAACTATTAATTTAGTAAGTTGGAAAAAGAAGATCTTAAGAAATTTTTGAAAAATATCAAAAATTATATTTAAAAAAAAAAATTGTTCCAGAAGTTTCTAAACGTTAAAACCTATCGACACTTAAAAAAATCTCTTTCGGCTAAGGCTAAGATGTGGAAAGGCCATCTTATATGTGCAAACAATTTTTTATTAAGGGCTTGGGGCAGTGAATTAATGGATATCAATGATTAGCCCTTAAATTTTTCATGTTTTGTCTATTAATTCAAATTTTTATTATGAACTATTTAAGTCCTCAAATTTTTTTGATTTAAGTACATTTAGAATTTAATATTAAAAAAAATTATGAGAAATTAATTCATTTAAATTGTATTTGAATCCCTTTTGTTTAACTGAAGTTCATTAGAATTGAAAAATAAAATTGAAATTAAATTTAACTGAAATTGAATTAAAATTAAAAAAATAAAATCATATTAAATTACAATCAAAATTAAAAAAATAGAAATTAAAATTAAATTGAACTGAAATTAAAAATCAAAATTAGTTAGCAAAATCAAACCGAAAATGAATAAAAATCTACAAACACTTGAATTTTACTCAAATTACATAATCTAATTTAACATTTGAAATTTGTGAGGGTTAGGCTTTATATTCAAATTAGAGATTATTATGGCAATGAGAGAATCAAAACGGGATGACAAAAGTTTTAGGATCTGATCTGATTTATCTTAAATCTGATTAACTATTTTAACTTTATCTTAATCTCAATTTGTGTCGGGCGAGAATGAAAAACTTTTTCTCTACTTTGAATCTCCGTAACTCACTATGCATAATAACATATTATTATTTTTATTAAAAATAATTTATTTCTTTATATTTATATATTTAAATATGATAACTTTAGAAAAAAATATAAATATATTATTAAAATAATGTTTAAAACTTATATTTCAATTTATTTTATTTTTTAATAAATAAAATTATATTATATATTAATAAATTAAAATAAAATAAATAAAAAAACACTCCCACGGAAAATTTCGCCTTAATTTGCTCCTTGATGGAAAAGCCCCAACTCAACTTTGAGTTTCTTTGAAATGGGATGAGAGGAGTCATTCCCACCTCAAATTTGCACTTGCACCACACAACACACTCCCTATAGATCTTTGCTTGAATTAAAGGCCTTTCTCCTTACCATTTTTTTTTTAATGATAAAAAGCCAAAAAAGGGCATTGAGTTTACAAAAGATGAATATAAAAATAGGAGCACAACCATTGAAGCAATAGCCACCTCACGTGCCATTGTTTCCCTCCACACCCTCTGTTTAAAGCTTTCAATGTGAAGCCTTTTGTCTTGTTTTTTTCGCTATTATTTTTATTTTGACTTTGTTGGTTTACATGTGAGGATGCTTGTGTTCATTCAACTTTATATCATGGATTTTTGTTTTCTTCTTTTAAGAATGACCATGTGTTTAGATTCAGTCATGATTTAACCAACATTAGAAACATAAACAACATCTCATTAAAATGTAGGAAATTATAGAGAGGTATGCATGACTTCTCCCTAGAAATCCCACTTTTTCTTTATTTTTCTTATTATTTTCCACCTTCTCTCTCTTTGCCCCCTTTATTTTTTTCCTTGGATGATTATCGGTAGGGGAGAGCAGTTTTCGGTTTAAATCGAAAAATCGAACCGAATCGATTGAATTCGGTTCAATCAGTTCGATTTTAAAATTCAATTGGTTCGGTTCGGTTTATAATTTTAATAATTTCATTTAATCGGTTCGGTTCGATTATTTTCATGAAAAAATTAAGAAAATCGAACCGAACCGAAATTATTAATATATATAGGAAATAAAAAAAAATCGAACTGAATTGAATCGAACCGAACCAAAATCAAAGAAAATCCAACCGAACCTTAAGATTTTTGAGTTTTGATTTCTAATTTTTTTTGTTTTTATGTTTTCATTATTTAGATTTAATGTTAAAAATATAAAATTTTATAAATTTTGATTTGATCGGTTTAAAATCGAACCAAACTGATATTTATCGGTTCGATTCGGTTCGATTTTTTCTTATCAATTGATTCGGTTTGGTTTTTAAAATTTTTTATTTTCGATTTTCAGTTTTATCGGTTTGGTTCGGTTCAGAACCGAACCGACCGTTTGCACAACCCTAATTATCGGTGAGTATTTTAACAAGTAGCATTTCTCCCTTTATTTTTATTTTTTTAAAAAATAATTTTCACATTTATATTCATTGCAAATTCCAAAAATATCTCTTTAAATTTATTATTATTGATATATCTTGAGTGAATAAATCCTTAAATATGTTCTTGTTAGTAAATCTTGAGTGTATAATTTTATTATATTTTTCTCTTTTAATGAAATTATTAATTATATATTTTATTGATAAGTTATTTTGTTTTTCAGAAAATAGTACTATATAAGATGCTGATGCTTTCTTTTATATATATTTAAATTTAGAGGCTATCTAATGACTTATAAAAAAATTATAGAGTTAAAAAGCAATGCACGCAAATCATCTATTAGCCAATTTTCATGCTCTACATTATTGGGTTTTCCAAATTTTTTTGTATTATTTTTATATAAATAATTAATTTTATTTATTCATAAAATATAATATGTTAAATTTTTAACTTCACTTTGTACTCTACTTTCAATTAGTGAAATTCTATCATAGTATTGTTAAATTTCCTTTAAACTTATGCCAAAATAAAAAGAATATATAAAAAAAATGCATAAAATTGTTTTTCTTTTTAGTTATGTTATACATATTTAAAAAAAAAAATATTTCATATTTAAATTAAAATTTTCCCCAATAAAAAAAAATCATTTTTACCTATAAAGATTAAATATTCGATCTCAATTAAGGTATAAGAGTATCGAAATACTCATACTAAATATCCATTAATATTAATTTAATTTTTTTTAAATAAAAAAATAAATAATTATTTAACAAAATAAAATGTAATTTATTGACATAATTATTTTGAAATGCAAATCTATCTTCATCAAAAGAATCATCAAACTTTGTTCAAGGTTCTATGCTTATTTGACATGGGAATAAATTGATTCATTTCAAGATTAGGAATTATTCTTAATAATGTCATCCTTTGAAAATTCTTTAGTTTGATAATAATATTAAAAAAAAAAAAAAACAGGTAAAGTTGTAAATATGAAGAAAGCAGAGGTATTAATGAAATGGAAAAGACGGCGCCCGTGATATCTCAATGGGGAAGATGAAAGCGACGGTGAGAATCGATTGCGGCACGAATCGGGTGCTAAAATGATCTAACGGTGATGTCAACTCATTTAACTGGCCAATAGTTTGCCTCTTCTATTTGTTGATTGTTATGCTTATCCCAGGCATCGATTCGGGAGGCACATCTGGGTCTGGGGGGATACTATTCCCGAGGTTTAACGCCGTCTAACATCATTTTGATTCTCCGTTTCAATCTGACCTCACATATATATTACTTTCCTTTTTTTTTTTGCTTCCTCTTTATTGTTTTTTAAATTATAAAATAATTTGTATACGCTAAAAATATATTAGAGTTGTCTCGTAATTTGCCCTTTTTACTAATATATTTGTATACGCATAAAAATAAAAATAAAAATATACTATGAAGCATTTTGAAATTTAGAAGTATTATAAAATTTTTAAAATAAAATTTAGAGTAAAAATATATATTTAATTATTAAAATAAATAAATTTAATAATTATTTACTCTTTTGCAAAACAACAAAGGGCATTTTCGTACAACAATGGAAAGACACAATACTTAGGTGGAGCGGGGAGAGGTCAGATTGATTGGTCTTTGTACTTTCTTGTTGGCAGTATCTTTGCACAAAAGAAAGAAGATCCATGTTTGCTTCTTTTCTCTCTCCTTACCATCTTTAAGCTTCAAGATCTTCCTTGCTTTCGGTGCTTTTAAAAGCAAATCTGACGTTCTTGTTTATCCTCTGCTGGTACTCTGTTTTCTCAAAATCACTTTGTTTTCTCAAAATCACTTCTTTTTCAATCTTTTCCATTGCTGCAATCTTTCTATGCAGAAGAACAAAGTCTCTAAGTTCCATTTATTTACGACTTTCAGTATCTTATTCCTTGGGTTTTCATTTTAGATTAATCTTTATATGCTTCCTCAAAAGTTCTTGAACTTTTTGTTGGGTTGCTTCCTCTTCAAGATCTTATCTTACTCTGCTTAAAAAATAAGCTGAAAGAAAAATTTTCTTCTATTGAGAAAGTGATGCAAATTATTCCCAGAATTTCCCAGGAAATAAATTGGTATTAAGGTTTGTGTAATAGTTCCCTAGCATCCAATCTTTTGATTTGAGCTTATGGTTTTAGAAAAGAAACAAAGTAAAACAGAGCAAAACAGAGCATTTTCTTCATGGATACGAGTAGCAATCATAGTTATCATCAACAGAACAACCAATCCTGTTCTGGGTTATTGCGGTTCCGCTCAGCTCCAAGCTCACTTCTTGCAAATTTCAATGACAATGGAGTTACCAATGATTCTGATTTGAGTTTCCAAGAACTCGAGGATAAATCTGCAGTGAGAGTGAGAGAGGCACGTCTCAATTATGCAAATTCGCCACAGTGTTACTCTGGTTTGCCTCCTCATTACCCAAGACAAAGTTCAGCCACCACTTCTACAGCTATGGATAGCTCTTATGGTTTGATTGGTTCAATGACAATGGGTCATCATGAGCAAGCCAAAATGGTTGATTCAAATCTTGCTAGACAAAATAGCTCCCCTGCTGGACTTTTTGGGAACCTCTTCGTTCAAAATGGTATTTTTTGTTGCTTTTATTTTTAAATGAATCCCTTTTAGCTCACTATGTGATATTTTTTAAAGTTTTATTATGCTTGAAAATTTTTTATCTCGTGGATACGTAGCATTGGTTATACTTTAAAATTTGCTTGTTTTCTTGTGATATGTGTGTGAGAGAAATTGTTCTGAGAAGCTCATTTCTTTAGAAAGTGGCATTGGTGATTCACTACATTCTTAAAATTTGAAAATTTGTTTTCTATGGATGTGTTTAAGCAATAGAACTAAGCAGTGAAAGATGAAGAAATTCAAGGGGAAAAAGAAAAATAAAAACTTTACTTTTAGAGATGTTTATGATGATTAGAACTGCAATGAATGGTGCAGAACTTTCAATCTAGGGAAATAAGATGTTTAAACAATACTATCAATTGAAAAGCTTCTGTTACACTTGATAAATCTTCAAAAATGTTCCTTTTCCTTTGACACCACAGCGTTGACAACATTAAAAAAAATGAGTAAGAAAATTTCAGAAATATAATAGCAGCTGCCTTATTAAAGATAAGAAGGTAGAAGGAAATATTGAAGATCTCTCAGTATATTGCAGGCTATGCCACCATGAAAGGTATGGGGAACTATGCTGGGGTGAAAGGTACTAATGGAGAAGCAAGTCTAAGACTGAAGAGCCAACTTAGCTTCCCAGCAAGAGTACCTTCTTCCTTGGGCATGTTGTTGCAGATATCAGAAATTGAGAGTGAAAGCATTGATGCAGCCAGCCTTGACAGTGGAAAGCTTGGAAATAGCAACTGTGACAGTCGATTTTATAACAGTACTGGGTACCCATATGGATCTTGGAATGATTTACATTTTCCAGAAAATTTTAATGGCATGAAAAGAGATCCGGATGATAATGGAAAGCTATTTTCTAACATTCAGGTACCAATTCGTACATTAGGTGTGAAGTTATCTATTTTGATTGTTCAAACTCTAATCTGAATGATTATATAAAATTAGAATGGAGAGCTTGGAAATGGCGTTCATGTATTATCAAACAACTTGAGTTTGCCAAAGGCAACAGTGGATATGGTTGCCGTGGAAAAGTTCCTCCATTTCCAAGATTCTGTTCCTTGCAAAATTAGGGCAAAGCGCGGATGTGCCACTCATCCACGAAGTATTGCAGAAAGAGTGAGTTTCTTTATCTTATATCATGTATGTTCTGTTTTGAAAATAGCATCTATCAATCAAACAATGAATGTCTGTAACATGTCACTGCAGTGATAGTCTTGGGCTTATGCTTAATCTGTGAACATCATTGGTTTTCAACTGTATAGTGCTGTAGTTTATATTGGTTGATCTAATGAGGTCAAGCGAGACTGTTAAGAGGCTACGTTCTGCAATTTTTTTTCTAGGTGAGAAGAACCCGGATCAGTGAAAGAATGAAGAAACTACAAGAGCTTGTTCCAAACATGGACAAGGTAGAATTTCTTCATACTTAACACTCTTAGCCTCAAAACCATCAGCTTTGAAAACTCATGATGTTTATTTTTCTTCTTGGCAGCAAGCAAACACGGCGGACATGTTAGATTTGGCTGTTGGGTACATCAAAGATCTTCAGAAGCAATACAAGGTATTGAAGAAAAGAAAAGAAAAATAGCAATATGGAAAAAATTTGTCTCCTTCTTCGCTCACGGTTCTTTGTTTTATGCAGACTCTCATTGACAACCGAGCGAACTGCAAGTGTTTGAGTAAGCATAAGCCAGTTCAAAGCCAAATTGTTTGACATGCTTGTGTACAGAAAATAAGGGATGCGGATAGGAACCAGTTCTTGTATGTCTTTTTCTGTGCAATGATCAAGTATATACAAGCAAGATATTTTCTTCTTTCCAATGGGCAAGCATAGCAAGTTGAGTAGAATTTTCACTGCAAAATTATGATACGGAAGCTAACAAAGCTTCCAATTACACAATACCTGAAATAAAGAGAGAAACTTACAGTACATGTCCTTTTAATGCATTAATTCCTTGTTATATTTATCTTGTGTAAGCTAGACACTTCAATCAAGGGCTTTCCTTTCACACGTCTGTAGTTCTTTAGAAGTAGTTCAGTCGTCTAATCTTGGTGATGCATGTCCGGTAGAGGTGAAATTCTTGGGATAAACTACTATTTAGCCTCTGCTTTAGAGCATATTTAACAATTTGGTTCTCCTATTTTCATAAATAGCCAAATTGGTGATGCTTATAGAAAATACGTTGCCAAGTTAATGTTACTATGTAGAGGTATAGTGTCGCAACACTTAAAAGTCTAAATTAAATTATTTGCGTCGCTAATAGCATGTTTTCTTGCAGTGAATTCTTCTGCTAATTGATTTTTGTTTTTTTCTCTCAATTTTCACTATTAGCGTAATGTGAAAAGTCAAAAATACCCTTTTCTTATTAACCCTAGTCTACTTGTCCACTTCTCCATTCCCCTCCCAGGCAACCATTTAGGAAACCCAGCTATTTATCTCTGGATTAAGAAGACTAATATCCTATGCTTGATTTTATCTTACTATTTATTTCTAGATTAAATTTCAATGATAATATTTCATTAAAAGTCTATAAAATTTTATTGAAAATTGGTTGCATCTCTTCTAAAAAATACTCAAAATAAAAATCTGAATACAATTCATGCACAAACGATTTATTAAAAATTAGACATTTAGCCGTGCGTTGTGCATGGTTTTTTAATTCTTTAAATTGTAATAATATAAAATTATGAAATATTACTTTATTTTTTTAAATAAATTATTTTTTAAATAAAATTTAGTCATTTAATTTATTGATTTTAAATTTCTATTCACATTTGAAATTTATAATAAATATAGATGTATATGTGTATAAAAATAAGGTAATAAAATCAAGATATCCAGTAATAGGGGAGTATCACACAGAGTATCACACAAATTCTAGTAACTATAATTAAAATTATATAGTGTTCATTGTTAATAAAATATATAATCAGAATGCAATACATGAAAAGTGGAAAAAATATATAAAAAAATGTGTTAAAATTTAAGAACATATCTTGAAAATATTTGTGAGAAATCTATCAATATAATGAATAGATGCAAACACACGAATGAAAAGCATCCAAATGATGCATTACCAAACTATAAATATCTTCATCAATTTTGAACTCTAATGGTGACTGCTCATCATGACCTTTGTTCACAATGATGGTCCCCTCATGAAACCCAAATTAGTGTGATTGATTTTTTTTTTTAATCGAATGGTTGATGAAATACAACCTAGAGTTAAAATAAGCTTTTTACTAAGCAGCCCAAAATCATCGAAAAAGAACAAGAAAATAAGGCCTCTAAAGCAGTTAGATTAACTTATCAAGGGACCCAAGGCCCATCACAAAACAAACCGTAACTACTATAGATAAGTAGGGAGATGTCGCCGTTGAAATAGTACTGCATGTTAATCTCCGCCCTTTGAAAGGCTAAGGAAAGATGGCCTTTAGAGAACCCAATAAACCTTGCAAGAATAAAAAAACATCAAATATCCAAAACAATAAAAGGGAACCTTGATCCATGAAGCTCAGAGACGGTCAGTGACCCATGAGAATGCTGAACAGCAGAGTTCACCAGGCATTCTCAATCTCTTGTAGCCTGTAAGGGTCAGCGACCAAAACAGAGTTGGCTGGCATGTAATACCAGAGATAACCATTCAAATGCTAAACTAGATTGCACCCTTTCTTAGAGTTGATATCCTAGAAAGAACCCAAGCACATATCACAGTTAAGAGTTCTTTAAAACTAAAACTAGCAAATCAACCATTATCTCTCACCATTCAAGCTCGATCTGCATGCAAAATTACCATCTTAAATCTATTTACAACCTTGCCTGGAGGTAGGAAGGGAGAGACTTACTCTCTAAGTAAGGGGGGAAGAAGGCCACCTCAAACCTAGAAGGGGCATAACAGTGGTGGAATTTGTGGTGGGGGGTGGGGTTGGGGTTGACAGGCAAGGGCCATTGCCCCCCCCCCCTAACTCAAAAAATTTCTCCTTAACACTATGCCTCTTAGCCTCAATTGCTCCCTCTAAGCTGAGCTCAAAAAATCAGCCCATTATCAATTTACACTCTGTAAGAGCTAGCCCATTACTCATAAATTACAAACCATTATAAACATTGTTCAGCAGCTCATTAGCCTCTCATAACTTGAGTATAAAGGAAGAAACATCTATCTGGTTGTCAGAAGGACTTGCTGCCAAAGGAAAGAAGAAGATTTTGAAGAAGGTGAACAATCCATGCCCCACCATTCCAACTCTAATGCTCTATGGTTCATAGCCAACTAGAGTAAGTTATTATTCCCAATTTATCTTTCCTCTTGATTTGATATTTTTAGAATTAATACCCATTTTAGTACTCCTCTTGGATTTTTTGATTTCTTGCTTTTAACATTAACACTTAGAACATCCTTTTAAGTAGAACCCATAAAATAAAAATAATTTTTGATGTTTTTTTTAATTTTTTGTACTTGTGAATAGTGATCCCTTGTTGAAATAACATTTACCAGATCATTATTGATAAGGATTTATATAATGGGTAGGGAAGTAGAAAACAATAATAAAAAAAAAAGACTTTTGTCATGGTAAGGGTGGTTTGGGTATATAGTGACATTGCCATTGGATGAAACAATAGAAAATGGAGCCATTGGTAAGGGTGGGTTGGGGTTGACAGGCCGGGGCCTTTGCCCCCCCCCCCCCCCCCCTAACTCAAAAAATTTCTCCTTAACACTATGCCTCTTGGCCTCAATTGCCCCCTCTAAGCTGAGCTCAAAAAATCAGCCCATTATCAATTTATACTCTGTAAGAGCTAGCCCATTACTCATAAATTACAAACCATTATAAATATTGTTCAGCAGCCCATTAGCCTCTCATAACTTGAGTATAAAGGAAGAAACATCTATCTGGTTGTTAGAAGGACTTGCTGCCAAAGGAAAGAAGAAGATTTTGAAGAAGGTGAACAATTCATGCCCCACCAATTCAATTCTAATGCTCTATGGTTCATAGCCAACTAGAGTCAGTTATTATTCCCAATTTATCTTTCCTCTTGATTTGATATTTTTAGAATTAATACCCATTTTAGTACTCCTCTTGGATTTTTTGATTTCTTGCTTTTAACATTAACACTTAGAACATCCTTTTAAGTAGAACCCATAAAATAAAAATAATTTTTGATGATTTTTTTAATTTTTTGTACTTGTGAGTAGTGATCCCTTGTTGAAATAGCATTTACCAGATCATTATTGATAAGGATTTATATAATGGGTAGGGAAGTAGAAAACAATAATAAAAAAAAAGACTTTTGTCATGGTAAGGGTGGTTTGGATATATAGTGACATTGCCATTGGATGAAACAATAGAAAGAAGAATTAAAGCATTTTATTTAGGTTATTGGTTGTAACACCCCTTACCTGTCTACAGTGTAGCCGAGCAAGGCGTGCAATATTCAGTGCCGGAGCACCTTGTCCTTTCTTGTCGTGTACAAAATTAATTTAATTATATTATCTTACGTGTAAAAATTTTTTCTTATTGATCCCATTTTATTTTTATGGAGACCCAGATAGAGTTTTCTCTGTTTTATTAGTGCATGTCGGGTTTCCTTATTTACTTGTTAATAACAATTTATACCCATTTCATCACATCACTTTTCATTACTCATATCAATTTTAAAAAAACAAACTTTCATTTCATTCATATAACATTACATACAATAATGTACAATTATTTACAATCTAAAATTTAATTACATATCTCAACATGATTTACAACTTCTACTTATGTACAATGATCCAAAATGCAAAATTTAAATACACATGAGCCCTAAACAAAATGAATTGGTGAGGTGACACCGACCCTGTAGCAAATCTGATCCTCTCTATCTGTACTCTCCTACTACTGCTGCGATTGCTGGTGCTCTCTTGTACCTACGCGATGGAAAAACTAACGCGCTAAGTATTTCTGCTTAGTGATGTAATAATTTGAAATAACAATAATTGAAATAATTGTCCATATAAAATTTACTAAAATTTTAAATTAATTACATATTTATAAAACTTTAAAACCAACAGATTATCGAGATTTTTTTATTCATATATTTCATATTCAGTCTTATTAAATCCATGACAGTGATCTCTTCATGTACTTATTTAAATTTAAGATGTGTTACTCATATCTGTGCCCAAGTAACCTATGACAGACTATAAAGACTGGATACACAGGAGTATACTAGTTAGACATCCGTATGTCTATCTAGTATACAACGGTCATGTCAGGCACTAGGCCAGCGGGCAGGCATAAGCCAGTAATAATAATAATAGGCACTATGGCTATCGGGTAGGCATAAAGCCAATAGAACAATAATTTTAGACATATATTGTAACAACCCTATTTGCATAGCCTGGTATATGTTACTGTTCCTGTAACACCCTCCTCCCTGTAGCAACTCCGTACATTCTACTGTTCCGGTGACCAGTGTCAGTCCGGACAGCTAGAACGATCGGAAAAATATTTAAACTAAAGTGAGGGACCATAATTAACTCAAATATTAATAAGAAAAATTTAGTAAAAATTTTAGAAATAAAATACAACTAAGTCAAATGAGTCGGTGCCCAAGCGATGGGTAACCCAGTGGGAAGTTGCGGTTCTCGCAACTAGGAGCCCTAGACCCGAGAGAAAATTCATAAAATAATTTTTGGGACTCCAGAGAAGGGTTATTGAGGTTCCTATGGCATTAGAATGCCAAGAAAATATTTAGAAAAATTTTTCAACCGGTACAGACAATTTTGACCCGTTAAGCCAAACGGAGGGCATTTTGGTCATTTCGCCTTCAGAGGCGATTTTTGGCCGACTTGTCTAGTTAAGTAAATAATTATTATAACATAAAATATGAATAAATATTGCTAGAAATTAAATTGAAATTTGGTAGAAAAGAAAAGAAAAGAAAAATGAAGGAAATTAGGGAAAATGACATCACATGATGTCATTTACATATCCTCCACCAATCACCATTCAACAAGCCTTCTTAAAACAATTAGAAGAGACAAAATGGACCCAAAAATTCTGGTGTTTTCCCTTCTTCTTCAGCCAGCCGTGAGTTTCTCCTTCTTCCTCCATAACTCTCATTCTCTCATACCTTTAATCTTTGATTTCTCACCCCAAAACCCTTAGGTCCCTTCACTAAAATTTGTCACCCAACCTTGCTAGAGTGTTTGGCAGCCAAGAAAACAAAAGAAAGTGGAAGAAAGTGAGGTGTGAACAAGCTTAGAAAATCACCAAAGAGGTTAGTGCCATAACTTTTGCTTTTACATCTTTCTAATCATGAATTTGAGCTAAGTTAAGTTAAAAATTTGACAAAAATTGAATAAATGAAGCATGGTTATATTCCATGAAGTTTTGGCAGCCTTGACATGAGTTAGGGTTAGGAGAAATCTTTGGTTTAAAGTGACATATTGCTGCGCCTCTTATAAATTATATGATTAGTATAGCAAATTAGGAGTGGGATGCATGAATTGGAGCCTTGGTCAATTAGGGTTAGGGTTTTGGAGTGAAACTTGGACTTTGCTCATGAAATGGTGAGTGAACATTCTAATGGTCAATTAGTGACCATTTGAGGTAAGTTGACCATAATTTGAAGTGAATTAGGGTATTACAAAATGAATTGGTATGCTGCCTAGTGAGGGCAGCAGGTGAGGTTGTAAGTCCAGCCTGTTTGGACTGCCATAACTCTGGCTGTGTAGGTTCAATTGGTGTTTGGCCAATTGGACATGAAACTAGACATATAATGGCACAATTTTGGTGAAGAAACCATGCCAAAAGACCAAAGCAAGTGGACCAAAAACTGGCCCCAATCCGGATGTCCTGCAACCAGATTCTGCAGAATGACCAAATGAACAGTAATTGTTCATTTGCCCATAACTCATTGTAGAATGGCCCAATTGACCTGAAATGTTTACAGAAATAAGTTAAGATATAGACAAACAACTTTCATGAAGAAACCTACCCCAAATTATGACCA
The DNA here is from genome assembly GCF_030052815.1 of Hevea brasiliensis. Lineage (NCBI taxonomy): Eukaryota > Viridiplantae > Streptophyta > Magnoliopsida > Malpighiales > Euphorbiaceae > Hevea > Hevea brasiliensis. The sequence goes on from NC_079497.1 coordinate 105,298,918, forward strand.
GAACCTATCCAACAAGGCAGTTGCAACACTGCTCATCGCACTATAGATATGGTCGATTCTGCAATTTTTCAATCCGGCCAGCTGTGGTTAAAGGACCATAACTGGAGCTACAAAACTCTAAATGGAGTGATTCGAAAAAAGAAATTCAACTAGACAAAATAAGGAACAACTTTCATGTTTATCATTTTCTCAAATTCTCATCAGAATAAAGAACTAATGGAATAAAGAAAGTTTAGGTATGAAAACTGAAAAATTCTGCTCCCTTAGTTTAAGCTTAGAAATGGTATTGGTGATTAATGTCAACAAGTTTTGAATGCAAAATGTGGTATGTTGGGAGTGTCAAAACCAATGTACCTATTTTCTATGCAAAAGTCAACATTTTTGTTGACTAATGAAGTGAATAGTAATATCAAAACTTGAAATTCAAAAATTGAAGAATTCTAAAGTATCAAATGCCCTAGTATATCTAACAAGATTGGTTTGGATAGTTTGGCATGCCAATAGGGTTCGATTAGCGATCGCACATGGCATTATGCCATTCTCGTGATTTCATGGCTTTTAGCCATTCGACATTGTGTTGATATTTGGCCTTGTGCCTATTGTCATTACAACTTATTAGTCGCTCGCTGCACACCGGGAGATGCATATGTGACCGATGGTGTGACGGCCCGAGGTACTAGATACCCAGTGCCAGTTTACCCGTTTATCCAGTCCAGTCGTCCAGTATAGGTTACTTGGGCAACAAAAAAAAAATGAAAGTGGATAAATTTAACGAAATAATGAATATAACAAGTACAAAACAAATAAGTCATCGATACATGTACTGCATGTTTACTTCCTGTTATTTCTTTTTATTTTATTATTGGCACCACTAAGCATTATTGCTTAGCGCATTGCTTTTGCCACGCGTAGGTTCTGGAGATACTGACCGAGAGCCCAGTAGACCACAGATTGGGTGAGACCTCCTGCAGCTCTGCATAGTGTCTGTGTCACCTCACCATCTACAGTGCATTGGTAGGACACTAGGCTTCATTTTGGTATTTTGTAACTAACTTTTATTTTCCTTTGTGTAAATGAAACTTATGTAATGTATTTTGATGTTCATGTAAATAATGAAAAATTATGGTTATGAATGGAAAAATTTGAGTATTTATTCATTGTTTATGTATATGAGTACCATGAGAAATGAATGATTGAGAAATGAAATTGAAGAATATTGAGATTTTGATATTAGAGTTTGAGAATGATTGAATATGATTATTGGAAGTGTTTTTCACAGGTTCCGAAGAACTGTTTTCTCCATTTTTAGCAAGTACTCTGCCGGATTTTCTATAAAATTATCGGAATCTCAAATAAATTATAATTTTGATAAATGGCTTAAATAAATTATATTTCATAAATTATATTCAAAACTATGATAAAAATTAATTAAGATAAAATAGAGTGTTCCGGTACACCGTGTGACATAGCTTACTCGGATATACTGTAGACGGGTAAGGGGTGTCACAGTTCCGGTGACCGGTATTGGTCCAGATAACTAAGAGAATTAGAACCACGCCTAAGACACCTAGTTAAGCCCTGAACACAAATAATTAGTAATTGTCAATTAGTTAAGTATAAATAAGAAAAATAGAATATAAGAAGTTAAATGAGCCTAGAGTCACAGCGATGGGTGACCTTCTCGGGAAGGATTGCGAAGTTGATTTAAACTCAAATTTCGAACCGTAAAATGTGACGCCGCGGTCCTTAGGACTATTACAAACACAGTGGAAAAGAGAAAATCATGAAAAAGAATTGTTAAGCCAGTCAAATAATTAGATCAGGGAGCCGAAAGAAATATTGAATTATTTACAAACCGGGTCGAACTGGCTAGGGGCAATTTGGTCAACTGACCCCGAGAGCTGACTCTTGACCTGACTGTCAAATAAAATCAGAGAAAAGAAAATTTCGGAATCAGAAATTAACTTAAAGAACTAATAAAAAAAAATAAATAGAAAAATAAAAAGAAAATGAAAAAAGTAAAAAGAGATGACATCATGCATGATGCCATAAATACTATAATTAAAAATTTATTTAATTTGATTTATGGTCTTCCATAACATTAAAAGACAAAAATAAAAAGAAAAAAGAAAATCCATTCTTCCTCTTCAAAACACAAAAACATCCATCTCTCCTCTCTCTCTCTTTTCTCCTTAGTTTCCTCCATGGCCATGAAATTCAAGCTTTCAAAGCTTGAATCAACCCCATAAATCCCCCAAAAATTCTACTAAATTATGATTATGCTTTGTTTGGGCAACTAGAAGAGGAGATTGAAGAAGCAAGAAAGAAGAAAAAAGGGAAGAAAATTAGTGATTGGAAAACCAAATAAAGGTTAGTATGTAAATTTGAATTCTTTTGTTCAATTTCTATGTTCTTAGTTTAATTAACTTAGAAAGTAACTTAAAATCATAACAAAATAATTGTTGAGGGACCAAATAGAAAATTCATCCAGCTAGGGTTAATGTTTGATATGAATGATTTTGATGGTTTTGAATAGTTATTTCAGGTGAATTAGGTGTGTAGAACATAAATACACACTTTAAATTGCATCAAGTTGAACTTTGGGTGTAGTTAGGGTTTTGAACATGTGAAAAATTGAAGAAAAAATGTGAGAATGTGTTAAATGGTGTATTGGACTTGGTTTGAGGTGAGAAATGGTTATTTGAGACCAATTGGAGTATGTTAGAAGTGTTGGTTGCAAATTCGGGTTACTTAGATCATGCTGCAGGCAGCAGGATCAAGGTCCATTTGAGGGATCAAAACTGAAAATTTACAAGTCCAATTGGTATGAGACCAATTGGGAATGAAAATAGACACAAAATGACACAATTTTCATTTAGGAATCATGCCCAAAAAGTGACCAAAACCTAGTGAACAAATTGACCAAATCCGGATTTATGCAGTCTGACCTGTACAAAAATGACCAATTCATTTGGCCATAACTTGGGCTTGGTAGGTCTAAATGATATGAAATTTTACCAGTGGACAGCTGAGATATAGTCCTAAAACTTTCATGCAGAACACAAATCCAAATTATGCTCTTAACCAAGTCATTTGCCCACCCAAAGTTGGTAACCTAAAACTGTCAGAATCAGTTTGGTGCTCAGAAATTTGGGTTAAGTCCAATCCGGCAGCCATGATTTAAATGGCTATAACTTGAGCTACAAAACTATAAATGGAGTGATTCAAAAAGGAGAATAAAGTTAAGACAATAGGGAATATTTTCTATGAAGAAAGTTTTGCCAAATTCTAACAGAAAAATGACCAATGGAACAGTGCAACATAAGACACCAAAACTGAAAATTTATAAATTTGCCTAGAAGACTTAGAATTTGAGTAAACAACCAAAACCAACAAATTTAATTATCAAAATGTGGTATGTGGGTGAAGTTGGAATTCCCATACCTATTAAGCCTTAGAAAGTCAACAAATTAACTTGAATAGTATCATGAATAGTAATTCCGAAATACAAATTTTAAAGAACGTCAAGTTTAGCATATTAAAGCTAGGTATAAGTAGATTTGAATTTGTTTTTGAAGTTATGATAAATGGTGATATTGAAACACTGTGAAACTGTGTGTTTCAGTGGAAAAGAATACTGGGAAAGAACCTGAGTTATCGAGTCAAGGCCGAGAGGCGACTCGTATAAGGTTTGTGCACAACTAACTATTTTGTTACTTTTCACTTCTAAATTGATTTGAACAAGTTTATTTTATGATTTATAATTTTATTGTATTGAGGATTTTAATTTGTTGAATGAAATTGTATAAATTAAATGTAAATTTTCTTATGCATTTAAGGGTTTATTGCATGATTTTAAGGATTGTAAATTTTAAGTTTGATGTGTTGCCAACCTTGAGTATGAATTTATGATGATTAAATATGTTAATGATTTGTAAACACTTTGTAAATAGAAATTGTTTTGAATATGATTTGAAACCACAGTTGACATGGCAAAATATATTGTGAATTCTCATTAGCTTGTCTAGTGAGATATCTTTTCCACTAGATGGGGCGAGTTCCTTCCTCTCTGGCTTGCCAATTGGGGAAGAGTTTGAATGAGTACTCATATATACTAGCTAGTATTTGTTCCTCCCTTTTAGCCTCGATTATTGGGAGAGTGTGAAATATCGTGGTGTACAACACGGCATCTATTTGAATTTTGGGTCATGGGTTCAACTGTGTGAATTGTTGGCAACGTCCTTTAAATTATGCATAGTTTGATAAATTGTGGTTGAAATAAATAATTTATAAGTGATTCAAAATATTTTTATATTATTTCGAGTAAAAGAAATGTAGATAAATAGTTACTATTTGATTAAAATGTTATTCAAATAAATAATTTGCATGAATGAAAATATTGATTTCTGAATATTATGAATTTTGAAGAATTTAGAAATTTTAAATTTTTATTTGTTATGAATTATCAAGCATAACTTGTATTAAGTTTTAAATTATTAGTTTGTGCACCACTGAGTTCACCACTCAGCAATAGCTTTGTATGCTGTCGCAGGTGAAAGAAATAATAAAGCAGCTGAGCAAGATTTCTGAAAGACATAGTGAGACTATCTTCGGGTATATCATAGGTATACCCTTGTACTTTAGTTTTTGATGTAATTCTGTAATTATATGCATGAAATTTACTTTGAGCAGTTATACCAACTCTTTTGTAATATATTTTTGGATTGTAATGAAATACAAATTATTATAAGGTTATCTTGAGATTTTATGTATTTATAAAGTTTTGGCACTATTAAATTTTTTTATGATCCCATGAATGTAAATATTAATTTTGTTACCTTAATGAGAGGTTTCAATGTTTGATTTAATTTAAATTGTGTATTGAGTTGCTTGTGTTGATTTGTGAAATGAGATTGAATAATGGAGTTGTGATTGAGAAAAATATTGGGAGTATCTTTATTTTCAGGTTTTAAAGAACTGTTTTTTTAAAATACAGACGGTACTCTGCCGAAATTTTTGTAAAAATTACGGAGATTTTAAATATCTAAAAATTTGATTTATGTTTAGACTTTAAATAAAGGTTTTTAATATCTGAAAAAAAATTTTACCCCACCAATTTAAAAATGAACGAAAATTATTTTAAAATCCCTTGTAGTATATTTAATGGGTTACCATATGTTGTCTGTCAATGATTATTTATGTGGGCAGTACTGTAATCTGTTGTCCTTAATTAGTATACCAATGATCCAAGATATATAAATGATTCTAGGTGTACTCTGGGCAAAATAATATTATTTAATACTTATAATTTCATTGATTCATATCATTTTCATGCTTAGCATGTTATTGTAATTTATTTCATCTCATATGCCAAATCATATTAGGAACCTTTCTCAAGGTCCAGATTTAGTATCTTAGATTCACCTAGCAATTTGGTCAAGATGTGGCCCTTATTTGGCTACGCTTCCTTCATGGAAGTTGTTCCTCTATGTCTTGTCTTTGTTTTTTGAATCATGTCATTTGAAATTTTAGAACTCAAGTTATGGTCAAATAACCATAACTGGTTCATTTCCTAATTCTGGTTCCTTAAATAGGTAGATTTTAGAGTTACACTTTACCTAATTAATTAAATATGTTAAAGCCAAAATTAGGCCTAGTGTCCCTCATAAAAATTGTTACCCTGTGTCTTATGGTTACTCAGAAATTTTAATTACAATTTTTCAAGTATTTTAGAATTAATTATGATCAAATCACTGGCCTAGACTTAGGTACCCTGTGTCTTCAGGGTCCAAGTTCAGGTCAGTAAGTTTGACTCAACTTTTAGGGTCCTTATGTTCATAATTTGAGGACAATGTCTAAAAAAAAGTTGGAGCCCTATTTCTTAGGGTTCCAGATCAGTATGGCTCATCCCAATTAGAGTTTCCTAGTGGAAGATATACTATAAACACTATTCTGGGGTCAAGTGTAATTTGGTCAAACTCAGATTTTGATGTGTTAATTTCTTCTAACCATTTGACCTAGTTGCTTTGGGTTCTGGGTTTTGGTCAAAACACCAATATTGTAGACCTATGTCTTATAAAAATTTTGCCATTGGTTTCATTGCATTTGAATTTTTATAGACCAAGTAATGGCCATTTTGCCAAAACTGGTTGGGTGAGCTTTAATCCAAAATTTTTGGACAGTGTTGTTCTGGATAGTTTTATTGATCTAAATTGTACTAGCAATTTGATTTAGTTAGAGATATTTCTGGGTTATGTGTTCTTCAAAAAAATTGTAGTCCTATGTCTGAGCTTTCCAATGCCACAAAAATCAGGTCATGTGGACCTGTCTAGAGGAAGTTATGGCCAAATGAATATGTACTGTTCATTTGGTCATTTTCCTGGATTCAATGTATGGACATTCGGATTGGAACAGTAAATTGGTCAACTTATAGACAGAATTTAGGCAGAGTTTCTTCATAAAAAATGGAGTGTTATGGGTCTAGTTTCACCTCCAATTGCCCTCATACCAATTAGAGCCACATAATTTCAGTTATACCTCAAACAATACACTAGACTCATAGGTCCGAATTTCCTGCAAGAAAATTTCACTCCCAATTTCAATTTCTCCAACTCTCATACTTCAATTTGGCATATATAGCACTTCAAATGATCAACAATTCATCTCAACATGCTCAATTTTAACCCATAATGCAAAAGTACCAAATTAGGTCAAAACCCTAACTCAATATTCCCAACACCATACAACTAATTGCAATTTCACTTCCAATGTGTATATACTTATCAATCAACATCACTAAGCTAATTTATATCAATTAAGAACATCAATTTCCTCTTAACATCTTGGTGCCAAAAATTTAGTTCCTCATATACTTGTTATTTTCTTCAATTTTCATGTCATACTAACTTGTTTCAACATGCTTACAACACTTAAAGAAGAGAGATAGGGTGATTATTGCACTAACGTCTTGTAGTTCAATTCTTGACTTGTATAAACCTTGGATTTTCTTCACTTTATGATAATCAAAAGCTTCCTCTTGGTGTGGGGGTAAATTTTGGTGAAGGTAAATTAGGGTTTTGAAGTAAGGAACTTAGGGAAATCAAGCTCAAAGCTTGATGAAAATGGAAGAGTTGAGCTCTAATGGTGGCCGGCCAAATGAGGGAGAGAGAGTGAGGAAGATGAGCTGAAATTTCAGTCAGTTTTTTTTTTTGTCTCATTTTACTCCCTTCTTATCCCTTTATAATTGTTTATTAACATTTTATTGGTCACAAATTTTAATGATGTCATTACTTATGTCATAAAAAATTTTCTTTTTCTTTTCTTATTTCTTCTTTTTCTCTCATTTCACTTGGCATTTAGGTCAAAATTCATTACTGAGGGTGAATTGACCAAAATGCCCTTCGTTAGACTTACCGGGTTATATCTGTTTATACTGATTAATTAAATTTTTCTAGATTTTCTTTGATATTTTTAATGTCATTTATATTTCAATAAACCTATAATTAAGTCCTAAAAACTATTTCTCAGGGCTTCTCACGGATCTGGGGTCGGCAAATATCTTCATAGTCGCTTTCCATTAGGTCACCCATAGTTGTGACCCCGGCTCGTTTAACTCATTTGAAATTCATTTCTTTTATTTTTTTCTTTATTTTTTTAGTCTTTATTCAGTCAATTTATGCCTCCTCACTCTAATTTGAATGTAGTTCTAGACATTCTGATTGTCCGAACAGACGTTAGTCACCGGAACAGTAGAATGCACAGCCTACTTAAAGTGAGGGCGTTACATTAGTAGTGTGAGACTTTGAGTCACCCATATCTTGTTAAGCTTATTGGGTATTGGACCCCATAAATTTCTTGTTTTAGAGTTATTTTTTTTTCAAGTCATTTTTCTTGCTCCCTAAAATATATATTCACATATTTAAGTATTTGTGCATATATAATTACAAAATATAATGTTAAGATTTTTTTTTTTTTTTTTTTATATAAGCTATGATGTTAAGATCTTACAAATAAATTAACAAAATTTGAGAATATTATTTCTGTAACTATGTAAATATGTGAGCTATGAACAAATAATTTTTTTTAAAAAAAATTCAGGTCCATAAAATTAACAAGCTAACATCATGGGCGATAATAAAACTATTGATGCATTTTTTATGAAAAAAGGGTTTTCAAGATTTAGAAGCTACCGTTTCAACTGCAATTGAAAGTGACAACTCATTTAAGGAGAATTCTAGTTCAATTCTTGAACATGAGCCAACTCTTCATGGGAATTCAATTTCTCAAAATCGTCCACCAAAAACTCCTCGAATTGAATTACAAGAAATTGATATCTCATTTTTAGAACGTGATCCTGGAAAACGTCCAAATATGTGGGATTATCCTATCAACCAATAAGATGAAATTCGAAGAGCTTACATCAAAGCTGGACCTTATCAATTTATTATGTCTAAATATCCTTTTGATAAGAATCATCGTCGCTTTCAAGCTTCATGGTTTAAGCTCTTTCCTGAATTGTTGGAATATTCTCCAACTAAAGATGCAGCTTTTTTTCTTCTCTGTTATCTTTTTAATAAGCCTTCTGGACGTCCCGGTTCTTGTGCATTTATAGTTAAGGGATTCCATACATGGGAAAAAGTAAATGATAGGAAAAACTGTGCTTTCTTATGTCAAGTGGGAAAAGATCCTAACTCATTACATAAGGTTACAATGAAAAAGTCTAGAGATCTTATGAACCAAAATCAGCATATTGAGAGGGTGATTGAAAAGAAATCTTGTCAAAAAATTGAAAATAACCATCTAAGGTTAAAAGTCTCATGTGATGCTATTAAATGGTTGACATTCCAAGCTTGTGCTTTGAGAGGTCATGATGAAAGCTCCAATTCAAAAAATAGGGGCAACTTCATTGAATTGATTAAACTTTTAAGCTCCTATAATGACAAGGTGGAATCGGTGGTATTGGAAAATGCTCCTCAAAATGCATCTTAAATTTCACCCAAAGTTCAAAAGGAAATTTTACATGTCATATCTAATAAGGTACAAGATGCAATTCGTGATGAGATTGGAGATGGAAAATTTTGCATTATTATTGATGAGGCTCGTGATGAATCAAGAAAAGAGCAAATGGCCATTGTGTTGAGATTTGTTGATAAAGATGGCTATGTACGAGAGCGTTTTTTTGATCTAGTTCATGTCCTTGATACTACTGCTTTAACTTTGAAAAAGGAAATTTCAGATGTTCTTGCTCGGCACAATTTGAGTATAAAAAATATTCGAGGTCAAGGTTATGATGGAGCTAGTAATATGTGTGGGAAATGGTTTGGACTACAAGCCTTATTTTTGAGCGAATGTCCATATGCCTATTACATACATTGTTTCTCTCATAGGCTCCAATTAGCATTGGTTATGACACCTAGAGAGGTAATTTCAGTTCATTAATTTTTCTCTAAATTAACTCTTATTGCCAATGTTGTTACTTCATCTTCTAAAAGGCATGATTAATTGCAAGCAGCCTAAATTGTTGAAGTTGAGAAATTGATTGCTAATCATGAGCTTGAGACTAGTAAAGGATAAAATCAAATTGGAATTATAAAACAAGCTGGTGATACTCGATGGAGTTCTCACTTAAGCTTTGTTAGAAGCTTAGTCATTATGTTTGAAGCGACTTGTTTGGTCTTGAAAACCATAATTGCTGAAGGGGCTACTTATAGCCAAAGGGGAGATGCTGATTATGCTTATAATGTTATCACTTCTTTTGAATTTGTGTTTATTTTGCATCTTATGAAAGAAATACTTGAGATCACAGATGGCCTTTGCCAAGGCTTCCATCGTAAGTCTCAAGATATTCTGAATGCAGCGTGCTTAGTATCAACAACAAAAATGTTGATTCAGAAAATAAGAGAAAGTGGATGGGATTCATAGCTTGAAAGTGTGAAATTATTTTGTGAGAAACATGAAATTGATATCTCTAATATGAATGCTCATTATAATTCTGGTCGAGGTAGAACTCGCAATCAAAGAGACCCAATTACATTTTAGCATTCTTTTCGAGTTGATGTTTTCATTGCCTCGATTGACTCACAATTGCAAGAACTAAATGTTAGGTTTAAGGAAGATATGATGGAGTTACTTATTCTTAGCTCCTCTTTAGATCCAAGGGATGGTTTCAGATCATTTAGAATTGATGATGTTTGCAGTCTTGCAAATAAGTTTTATTCTGAAGATTTTTTAGAACAAGAAAAATTACATTTGAGATATTAATTAGAGCATTTTGAACTTGATATTCAACATGATTATGAAATGCAGAAATTATCAACTATCTCTGAATTGTGCCAATATTTAGTGAAATCAAGGAAGTCAACTATTTATCCTCTTATTGATAGGTTTGTTAGACTTGTTTTGACACTTCCAGTCTCAACTGCTACTACTGAGCGAGCTTTCTTAGCTATGAGTCATGTAAAGACTAAGCTTCGTAATAAGATGGGAGATGATTTTCTTGCAAATTCCTTCATTACACATTGAGAAAGAGATAACTGATACTTTTAGCTTTGATTCTATAATTAATGAGTTTTATGCTATGAAAGAGCGATGAGTATAGCTCAAGATGCCAAGACCTAAGACGTAATGTATAGATAGACAAGATATAGATTATATAATTGTGCTTTTAGATGTCTTTTTGGATGTTCCCCTATTTCCTCGTGTCAACACATATGGTTGCCCCCTCTTTTTACTATGTAATTTTGTCTTGTAATTTTTACCAGGTTTTTTAACTTAACATGCCACACTTAGGATGGGAATTAAGGGGAAGCCTACTGGCTTGGTTTAGTTTTGGTGTGTCCATATTAAGTTTTTCCTGGTTTAGTTATCAATGATAAAAAATATATATTTATAATATCTTTGCGCACCCCACCACTACACACTGGCCAAACAACCCCCCTCCCCCCCAACAAAGCTAAATTCCTATTTCTGCCACTGGGGCAAAAGACAGCCGAAAATCGACCAAGAATGACTAGACTCAATCAACATAGAAGAAAAATGAAAATAAGAGAAAAACTAAAACCAAGAGGAACCCTAGTTTGATCGATAGAACAAAGACTATTATAAACCATTATGCTCTATATGCATGCCAAGGTAAAAGGTATTAAATTAATTTGAAACAGAATTTTCAAGTTTTATTACCTTGAACAACAGTTCCATCATTTGGTCATTTATCTCTTTCCCTATCGTTCCTTGTTTGATTGGAGGTAACTTGGCTAGAGAACTTAAATTTTTGAGGAACTGTGAAAGTCTATCTTATTTAGTTGACATTTTATCTTAATTTCTTGAAAAGTTAAGAAAGCAATTTCCTTCACCTCCCAAGAAATAACTTACTTACCCCCACGAGAGTAAGTTACTTCACTTCTCTGCAAGTAGAGAACTTCAACCAAACAAGGCTACTTGTCCTTAGTAACATCAGTTACAATTGTCCAAAAACTGAAGCATGATCTCAAGAGTTGCATTTGGAGGAACAACACATTCATCCCTAAGTGCCAGTCTCCCATTCTTTCCAAATCCATATGCAAAAAACCAAACGTTTAAAGTATTATATCATATTAAAAAAATGATGGATGTAGAAAGGAGCTGAACTAACATTTTAGCTTCACTGTCAATAGGACTTTCTTTCCCTTTTTCATTGTTTTCACAGCTTTTGCTGAGACAGGATAGAAACAGCTTGCATAAGTAATACATCATTGAATATATATATATATATATATATATATATATATATATATATATATATATATATATATATATCAAAGAAGTAATACATCATTAATTTTCTTGAATAATACATTCTGTACAACTAATGAAATAAACCATCTCCACATTAGATGGACATTGAAATGACCATAAAATGTGATATAAAGTGAAATTCATTATAAGAAGATGCTTCCGTGGTAATAAAAGATATTTATTATTGTATCATCATATGAAATGAAATTTGAATGTAATAAAAGAACAAATGGAGAAGTCATTGTAACTAAATTTGTTGTGTTAAAAATGTTGAGAGAGTGAGAAAAATAGGGCTTAAAATACAAATAATTAAAAATTTTATTTTATTTTTTTATTATATGCCATTTGGCTAAAAAGAAGGATAAACGTTTAGCAATATTATGTTAACATATTTCAAAACTCGGCTTGTTATAACATTTGTAAGATTAGATAAATAATCCTTCCAGAGCTTCTACAAAATTGATTTAATAATCATTCACAAATGCATTTTAAGAATCCAATAGCATATATTAAAATTTTAAATTCACTTATTATTATTATTATTATTATTATTATTATTATTATCCCCTCCCTCCCATAAAAAAATAATTATTTTTTTTTTGTTTTAAAAAAATAACATTAGAATTTTCTTATAAAAGAAAATAATAAAAGATTGATTAAAATAATCCATAGGTGATCACCATAACCGTTACATAACAAATCTTTCAGTAAGCTCTCTCCATCCATCTCCCAAGCACTTCTCTGCAACAATAAAAAGAAAAAAAAACCCACCAATTCCAATAATTTCTTATCTTCCCTGTCTAATTCTTGCCTTAATCCATCATTATTTATTCCCATTGAATCCAAATCGCTGCCTTCTCAAGCTTTCTTTTCAAACCCATGTTGCATCCTGTGTTTTTTTGTTCGTTCCATGACAGGATTAATAGATCTTAACAAGTTTTTTCCTGTAAAATTTTTCATTGTATTATATATGTTAGAATTATAGATTTGAGAGAAAATTTAGCAGGAATTGATTTGTTTTGAAGATGACCAATTATGTAGATTTCAATCAGAGGATAGACTATGTATTTAAGGTTGTATTGATTGGAGATTCTGCGGTTGGGAAATCTCAGCTCCTGGCAAGGTTTGCAAGAAATGAATTTTGTGTGGAGTCAAAAGCCACCATTGGGGTCGAATTCCAGACAAAAACTCTTTCTATTGATAATAAAACTGTCAAGGCACAAATTTGGGACACTGCTGGCCAAGAAAGGTATGCTTCTTCTTCTTGCAATGAATTAACTATCAATCTCTGCATGAATTTTACATTTTAAAGATAAATTTTTTTATACCAATAACATTTTATAGATAATCAAAACTTGATAATGGTACTATATAGAAGTTGCTCCTAGATGATCTTAATCATTTTCCAGAGTTAGTGAGATGGCGATGAGATAAATGTAATAATGGTTATTTAAAGGCCTTACATGGACTTTTCAGGTTTTCTTGTTAGAGGATTGAGGGAATTAGATTTTTCAGATTTTCGTTATCAGGATGATGGTTATTTGTTTATTTATTTAGTTTACAATGGATGGAGTTGGGGGATTGAAACTTGGGTTTTTTTTTTATTTTTTTATTTTTTTTAATTTTAAAGTTGATAAATGCATTTACTGCTAGACTAAGCTTGTGGTGCAACATGATCATTTGTATCTTATATTATGTTCCCAAATTCAGATGAATATATGAGTTCAACATGCCTCATCAGCATGATACTGTTATTTGATCCTCTATGGCAGGCGTTTTTGTTGTTCCCATTAGAGGAAACAAGAGAGTAGGGGAAAAAATAGTAGACAAACAAGGAAACAAAAGGATTCCCAAACCCCATTATAGGCACAGGTTAAAAAAAATGAAAATAAATTTGACCTAATTAAATACTTATCTTATTTCAGCATCTTTAAGGGCTTTTGATTAGGATTTGAACCTGAAACTTTATAATTTTATAAACAACTTAAGTTGAAACTATATAATTTTATAAACAACTTAAGTAGAATCAGTAACACTGAATTAAAGATCATTGTTTAAGTCATGGATTTTTTTTCTTTGCAATTGAGCAAAATTTCTTATCTCTGTTATTATTTTTTCTCGTTTTGTGAATCTGATAGATTGAAAATTTGGAATTTGTATGTTTGGTGTTGGTGCTTCATATTCTCAATAATTGCTTCTACCTTGTTTAAAGGAATCAAAAATTGTATGTGTGTCATTTTAGTCATCTCTCTGCATGCCTTGACCCAGATTAATATGCCATTTTTTTTTAAAAATTATGTTTGCATTCCTATGTGCCTTCAAACATTTTCCTTAGAACACAACCTTGACATGAATTTGTTATTATTAATCTCCTCAGTTTCATACTTGTATTTTTTGTCAGATTGACATGAACCATACATCATAAAGGGCTAAAATCTGAGCTTAATTAGACAAATGATTAGCTTTCTTGGTGAAATTTAGTGGCATCCAACTTTTTTTGTATGATTGGCTCCGACTGCTCAAATTTGAGACCTCATAGATCTGGGTACGACTCTAATAACACTGAGCCTAAGCTCATTGGTTATTGACATCCAACTTTGATATCAAAAGTGTTGCTAATTCATTATATGAACTAATGGTTATAACTAATCTTTCCTTAATAATGCAAATAAGATCTATTGTGCAAGGTGTCTAAATGTTGAAAATTTCAAATTCAACTTAATTACTTTGATCAAAGGCCAGCAGAAACAGCCTAGATTGAGATCTAACCTACAATTTTTGTATGATATTTGTTTCCCTCAGGTATAGGGCAGTGACAAGTGCATACTATCGAGGAGCAGTAGGTGCAATGCTAGTTTATGACATGACCAAGCGCCAATCATTCGATCATATGGTGAGATGGCTAGAGGAATTGAGGGGTCATGCTGACAAGAACATTGTAGTAATGCTCATTGGAAACAAGTGTGACTTGGGAAGTCTTCGAGCAGTGCCAGTAGAAGATGCCCAGGAGTTTGCCCAAAGAGAGAATCTGTTCTTTATGGAGACATCAGCTCTTGAGGCAACAAATGTTGAAACTGCTTTCTTGACAGTACTAACAGAGATATATCGAGTTATTAGCAAGAAAACTCTTACCGCCAATGATGAGCTAGATGCTAATGGGACTTCAGGCCTTTTAAAGGGAACCAGGATCATAGTTCCAAGCCAGGATCATCAAAACATTGGAAAAAGAGGTGGTTGTTGCATGTCTTCCTAATTTTAACTTACCATTTTTTTTTCTTCTGGAATTATTGTTGATTTATTAGGATCTGTTGTTTTGAACAAATTCACATTGTTTATAAAGAGGGTAATGTGTGCGGATGATAGGATCCGTACGTTATTGCTCACGTTGAATTTGTTAATATAATTTGAGGAAAGTCACCTCAATAGATAAGTATATAAAAAAAGAGATTATTAAGTAGACTAAGAGGGTCTTTGTCTTGGCTTATAACTTGGTTAAACTAGTTTATAAACTCTAAAAATTGCCGACATATTTGTTTATAATAATTTTTAGACTTATAAGTTGAGTTTATAAGCAAAAAAAATAAACTGAGGGGATCCAACTTTTTATTTTGATGCTTATAAACTAGTTTGACTATACATTTTACTATACTATCCTTATTTAATTTTAAAATTTCATCAAAAATCTCATTTAACATCCTTTTTGGTTATTTTAATAACAAATGTGCTAATAAGCTATTTTTTATCAAACACATTATCTATTTATCAGTCACTTATAAATACTTTAACCAAATACGTAACTGTTTGCAATTTTAAATTCTTACCCTAAGTGTTTATAAATTGATTTTCATAAGATAAGTCAAATACCTTCTTAGTTTGCTATATTATGTATAGAGTAAGCCAATTAAATCTCTCTGAATTATCTAATATGTAAAAGAATGTTTAGTTACACCCATACGTAATTAAGTTTAATCAAATAAAGGGTCAACAATTTGAATAAAGACTTAAATTTGAGTTTTTTTTTTCAAGCAATTACACCCATATGTAATTAAGATTTAGTCTTGGTATTTGATAATTGATGAAATTATTAGAATTTAATTTTTTCATTAACTTTGTTTTTATTAATTTTTTTTTAAATTTTTTTATAGAATATAAAAAATTAATTTTAATTGAAGGGTAACATAAGTGATAGAATAAATCATTTCATTTTCAAAATATAGGGGGACTAAATCGTAATATCGGTTAAACCCCAGGAGAAAAGTAAATTTTCCTTAATTAAATAAAGAATATATTTGCCTTTTCACTTAAACCAATGGCAATATTGGATGGATGGAAGGACCTTTGATTTTGACAAAATTATAAGTGAGGGATTAAATCATTTAATTTTTAAAATATAAGGACCAAATTATAATATTAATTAAAATCGAGAGACCAAATAATAAATTAAAAAAAAAAAGGCTTTGCATTAAGTATAGTGGGTTGATCCATGTGGTTGACTATGAATTGGTACCCAAACCGGCATACATGGTTTGCAAATAAAAAAAATCAAGGGAAATTATTACCTGGACTCAGCCCATTATGAATCCAAGATATAAACATGTAAAATTCGTATATTTAATAAATAAGTCCTACTATGCATCTGTATCTTATATTTATAATAGACCAGGTTTTGGTAAAAAAAATCCTAAAACGAAAATCATAAACTTAACACAAAAAATCATGTTCATTCGATTAAAGTGGTCCAGTTGAAATTTTAGATTTTTATTATATTTAATCTCAAATATGTTCTCTTAAAAATATCTCTTAAATTGGACTTAATTAATGTAATATTTATTAAATAATTTTTAATTCAATTAATTAAAAAAAAACAAAATGAAACAATTTTCAAAAAAGAAAATGAAAATGCACAAAGATCTAATAACTGAAGTAAAAATTATTCTAAAAAAAAAATAATGATAATAACTGAAGTAAAAAACCACAACAAAATTGAAAAATATAAAATGGATTTTAAGAAGGGTTCTCAAATATCATACATATCATGCTTGGCTGTGTGTTGATTACCTTTAAGATTGCAATTTGCCTCCAATATTCTTTGTTTCAACATTAACCATCGAGAACATTCTTTTGATCTGTGTTCTCTCATGTTGACTTGAGACAAGATATTTATACTAAATATAAGACTTGAGTAAACTTCTTTCCATTGAGCTTGCTTTTGAGGTTGAGTTAGGCCTAATCCATTTTCTTTACATGATATCAGAGCCTACCTAACTTCAATGTTAGTCTACTCACAGATGTATTTACCTGCAAATTTCATTATCCAAATATTCATGCCTAGGTGTAAGGAGGTGTGTTGTCCCACATTGATTTGGAATAAAGTATTTGTACTAAATATAAGATTTAGACAAATCTCCTCTCCTTGAGCTAATTTTTTAGGTTGAGTTAGACCCGATCCATTTTTCCCTACAATCTGCTCAATTCCTTTCTTTTAACACAACTTTCTTCCTTCTTTGGCTTTTAGTTTTTTAAGCTTTCATTATACATATATGATAATGGGAAAAAGGAATAATATATAGTGATCTAAAATGAAGCCATTTTTCATGAGTAAATCATACATATGATAGTGAGAAAGGAATAATATGTAGAGATCTAAAATGAGATCATTCATAACTAGTAAATCACACATGGTGTAAGGGGATATAATAGAGCTGTACACAAATTTTAATTTATAATATAAAATTTCCTTTACTTTTTATACAATAAAAAGGTCCTAGTCCCTTTAATATATTATTAAATAAATAGCTAAAAAAATAGCCCATATTTTAAGAATATACTCACACTTATAGAATATATTAAGAAATATGGTATGCTTCATGGAATAGACTATGAAATACTTTCTCATCATTTTCCCCTATAAATGAACCTTGGTAAGAAAGGTAAAAGGTTCCTTCTCCTTTTGTCTCTACATTCCTCTCTACTGTATCATTATTAGATTACTAGAGAATAATACCCCTTTGGTCTTCACTGAGAACTCTCCTCGGTGGACCTCTTACTAGATTTCCTTTATTTTGTATGTCCCCATAGCTAAGATTGAAAATGAGACCTCATGTCAGAACCTGTAGATTCAAGCTTCATCAACTTTAATTAAATAAAAAATAAAAACTCTTATAACCTATAACAATCATTTCCTAGTAATAATATAATAAAACGACTTAAATAATGATGAGTAGAGTTTGTTCCCACGAGGATCGTATTGATTATCAAATTATGGTTATTTCAATTATCTAGACTATTAAAACTAATTAAGCAAATAAAAGAGCAATTAAAGCTAGCAATTACAAGTAAACCAAATTAAAGCTAATCTATCTAAGACTAATTACCAATTAATTAAAAGAGATTCCAGAGTTGGGATTTCACACTCCTATTGATCGGGACTTAATCTAACCAATCCAATAAATGGGTATTTATGACTTTGAAGAAAATTAAGTCTAAAATATCTTAAATTCTCTTTCAAGACATTTAAAGTGTGTTTTAATCAAATCAAACCCTACTTTTGATTTGATTAAAACCTATTAAATTCTTTAATTAATCACAAAATTCCTCTTACAACCCTAGTCTATCTTTAAATCTAGAATCATAATTTCAAAATCTTGCTTTTTCATAATTAATCTTCCCCTTTCAGTCCTTCAATCAATGACTCAACTCAATACATTAGTGGCTACTTGTAACGACCCAACCATGGGCTTTTACTAGCACTAGGGATCGGATCAGTTGAAGGCTACTGAAACCCATAACAAGCCTAAAACCTGTTAATCATAAGCTCATTCCATACATATACCAAAACCTAAGCAATTCATAACCAATCACACTTTAGCATTTACATAGAAACATAATTCATTTTCTTTTAAAGTGGTTCAGAATTTGAACACTTCCATATCATACATACCTACTAAAATGTATTCCTTTTATACATTCGTGAAAAGTTAATGAATGTGCTTATAGGTTAAGGTAAACATACATGTATATCTTAACTTAAACAATGCATAGTACAATTCTTTACAACCAATCACAATATCTAACCATTATAATTTATATGTCCATTCTATAAACTCAATACACATAAAACATTTTCAAAGCTTATCCTGTTGTTAACTTTCCTCAAAGACACCTCTATCCTTGAAACTCTGCATCTGGAGTTAAAGGAATGGAGCAAGCTTTAAAGAGCTCATTGAGTAAACTAACCAAACATAAATTATTCATTTCATACATATACAATGCATCAATCACATGAGTTTGCCACATCATAAACATTTCACATAAGATGGACTTGTCACCAATGATTTTCCATATCCAACATGCTCGACTCATACAGAGGCTCCTCAGAACTTTTGCTTAAATATATAACAATTTCAATGTGCCCAGCTCATATAGAGGCTCCTTAGGACTTTCGCTTAAAACATAGTGAGCCAGGGGCTTATTAGGCCTCACCTGGTCTTACCAAATCATATCATATCATATCATGCATGATTATAAATATAAACATATATGTTTCATGGGGGAAACTAGTGGGTCATCCAATGTCCATTGGCATCAACAATAATTATGCACAAATGCAACATCTTTGTGTTTTAAATACATACATCCTAATAAATAATGAAATAATGCATGTAAATGAACATGATTTCAATTAAATAAACTTTCATTCATTAAGGTTAGTGTTACTTATCTCTTATAGCCTATCAACTACCTGACACGAACGGTAGCCATCCTTAGTTCCTTAGCTCCCTGAGTCCCTCAAGTCTGATCCTAAAAACATCAGACCCTAAAGAGTTATTCGGAGCTCAAAAACTCTACATGCTAAAAATCTTATTCTAGATCCTTTTAGATCATAAAAACAAATTTTACAGCCTTAGAACAAAAAGGGAAATAATGCTGGCAGAGCCAACTTCGACTATTGAAGTGTGAGACTTCGGTTGCCAAAGTCCTAAACTTGAAATGCCCTATTTGTGTAGTGGCGATTGTGACTGCTGAAGTCCTAGGTTTTAGCGATCGAACCTGGAAATCTTCAGAAAGACTATAGCCACTCTGACTACCAAAAAGCCAAAGTAATGGTCTTTGGCAGCCAAACTTAAGAATTTTCAGAATTCCCAAGTTCAAATTTTATAGCAACTCATCCTTAAAACAACCAAAAGCACATATCTAAACTCCAAAACATGATTCAACCTTCAAAACACATACCTAAGGCATCCCTTAACTTAAAACTACTCTTGAAAAACACATGCATCCAACAAAAACCAAAAATTAAGCTTTACTCTTAAACTTCAATTAGAACATCAAAGTTATAAAACATCAAATGAACTCAATTATCATAATTTTCTTCAAAAAGTAGGAAAATCATGCTTAGAAACTCTTTAAACTTATCAAAATCTTCATAAAAGAATATATCCTAAAGAAACAACATCAAACCCCTTTTTGCTTGTAGCAACCCTCCCAAAATCAAAGGATTAAACTATATCAATCTCACATGCAATCCAAAAATATATTCTCTTACCCATGTATATATACTAAAAACATATAGAAAATTCAATTGAAAAGGAGAAAATACCTTTCTCCCTTGGAACAAAGTTAGAGAGATAGAGAGGTGTTTGAGAATACTTAAAAAATTCTTGAACTCTTAAGCTCCCCAACCAATATTAAGTATTCAAGCTCTTAAATCCAAGAAATTTCAACAAGCATTCTTTTGCATGTAACAGTAGCTAAGGGAGAGAGAGAGAGAGAGAGAGAGAGAGAGAGAGAGAGATCACTTTTTCTTTGAAAAATGAACTAAAATGGCTATTTAACTCCTATTGTTGAGGGAAATTTTGGCTGCTAGAGTCCATTCTGTCCAAAATCATATTTGAACAGTAAAAAGGACTTTGGCTACTAAAAGTCTAACCTTCGACTATCGAAGTCCTTTCTGCCCAAAAGTAACAGTTAAAACTTTTCTTGGTCAAAATAGTTAAAATGTTTTCACTCTTAAATACATCTTTAATACATCATATCATACATATAGAACTTAACACTATTTCTCTTATAACAATCCAAACTATGGGCCATTACTGGCGTTAGGGACCGGGTCAGTTTAAGACTGTCGGAACTCATAGCAAGCCTAAAACCTTAAAAAAAACATATATACATTCGTGCATCTCACTATTTAAGCATAATTCAAACCATTATACCTTAGTCTTTTCATCCATACATAAACATCCTTAACATAAAAATGGTTCATAATTTAAACCTTAACATATATAAGATCCAAAGTGTAATGGTTCAATATGTGTACCTTCAAAAGGGTTAGTGCTTCACTACTCTCATTCTCGAGTGGAGCACCGATCAACCCAGCAGACCTTTTTGAACCTCGCATTTGTGAAAGCAAACAAGAAGTGTTGAGCACATAACAAGTTCATGTGCATTCACATGAACACACAACACATAATTGATGCATGAATTCGCAAGTATATGGGTTGTATCAAGTAATAAAGTGATAAGTTAAGTATCATTCCAACAAAAATTTGTCATTTGAGTACTAAACTATAAATAAAGCGATTATTTGGGCTAATGATCAATGAAAGTAAGATGTCAACGTAAATGAACTAGGTAAAATTGATAAATCTAAACAAAATAGATAAAGAGCAAACAAATAAATTCTAAATCTAGATGCAATTGAACTAAATTAATAATGAGCAATTGAAATTAAATACTAATTAACAGTAAAATAATTCCAGAGTTGGGAGTTCATGCATAAATTAATTGGGATTTGTCTTTGTTATTTCAATTTTGAGGGAAAAAAGAGTTTGAAAGTGATTGATCATTGATTCATTTGATATCTTTTTCAAGCAAATCAAAGTATATTTAAAGAAAACCAAACCTACTTTCATACGATATTTGATTAACTTAAAACCCATTAAGTTTTATAACCAATCAATAATTCCTCTTAAAACCCTAGTTTAATTCTAAATCTAGGTGATTTTAAGTTTTAATCCTTGATTATCTATTAATAATCTTCACCTTTCGATCCTTCAATTAAAGATTAACACAATACCCAATGGGTACCAACATTAGGCAAGTAAATTAAGTACACAAGGAAAGAATCAAAACTTATATTTATATAAAATATGGAAATAACCAGTCCAAATCCATAAATTAATCTAAAACATGTTTTTCAACTCTGAAATCCAAAGATTCTACTTACTCATATCGGTATTTACAAGAGAAATTGATGGAAAAGTAAAGAAAAACATGATAAGGGGACTAAAAATAGAAAAGTCCAGGTAGAAAAACCAAAAATTATGATTCCTGGAGCTTCCAAAAATGGTTGCAGCAGCTTTTTTTCTTCAGAATCGATGGCTTCCTCCTCCCTTATATTTTTATGATCTTCTTTCCTTTCTTTCTTGCTGTTACCTCTTATGGCATAAACTAGAAAATGATGCTTTTATATGGTCCCAAAAGTTATCCTAAAAATAGATAAGAGCCAAGGAGTGGATAAGAAATGAGGTATAAAAATATCTAGGTCAGCAAAGTTGTTCACGTTCTGGGCAGTCTGCTTAGGGTGCTACTTACCCTAAGTAACATCTTCAGCAATTTTCGGCCTCTGCATGCACTGTTTGCTTAAGGTTAAGTAACCCTTAGCAAATCTCAGCAGGTTTGGGATAAAATGAGTTTTTCTGCTCATGTTTAACTTCTAGCTTGACCTAAGTTACACCTTAAGCACTACCGCTTACCCTAAGCAGGTGTAGACCCTTATTTTGTGATTAGTATGTGCATTGAGGCCGTGGAAAACCCGATGATGAAAAATTATATGACTGTAAGATGTAATTGGAGGCATGGAGCTGAAATATTAATTCCATGGCATGATCTTGAAAAAAAATAATAATAATAATAAAGTTTTGGAGAAATTAATTTAATTAAATTTAAATAAAATTTTATTTTGTTTAAATTTAATATGGGTAGTTATTAAATAGATCTAATTAAGTTTAATTGGGCTCCATGGGCCTAAGAAACACTAGTTAGGAATTTTAAATGGGACCCATTTAAATATTTTCTGAAAATTAAAATAACAAAATATTTCTCTCCTCCTTGGCCCCACTCTCTTCCTCACTCCCTATTGGTATCACCCCCTTTCCCTCTCCTTTTACTGGTTGGAACACCTCACCCATATTCCAGTCTCATCCAAATTCATCAATCCTAGTCATTTAAGTTATCTGAACTTTATCACACTAGGACTCCAAACCCTACCACACATCTTCCTCACTCCCTATTAGTGCCTTTCATTTTTTCCTATCTTCCTATTGATTGAAACACCTCACCTATATCCCAGTCTTATTCGAATTCTGTAATTGTAGTTGTTTAAGTCATCTAAACTTTATCACCCTAAGACTCCAAAACCTATCACAACTCTCTCCCAAAACCCTATAAATACCCTACTAGAGAAGGGAAGAAGGGGGGATGGGAGGAAAGAGGAAGAGAAAATTCAGAGCTATAGGAAATTTAAAGATATTCAAGACTCTTTGAGTTCTTCCTTATTTTTTCTTTTCTTCAAGAAGATTTTCATACAAGATTTCTGGAAGGTTAGTTTTTATTGTTTTCTTTTCAAGATCTATGCCACATAATATTTTAATTCTATGCTCTTTGCCTTCAATTTTATTTTATATGTTCATATAGATCATGTAATCATGTTTAATTTGAGGGGATACACAACTCTGCACATGTTTAGTTTCTGTCTCTCGTATTTTTATTATTTTTCTTTATTTTCTGAATCTGGAAAAAATTTGTAAAAATTATATTCATATTTTACATGAAATTCCATTAATTTTAGGCCCAAGAATTACTAAAAAGCTTTAATATTTTGTAAGTTATGGCTGTTTGAAGTTAGGGTTCCTGTAAAATCTGATTTGCAGGATATCCGACTTGTGGAGCCCATATCTCCCTTATTCTTAATATTTTTGTGTAAATCTAGTGTCTAAAATTAACTTAAGAATCTTATGAATCTTTTCCAATTGGTTTTGCATTCATATCTGCTGTGATTAATGAGTTATGAATTTTACAAAAAAGTAGTGCGATTCTGTCACTTAGAAAAGTTACGATTTATGTAGACCATTCGGCTAGGGTTTTGTTTGATTTATAAATTTTATGATCTTGTATGATATGTAGGCTGTCTTCTGTAATTTTTTTTTATGATTTTTAGGCATGTCTAACTATTTTTAAAAAATCGGATTTCTTGCTACTATTAATCTGCTAGAATTTAAAAATTATATATTTATGTATGTTCTTGTATTTTCTTAGGTTTTAATTAATATTTGATCTATTTTTCTGTGTTCTTTTAATTCAAGAAGTGTTATGAAGTATTTGGATAATGTTAGAAGACTTAGACCATTAGTTAGTTGTAACTAATTAGGAATCTTAACCCTTTAGAAGACTAGAGTTAGAATCCAATGTAAATTGTTATTAATATTTTCTTTTATTTTCTTTAGTTTATTTATTTTTTTATTACAAATAAAATTGGTAAGTAGTCCTAAGGTACGTACCAAAGAGAGCATTTGCGTGGAGCTTATATGGAGCTAAACGGGAGTAAGCCAGGGATATCATTGCCATACTAGAAGAGAAGACCCTTTTTTAAGGATAGCTTGCCCCAATGGCAACTGCATTTACCAACAGGTAAGTAACTTTAGACTTCTCGAATAACCATTGGCATGAAATTATAGTAATAATAGAACTTTTATTTGGTAAATTGAAATTAACTTTGTTTTCAATTTAACTGACTTTTTGCATGTAATTAATTTAAATAAATACTTTGTAAATTAAAATTAATCTTGTTTGTAAATTAAACTAACATTGGCATGTAAAATAAATTTAATTTAATACTTAGTAATTGTAAAATAAATTTCCATGTTAGAAATCTTTATTAGGTTGTGATTGTTTGGGCCTTATGTGATATTAGAATAAATTACAAATGTACATAATTAACTTAGTTCAATTGTCCTTAGGGTAACTTGGTGAAAATTAATTAATTAGGTTAAATAGAAACGTAGGGTTATTTGAAATTAAATTTGTTTGTAAATTAAATTCTCAATAATAAATTAATTTTAGTCATCTGGTAAATATCATTTAAATAACTAGCAACCCCATAGATAGGAATTACTTGTGCATGAAAATTGTGTGTAAACAACAACCCTTTTGTGAATTACTTGCGTGTGTAGGATTAGAATTGTATTTTTTAGGATAAAGTTTAATAAAGGAATAATAAACAAGACTTCTAGAAACATTAGTAGAGGACTGGCACTTGAATCAATGAGGTTAGACCAGGCATAAGGGGTGCCTAACACCTTCCCCTTACGTACCCACTATCCTGAACCTAGACATTGGACTATGGTAATGACGGTTGTGGAAACTTTGCAAGGAGTAAGTTGCCATCCATGACCCTCAAAAGAAACACTAAATATGTCCCGGTTATTACCCGGGTGGCGACTCCTGTCTATCTATGCCTTCGTGGCATAAATCCTTAGTACCGTGGTAGTGTTATAGGAAGACGGTACTTACCAGTGGTTTGATTCTATTAGGATTGTATAAAGTGCATGTCTAGGAAATGCTGTCTAAGGAGGTGGTACTTAAGTGAGGCCATTGTGACTCCACCATCTTTTCTGAGCATTACCTGGTGTATTTTATATAATTCTAATGGATGATATTTCGCCTCACGCCCCCCTCCCCACAGTTTGGCGAAATCACATGGATCACCCTTACCCTTTTAGTCCCATTATTACTAGCTAAGGAGACCATGGTTCTACTCGAGCTATGACGAATTGGTGAATGCTAGCACCCCATGCCCGTACCTTCGAGTATATAAAAGAGCCACAGCTCCGGCCGTTCTCGCATGGGTGAACCTTTTCCTACCCGATGAAGCCCATGAGCCATAGTTTTCAACCCTAGGTACCCCGTAGATTTTTATTGTGCTGGATTTATAACCTTATTGTTCAAACCATAAGTTCTAGTGGTAGTTGAGATGAACTTAGTGTTAGTAGTATGCCCTAGAGCATATCATTTAGTATGTATCTTGTACATATTTTTAATAATAAAAGGCATTTCCACTTTTCCGTTTACATAATATATTTATGTGTAATAGAAAAGGTCCATTGATATTTTGTTAGAAATATTATTCTTAAGTTGTTAAGAATATGAGTGACAATATTTCTAGCACAAAGTATCATAAATAGGTTCACAATCGAGGATACTTCATAATAAGGACATGACTTATCCAGAAAGATTGTATTCATGTTTCTTCCCAAGTTATTTATATGAGATATAAATAAGATGGAATGGTGAGTCTCATGCCATATAACAAACTTGATAGGCACTTATAAATGATAAGTAGGCCGAACCAGTGACACTTATGACAAGCACATGGAGTTTACTCTTGTCAATGTTTTATCATAAATCATATCAGTGCATATAATCTTTAGACCTGAGATAGCACAGTTATCTTGTATATAGGTAGTTTGAGTTTGATAACGCTTTCATACTTGTACTATGTATGGGTATATGGGCATGTGTTGGCTCCTCGCTAGTTATATATGGAGGTAGGTGTTGATCAAGATGGAATCTGTTCCTCTAAGTAAATAGAGATAAAATCCTATGTTCATTTAATTGTTCTTGATGTTTCAAGTTCTGGCCAGATGTATAGATTTATGCAGAAAAGAGTTTCTAATGAGAAAATCTTTTAATCAAGAACTGGAATTAAAAGAGAACATAATATTCATAGCAAATGGAGTTTGTCATAAACCATGAATCCAGATTGAGTTGGGATTTTGTAACAGAGAGATTCTAGTGCATGGTAACATATGATTATAGGTTCATTTAAGGTAAATCTTATTACTAATTGGGTGGCCATGGCATGCTATGCTAGGTGTTAACCATGGTCTATGAGGTTCATAAAATGATTTAGAGAAATCATTTATGGTAAGAAAGAGTTCTGATGATATTAAGAGTTGATATCATGTCTCATTGCCAATTAGTGATGAGCCTAGTAAGTCACACACATACACAAGTTATCACCTAATTAAATATGATTTAATTAATTAATTAAAGAGTTTAATTGATTAATTAAATAGGTTTGGTTTGCAATTAGATTGCAAAGTCCCTAGCATGACTTGAAACCAAATCTAGATTATTGGATGTGTAGTATAAATTAAATTTATATTTAAAGTGTTTAAATATGAATTTAATTGATGAGAAATTAATTAATAGAGATTAATTAATTAATTTATATTTGATATAAATTAATTAGAAGAAGAAAATAATTATTTTGGGTTAAGAACTCAAAATTAAGACACAGGGGCATTTTGGTCATTTCTCAGTGTGACACGTGGCACCATGAGATGGTGACACATGGCATAACACATAAGCTTGCCAAATGTTTTTTAATCATGTAAGATGATTAAAATCAAGATTAAATATAGGTTTGACACTTGGCACAATGTGATTGGGTCACTTAAACCTAGAGCTAATCAAAAGGTGACATGTGGCTAGGGTTTAATGTGTTAACCTAGCTATTTAAGTGTGGTTATGAAAAGAAAACATAACCAGCAGCCTCTCCTCTCAATTGTCACGCCACTTTGAGCCTCTCCAGCTATTTCTCTTCATCTCTCATCAATTCAAAGAGATTAGCCATCAATCTCTTGAATTAAGAACACTAGAAATTGTTTATAGTGTCCTGTTTACATCTCTAATCTCTTAAAAGGCAGAACTTGAATTTCTAATTAATAGAAAAGGCTTTAGAAGCTGTTCAAGGGCTGCCATAGGTGTTCTTGGTGTGGACAAGCTAGAGGGACAACATCTGGTGTCCTGAAGACGAATCTCAAAGGCGCAGACACGCGCAAAGACATTAATATGTTAGTGTAATCGTTCTTGATTTAATCTATGTTTCTAAAATTAATCTGATTAATTTTAAAATCTTAAATGGAAAATACAGATCCAAAAACATATTAAAAGAGTTTTAATATGTTGTTTATCATTGAAATCAAATAGATAAAAATAAATCTTGCATGGTGCATGTGACCCTAGGTGAAAATTTTTGAATTCAATGGTATAATCTTGTGTTTTTCACGCTTCTATTCCTTCAATTGGTATCAGAGCCACTATATTTGCCATTTAGATTGTTGATTATATAATTTAATTGTGTGTTTGATCATGAGATCAAGAGATTCATTGCTGGTTGGATCATGAGATGTGGCGTCACACATGGAGAAGCCACCATTGGTGGCGGCAACAATGGTTCCATGGGTGATTCAAGGTTTGGCTTTTAATTCTGCAATTGTTGTATGATCTAAGGCCTATTCTTTGACTAATTAAAGTGTTTAATTAGTTGTTTTAATCACACAATTAAATTATGATTCAAATCAGAATTTTAAAAATGTTTGAATGTGATTCAAATCTGAATTTTAAAAGTTGTTTGAATGTGATTCAAATATGAATTTTTAAAGTTGTTTGAATCATATTTAAATCTGATTTTTTAAAATTGATTCAATAAAATTCAGATCTTATTTTTTTAAAAAATATTTGAATGTGATTCAAATTTGATTTTTTAAAAAATATTTGAATGTGATTCAAATCTGAATTTTTGAAGTTGTTTGAATGTGATTCAAATCTGAATTTTTAAATTTGTTTGAATGAGATTCAAATCTAAATTTTTAAATTTATTTGAATCATATTCAAATCTAGATTTTTAAGTTGAATATGAGATATTCAATTTAATTTAAGCATGTATGTTTTATTTAATTGTTAAATAGTGATATGCATGATGGATGATCATGGACTATAAAAGACCAATGTGATTGGATTTATTTCTTTTATGTTTCTTTGGGATTGTAAATTAATTAATTTATTTTAATTTATTTTGGGGCATGTATTATTAAGTTTGTAATATTTTTGGGTTGTAATTTCATTTATTTAAGTTCTTGTAAATTCGCCTTGGTATGCCAAGGATTACTATGTAATATTGGATTGCAAGAAGTTCAAGGAGGTCAAGAGCATTGGTGGGACCAGTGGGAGGAATTCAATATCAAGTGTTGATTATGTACTCCTTCAGCAACTCTTGTAAAATGAATGAATGAAATGCACCTAGGAATGCCCTGATTCAATTCTTGGTGGCTCAAATTGAATCCCTTAGAAAGTCCATGATCATACCATATTTACAGCTTATCCATGAATGCATGAGATGTATGGGAATGTATGCAATTATATGATATATGCATGCTAAATGGATAATGTGCAAAGTGAGACCTTAATAGTAATTAGGATGGCTATAAAATCTTCCAAACAAATGATTAAGTTGGAAATGCTATAATTAAAGTAATTATAACATAAGCCCTCCATTGGGACAATTATTTTAAGAAATTTTAAATAGTTGCATGAGATGCAATTAATTTAAGAGATTTTCTTAAGAATAATTGTTAAGCATGAGATGTTGTAAATATGTAAATGGTTTGGTGGCCAATATTGGATGTACCTGAGGACATTAAAATTATTTGCATAATTATCGCTCAATGGGATCAACTTAACTAATGCAAGATAAGTCAATATTGGATGTACTGAGATTTTGAGCATTAGGGGCTAGCAAAGGATTGAACCTCACATGAGATGTGATGGGCAAGGAGTTGCTCACTGATAGTTTATTGTAATTCCAATAATGGATGTACCTGAGGATGATCAATAGAATTATAAGAATTCAATCACCCACTAGAAATCCATCCAACTAGGATTTCCGTTTTCTACTTTGGAAGTGTAGGATTCGCTAAGTTAGTGGGAGGACCAATTTGATTAAAAGACCATAATCATTTTGGTTAATTACATGATACATTTACTAATTAATCTGGTTATTTTCTGCAGTTAATTTTCTGATAAAAATGAGCACAAAACAACCATCACCATCCAATATCCTTGCAAGCATACTTGATCACAACAGGTTGTGGGACCTAATCATTCGATTGGCTAAGAAATTTGAAACTTGTCCTGAACCTTGAACATATAGGATATGTTCTAGATTCAAATGTTCCTGGTCCCTTACCTCCAGAGGCCACACAAGAGGAACATGATACTTTGGACAAGTGGAAGGAGCATGATATGAGAGCTAAGTGTTACATGCTTGCTTCCATGAGTAATGAGTTACAGAAGCAACATGAGAACATGCAGAGTGCTAGTGAGATCCTCCTTCACCTACAAGAGTTGTATGGTAAGCACAGCAGGAATGCTAGGTATGAGATATCTAGACAGCTATTCCGTATGAGGATGTCTGAGGGACAGAATGTTGGGGATCATGTCCACAAGATGATTCGGCTGATTGAGCAGTTGGAACATCTTGACTTCAACATGGATTTCCAACTACAAACGGATTTGATCCTTCAGTCCCTTCCTGAGTCTTTTGGGAATTTTGTGACAAAATTCCATATGACTAAACAGGAATGCACCTTAGCTGAATTACTCAACATGCTGGTTATTGCCCAAAAGAATATGCCAGGCAATAAAGGAAAAGAGGTAGCTTTGGTTGTATCTTCTTCTGCTGAAAAGTCCAACAAGAAGAAGGGCAATAAGAAAAAGAAACCTCAGATTCCTGGTCCTTCCAAGAAAATAGCTAAACAGAAAAGGAAGACTAAAGTTGATGGAGGCAAAGGAAAGTGTTTCCACTGCCAAAAGGATGTGCACCGAAAAGGAACCGCCTGAGTATCTTGCTTCTCTGAAGGACAAGAAGGATACACCTTGGAAGGTATGTCCATATCTTGTTATTTAGGTTACGATGATACTCATAGTTCATCTACTGACTTGGGTTTTAGATCTGGTGCAGTTCTCACATTTCTAATGATATGCAGGAACTAGCAACATGGCGACTTGCGTTCTCAAGATATTAGAGTCGGATTGGAAATGGCTCAACTGTTGAAGCTTTAGCCATAGGATCTAAATCTTTTACATGTTTGGACATGTTTTGTGTTTGGATAATATTTTATATGTACTGATGCTTTTAATAACATCATTTCTATATCTAGTTTGACTAGAAATGGCTATGAATTTCAGTTCACAGATGATGTTTGCAATATTTATTTTGGAAATAAATATGTTGGTTCGTGTTATATGAATGATGGTCTTTATTATTTGGATAATAATGACAAACACAAATTGAATGCAAGTGATCTAAAAGAATACAATGCCATGGTGAAAACCAACTCAAGTTCAAAATATATTTGGCACTTAAGGTTATGTCATGTTGCAGAAGATAGGATTGCAAAATTGGAGAAAATGGGGATTCTATCCTCATTGGGATCTAAGCCTACTCCAACTTGTGAATCTTGCCTTCAAGGCAAAATGACTAGATCACCCTTTGTTGGACAAGGGCTAAGAGCTGAAAATATTTTGGAACTAATACATAGTGATGTATGTGGTCCGTTTAAAGAAATGGCTAGAGGGGGCTTTCATTATTTTATTACCTTTACTGATGATAAATCAAGGTTTGGGTATTTGTATTTGATGAAATACAAACATGAATCCTTTGAAAAGTTCAAAGAATTTAAATCTGAAGTAGAAAATCAAACAGGAAAAAATATTAAAGCTCTTCGATCAGATCGTGGAGGTGAATATTTGAGTACTGAATTTGATGAATACTTGAGAGAGCATGGCATTGTTTCTCAGCTGACTCCTCCAGGAATGCCACAGCTGAATGGTGTATCTGAAAGGAGAAATCGTACCCTATTGGATATGTACGTAGTATGATGAGCTATACTGATATGCCAATCTCCTTTTGAGGATTTGCATTAGAATCAGCTTTATATATTCTGAATAGGATTCCATCAAAATCAATTTCTTCCACACCTTATGAGATATGGCATGGAAGAAAACCAAGTCTTAAGCATGTTAAGATTTGGGGTTGTCCAGCTTATATCAAAAAGCTGAACACTGATAAATTGGAGACCAGATCAGAAAAAGGTCGATTTGTTGGATATCCAAAAGATAGTTTTGGATATTATTTTTATTTGCCTACTTCACAAAAGGTTGTGATAAGTAGAGATGCCATATTTCTTGAACAACAGTTTGTTCAAGAAGGAGGCAAAGGAAGGCAAATAGAGTTAGAATTGGAGAATTCTGACCAACCAACAGATCAGATGGATATAGATCCATCTAGTCAACCTATACCCGTTGATGAAACATCTATAGCTGTTCCTCGTAGAACAACCAGGGTATCTCACCCACCAGTGAGATATGGTTTTCTTCATGAAGAAGAACAAGAGTTGTCTACTCATGAAGAAGTAGATCATGGAGATGATCCACTTACCTATGAAGAAGTTATATCAGATATAGACTCTTTAAAATGGATTGATGCTATGAAATCCGAGATTGATTCCATGTATAAGAATCAAGTTTGGGATCTTGTTGACCCACCTGAATGTATTGTACCTATAGGGAACAAATGGGTTTTCAAGAAGAAAATTGGTTCTGATGGAAAGGTAGAGACCTATAAGGCAAGGCTAGTAGCGAAAGGGTTTCGCCAAAGGCAAGGAATAGACTATGAGGAGACTTTCTACTTTGTTGCCATGCTTAAATCAATTAGGATTTTATTAGCAATAGCTGCATACTATGATTATGAGATTTGGCAGATGGATGTCAAAACAGCTTTTCTCAATGGATACATTGAAGAAAACATTTTCATGGAACAACCTAAGGGATTTGAATCCCAAGATGGTTCCAAGGTATGCAAGCTAAAGCGATCCATTTATGGGTTGAAACAAGCTTCGAGGAGATGGAACATCCGTTTTGATGAAGCCATTAAATCTTTTGGTTTTATAAAAAATGAGGATGAGCCATGTGTATATAAGAAGGTTAGTGACAGTGCTATCACTTTTCTTGTCTTATATGTGGATGACATACTGTTGATGGGTAATGATACAGGTATGTTGACGACTATAAAGGTATGGTTGTCAAATACATTCTCCATGAAAGACTTAGGGGAGGCAACCTATATTCTTGGGATTCGCATCTATAGAGATAGAGCGAAAAGAATAATTGGTTTATCCCAAAGTCTATACTTGGAAAAGGTGTTAAAGAGGTTTAACATGCTTGATTCCAAGAGAGGATTGTTACCAGTGAGACATGGTATCCACCTTTCTAAAGAGATGTCTCCAAAGACACCTGAAGAAAGAGAAAAGATGGCCAGGATTCCATATGCTTCGGCTATTGGAAGTTTAATGTATGCAATGTTGTGTACTAGGCCGGATATCGCATATGCTGTTAGTTTGACTAGCAGGTATCAATCCAATCCAGGTTTGGAACACTGGATAGCTGTCAAGAATATTCTTAAGTACTTAAGAAGAACTAAGGATTTATTCTTGATTTATGGAGGTGGAGACTTGCAATTGGATGGTTATACTGATTCTGATTTCCAATCAGATATCGATGATAGAAAGTCTACCTCTGGATATGTGTTCATTTGTAATGGAGGTGCAGTCAGTTGGAAGAGTTCCAAACAGAGCACGACTGCAGATTCCACTACTGAGGCTGAGTATATTGCTGCATCAGATGCTGCAAAAGAAGCTGTTTGGATGAAGAAGTTCATGACAGAACTTACAGTAGTTCCTTCCATTGAGTCAGCAGTTCCATTACACTGTGACAACAATGGAGCAGTCATACAGGCTAAGGAACCAAGGTCTCACCAGAAATCCAAACACATAGAAAGGCGCTACCACATTATCAGAGAAATAGTTGGGCGAGGCGATGTAGCCATGCAGAAAATAGCATCAGCTGAAAATCCAGCTGATCCATTCACTAAGACTATGTCACAGACTCAGTTAGACCGACATCTTGAGAAGATAGGTCTAAGATATTGTAATGAATGGCTCTAGTGCTAGTGGGAGATTGTTAGTAGTATGCCCTAGAGCATATCATTTAGTATGTATCTTGTACATATTTTTAATAATAAAAGGCATTTCCACTTTTCCGTTTACATAATATATTTATGTGTAATAGAAAAGGTCCATTGATATTTTGTTAGAAATATTATTCTTAAGTTGTTAAGAATATGAGTGACAATATTTCTAGCACAAAGTATCATAAATAGGTTCACAATCGAGGATACTTCATAATAAGGACGTGACTTATCCAGAAAGATTGTATTCATGTTTGTTCCCAAGTTATTTATATGAGATATAAATAAGATGGAATGGTGAGTCTCATGCCATATAACAAACTTGATAGGCACTTATAAATGATAAGTAGGTCAACAGTGACACTTATGACAAGCACATGGAGTTTACTCTTGTCAATGTTTTGTCATAAATCATATCAGTGCATATAATCTTTAGACCTGAGATAGCACAGTTATCTTGTATATAGGTAGTTTGAGTTTGATACTGCTTTCATACTTGTACTATGTATGGGTATATGGGCATGTGTTGGCTCCTGCTAGTTATATATGGAGGTAGGTGTTGATCAAGATGGAATCTGTTCCTCTAAGTAAATAGAGATAAATTCCTATGTTCATTTAATCGTTTCTTGATATTTCAAGTTCTGGCCAGACAGATAGATTTATTCGTAAAAGAGTTTCGATGAGAAAAATCTTTTAATCAAGAACTGGAATTAAAAGAGAACATAATATTCATAGCAAATGGAGTTTGACATAAACCATGACTCACTTGAGTTGGGATTTTGTAACAGAGAGATTCTAGTGCATGGTAACATATGATTATAGGTTCATTTAAGGTAAATCTTATTACTAATTGGGTGGCCATGGCATGCTATGCTAGGTGTTAACCATGGTCTATGAGGTTCATAAAATGATTTAGAGAAATCATTTATGGTAAGAAAGAGTTCTGATGATATTAAGAGTTGATATCATGTCTCATTGCCAATTAGTGATGAGCCTAGTAAGTCACACACATACACAAGTTATCACCTAATTAAATATGATTTAATTAATTAATTAAAGAGTTTAATTGATTAATTAAATAGGTTTGGTTTGCAATTAGATTGCAAAGTCCCTAGCATGACTTGAAACCAAATCTAGATTATTGGATGTGTAGTATAAATTAAATTTATATTTAAAGTGTTTAAATATGAATTTAATTGATGAGAAATTAATTAATAGAGATTAATTAATTAATTTATATTTGATATAAATTAATTAGAAGAAGAAAATAATTATTTTGGGTTAAGAACTCAAAATTAAGACATAGGGGCATTTTGGTCATTTCACAGTGTGACACGTGGCACCATGAGATGGTGACACATGGCATAACACATAAGCTTGCCAAATGTTTTTTAATCATGTAAGATGATTAAAATCAAGATTAAATATAGGTTTGACACTTGGCACAATGTGATTGGGTCACTTAAACCTAGAGCTAATCAAAAGGTGACATGTGGCTAGGGTTTAATGTGTTAACCTAGCTATTTAAGTGTGGTTATGAAAAGAAAACATAACCAGCAGCCTCTCCTCTCAATTGTCACGCCACTTTGAGCCTCTCCAGCTATTTCTCTTCATCTCTCATCAATTCAAAGAGATTAGCCATCAATCTCTTGAATTAAGAACACTAGAAATTGTTTATAGTGTCCTATTTACATCTCTAATCTCTTAAAGGCAGAACTTGAATTTCTAATTAATAGAAAAGGCTTTAGAAGCTGTTCAAGGGCTGCCATAGGTGTTCTTGGTGTGGACAAGCTAGAGGGACAACATCTGGTGTCCTGAAGACGAATCTCAAAGGCGCAGACACGCTGCAGCACATTAAGATGTTAGTGTAATCGTTCTTGATTTAATCTAGGGTTCTAAAATTAATCTGATTAATTTTAAAATCTTAAATGGCAAATACAGATCCAAAAACATATTAAAAGAGTTTTAATATGTTGTTTATCATTGAAATCAAATAGATAAAAATAAATCTTGCATGGTGCATGTGACCCTAGGTGAAAATTTTTGAATTCAATGGTATAATCTTGTGTTTTTCACGCTTCTATTCCTTCAATTGGTATCAGAGCCACTATATTTGCCATTTAGATTGTTGATTATATAATTTAATTGTGTGTTTGATCATGAGATCAAGAGATTCATTGCTGGTTGGATCATGAGATGTGGCGTCACACATGGAGAAGCCACCATTGGTGGCGGCAACAATGGTTCCATGGGTGATTCAAGGTTTGGCTTTTAATTCTGCAATTGTTGTATGATCTAAGGCCTATTCTTTGACTAATTAAAGTGTTTAATTAGTTGTTTTAATCACACAATTAAATTATGATTCAAATCAGAATTTTAAAAAATGTTTGAATGTGATTCAAATCTGAATTTTAAAAGTTGTTTGAATGTGATTCAAATATGAATTTTTAAAGTTGTTTGAATCATATTTAAATCTGATTTTTTAAAATTGATTCAATAAAATTCAGATCTTATTTTTTTAAAAAATATTT
Organism: Hevea brasiliensis; assembly: GCF_030052815.1. Taxonomy (NCBI): domain Eukaryota; kingdom Viridiplantae; phylum Streptophyta; class Magnoliopsida; order Malpighiales; family Euphorbiaceae; genus Hevea; species Hevea brasiliensis. The sequence continues at coordinate 105,335,149 of NC_079497.1, forward strand.
GAATGTGATTCAAATTTGATTTTTTAAAAAATATTTGAATGTGATTCAAATCTGAATTTTTGAAGTTGTTTGAATGTGATTCAAATCTGAATTTTTAAATTTGTTTGAATGAGATTCAAATCTGAATTTTTAAATTTATTTGAATCATATTCAAATCTAGATTTTTAAGTTGAATATGAGATATTCAATTTAATTTAAGCATGTATGTTTTATTTAATTGTTAAATAGTGATATGCATGATGGATGATCATGGACTATAAAAGACCAATGTGATTGGATTTATTTCTTTTATGTTTCTTTAGGATTGTAAATTAATTAATTTATTTTAATTTATTTTGGGGCATGTATTATTAAGTTTGTAATATTTTTTGGGTTGTAATTTCATTTATTTAAGTTCTTGTAAATTCGCCTTGGTATGCCAAGGATTACTATGTAATATTGGATTGCAAGAAGTTCAAGGAGGTCAAGAGCATTGGTGGGACCAGTGGGAGGAATTCAATATCAAGTGTTGATTATGTACTCCTTCAGCAACTCTTGTAAAATGAATGAATAAAATGCACCTAGGAATGCCCTGATTCAATTCTTGGTGGCTCAGAATTGAATCCCTTAGAAAGTCCATGATCATACCATATTTACTGCTTATCCATGAATGCATGAGATGTATGGGAATGTATGCAATTATATGATATATGCATGCTAAATGGATAATGTGCAAAGTGAGACCTTAATAGTAATTAGGATGGCTATAAAATCTTCCAAACAAATGATTAAGTTGGAAATGCTATAATTAAAGTAATTATAACATAAGCCCTCCATTGGGACAATTATTTTAAGAAATTTTAAATAGTTGCATGAGATGCAATTAATTTAAGAGATTTTCTTAAGAATAATTGTTAAGCATGAGATGTTGTAAATATGTAAATGGTTTGGTGGCCAATATTGGATGTACCTGAGGACATTAAAATTATATGCATAATTATCGCTCAATGGGATCAACTTAACTAATGCAAGATAAGTCAATATTGGATGTACCGAGTTTTTGAGCATTAGGGGCTAGCAATCGGATTGATCCTCACATGAGATGTGATGGGCAAGGAGTTGCTCAATTATAGTTTATTGTAATTCCAATTATGGATGTACCTGAGGATGATCAATAGAATTATAAGAATTCAATCACCCACTAGAAATCCATCCAACTAGGATTTCCGTTTTCTACTTTGGAAGTGTAGGATTCGCTAAGTTAGTGGGAGGACCAATTTGATTAAAAGACCATAATCATTTTGGTTAATTACATGATACATTTACTAATTAATCTGGTTATTTTCTGCAGCTAATTTTCTCGATAAAAATGAGCACAAAACAACCATCACCATCCAATATCCTTGCAAGCATACTTGATCACAACAGTTGACAGGACCTAATCATGCGATTGGCTAAGAAATTTGAAACTTGTCTGAACCTTGAACATATAGGATATGTTCTAGATTCAAATGTTCCTGGTCCCTTACCTCCAGAGGCCACACAAGAGGAACATGATACTTTGGACAAGTGGAAGGAGCATGATATGAGAGCTAAGTGTTACATGCTTGCTTCCATGAGTAATGAGTTCTGAAGCAACATGAGAACATGCAGAGTGCTAGTGAGATCCTCCTTCACCTACAAGAGTTGTATGGTAAGCACAAAGAGAATGCTAGGTATGAGATATCTAGACACTATTCCGTATGTGGATGTCTGAGGGACTGAATGTTGGGGATCATGTCCACAAGATGATTCGGCTGATTGAGCAGTTGGAACATCTTGACTTCAACATGGATTTCCAACTACAAACGGATTTGATCCTTCAGTCCCTTCCTGAGTCTTTTGGGAATTTTGTGACAAAATTCCATATGACTAAACAGGAATGCACCTTAGCCGAATTACTCAACATGCTGGTTATTGCCCAAAAGAATATGCCGAGCAATAAAGGAAAAGAGGTAGCTTTGTTGTATCTTCTTCTCACTGGAAAGTCCAACAAGAAGAAGGGCAATAAGAAAAAGAAACCTCGATTCTGGTCCTTCCAAGAAAATAGCTAAACAGAAAGGAAGACTAAAGTTGATGGAGGCAAAGGAAAGTGTTTCCATGCCAAAAGGATGGGCACTGGAAAAGGAACCGCTCGAGTATCTTGCTTCTCAAGGACAAGAAGGATACACCTTCGGAAGGTATGTCCATATCTTGTTATTTAGGTTCGATGATACTCATAGTTCATCTACAGCTTGGGTTTTAGATATCGGTGCCGCTTCACATTTCTAATGATATGCGGGAACTAGCAAACAAGATGGCGACTTGCGTTCTCAAGATATTAGAGTCCGGATTGGAAATGGCTCAACTGTTGAAGCTTTAGCCATAGGATCTAAATCTTTTTACATGTTTGGACATGTTTTGTGTTTGGATAATATTTTATATGTACCTGATGCTTTTAAGAACATCATTTCTATATCTAGTTTGACTAGAAATGGCTATGAATTTCAGTTCACAAATGATGTTTACAATATTTATTTTGGAAATAAATATGTTGGTTCGGGTTATATGAATGATGGTCTTTATTATTTGGATAATAATGACAAACACAAATTGAATGCAAGTGATCTAAAAGAATACAATGCCATGGTGAAAACCAACTCAAGTTCAAAATATATTTGGCACTTAAGGTTATGTCATGTTGCAGAAGATAGGATTGCAAAATTGGAGAAAATGGGGATTCTATCCTCATTGGGATCTAAGCCTACTCCAACTTGTGAATCTTGCCTTCAAGGCAAAATGACTAGATCACCCTTTGTTGGACAAGGGCTAAGAGCTGAAAATATTTTGGAACTAATACATAGTGATGTATGTGGTCCGTTTAAAGAAATGGCTAGAGTGGGCTTTCATTATTTTATTACCTTTACTGATGATAAATCAAGGTTTGGGTATTTGTATTTGATGAAATACAAACATGAATCCTTTGAAAAGTTCAAAGAATTTAAATCTGAAGTAGAAAATCAAACAGGAAAAAATATTAAAGCTCTTCGATCAGATCGTGGAGGTGAATATTTGAGTACTGAATTTGATGAATACTTGAGAGAGCATGGCATTGTTTCTCAGCTGACTCCTCCAGGAATGCCACAGCTGAATGGTGTATCTGAAAGGAGAAATCGTACCCTATTGGATATGTACGTAGTATGATGAGCTATACTGATATGCCAATCTCCTTTTGGGGATTTGCATTAGAATCAGCTTTATATATTCTGAATAGGATTCCATCAAAATCAATTTCTTCCACACCTTATGAGATATGGCATGGAAGAAAACCAAGTCTTAAGCATGTTAAGATTTGGGGTTGTCCAGCTTATATCAAAAAGCTGAACACTGATAAATTGGAGACCAGATCAGAAAAAGGTCGATTTGTTGGATATCCAAAAGATAGTTTTGGATATTATTTTTATTTGCCTACTTCACAAAAGGTTGTGATAAGTAGAGATGCCACATTTCTTGAACAACAGTTTGTTCAAGAAGGAGGCAAAGGAAGGCAAATAGAGTTAGAATTGGAGAATTCGACCAACCAATGCATCGATGGATATAGATCCATCTAGTCAACCTATACCCGTTGATGAAACATCTATAGTGTTCCTCGTAGAACAACCAGGTATCTCACCCACCTCTGAGATATGGTTTTCTTCATGAAGAAGAACAAGAGTTGTCTACTCATGAAGAAGTAGATCATGGAGATGATCCACTTACCTATGAAGAAGTTATATCAGATATAGACTCTTCAAAATGGATTGATGCTATGAAATCCGAGATTGATTCCATGTATAAGAATCAAGTTTGGGATCTTGTTGACCCACCTGAATGTATTGTACCTATAGGGAACAAATGGGTTTTCAAGAAGAAAATTGGTTCTGATGGAAAGGTAGAGACCTATAAGGCAAGGCTAGTAGCGAAAGGGTTTCGCCAAAGGCAAGGAATAGACTATGAGGAGACTTTCTACTTTGTTGCCATGCTTAAATCAATTAGGATTTTATTAGCAATAGTGCATACTATGATTATGAGATTTGGCAGATGGATGTCAAAACAGCTTTTCTCAATGGATACATTGAAGAAAACATTTTCATGGAACAACCTAAGGGATTTGAATCCCAAGATGGTTCCAAGGTATGCAAGCTAAAGCGATCCATTTATGGGTTGAAACAAGCTTCAAGGAGATGGAACATCCGTTTTGATGAAGCCATTAAATCTTTTGGTTTTATAAAAAATGAGGATGAGCCATGTGTATATAAGAAGGTTAGTGACAGTGCTATCACTTTCCTTGTCTTATATGTGGATGACATACTATTGATGGGTAATGATACAGGTATGTTGACGACTATAAAGGTATGGTTGTCAAATACATTCTCCATGAAAGACTTAGGGGAGGCAACCTATATTCTTGGGATTCGCATCTATAGAGATAGAGCGAAAAGAATAATTGGTTTATCCCAAAGTCTATACTTGGAAAAGGTGTTAAAGAGGTTTAACATGCTTGATTCCAAGAGAGGATTGTTACCAGTGAGACATGGTATCCACCTTTCTAAAGAGATATCTCCAAAGACACACAAGAAAGAGAAAAGATGGCGAGGATTCCATATGCTTGGCTATTGGAAGTTTAATGTATGCAATGTTGTGTACTAGGCCTGATATCACATATCTTTATTAGTTTGACTAGCGGTATCAATCCAATCTAGGTTTGGAACCTTTGGATAGTTGTCAAGAATATTCTTAAGTACTTAAGAAGAACTAAGGATTTATTCTTGATTTATGGAGGTGGAGACTTGCAATTGGATGGTTATCACGATTCGATTTCCAATCGGATATCGATGATAGAAAGTCTACCTGGATATGTGTTCATTTGTAATGGAGGTGCGATCGGTTGGAAGAGTTCCAAGCAGAGCACGATCGCAGATTCCACTCATCGAGGTCGAGTATATTCTTTGCATCGAATCTTTGCAAAAGAAGTCGCTTTGGATGAAGAAGTTCGTGCGAGAACTTACGTAGTTCCTTCCATTGAGTCGGCAATTCCATTACCTTTGTGACAACAATGGAGCGATCATACGAGCTAAGGAACCAAGGTCTCACCGTAAATCCAAACACATAGAAAGGCGCTACCACATTATCGGAGAAATAGTTGGGCGGCGATGTAGCCATGCAGAAAATAGCATCGGTGAAAATCCGGTGATCCATTCACTAAGACTATGTCACGACTCGATTAGACCGACATCTTGAGAAGATAGGTCTAAGATATTGTAATGAATGGCTCTAGTGCTAGTGGGAGATTGTTAGTAGTATGCCCTAGAGCATATCATTTAGTATGTATCTTGTACATATTTTTAATAATAAAAGGCATTTCCACTTTTCCGTTTACATAATATATTTATGTGTAATAGAAAAGGTCCATTGATATTTTGTTAGAAATATTATTCTTAAGTTGTTAAGAATATGAGTGACAATATTTCTAGCACAAAGTATCATAAATAGGTTCACAATCGAGGATACTTCATAATAAGGCGTGACTTATCCGGTAAAGATTGTATTCATGTTTGTTCACAAGTTATTTATATGATATATAAATTTTTTGGAATGGTGAGTCTCATGCCATATAACAAACTTGATAGGCATTTATAAATGATAAGTAGGCCGAACCAGTGACACTTATGACAAGCACATGGTGTTTACTATTGTCAATGTTTTGTCATAAATCATATCGATGCATATAATCTTTAGACACGAGATAACACGGTTATCTTGTATATAGGTAGTTTGAGTTTGATCTGCTTTCATACTTGTACTATGTATGGGTATATGGGCATGTGTTGGCTCTGCTAGTTATATATGGAGGTAGGTGTTGATCAAGATGGAATCTGTTCCTCTAAGTAAATAGAGATAAAATCCTATGTTCATTTAATTGTTCTTGATGTTTCAAGTTCTGGCAGACAGATAGATTTATTGAGAAAGAGTTTACGATGAGAAAAATCTTTTAATCAAGAACTGGAATTAAAGAGAACATAATATTCATAGCAAATGGAGTTTGACATAAACCATGACTCGGCTTGAGTTGGGATTTTTGTAGAGAGATTCTAGTGCATGGTAACATATGATTATAGGTTCATTTAAGGTAAATCTTATTACTAATTGGGTGGCCATGGCATGCTATGCTAGGTGTTAACCATGGTCTATGAGGTTCATAAAATGAGTTAGAGAAATCATTTATGGTAAGAAAGAGTTCTGATGATATTAAGAGTTGATATCATGTCTCATTGCCAATTAGTGATGAGCCTAGTAAGTCACACACATACACAAGTTATCACCTAATTAAATATGATTTAATTAATTAATTAAAGAGTTTAATTGATTAATTAAATAGGTTTGGTTTGCAATTAGATTGCAAAGTCCCTAGCATGACTTGAAACCAAATCTAGATTATTGGATGTGTAGTATAAATTAAATTTATATTTAAAGTGTTTAAATATGAATTTAATTGATGAGAAATTAATTAATAGAGATTAATTAATTAATTTATATTTGATATAAATTAATTAGAAGAAGAAAAGAATTATTTTGGGTTAAGAACTCAAAATTAAGACACAGGGGCATTTTGGTCATTTCACAGTGTGACACGTGCACCATGAGATGGTGACACATGGCCATAACACATAAGCTTGCCAAATATTTTTAATCATGTAAGATGATTAAAATCAAGATTAAATATAGGTTTGACACTTGGCACAATGTGATTGGGTCACTTAAACCTAGAGCTAATCAAAAGGTGACATGTGGCTAGGGTTTAATGTGTTAACCTAGCTATTTAAGTGTGGTTATGAAAAAGAAAACATAACCAGCAGCCTCTCCTCTCAATTGTCACGCCACTTTGAGCCTCTCCAGCTATTTCTCTTCATCTCTCATCAATTCAAAGAGATTAGCCATCAATCTCTTGAATTAAGAACACTAGAAATTATTTATAGTGTCCTGTTTACATCTCTAATCTCTTAAAAGGCAGAACTTGAATTTCTAATTAATAGAAAAGGCTTTAGAAGCTGTTCAAGGGCTGCCATAGGTGTTCTTGGTGTGGACAAGCTAGAGGGACAACATCTGGTGTCCTGAAGACGAATCTCAAAGGCGCAGACACGTTGCAGCACATTAAGAGGTTAGTGTAATCGTTCTTGATTTAATCTAGGGTTCTAAAATTAATCTGATTAATTTTAAAATCTTAAATGGCAAATACAGATCCAAAAACATATTAAAAGAGTTTTAATATGTTTTTTATCATTGAAATCAAATAGATAAAAATAAATCTTGCATGGTGCATGTGACCCTAGGTGAAAATTTTTGAATTCAATGGTATAATCTTGTGTTTTTCACGCTTCCGTTCCTTCACTTAGGCCTATGCATAAACCCAATGTGTGTATAGGCCCAAGTCCATTTCAAAACCCATGTTAAGCAAGAGGATGCTTATTTATGGTTACACTTTAAGGATATAAATCCTATGTTTGTGAGGGAAGGATCGTCTTGGACCAGCCCCTGTTGGTGTGTCCAGTGTACCGTCGCCTAGGATAGAATTTTTTTTCTTACCCTGCACGTGAGAGTTGAAGGTATAAAGGGGTGAAGATTCAGTTCTGGAGATTTTTTCAGTTTTGATTCAGTCTTTAGTTTGATTTTAGTTCAGTTTATATGGTCTAGTTTTGGTTCAGTTTTGGTTCTATTGGTATGGTTCGGTTTTGGTTTAGTTTTGGTTTTGTAAAAGTAAAGGCAAAAAAAAAAAAAAGGAAAAAAAAAAGAAAAAAAATGGTCCATTCATGCATTGCATTCATGTACATAGCATACTTAGGTTAACCCTTAAATCCTATTTTTTTAATCAAATATAGCCTCAAAACACACAAAAGAGACTTCCAATCAAGTCACTTGGGTTAGGAAAGGGAAAAGACTAGTAAGGATTTCACCTACACTACTTAAGATGGAAGAAACTAAGGCCATGCTTGATGAAATATTAAACGCCATGATGTTTGAGTTAGAAGAGAAAATTGTGGTCAACTTTAGAAAGAGGCCCCGAGATAGAACAATTAAGTGGCATTAAAGTTATTGAGGTTCAAATTGTGTCTCTCACCCTAAGGAGATTTTTTTAATTCAGCCAACCCTTATCCAAAGTTTTGGAGCGTCTCAAAGCTCAAAACCTCTTATAGCTCTTAGCACCTAGACCACTACCAAATCCACTCCCACCTAGCTATGATATCAACCAATGTTGCCGGTCCTACCAAGCCTTCAGTCATGACACTGAATGATGCTTTCAACTTAAGCATGATATCTAAGACCTAATTAATGCCAAAAGGATAATTGACCCAGAAAATCAAATCAAAAGCCCCATGCCTAGCTAAATTTTTCACCTACACTAGGTCTCTACATGATCTCCATCACCCTAAATAACCCTAACAAAATTATTGACTTTATCTAACCCATCCAAAAGCCCAATGAACCTCAGTCTATAATGGTTGTTGACATTTATGATAATTCTAGCTATGATGAGGGTCCTTTGGATGTCTGGACTGATTCTGATGAAGAGATAGTTACATTACAACTAGATGGTTCAGTTCCACTAGTGTCTGATTTTCAAGTTGTTGGGATCTATGAAAACTAGATGGATCTAAAAGTGGCTACTATGAAGAAAGGGATGAAGTATTTTCTTAGCATAGGCCTAGGAGAAAGTATAGATGGTCTGGTGACTTTTCTTAAGATGAAGGGGCAGATCACGAGTCATGGTTTAGGCTATGAGCTAATAGAAGAGGAAGAAGAGCTAAATCCTCCTAATTTCTTGAAAGAAGGGGCAATTACCTTGACATATGATTAGGGGTTACCACATGTGAAAGAGCCAAAGCAGAAAATCAGCACCATTGATCTAATGATTGCATGAAAAGCCAAACACCTAAAGCTACACTCCTATGTTTGAGTCTATCTTTTGTAATGCTCACAGTAGTGATATTGATGTTTCCAATTCTGATGTACTTGATAAAGATTTTGAGGCAAAGATCAATAACATTCCCAGTCCTTCTACTTACTTATTTGATGTTTATTCTAATGGGCATATGCATGGCATTCATAATCATTTAGAATCTATTTTTGTTAATGCATCAAAATCTATCTCTATTAATTTGTGTACACCAAATAATCCTAAAGACATTAAGTTAGTTGAAGATTTAACCCAAGAAGAAAGAGATAAATTTATAGCCTTGTTAACAATGTATCAAGAAGCACATGCCTCAAGCTTAAAATTAGATGGCCGATTCCCAAGCTAAGCTAGTGTCCCCATAGGAAAAGAATGATAAAAAGTTGACTTAGCTAGTTATCCTAATGAGGAGTAAAATTTCATGCTATGAAGGATTAATAGTAGCACATGTGGACCTAGAGAGGGAAGGAAAATGATATGAAGACATAAGGAGGTCTCTGGAAGTTAGAGAATACTCGCACTAAGCCTACAAAAGAGATAGAGTAATAATTCATAGATTAGCCACTCAATTTACTTTAGCTGGGGGGTAATTCTACAAACTCTTATGTGTGATAGAAAAATAGGCTAAGCAAATAATGAAAGAAGTACATGTAGAAATGTGTGGTCCCATATGAATGGAAAGGTTCTAGTTGAAAAAAAAAAATATTCGAAACATATAAGGATTGGCCTGACAAACTCCTTTATGTTCTTTAAGGTTATCGTAGTACTACGAGGACATCCACGAGGGCAACCCCATTCTCTTTAGTGTATGGGACTAAAGTAGTGCTATCCATTAAGTAAGAGGTCAAATCCTTAAGAGTGATGTTAGAAGCTAAGATCCTAGAAAATGAGTGGGCCCATAAAAGATATGAAGAACTAGCTTTGATTGATGAGAAGAGGATGCGAGCCTTGTATCATATGCAGGCTTATCAGAGGAAGATAGCAAGGGCCTTTAATAAGAAGGTGAAGCCAAGAAAGATCAAAGAGGGAGACATGGTTTTGAAACAAGCTCGGCCCATCCCTTTTGATCCAAGAGGAAAGTTTAAGCCAAACTGGGATGGTCCATTCATAGTCAAAAAGATCTTGCCAGGAGGTGCTGTAAGAATATCAGACCTGGATGGAAATGAATTTCAAGAACCAGTCAACTTAGACAAGCTCAAATGGTACTTTGTGTGAGACAGGTCCGTTAGGCTGAAAACCTGCAAAAGGCGGTCTAGGCAAAAGTAAGGGTCAAAGAAAAAAAAAAAGAAAAAAATGCTAAATTGAAAACCTGCAAAAGGAGAGAAGAGAGAAGATTTAGATGGAAAACCTGAAAAGGCCATTCGGCAGGTTATAAAGCTTATTTCTAACTTTGGAAGGTTGAAAATTTGGTAAAACTAAATGTAAGAGGGACTAATGGTGTACCTGAATAAATAAAGAAGCTTTTATTGCATTAACCAGGAATATGTTTTATTTAATTGTGATTGTGAATGTTTGTGTCTTGAGGGATACATCAAATGATTATGTACTTGAACTGCATTGTTTTGATTTAATCTACGTCTTATGAGTATGAAAAGATAGGTGCTTGATATGAATGCCCTGGCAATTGTCCAATTTCAAATTAAAAAAAAAAAAAGAGCTGGCTAGGTGGAAAACCCAAAAGGGCCGCTTAGGCAAAAGTTAGAGCAAGCCCGCTGAGATGAAAACCCAAAAGGGCATTTCAGGCAAAAGTTAGGGCATAAAGAATTGAGTTCATGGAAAAGAAAGGAGTCAAGGCAGAACAAGATTTTGAAATGGCGTTAGAATAATGAACCATGGGGGGAGAGAAGAAAAAAGAAAAATCAGAGAGAAATTGTATTGTGACCTTAAGGAAGTCTTTTTTTTGGTGAACAGTTCTTCTAAAAACTTTGAGGCTATAAGAAAGTTTTTACAAAAAGAGGTCCCCTAGAGGACAAAGTTTTTTTAGAATCTCTAGTAAAATCAGCATGCCCATGATAGGAAGTAGCATACAGGAAGTATAAAAATCAGAGAGAATTTTGAGACCCAGTCATCCTAATTTTTTTTTTCAAATCATGAATTAGATATTTTTTGGTAAGTCCTTAGACGTTGTTTAGGGCATATGGCATAGTTGTGTAAGGCGTAGAAGAACATGCATCAACATGTCACCTGTAGGTGTGTAAGGCGTAGGAGAACATGCATCACTACAGTTTCAAGTGTCGAACTACGAGGGGGTCTGATTCTTCCTCAGGATAGCGAGGGGGATACGTAGGTAGTTTAGGATCGCAGTCCTAAATACGAACCCACAACATTTCATAACAGATAGTTTTTGATAAGTCCTTAGACGTTATTTAAGGCATATGGCATTGTTATGTAAGGTGTAGAAGAACATGCATCAACATGTCACCTGTAGGTGTGTAAGGCGTAGAAGAACATGCATGACCATAGTTTCAAGTGTCAAACTACGAGTGGGTCTGATTATTCCTCAGGATAACGAGGGGGATACATAGGTAGTTTAAGACTGCGGTCCTAAATACGAATCCACAACATTTCAAATCACGAAGTTGCCATTGTCATGAGACTGTAGCTAGTCTCATGACACATAGTGTTTCGACAGAGTAAGATGCACTCAATTTTCACATGACACAATTATCACTGTTATGAGACCATAGCTAGTCTCATGACGTAGAGTGTACTGAAAGAGCAAGATGCACTCAATTTTCACATGACATAGTTATCACTGTTATGAGACCATAGCTAGTCTCATGACGCAGAGTGTATTGACAGAGCAAGATGCACTCAATTTTCACATGACACAGTTATCACTGTTGTGAGACCGTAGCTAGTTTCATGACGCAGAGTGTATCGACAGAGCAAGATACACTCATTTTTCACATGACATAGTTAATACTGTTATGAGGCCGTAGCTAGTCTCATAACATAGAGTATATCGACCGAGCAAGATATACTTAATCCTCTTAGCCAATGTTTCATAATTATTAGAAATTTGAGTTTCACTTTGACGAAACTTGAGCAATGCTTTCGCATTGATTTCAACTTTCGCCAAAGTGGAGGGCAAACTGTAGACCCTTATTTTGTGATTAGTATGTGCATTAAGGCTGTGGAAAACCCGATGATGAAAAATTATATGACTGTAAGATGTAATTGGAGGCATGGAGCTGAATTATTAATTCCGTGGCATGATCTTGAAAAATAATAATAATAATAATAATAATAATAATAATAATAATAATAATAATAATAATAATAATAATAATAATAATAATAATAATAATAATAATAAAGTTTTGGAGAAATTAATTTAATTAAATTTAAATAAAATTTTATTTTGTTTAAATTTAATATGGGTAGTTATTAAATGGATCTAATTAAGTTTAATCGGGCCCCATGGGCCTAAGAAAGATTAGTTAGGAATTTTAAATGGGACCCATTTAATTATTTTCTGAAAATTAAAATAACAAAATATTTCTCTCCTCCTTGGCCCCACTCTCTTCCTCATTCTCTATTGGTGTCACCCCTTTTCCCTCTCTTTCTATTGGTTGGAACACTTCACTCATATTCCAGTCTCATCCAAATTCATCAATCCTAGTCATTTAAGTTATTTAATTTTTATCACACCAGGACTCCAAACCCTACCATACCTCTTTCTCACTCCCTATTGGTGCCTTTCATTTTTTCCTTTCTTCCTATTGGTTGAAACACCTCACCCATATCCCAGTCTTATTCGAATTCTGTAATCGTAGTTGTTTAAGTCATCTAAACTTTATCATCCTAAGACTCCAAAACCTATCACACCTCTATCCCAAAACCCTATAAATACCCTACTAGAGAAGGAAAGAAGGGGGGATGGGAGGAAAGAGGAAGAGAAAATTCAAAGCTATAGGAAATTTAGAGATATTCAAGACTCTTTGAGTTCTTCCTTATTTTTTCTTTTCTTCAAGAAGATTTTCATACAAAATTTCTGGAAGGTTAGTTTTTATTGTTTTCTTTTCAAGATCTATGCCACATAATATTTTAATTCTATGCTCTTTGTCTTTAATTTATTTTATATGTTCATATAGATCATGTAATCATGTTTAATTTGAGGGGATACACAACTCTGCACATGTTTAGTTTCTATCTCTCATATTTTTATTATTTTTCTTTATTTTCTGAATCTGGAAAAAATTTGTAAAAATTATATTCATATTTTACACGAAATTCCATTATTTTAAGCTTAAGAATCACTAAAAAAGCTTTAATATTTTGTAAGTTATGGCTGTTTGAAGTTAGGGTTTCTGTAAAATCTGATTTGCAGGATATCTGACTTGTGGAGCCCATATCTCCCTTGTTCCTTAATATTTTTGTGTAAATCTAGTGTCTAAAATTAACTTAAGAATCTTATAAATCTTTTCCAATTGGTTTTGCATTCATATCTGCTGTGATTAATGAGTTATGAATTTTACAAAAAAGTAGTGCGATTTTGTCACTTAGAAAAGTTACGATTTATGTAGACCATTCGGCTAGGGTTTTGTTTGATTTATAAATTTTATGATCTTGTATGATATGTAGGCTATCTTCTGTAATTTTTTTTTTTATGATTTTTAGGCATGTCTAACTATTTTTAAAAAATCAGATTTCTTGCTACTATTAATCTGCCAGAATTTAGAAATTGTATATTTATGCATCTTGTATTTTCTTAGGTTTTAATTGATATTTGATCTATTTTTCTGTGTTCTTTTAATTCAAGAAGTGTTATGAAGTGTTTGGATCATATTAGAAGACTTAGACCATTAGTTAGTTGTAACTAATTAGGAATCTTAACCCTTTAGAAGACTAGAGTTAGAATCCAATGTAAATTGTTATTAATATTTTCTTTATTTCTTTTATTTTCTTTAGTTTCTTTATTTTTTTATTACAAACAAAATAGGTAAGTAGTCGTAAGGTAAGTACCAAAGAGAGCATTTGCGTGGAGCTTATATGGAGCTAAACGGGAGTAAGCCAGGGATATCATTGCCATACTAGAAGAGAAGACCCTTTTTTAAGGGTAGCTTGCCCCAATGGTAAATGTATTTACCAACAGGTAAGTAACTCTAGACTTCTCGAATAAGCATTGGCATGAATTTGTAGTAATAATAGAACTTTTATTTGATAAATTAAAATTAACTTTTTTTTTTAATTTAACTGACTTTTTGCATGTAATTAATTTAAATAAATATTTTGTAAATTAAAATTAATATTGTTTGTAAATTAAACTAACATTGGCATGTAAAATAAATTTAATTTAATACTTGGTAATTGTAAAATAAATTTGCATGTTAGAAATTTTTATTAGGTTGTGATTGTTTGGGCCTTATGTGATATTAGAATAAATTACACATGTACATAATTAACTTAGTTCAATTGTCTTTAGGGTAACTTGGTGAAAATTAATTAATTAGGTTAAATAGAAACGTAGGGTTATTTGAAATTGAATTTGTTTGTAAATTAAATTCTTAATAATAAATTAATTTTAGTCATATGGTAAATATCATTTAAATAATTAGCAACCTCATAGATAGGAATTACTTGTGCATGAAAATTTTGTGTAAACAACAATTCTTTTGTGAATTACTTGCGTGTGTAGGATTAGAATTGTATTTTTTAGGATAAAGTTTAATAAAGGAATAATAAACAAAACTTCTAGAAACATTAGTAGAGGAATGGCACTCGAATCAACGAGGTTAGACCAGGCGTAAGGGGTGCCTAACACCTTCCCCTTACATACCCACTATCCCGAACCTAAACATTGGGCTATGGTAATGACAGTTGTGGAAACTCTGCAAGGAGTAAGTTGCCATCCATGACCCTCGAAAGAAACACTGAATATGTCCCGGTTATTACCCGGGTGGCGACTCCTGTCTATCTATGCCTTCGTAGCATAAATCCTTAGTACCGTGGTAGTGTTATGGGAAGACGGTACTTACCAGTGGTTTGATTCTATTAGGATTGTATGAAGTGCATGTCTAGGAAATGCTGTCTAAGGAGGTGGTACTTAAGTGAGACCATTGTGACTCCACCATCTTTCTGAGCATTACCTGGTGTATTTTATATAATTCTAATGGATGATATTTCGCCTCACACTCCCCTCCCCACAGCAGGATCTCAAGTAGGACCCTAAGCAAATCTTGGCAAGTTTGTCGATGAAAACTTAAATGTGTTGGATGTAAGCTATGCTTGACTTGTGGCTTGCTTCAGGCTTAAAGTTAAGTAATATGACATACCCTGAGCAACATCATAAGCAAAATCTCAAGCAAATTTTTGCCACTTAATCTTTCAAGGCTTGTTTTCTTCAACTTTCCTCCATGCTTAAGGGACTCTAAATTTCTTCAGATTACTTCCTAATGCACTCATTGACCTTCAGTTTGCTATAAAAACCTATTAAAAATGACAAAATTATAAAAAATAAAATATAAAGTAATTAAAATTAACAAATAAGCTAAAATATAGTTAAAAAATATAAAATATACTAAAATATAAGGGCAAAATAGATGCAAAGCTACCCTTAAATGCCTATATGAAATGAGTATAACAAATTCCCCCAAACTCAAACTTTTGCTTGTCTTCAAGCAAATTGAAAACAATTAATGCAATTGGGGTACCTTCCCTTAAATTCATGAAAGCTACTTATCCAAGCTCTCAAGCTTACCTTTAGCCACCAACAAACCATATACCCACTTTTAAGGTACAAAGAATTGAATCATTATGAAAATTATCACCGCTTAGCCTTGGGCCAATTATCCATATCATCAAGCCAAACCAATCAATTACAAAGAATAATCATACCTAAATAGAATCTAGAGCAATCCATAAACTAAAGTGTCTCAAATAATATTGATGGAAATAAACGAATGGATGAATGATATCCCAATCCCATAGGCAATTCTTCTATTCCAATCTCCACTAATGTAGCAAAATACTATCAAAAGATCAAAAGGACTTTCAAGGGTTGTAATGAGGCTAAGGGGGTGATAATGTGGCTCGCAAAGGAAGGATAAAGGTAACAAAGTATGAAAATAATCAAATTATTAAAAGATCAAGACACACAATTTTTTTCTCTCTCTCTTTTTTTTTTTTTTTTTAAAGAATCAAATGGGAGAAGGAACTTTACAACTATTCACCAATGCTAGCATATAACTTTGAAGCTTTTGGAGGGATTACATAAATAACATTGACTTTGAGTTACAATTGTCCCTTTTAATTCACCCCCAAACTCATTTCTTGGTGTACTTGGGTGGTGAATTACTTTACATACGATAATTGAATTAGCTAGCCTTTTTACTTTAGTCACTTCTCCCAATTAATTATTATATATTTTTTTCTTTTTTTTCTATATTTTTTTCTTTTTTTTTCTTTCTTTTTTTATTTTTTTATTTTATTATTTTTTTATACAATGTATCTATCACTTAAAGAATTATTCTCATGAAGAGTAGGTAAGTGTTTGGGTTTATGGCTAAGTAGTAATGTGGGTACCAAAGAAATGAAAGGGATAAATGTAGGCCCAAATTGGTTCCAAAGGAAAATTTTAAAGTGAGGTTAGCTAAGGCTAAAATGTGGGTTTAATATCCAAAGAATGCCTAGATCATTTCTTTCTCAAGTGCATGCTATGATTTCCCCTTGAAAGGTTTAGAAGGATTATTCTAGGATTGGTGAGACATCAATTAGCTACCTCTTGCCACAGAGTTTTCTCTAGGTACTCAAACTCAATGCAATTGATTGGGTAGCTCTTGGCTAAGAAGATATAAACTAAGGCAAGAATCTAATAACCTTGCAGTTATCCAAAACTTTCAATCCATCAAACGTTTCTAAAAGGAAGCTCAATTACTCTTCAAAGAAACTCTCAATCCTCTAAGGACAAAGTAAAAATTTATTTTTATAATATGTATGATCCTTAAATGAATGCATAAATCAAATTAAAACTAAGTGTAATCTATATAAAAACTATATGCAAGTGTATGTGTATGAGTATAGACATATGTGTGGTATAAATATAAGTGTATGGATTAACTATATATGAATGAATGAAATGCAATAAATGAATGAATGAAAATGCTAAAAAAATTTTAAAAATTTTGCAAACTCAAATGAGACATTGTCCTCAATGTCTAAAATGAATGCAAAGATGAGCAAAATTATGTACACTAATCAATTAATGAAATATATACAATTGGGAATTAGATTAATATAAGCTCAAGAATTCCAAAATTAAGTTCAAAATGATAACAATGAAGCTTTAGAGAGAAAAAATGTGAAAAAAGTATCCCAAATGTATGAATTTACACTGCTTAAGAAATTGTTTAAGAAGTTGCTTAACCTGTTACTTAGGGTTAAGTAAGATTTGCATATGGTACAGCTTAGGGTAAGCAATACCTTCAGCAAATTTTGGCTGGTCTATTTAAAAACTGAGATTTTGCTCACTAAAAACATTCCAAATGCTACCAAAGGGCTATCCTAATCTCTAGCATATACCCAATGCACACTTACACTAAAAAACTAATAACTCAACCCAAAAACTTCCAAAAAATAGTAAAACATATTCTGAAAATGCAAATTTAAGAGTTAAGCAGCTTTATTCAAGCACATTCTGCAAGAAAATTATGCAGACATGAAATCCAAAATAAATTAAAACTGAAATTTAACAGTTATATATGCAATATCAATAGCTAAAATTCACATCAAGTACCAAAATTTGCATTAACAACAATATCAGTAATAAGAATTATATTAGTAACAAGGACAACAACTTTTTCAACAAAAACTCTGTATGCACCAAAATATCCAAATTGCAACAGACATAATTTGGCACACTAATAAAGTTAAAATCAATCCAAAATATTAAAATCAATCCTCAATCAAGTTTAATTCAACAAAATACACAATAAAATGCATATGAACATGTTTCATTAATCAAATTTCCAATATCAACAATCTGACACAAATTGGTATAAAATTACTGTTCACAGAGACTGAAAAAATGCAGAATTTCTCCCCTTATCAGCTGCTTTGCAATTCTTTCCCTTTTGTAACAAATTTCAATTTGGCCAATCTTCATAAATAACCTACAATAGATAAACAAATGTCACTTTTGAGTTGAATGGGGTAAAACTCAAAACGCAAAAAGAAAACAAACAAACTACTAAAAATAAACTTGGGTTGCCTCCCAATAAGCGCTTGTTTAAGGTCATTAGCTTAACCCTTTTTTTCAATGCTCATGGTGGTTGGAATTGGAAAATGTTGCCTCCTTTCACAACAAGTGCTGAAATGAATTTATACTTTAAGTTTTTCCCATTGCATGTGAAATACCTATTGTTTTGTTTAGAATCCCAACAATATCTTGAAGAATATTCTTACAAACTTTAGATGAATCTCCTCTTTTGTGTGATTTAGATTGAGGCTTGAGCTTAACTTTTGAGCTTCATTTTTAATCAAATGAGATGGTGAAGCTAACTTTTTCTTTTGCACTTTATGCTGATTACATTACATTGGAATAGCTTGATTTTCCTCTAGTTTAGTAACTTCAGTTTTAGCATCATGCTTTATAACATTTACTCCGTAATAAGAATTCATCACAACTGGTTCCTTGGGATGTTGGAATAAATCAAACTCTATTTCCTCTTCCCCCACCGTCAACTTCAATTTCTCATTCTTTACATCTATATTAGCTCCTGCAGTGGCTAAAAATGGCCTTTCAAGCATGATGGGCATTCTTACATACTCCTCCATCTTTAGTACAACAAAATCCACTGGAATAAAAAACTTTCTAACTTTTAATGGCACATTCTCCAAAATCCCAACTGGATACTTTATAGATTTATTAGTTAACTGCAAAGAAATAGTAGTGGGATTTAGATCTCCAACCTTAACTTCTCACATATGGAAAGTGGCATCAAGCTGACACTAGCCTCCAAATCACATAATGCTCTCTCATTACTTATTTCTCCAATGTGACATGGAATGGAAAAGCTTCCAAGATCTTTTAGCTTAGGTGGGAGCTTGTTTTGCAAAATAACACTGCACTCCTCAGTAAGTGCAATGGTTTCATAATCTTCCAACCTTCTTTTATTTAATAGAATCTCCTTAAAAAACTTAGCATAAGAAGGCATTTGAGAAATGACATCTATGAATGGAATGTTGATATACAACTTCTTTAAAACTTCAAGGAATTTCCCAAACTGCCTATCTAATTTTGCTTTCTGAAACCTCTGAGGAAAGGGCAATGGTGGCTTCTACAGTGCAAGAGGCACATATTTCTCTTCTATTTCCTTTTTAGCCTCTTTCTCTTCATTTACTTCCTTACTAGCTTTAGCTTTAGTTGAAGTGGATTCACTCTCACACTCATCTTTCTTTTCTATTAACTTTACTTTAATTTCCTATTCTTCCCCCATTACCTTTCCACTTCTTAAAGTAACCGCATTGCATTGATCCCTTAGATTCTTAGGTTGGCTAGGAAGCTTCCCAAAAGCTTTACTATTTGAAGAGCTAGCTTGTTGAGCTATTTATTTCTCTAACATCTTGTTATGTGTTGCCATTTGATCCACTTTAAATGTTAATTGAGAAATCATTTCTTATTGACTTTGATGGCTTACTAGTAACTCAATTATGGCTTCCAATCTAGCTGTCTTGTTTGGTTGTGCTTGTTATGGTGGAGTAGGTGCATTTTGAGGTTTAGGAATTCTAGGAGGAGGACCACTATTCTGCTGAAAATTTTGATGTTGTTGATACCCAAATGGCTGCTAAAAATTCTAGTGTTGTCCTTGTCTACCTCCCAAGAGAAATTGGGGTGGTTTCTCCATGCTGGATCATAAGTTGCAAAAAATGGGTTACCACCTGGTCTTTGATTGTAGTTCCCCATATAATTCACTTGTTCATTTGAAAAGTCTTGATCAAATGCAGGAAAATTAGTTGCATAGTTGACATTTGCAGCTCCAACATCTGCTGAATTACTTGAACCTCCAACTGAAGAATCTACTTTCATGTTTAGCTTGTCCATCTTCCTTGTTAAAGCATCAAACTTAGCATTAATCATATTCATGGCATTAAGCTTAAACATACCAGCTGGTTTCTTGATCTCATTCCTCTCACAACTCCACTGATAGTTATTATAAGCAATTTTGTCTAAAGCAGAAAAAGCTTCATCAGATTTCTCTATAAGATCACCTCCAGAAGATGTATCAATTGTACTTCTAATAGCTGGTGAAACTCCATTATAAAAGTGTTGAACAGGCATCCACTTAGGAATCCCATGGTGTGGACATCTCCTTTGCAAATCCTTGTATCTCTCCCATGCTTCATATAAGCTCTCATCATCTCTAGGTTTGAAAGAAGTCAGCTCATTTCTTAGCTTAGCTATCTTACTTGGTGGAAAATATTGAGCTAAAAATGCTTAAGAAAGTTCATCCCATGTTGTGATAGAACTCGGTGGCAAAGAATGTAACCACTTTCTAGCTCGATCCTTCAAAGAGAAAGGGAATAATCTGAGTCGAATTGCGTCATCAGGAGCTCCATTTATCTTCAACATATCACTGATCTCAAGAAAGTGTGCTAGATGCACATGTGGACTTTCACTTGGACTTCCCCCAAATTGTGATTGTTGTACCATCTGACAGAGTGTAGGCTTCAATTCAAAATTATTAGCTTCTACTCTTGATCTTGTGATACTTGGCATGAAATCGCCAATTTTAGGATAGGCATGATCTTTCACAGAACGATTGTTATTATTATTATTAGCCATTTCTTCTTGTGGTTGCTCTTGCTTTTGTGCTCTTTCTTGTTGTTGTTAAGCTCTAAATTCAGCTTTTCTCCTCTTAGCTTCTGCTCTTAAAGCTCTTGCTGTCTTTTCTATTTCTAGATCAAAGAACAAATTGATTTCTTCACTTTTTGTCCTTCTCATAAAATAAAAGTACTCGAAAACCAAAATAAATAAATTCTCAAAGCAAATTGGTAAAATAAATTAAAAATAAAATACCCAAATTAACCAAACAGACAATCGTTCAATATTAAATAAAAATTAAATCATTGGCAAAGGTGCCAAAAACTTGATTTATGAATCCACAAGTATACAGCTTGTATCAATTAATAAAGTGATAAGTCAAGTATCGTTCCCACAAGGATTTGCTGTTTGAGTATCAAATTATGAATGAAGTGATTATTTTGGCTAATGATCAATGAAAGTAAAATGTAAACATAAATGAACTAGGTAAAATTGACAAATCTAAACAAAATAGATAAAGAGCAAGCAAATAAATTCTAAATCTAGATGCAATTGAACTAAATTAA
This sequence comes from Hevea brasiliensis, assembly GCF_030052815.1. Taxonomy (NCBI): domain Eukaryota; kingdom Viridiplantae; phylum Streptophyta; class Magnoliopsida; order Malpighiales; family Euphorbiaceae; genus Hevea; species Hevea brasiliensis. The sequence goes on from NC_079497.1 coordinate 105,356,465, forward strand.
TAATGAGCAATTGAAATTAAATGCTAATTAATAGTAAAATGATTCCAGAGTTGGGGGTTCATGCATAAATTAATTGGGATTTGTCTTGGTTATTCTAATTTTGAGGAAAAATAGAGTTTGAAGGTGATTGATCCTTGATTCATTTGATATCTTTTTCAAGTAAATCAAAGTGTATTTTAAGAAAACCAAACCTACTTTCATATGATATTTGATTAACTTAAAACCCATTAAGTTTTGTAACTAATTAATAATTCCTCTTAAAACCCTAGTTTATTTCTAAATCTAGGTGATTTTAAGTTTCAATCCTTGATTATCTATCAATGATCTTCACCTTTTGGTCCTTCAATCAAAGATTAACACAATACCTAATGGGTACCAACATTAGGCAAGTAAATTAAGTACACAAGGAAAGAATCAAAACTTATATTTATATAAAATATGGAAATAACCAGTCCAAATCCATAAATTAATCTAAAACATATTTTTCAACTCTAAAATCTAAAGATTCTGCTCACTCATATTGGTATTTACAAGAGAAATTGATGGAAAAGTAAAGAAAAACATGATAAAGGACTAAAAATAAAAAAATCCAGGTAGAAGAATCCAAAATTCTGAGTCCTGGAGCTTTCAAAAATGGCTGCAGCAGCTCCTTTTTTTTCAGAATCGATGGCATCCACATCCCTTCTATTTTTATGATATTATCTCCTTTTTTTCTTGTTGTTACCTCTTGTGGCAAAGACTAAAAAATGATGCTTTTATATAGTCCCAAAAGTTGCCCTAAAATTGGATAAGAGCCAAGGAGTGGATAGAAAATGAGGTATAAAAATATCCAGGTCAGTAAAGCTGTTCATGTTCTGGGCAGTCTGCTTAGGGTACTGCTTACCCTAAGTAACATCTTCAATAATTTTCAGCCTCTGCATGCATTGTCTGCTTAAGGTTAAGTAAACCCTCAGCAAATCTTGATAGGTTGGGGATAAAATGAGTTTTTCTGCTCATGTTTGACTTCCAGTTTGACCTGAGTTGCACCTTAAACACTGCTGCTTACCCTAAGCAGCATCTCAAGTAGGACCCAAAGCAAATCTCGACAAGTTTGTGGATGAAAACTTGAATGTGTTGGATTTAAGCTGTGCTTGACTTGTGGCTTGCCCTATGCTTAAAGTTAATCAATATGACATACCCTGAGCAATATCATAAGCAAAATCTCAAGCAAATTTCGGCTACTTAATCTTTCAAGGCTTGATTTCTTCAACTTTTCTCCATGCTTAAGGGGCTCCAAATTTCTTCAAATCACTTCCTAATGTACTCATTGACCTTTAATTTGCCACAAAAATTTATTAAAAATAATAAAATTATAAAAATCAAATATAAAGTAACTAAAGTTAACAAATAAGCGAAAATTAAGTGAAAAAACATAAAATATACTAAAATATAAGGGCAAAATAGATGCAAAGCTACCCTAAAATGCCTATATGAAATTAGTGCAATAATAATCAAACATAACATAGAACCTAACATGCACATATCATTCATCACATAACATAGAGGGACTCAACCCTATTGGACATGTATTTTCCTAACTGTGCTGGTTAACATACTTCCTTTCACCTCTATTCTATACTTTTACTAGCATCTAGGTCCACTCATCTAATCTAAAGCCCTAATACCAACTTTGTAATTATGCAAATTGGGAGCCGTTACCAATGCTAGGAATCGAGTCAGCTTAAGGCTGCTAAAACCAGTAATAAGCTTAAAACCTGAAAAAAAAAAACATACATACATTCTTGCATCTCACCATTTAAGCATATTTCAAACTATTACACCTTAGTCTTTTCATCCATACATAAACATACTTAACATAAAAATGGTTCATAATTTAGACCTTAATATACATAAGATTCAAAGTGTAATGGTTCAATATGCATACCCTCAAAAGGGATAACATAATATATACATCATAATACTTAAAAAATTTTTACATATTTTCAACTTCCTTTAATCACCAGCACAGTACTATCTGTTCATAAATTACATGTCCTTCTACCCATATACCATACATAAAGGAAGGGCTAAGGCTATCCTTGATGCTCTCTTTTCAAAGAACTCTTCTAGTTTTGTAACCTTGCACTTGGGGGGTTAAGGGAATGGGGTAAGCTTACGCAAGCTCAATGAGTAAACTAACCATCAATAATTATATCATTCATTCACACATGTGTAATGCATCATTCATGTGGGTTTTCACATCACAAACATTTCATGTAAAATAGATATTATCACTAGTAACTCCCTAAACTTTTCTCTTAAACATGACCTATGTCATGCACCCTGAGGCAACTTATAGACCTCCCTTGAAGGGCAACTTAAAGATCTCCCATTGGGATTTACTTATGGATCCATAACATACGTAACGTTACATAGTCATAACATGGGGGGAGATAGTGGGTCATCCAATATCCATCAATGCACCAATAACAAATTATGCAATATTTTCATGTTTTAGATGCATACATCCTAACTAAATATGACATTGTTAGAAGAAAGAATAAAAGTAATGAGGGAAAGGATTGTGTATTTATCTGTGTCTTATTTACAGAGATATTACATCTATTTATACATGAGAATATGAGCTAATTTAGACAAGAATAATAATTGTTGTAATTATGCTACACAAATCTCCTATAATCATACTAATTGTTGTAATTATGCTACACAAATCTCCTATAATCATGCTAATTGTTGTAATTATGCTAACACTCCCCTCAAACTCAAAGTGGTAGCATAGGTGCCAACTTGAGTTTGCTTAAGAGATCCTGAAAGTGAGTGGGAGGATGCATTTTGGTGAATATATCAGCGGTTTGGCTGACAGAGGAGACAGGAATCAAACATATGGTGCAATGAGCAACATGATGATGTACAAAATGACAATCAATTTCGATGTGTTTGGTACGCTCATGAAATACATCATTATGAGAAATCTGTATGTCACTTCTATTATCATAATGAAGCATTGTGGCAGAAGAATGAGTGACACCCAAATCAGTTAATAACCACCATAACCAAAGTAATTCAGATGTAGCATCAGCAAGAGCATGATATTCAGATTCTGTGCTAGAACGTGCAATAACAGTTTGCTTTTTGCTACGCTAAGAGATAAGAGAATTACCCAAGAAGAAACAATAACCAGTTGTAGAGCGACGATCTGTCAGATCACCAGCCCAATCAGCATCAGAGTAGCCAGATAATACTAGGGAGGAGGTAGCGAAAAAGTGCAAACCATGAAAAAGAGTGCCTTTGATATAACGAAGGATTCGAAGTACTACAGCGAAATGAGTTGAGCGAGGAGCGGACATAAACTAGCTGACCAGATGAACAGTATAGGAAATATCATGTCAAGTAACTGTGAGATAAACAAGACTCCTAACAAGCTGTCGATATAAAGTAGGATCATTAAGAGGAGTGCCATCAAGAGCTGTAAGTTTGCAATTGAGCTCCAATGGGGTTGATACTGTTTTGCTATCAGTGATGCTTGCTCGAGAAAGTAAGTCGGATGCATACTTGGCTTGAGATAGATAATAGCCATCAGAATTTTGAGAAACTTCAAGACCCAAAAAATAGTTGAGAGAACCCAGGTCTTTCATTTCAAAATGCTGAATGAGATAATGTTGTAACTTTAAAATACCAGATGAATCATCTCCTGTTATTATCATATCATCAATATAAAGCAACAGAAGAACAATACCATTGTCAGTTCGGTGAGTGAATAATGCAGAATCATGTGGACTAGAGAAAAAATCAAGTTGAGCAAGAGTGGAACTAAATTTGGCAAACCAGGTACTGGGAGCTTGTTTTAATCCATATAAGGCTCGCCAAAGTTTGCAAACCTTATGAGGAGAATGATAACCAGGAGGAGGATGCATATAAACCTCTTCTGTTAAATCACCATGAAGAAAAGCATTTTTGACATCCATCTGGAAAAGTTTCCATTTACGAACTGCAGCAATAGCTAAGAAACTGCGAATAGATGTTAATCGGGCCATTGGAGCAAAAGTTTCTTCATAGTCGAAACCATACTCTTGAGTGTACAATTTGCCTACTAAGCGAGCTTTGTAGCGTTCAATAGTTCCATCAGAACGGGTCTTGATTTTGTAAATCCATTTGCAACCAATAGGGTTCTTGTTTGGTGGAAGATCAACTAAATCTCAAGTATGAGTTTTCTCTAAAGCCTGAAGTTCATCAGTCATAGCTTGCTGCCAAAGAGGGTCAGTACTTGCCTCACAATAAGAACAAGGCTCATGAAGGGTTGCAATAGTAGAGTAACAGTGAAAATCAGAAAGATAATGAGGAGTTTCTCTTACACGGGTAGAACGACGAAGAGTAGTGCTAGGAGAAGATGCAGGCGCAGGTACTGGATCAACAACTGGTGCAGATTCAAAAGTGGCAGGTGTGGTTGGGCTAATATTGAGCACATCATAATCACTTGGATCAGGACTTGGAAACAGCTCTTTGGAGGAGTCAGTGAAAAATAAAGAGTCAGTATTGATAGAGTGATGAAATTTGGAAAGAGAAGAGAACATAGTATTGTCCTAAAAGGTAACATGACGAGAGATGCGTAACTTATTAGAAACAGGATCCCAACAACGATACCCTTTGTGTTCAATGCCATAACCAAGAAAATAACATAGATGAGCATGGGGTTCTAATTTGGTATGTTCATGAGGTTGTAAAAGAACAAAGAAACACATCCAAAAGGTTTAAGGATGGAATAGTCAGGAGGTTGTCCAAACAACTTTTCAAAAGGAGATAAATTATGAAGAACCAAAGTAGGAAGATGGTTAATAATATAAACAGCATGAAGAGCTGCTTCTCCCCAAAATTTTTCTAGACATGAGGCAGAAAGAAGAAGAGTACGTACAGAATCAAGAATATGGCGATGCTTGCGTTCGGCTCACCCATTATGTTGAGAGGTGTGAGGACAAGAACGTTGAAAAACAATGCCTTGTTGACTAAGAAACTGAAGCAAAGAAGAATCCCGATATTCCATGGCATTGTCTGTTCGGAGAATTTTAATGTCACAAGAGAACTGAGGTTTAATCATTTTTGCAAATGTGATGTAAATTTGTGATAACTCAGATCGATGTTTCAAAAAATATATCCAAGTAAACCGAGAATAATCATCAATAACTATCATAAAATAACGAAAACCATTTATTGAAGAAATAGGAGAAGGACCCCAAATGTCAGAATGAATTAAACCAAAAGGAGTGTCTGAAGTAGTATTATTATGAGAAAAAGATAATACAGGTTATTTTGCAAGCTGACAATTTAAACAATTAAATGACTCAAACTTAGTAGATCCTAATAATCCACGAGAAATTAAAGGTTGAATTTTACTGGCAGAAGCATGACCAAGACGAAGATGCCATTGGTGAATGGAGGAATTAGGGATTGTAGCTGCAGACACAAATCTCTAAGGCAGATGTAAAGATGTAAGCTCAAATAATCGACCCACTCTGCGACCCTCCCCAAGAATCTGTCCCGTTTGTGGATCTTGTACTTGGACACCATGGGGAGAAAAAATAACATTTAGTGCCTTTTCACACAACTGACCAACAGAAATAAGATTGAGTGCCAAATTAGGGATATAATAGGTGTCAGGGAGATGAAGATTTGAGGTAGACACATGACTAGTATGTGTGATATTCATGTTAGTACCATTTGTAGTATGGATTGGTGGTAAGGAAGATACAGGTTTTGCAAAAGACAAGAATTTAAGATTAGTGGTCATATGATTACAACATGGAGAGTCAAAAAGCCAATAAGAATTACCCAGAGTGGCAGACATAGTAATAGGAGAATCAGAAGAGATAACCTATTTGAATAGTGCCTCAAGATCACTCATGGTGATGGCAGTAGAACCCTCAGTAGCAGCAATAGCAGTGACATAGGTTTTGAAATATCAGATTTCTCCATTGATAACAAGATGAGGAGAAAAAAATATGGTATAGTAACAGGAATGAAAGAATGAACCAGAACAGATTGTAGAGAGAGAAGAGAGACCCCAGAAACTAAAAATAAAAGCTTTACGACTCTGATACAATGTTAGAAGAAAGAATACAAGTAATGAAGGAAAGGATTGTGTATTTATCTGTGTCTTATTTACAGAGATATTACATCTATTTATACATGAGAATATGAGCTAATTTAGACAAGAATAATAATTGCTGTAATTATGCTACACAAATCTCCTATAATCATGCTAATTGCTGTAATTATGCTAATAGACATGATGCATGAGGATGCTCATTAATTATCTATAAATAGTTTTCATTTTATTAAGGTTAGAGTTACCTTTTGTAGCCTATCAATTACCTTACTCGAATGGGGGCTATCTTCGGATCCACACCCTTCCGAGTCCTTCAAGCTTAATCCTAGAAAATCGAACCCTAAAGTGTTATATAAGGTTTTAGAAATCTATACATATCATAAACATCCTATTCTAGGCCATTAGGAACCTTGAAACCATGTTTTGGAGCTTTAGAAAAAAAGGGAGAAAAAGTGAGACAGAACCTTCTTCGGCTACCGAAGTCCTGAAGGGCTGCCAAAGTCTTAGGCTTTGGATAATATTTTTATCCAATGCCGACTTCAACTGCCGAACCTGAATTTTTTTTTTTCCAGATTTTTTGAGAAACTGCATGCTTCGGCTACTGAACCTCTGGCTTTTAACAGCCGAACCTGGAAATTTTTAGAATTTCCAAGTTGAAAACCTATAGATTCCTACTTCCATCAACACTTAAACTCATTTCATAGTTCCAAAATACAACCCCATCTCATATACTCATCTTTGGGGCCTAAAACAACTTGAAATCATGCTTAATACCTACATACTTTAATAAAAAACTCAAGTCTTAGGTTTTCCCCAAACCCAACATAGCATATGCATGGATTTCTTTAAATCCATCATGGGAAATTAGCTATTTAAGGCACAGAACACTTAAACATAATTATTCTAACTATAAAACATACAATTTCAACTGAAGATCATAAAACCCTAACCCTAACATGCATAAATTTACCCAAAAACTTAACTTAAAATAAATTTTCATGAAATTAAAGTTATAAAAATATAATCCCTCATCAATTTTCTTAGATATGTCCATTAGATCAAGAAGAAAAGAAGGTTACCTCTTTTCTTGAAACTTGGAGGTGGGAGAACCAAAACTTCAAAACTTAAATATACTCTTTCACACTTTTAAATAGAAGAATTCCTCTCTAGATCCTTAAAAATCTAAGGAAATCTCTTTAAAGAGCTCCTTGCATGCCCCGGTATATGACACCCCTTACCCGTCTACAGTGTAGCCGAGCAAGTTATGCCACTCAGTGTGCCGGAGCACCAATTCTTATTTTAATTACAATTTATCCCTTTTAATTCATTTATTTACAATTTTTGATAAATCTGAATTTTTCTGCAATTTTTATAGAAAATCAGGCAGAGTGCCGGCTATAAATTGGAAAAACAGTTCTTCTGAACCTATTTAAAAACACTTCCAATATAATTTTCAAATCCAAACTCCATTATACACACTTATCTCAACTCAATCTCAAAATCTCAATACTATTTTCAAAAATTTTTCTTTTCTGTTCACATCATCACTGGAAGCACATTCATAAATATTTCTCAACATAATATACAAAAAATTTCAATAACATGAAATTTCATATATTTACATTATCAAATAATTTCAAAAGTTTATGGTTACAATCCAAAACTAATACAAAATTCAAAATACAAAATGCTACCCCAAAGTCCTAATGTCCTACCATGTGCACTGCAGATGTGAGGTGACTCTGGACTCCAGATGCAGATTTGAAGGCTCACCCGATCTGATGTCTGCTGGGCTCCCCAGCTAGGTCTCCAGTACCTGCGCGTGGCAAAAGCGACGCGTTAAATAATTCTGCTTAGTGGTGACAATATAAAATAAAATAAAAATGAGTATGTAGAATGTATGTTTACATTTTTTGTAGACTTAATTTCTGATATTTATTGCAGTATTATTTGATTAAAATTTGATAAAATTTATTATCATTGCTCGAGTAAGCCATACTAGTCAACTGGACTGGATAAACGGGTAAACTGGCATTGGGTACTAAGTACCTCGAACCATCACACCATCGGTCACGTTGTGTCTCCCGGTGTGCAACAGAACAGCTAATAAGCTGTAATAATCATCAGGGATAAAACCCGAGTGTAACAACTCAAATAACATAGCCAAAGGCTATTATGTCACAGAATGGCATGGGAAGCCATGAAACACAGAATGGCATGGGAAGCCATGAAACACAGAATGGCATGAAGCCATATGCAGTACTGCTAACAGAACCCTATTGGCATGCCAACCTATCCAAACCAATCTTGCTAGGTATACTAGGGCATGTTACACTTTTAAGTTTCACAATTCTTGAAAATCAAGTTTTAATGTTACTATTCATTTCATTAGTCAACTAAAATGTTGACTTTTGCATAGACAATAGGTACATTGGTTCTAATACTCCCAACATACCACATTTTGCATCCTAATTTTGTTTGTATTGGTTGCCAATACCATTTCTAAGCTTAATGTTAATTGCACAAAATTTTCAGTTTTCAAGCTTTATGTTTATTATTCCATTAGTCATTGTTGCAGTGGGAATTTAGCAAAATGATCAACATGGAAGTTATTTCTTATTTTGTCTAGTTATATTTCCTTTTTTGAATCACTCCATTTGGAGTTTTGTAGCTCAAGTTATGGTCCAAAAACCACAACTGGCCAGATTGAAATTTTTCCAGAATTTCTGGACTGACTAAATCTACAATACTTGGAGCAGTGGCTGCAACTCACTTTTTGAATATGTTGTGGTTATAATTTGGGTTAGGTTTCTTCATGAAAGTTTTTGGTTTATATCTCAGATTATTGCTGGTAAAATTTCAGGTCAATTGGACCTTTCTACACTGAGTTATGACCAAATAACTAAACACTGTTCATTAAGTCATTTTGCCCAGGCTGAATGCAGGTCACCCAGATTAGGGCAATCTTTTGGTCAACTTAGTTTGGTTTTCTGGGTATAGTTTCTTCACCAAAGTTGTGCCATTATGTGTCTTGTTTCATGTCTAATTGGCCTTGCACCAATTGAACCTCTACAATTTCAGTTATTGCTGCCCAAACCTGCTGGACTCATGCCCAGTCCTGCAGGTCACCAAGGGCAACCACACCAAACTCCAATCCCACTACACAATTCACTTCATTTTTTATTTAAATAGAACCAAATGGTCACTAATTGACCATTAAAACTTACTTTCATCATCACATAATCAAAGTCTCATTTTTCACTCCAAACCCTAACTCAAACATTACAAATCATGCATTATCATTGCATTTCATCAATCCACTTAAGAGATACATATTGAGGGCAGCCATACTACCATTTTAACTCCATAAAACTCATCACAATCATATCCCAACCAAGGCTGCTGAAATTTAGGGATGGCATACAAATTGTATTTCATCAATTTCTTTGTCATTTGCACTCATTTATAGTCCTTAAACATGAATTTGAAGTGAAAACCAAGGTTAGGTCACAAACCTCTAATGGAGTGAGATTACCCACTTACTAGGGTTCCTCTTTTCCTTTTCTTTTTGCTCCCAAAAGACTCTCCAAGGTGTAAGAATACTTTTTTGTGTTGGGAGTATAGGGTTTAGTGGGACAAAAGCTAGGAAAATCAAGCTTTGAAAAGCTTGTTTATGGTTAGCTATGGAGGAGGGGTGACGGCAAGAAGAAGATAGGTAGAAGGAGTTCTGATTTTTTTCATTTTTCAGCCATTTAGTCTCTTTTAAATAAACTTATGCCATGTGTCAACATTGGATTGGTTGGGGGAATTTTAATGACATCATTATGATGTCATAATGCCATTTTTTTTCATTTTCTATCCTTTTCTTGTCTATTTAATTTCAATTAAATTTTTAGCAACATTTATTCACATTTTATGTCATATAAATTATTTATTTAATTGGAAAAGTTGGCAAAAAATCATCTCTGAAGACAAAATGATCAAAATGCCCTCCGTTTGGGTTAACGAGCCAAAATTGTGTGTACCGATAGAAAAATTTTTCTAAGTATTTTCTTGGCATTCTAATGCCATAAGAACCTCAATGACCCTTCTCTGGAGTCCTAAAAATTATTTTATAATTTTTTCCTCCGGTCTAGGGTTGCTAACGGCCTTCACCGTCACTTCCCCTACGGGTTACTCATCCCTGGGGTTTCGGCTCGTTTAACCTTAGTGTATTTGGTTTCTAAAATTTTTTCTTGATTGTTATGAGCTTTATTTAATTTTTTTATAACTCCTCACTCTAGTTTATTTATAATTTCAAACATTCTAGCTGTCCGGACCGACATTGGTCACTGGAAGAGTAGACTGTACGGACTAGCTAAAGTGTGGATGTTACACGGTAGTTAAGAGAGAGAGAAAAGAAGGAAAACCCTATTGTTTTGGGCAAAAAACGAGTTGTGATCTCTTTTATACCCTTGATAGTCAGGGGACTTTCGACCGTCGAAATCCATACTTTTTGCTGCTAGAGTCTGTTCTGCCCAAATGGGCATCTGAATCATAACAAGGACTTTGGCTACCGAAGTTCCTTATGCTAAAAATAACTACTTTTAGGAAATAAAACTTTTAGAATATATTTTTTTTTATTTTTAAATATATTTGAACACATCATGCATATATAAGCATATTTTCACATCTTACTGCCACTCCTTTATTAGTGAAGTTTTACTTTTCACCCAAATATCTCGTCAAGGACATCATTTGTCTGTGAAACCTTAAGTTTTACGAGAATTTCTCATCTACAACAGGAATTTCGACGTTGAAAAGTAGTAGATGTTACACTACTAAAACTAAGCGAGCATTAAATCACAAGAAATTGAATGAAACATAAAACTTATAATATTGAATAAACAACAATGCAAATCCATTGATTAAATCATAGCATTACAAGGGCTAACAAAAAAATAGAGTTCTACAAACCTAACTTTGAAATCAAAGCATTTACTAACTCATGTTCATGAATACGAAGAAAACTAAGAAATAAAATGAAATAAACATCAAAAGGAGAAGGAATATAAGAACCCAGTAAGATTTATAGTCTTGAAGGTGTAGAAATCTCACGTTGAACCTCCTTGGTGCGTAGAAAATAAAGCAATACCCTGCTGTCTCTTCTCTCCTTCTCTACAATCTAAAAAATAATAATAATAAATAAAAATACTAGTTACTATTTATTTCTACTTCTATTTTTACTTGTGGCTAAACCTAAGAATATGATGTATGTATATAGTACCAAAAAGAAAACCTTAATAGGCTAAAAAAATACAAAAGTTTTGAGAGAAGAATCCAAAACATGTAGGTTGAGTCAAATGGAGAAAGAAAAATACATGACCCTATGTAATTTTAAAGGAGAATTACATAAGCTCATGTAATTTGTTTGGATTAGCACAACTTCAAATCTGGAGAATTCAAAAGGTATATTAAAATAGCACAAGGCTGTGTAATTTTCATATGATGGAAGAGCACGAACAGAAACAATAGTCATGTTTTTTTTAGTGTAACTTTTTGTTTCTTTTTCAATTATGCACTTGAAAATTGCATTGGCTTATGTAACGATAAACTTCACTTGCGAACTTCTTAAAATGACGTTACACAGCCAGAAACACAAAGCGTACTCTAGTTAGTGCAAATTTTTGTTTCTCTTAAAATTTGTTCTTTTTCCACTTTTCTTCTATAGCTACTTAGGCTTCCAAATCAACACAATTATCATTCCAAAGACCCATAATGCTTGAAATTAACCTATAAAAGAAAGAAAATAACCATTAATTGTAAAATTATTAAAATTATGCAAATGTAAGAAAAACATAAATAAAAGCATATAAAAATAGCTATTAAAGGGCAAAATGGATGCAAAACAAGTCCTATATACCTATATAAAATGAATGCATCAAATACCCCTAAAAAGAGAAAATGACTTAAACACCCTTAAATAATCATCCCTCTTCCTTACCCCTCTTCTCTCTCTCTCTCTCTCTCTCTCTCTCTCTCTCTCTCTCTCTCTCTATATATATATATATATATATATATATATTTCATCTTAACACATAAACACACACACTCACTCTCTCTCTCTCTCGGTAGTTTTCTTGGCCTCTCTCCCTCTCACTCTCTCTATAGTTTTGTTTCAATCTCTCTCTAGCAAGAATATATTATAGGTAAAAAAATCTAAATTCAATAAAAAAAATACAGATAATTAATAAGAAAAATATAAAATCATACAACATCTAATTAAATCCAATTCTACAATCTCTAAACTCATATATAATTTCATAACCAAATCCAAGTACAAATAAAAAAAAAATCAATTTACACAAATTTCACCTATAATCAAATTTAACAAATAAAAAAAAATAAAACTGAAATTGATTCAACAAACCCATAATCAAAATTAAAATTGATTCAACAAAGCCAAAATCAAAACTAAAATTGATTTAACAAACCCAAAATAAAAATTGAAAGTGATTCAACAAAACAGAATCAAAATGGAAATTGATTCAACAAAACCCAGAATCAAATTTAAAAATTCAATAAATAGAGAATCAAAACTCTCTAATGCAAGTAAAATTGACAGCAAAAGTTATTTATCTTTAAAACCCATGATCTAAAATTTGCCTCTAGGTAAAGCAACAAAATTGATCACTGGTCCATCCATATTACGGTGCATTATGGATTATAAACTTCAGTTAGCAGAGATTATAAAATAGAAAACTTGATAAAATCTCAATTTACCCTATTTCTATACACACAAAGGTGACTCATTTGCTATTGGCTAAGATCTCATCCCAATAATGGAGGAGGACCACAGTCCGTACCAATAAGAGCTAGCCATTGGATATTGGCTTATTGCATGCATTTACATTGGTATTGCCCTTTCTTGCTTTCAGTAACTAGGAACTATTTAAATTATTTTAGTTCTTGTAAAATTATTATAAAATAGAGGAAAATAAATAAAAGGAACTAAAATATTTTTAAAACACAATCAAACGAAATCAACAAAGATATTATAATGCACTTCATTATTAAAGTGAAATGTCACTCGTCATAAAATGTGAAAGAGAATGTATATTAGTTTTACCCAGTCTTTAACTTAAGCCCCTCGAGGTTCATAGCCAATCATTTGAGAGTATGGACCATTGTAATGAAAGATACATGAATTAAAAAGATTACTCAGGGTTTGTTTATTTTATAAAAAATAATTTATGTTCATGAATATTTAATATTTTCTATGAAAATATTTTTCATTATTTAGGTGTAATATTTAATAAATGATATATGTTTATCTCATGCATATAAAAAGGTTTCAAATTTTAATAAAATTATCAAAATTTAAAAGATGACTTTTTTTTAGAAAGTTATTTTTCTTAAAAATAGCTTAATTTTTCTTCTAATTATGGTTGATCTATTTTTCTAAGTGTTCCAAATACTAAAAAATAAAGAAGATATTTTTCACAAAATAAACGTAGCCTTAATTTTGATTATATAACCCACATAAAACATAAATATATTATGAGTCATTCTTTGAATAATAATAATAATAATAATAATAATAATAATAATAATAATAATAATAATAATAATAATAATAATAATAATAATAATAATAATAATAATAATAATAATAATAATCATAATAATATTGTGATCCATGAAAATTACTTGTGGGTATGAATTTGCAAAATATAAAATAAGTAGGTCAGTAGTCCATCAAATATGGACCCGGTGAGAACCCTTCGACGCTCAAGTTAGAGCTAGTATGAGAGAATAGTATATTTGATTGATTAAGGAGAAAGAACATACCTTTACAGGTGATCTGATTTATTTATATAGGATATAGACAAAGGTTGGTTATGGTAAGTCAACTATGTAATTATATAAATATTATTAGCTTGTATAATTATAGGATTACATTTCTATTTATAGTGCATAATTATAGGCATTGCTATATTTGACAATCCTATCAAGATTGCATATCTTTAATCAAGATTCTTTTCTTTTATTGAGCGTGGTCTTAGAGTAGTCGAGCCAATTGAATGAACTTCGTGGTTGAATTATTAAATATTATTAGGTTCATAGGCTATCCAAAAACCCAAGTTACTAGATTAATTATATATATTTTGAGGAGCTATATCATTAGTCCTCCCCCCCCCCCTCCCCCTCGAGTACGAATCTTTAGGTTCGTTTACATGCTAAAACTTTGATCATCGCCCTAATTTTTTTTATTATTTTTTTTAGTGCGGACTATCATCTTGATAAACATGATAATGGTAGAATTTTCGCCTTAGGTGGATTTACACCTTCGATTTGCTTAGTTTGGTGAACTATTCCTTAGGTGAACTTGCACCTTTAATTTGCTTACTTGGTGGGCTATCATTTTAGATGGGGTAAGCACATTTGTTTTAACCTGGCAGACTATTGTCATGAATAGGTTAAGCACCTTTATTTTAGCCTGGTTAACTATTGCCATGGATGGGTTAAACACCCTTAGATTTTTCAGCCTGGTGGATTCTTACCATGGATGGGCTAAGCACTCTTTATTTTAGACTGGTGGACTATTACCATAGATGGCTAAGCACCCTTAGATTTTCTAGACTGGTGGACTATCACCATGGATGGGCTAAGCACTTTTAATTTATTTAGCCTGATAAACCATTACCATGGATGGGCTAAGCACTTTTAATTTATTTAGCCTGATAAACCATTACCATCGATGGGCTAAGCATCCTCAGTTTATTTAGCTTGGCAGACTATCACCGTGGATGGGCTAAGTACCCTCAGTTTATTTAACTTGGTAGACTATCGCTGTGGATGGGCTAAGCACCCCTTAAAATTTATTTACAAAAATAATGCTTGTACAAGTATTTTTGTAAAGATAATCCATATATTACATGTTGTAAACTTATTCATGATTTCTCAATAAACAATATTATAAATGGACTGTATAATGTACATTTCCAAGGGATTTACCAACTAATTTTGATAAAAAATAAAAGCTTTTAGGTTTAAAGAATATTTGAGAGTGATATGTTATTTATAAACATATATTCATATATACATGGGTAAGTAGAAGCTAAATAGAAATCAAAAGCAATGCTAGATCATGGAAATTAGAGCAATAAATTTTAAAATAATTTCAGGTCTCCCTAATCACCATTAATCTTGAAGACATACCTGGACTATAATTTAATCTTGAAAACAAACTTGAACTATAATTTAATCTAATGCAGCTTTTGCTATTACCCCCAAATAATTATAAAAATTAATTTTTAAAATCATATAACCTTTTCAAGTCTCATTAAACTAAAATACAATCATAATTTCTATTCATTTAAAGTCAAGCAATGAATTTAATTTTGATAATAATACAATTCTGTGTCAAGAAAATTCACTAAAATTTTTAGAAAGTTGATTGGAAGCATTTTCAATAAAACATAGCAATGACCCAAAATACAAAACTGAAGGTGTGGTGATGGACTTATTAAATGTGCTCTTTTATAGCTATTAGCATAATTCTTACCATAGAAACATTGACGATTTTGTAAAATAAACAAAAATTATTAAATAAGAATTTTTATAAGTTCAAATAATTTGAAAGTTTCGAAAATTCACAATGATCTCCCATTAATTGTTAAACTATTAGAAATACTCCATAGCAATTGAAAATGTGATGGTTTTTTTCATTAATGTTAAGTCTTTGTAAAATATAATATGAAAATATCGTTGAAGCACATTGTTTATATATAGGCATGTAATAGCAAAAAAGAAAGAGTAATGCAATGATAAAATATTTATACTTACTACAAGAAGAATGTCATTAATTGATTGTCTAAAGGATATATAGCCTTTTGGTAAATTTAAAACAAAACTCATGTAACAGTAAATAAATTTTTTAAATCATATTTGAATAAATTTAGAAATTTCTTAAACATGATAAAAAATTTTTGGCTGAGTTGTTGTAAGCCACAAGCCATCCTCTCACTTGGTTCATTCTCCCATTTTGAGTTCAGAATATAAAGAATATAAAAGAGAGACACGGCTTCTTGTGTTTTTTTCCCATAGACGGCACCACTATTGCACTCCATAAAAATTCCTTGTGGGATGGACCTGTAAAACAGAAAATAAATGGGTCAGAAGTCCACCGGATATGGACCTAGTGAGAACCCTTCGATGCTCAAGTTATAGCTAGTATGAAAGAATAATGTATTTGATTGATTAGGGAGAAAAAACATAGCTTTATAGTTGATCCGATCTCTTTATATAGGATATAGACAATGGTTGGTTATAGTAAGTCAACTATGTAATTCTATAGATATTATTAGCTAGCATAATTATAGGATTATATTTCTATTTATAGTGCATAATTATAAGCGTTGCTATAATTGGCAATCCTATCGAGATTGCTTATCTTTAATCAAGATTTTTTTCTTTTATTGAGTGTGGTCTTAAAGTGATCGAACTAATTGAATGAATCTTGTAGTTGAACTATTAAATATCATTAGGCTCATGGGCTATCCAAAAACCAGAATTACTGTGTTATTTTTGTGGCTTGAATTTTTGGATATGTTTTTTATGGACCCGAATTGTGACTCAACTCGAAAGTTTCACACTGTAACCCAATTGGGATAAAAAGTGAAATCAGTGGTGGTAGCGGAGGACACGGGCCGATAGGCTAGGGCCCAAAGCCCACCACTGATCTCCTTGGGGGTGCAGGGGCAACACCCCCACGGTATGGACTAGTATAAATATTATAATATTCTACCCTTTGCAGTAGAGTTGTGAGATATTCGAGAAACACACTGGGGTTAGGATTTGAGAGTTTTGATTGATTGTATCTTACTCTTTTCATCATAGTGGAACTTTTTTCTCTTATCTTGCCCATGGATGTAGACCTTACGATTGAACCACATTAAATCTTGTGTTATTCTTCTTCTCTTTTCAATACTGTGTGATTGTGCTATTTGTGTGTATGCCTTAGATTTGCGTGCTTGATATAACAAACTGGTATCAGAGTTTTGTGCCCAAAACCTAGGTTTACAGATGGCGTCATCTTCAATAAAGTATGAGATGGAAAAGTTTGATGGTGGATCGAGTTTCAGTCTGTGGAAGATTAAAATTAAATCTTCCTTGATCCTACAGGTCTATGGAAGGCAATCAAGGATAACTTTCTAGAAGGTATGAAAGACTCAGAGAAGGCTGATCTAAAGGAGAGAGCCTTGAGTGCGATTTTCATGAGCGTAACTGATAATGTCCTACACGAGATTGCCGGTAAAAGCTCAGCATTTGCGACATGGAAGAAATTAGAGGAGTTGTACTCTGCCAAATCACTGACCAACTACCTATATCTGAAGAAAAGACTTTATAATCTGAGAATGAGCAAAGGTATGCCCATTAAAGAACATCTGGATGAATTCAATTCAATCATTATGGACCTGAAGAATATTAATATTGAGATTGATAGTGAGGATCAGGCCCTTATTGTGTTATGTTCTTTGCCACCCTCCTATGAAACTTTTGTTGATGTTCTGTTGTATGGGAAAGGCAGTATTCACTAGACGATGTTAGTAATTCTCTAAAATCAGAGGAGTTGAAAAAGAAATTTCCAGATAATAGAGAAAGATTTGAGGGGGAAGGTTTGGTGAGCAAGGGAAGAACACATTCAAGGGAGAGTTCTTCCAGCAGGAAGAAATCTAAGGCCAGATCTAAGTCAAGAATGAAAAAGGCCAACTATTTTGAGTGCAGGGAGCAAGGTCACCATAGGAGAGACTGTCCCAAGTTAAAAAATAAAAAGGGAAAGCAACTAGAAAGTTCTGTGAATATGGTTGATAGTTTTATTGATTCTGATGGTGATGACAGTGCTGGAGAAATTTTTTCCACGAGTTCAGATCATGGACAAAATTCCTAGTTTCTTGATACCAGTGCTACTTATAACATGTGTCAACATAAAAACTGGTTTATCACTTACAAATAGATGAGTGGCAAGGTGTTTCTGGGCAATGATCATGCATTATCTGTTGAAGGAATTGGTAACATCAGATTAAGGATGTTTGATGGCATTGTCAGAACTATAGAGTGTTGGCATATTCCAGAACTAAAGAGGAACCTGATTTCTCTTGGGACACTTGACTCTCATGAATTTAGATTCCATGCAGAGAATGGAGTTCTCAAAGTTTGCAAGGGCTCTATGGTACTCATGAAGAGCAGTTTGGTTTCAAGATTATATTTTCTTCAGGTCAGTACAGCTTTAAGGGAAGCTGCAGTAGCATCCGGAAGCAATAATCAGAATAAGACTCAACTGTGGCATATGCGTCTTGGTCATATGAGTGAAAGAGGATTATCTGTATTAAGCAAGCGGGATTTATTGAACAGGCAGAAAACAGAATCTATGGCCTTTTGTGAACACTGTGTGTTTAGCAAATAGATCATGGTGAAGTTCGACAAAAAGGCAATGTGCAAGACCAGAGGAACGGTGGGTTATATCCACTCAGATCTATGGTGTCCTAACAGAATCTCTTCCAAGAGCGATGCCAGGTACTTCATGACTTTGATTGATGATTACTCTTAGATGGTGCGGGTGTATTTTCTAAAAACAAATGATGAGGCATTTTCAACCTTTGTAAAGTGGAAGATGATGATTTAGAAGTAGACAGAAAAGAAGGTTAAGCATCATAGAACTGATAACGGGTTATAATTTTGCAATTGTGAGTTCGATGCATTCTGCAGCAATGAAGGTATAGTGAGACATCACACTTGTACAAGGATACCACAATAGAATGGTATTGCATAACGCATGAACATAAAGCTTTGTGACAAAGCACAAAGCATGCTCTCACATTCAAGATTAGAAAAGGATTTCTGGGCTGAAGCAATTAATACAGCCTGTTTCTTGGTTAATAGATCTCCATCTACAGCTATTGAGTGTAAAACTCCTTTTGAGATCTGGTCTGATTCATCTGCTGATTATTCTCAGCTAAGAGTATTTGGTTGCCCTGGTTATGCTCATGTGAGAGATGGTAATCTTGAGCCAAGGGCAAGAAAATGCATATTTCTAAGGTATGCATCTAGAGTGAAAGGCTACAGGTTGTGGTGCAATGATCGAAAGTCTCTCGGATTAATTATCAGCAGGGATGTAACATTTAATGAGTCTGCTTCATTGGATAGTCAGAGGGAAAAGTCAATAGCAGAATCAGATCACGGTGTCAGAGAACAGGTGGAGCTTAATATTGATACTTCAGCAGTTCAGTCCAGTGATTCAGAGAATGAGGTGCAAGATCCTGATCAACAAGAGGATGCACCTGAGCAACAGCAACAGGAACCATATAGCATTACAACTGGTAGAGAGAGAAGATAAATTAGACCACCGCAAAGATATGCATATGCAGATTTAGTTGCGTTTGCCTTGTCAGTTGCTGAAATAGTTGATGTGCATGAACCCAACAATTATAGAGAAGCTATTTCTTGTTCAGATGCATATCAGTGGGTCAGTGCTATGAGTGAAGAAATAGAATCTCTTCACAAGAATCAAACTTGGGAGCTTGTAACATTGCCTAAGGGACAAAAAGTGGTAGGTTGCAAATGGGTGTTCAAGAAAAAGGAAGGCACTCCAGGGGTTGAAGCACCTCGATAAAAGACACAGTTGGTAGCAAAAGGCTTTACTCAGAGAGAGGGGATTGACTTTAATGAAGTATTTTCTCCAGTTGTGAAGCACAGTTATATCAGAGTCTTACTTGCTATGGTTGCTCTTCATAATCTAGAGCTTGAGCAACTAGATGTGAAGATAACATTTTTGCATAGTGAGTTGGAGGAGCAAATTTATATGAGTCAACCTGAGGGATTTATTATTCTAGGTATGGAAAACCGTGTTTGCTTGCTTAAAAAATCTTTACATGGTCTGAAATAGTCTCTTAGGTAGTGTTGCAAAAGATTTGATACATTCATAGTTCATAATGGCTTTAATCATAGTTCATATGATAGCTGGGTATATCATAAGAAGCTTTCAGATGATTCCTTTGTTTATTTGCTATTGTATGTGGATGACATGCTTATTACTGCTAAAAACATTTCACAAATTAACATTCTGAAAAAGCAGTTGAGTGATGAGTTTGAAATAAAGGATTTGGGTGCTGCAAAGAAGATATTGAGAATGGAAATTACCAAGGATAGAAGTGTTGGGAAGCTTTTCTTGTCTCAACAGGCCTATGTTGAGAAAGTGTTTAAGTGTTTTAACATGAATAATGCTAAGCCTGTGACTTTTCCGTTTGCTGCCCATTTCAAGTTATTTACAGACATGTCACTAAAAACAGATAAGGAGATTGAGCACATGTCTAGTATTTCCTATTTGAGTGCTGCTGATAGCATCATGTATGCTATGGTATGCACCCGACCTGACATTTCACATGCAGTTAATATTGTAAGTAGATACATGGCATGTCCTGGGAAAGAGCATTGGCAAGCAGTGAAATTGATTTTGAGGTATTTGAAGGGTACTATAGATGTTGGTCTGACATTTGATAGGGCCAAGATGAGTAATTCAGTTGTTGGCTATGTGGATTCAGATTTTGCAGGGGACTTAGATAAGAGGAGATCTTTGACAGGATATTTGTTTACACTTTCTGGAAATGCTATCAGTTGGAAGGTAACATTGCAAGCTACAGTTGCTTTGTCTACCACAGAGGCTGAATATATGGCCTTAGCAAAGGCAGTAAACGAAGTTTTATGGTTTCAAGGTTTGGTGGGTGATCTTGGGTTGATATAGAATAAGGCAACAGTGTTTTTGTGACAGTCAGAGTGCAATACATCTCACAAAGAATCAGATGTACCATGAGCAAACTAAGCACATTGATGTTAGATATCACTTCATTCGGGACATTGTATCTCAAGGGACTGTAGTTGTGCAAAAAATCTCTACACATAATAATCCAGCAGATATGATAACTAAGGGAGTCCTAGTCAGCAAGTTTAGGCATTGTCTAGACTTGGTTGGTATTTATAGTACTCAGTAGTGCCCTTGCAAAGGCATATCGCAAGACATAGTGTTTTGTGGTTATTTTGTTGATGATTGAGAGAATTCAATCCAAGGGGAAGAATTGTTATTTTTTGTGGCTTGAATTTTTGGATATGTTTTTCATGGGCCCGAATTGTGACCCAACCCGAAAGTTTTCGCTCTGCGACCCGATTAGGATAAAAAATGAATTCTATGGTGGTAGCGGAAGGCACGGGCTGATAGGCCTGGGCTCGAAGCCTACCACTGATCTCCTTGGGGTGTAGGGGCAATGCACCCTAGGTATGGACCAGTATAAATATTGTAATATTTTACCCTTTGCGGTAGAGTTGTGAGATATTCAGAAAATACACTGGGGTTAGGGTTTGAGAGTTCTGATTGATTATATCTTGCTCTTTTCATCATAGTGGAACTTTTTTCTCTTGTCTTGCCTATGGACATAAACCTTACGGTTGAACCACGTTAAATCCTATGTTATTCTTTTTCTCTTTTCAATACTGTGTGATTGTGTGATTTGTGTGTGTACCTTATATTTGCGTGCTTATTATAACATACTGGATTAACTGTATATATTTTGAGGAGTTATCTCAAATAATAATAATAATAATAATAATAATAATAATAATAATGAGAGCTATTAATCCACCTTCAACAATACACCAAAGGACCACAACATGCAATAATCATCATGTAGGACCACAACATGCAATAATCATCATGTGGTCCTTGAAATTTTGATGATGATTTTGTATATATGCATCATTCAACATAAAATGACTTTTATATTAAAATTTTAAGCGCTATAAATAAACTAACCTCATTCTACGTTTGTATATAGGATTTTCATAATCAAAGAAACCAATAATTAATAGCGACCTCATTTTCAAAAAAAATATTATATGAAAGCTTTTTTTTTTTAAGCATATTATACGAAAGCTTGTGTTTGTCATTTTTATGGAGCCTAAGTGATTCCGGCAATAACCCATCTTCTACGACAGTGACGACATAAATCCTTTTCCAGCCATAATCTATTCAAGAAACATTGAGGTTATGCATGGTTTACTTTGGAGGGGAATATATATTTTTTTTGATATAATGATTTATTAATTTTTTTAATAATATTAAAAGCATATTTTCTTACGTTATATATTTAGAATTATTTATTTTTTTACGACTTCAATTCAAATTCAATAACTAATAATTTTGAAAAAAACTTCAATATTATTAAATTAAACCTTATTAATTATTTATTTATTCTTTACTCGTTAGATGATAAGGATATATATATCTATGAATTGAACTAATACTATTATTTTATATAGTATGTAAAAATGAAAAAAAAAATTTTTTCTAATATTTTAGAAAAAAAGATTGAAAAGATTTCTAATATGTGAGTACAAAAACACCAAATATGCCTGAATGGCACTTTCCCATGCAAATTCAGTATATAAGCAAGCAACCTATATCTTCCATCTCTAACAACCCAAAACCCAATAGAAAACTCATCTTCACCATTTGCCCTTGCCGACATGTTCTATTACCTTCTCTTCTTTGTGTGGTTCTTCACTGCCTTTCTAGTCCACTACTTCATCAAAACATTCTTGAAACCTGCTTGCCAAGTCCACCTGCCGCCCAGCCCTCCATCTCTACCTCTTATCGGCCACCTCCATCTCATCGGCTCCGTCCTACCCAAGTCTTTCCAAGACCTAGCTCGCCACTATGGTCCACTGATGCAGATCCGTCTAGGCGCAGCAACATGTGTTATTGCCTCCAATGCTGCTGTGGCCAAAGAAATCTTCAAGACCCAAGAACTCAATTTCTCTTCTCGACCTGAATTTGGCTCCTCTGAATATTTCATCTACAGGGGATCAAGATTTGTCACTGCTCAATATGGTGACTACTGGAGGTTCATGAAGAAGCTTTGCATGACAAGGCTTCTAGCTGTTCCTCAACTCGATAAGTTCACTGATATACGTGACCAAGAAAAGGTGAAGCTCGTGGAATCGGTGATGAGTTGTGCTAAAGAAGGAAAACTCTGCGATTTGAGTAGTGAATTCACTATTTACACAAATAATACTATTTGTAGGATGGCTATGAGCACGAGGTGCTCAGGAAGCGATAATGATGCGGAGGAGATTAAGCAGTTGATCAAGACTTGTTTAGCGCTTGCAGGGAAGCTTAGTGTCGGAGATATTTTAGGTCCTCTCAAGATTTTTGATTTCTCTTCGACTGGGAAGAAGCTGGTTGGGGCTTTGAAGAAGTATGATCGATTGGTGGAGAGGATAATTACGGAACATGAAGAGAAGGCCGTCAAAGGTGCTGTTGTGGAAAGGAAAGATTTGATGGACATTTTGTTGGAGATATATAATGATCCTGCTGCTGAAATTAGATTATCCAAAAATGACATCAAGTCTTTCTTGCTTGTGAGTTCATCTTCTTCACTTTTACCTACATATTGTATATGGTTTAAACATAAATATATATCACTAGTTTACTTAATTGCTAGTACATATCTGACAAATGGATATAATTTATTTATTTTTTTTTAATTTTTAAATTATAATCAAAATATTATCTCTCTTATTTATATATTCGGTGGCATAATATTTATAGTAGTGTTTAAAAGTTGATAGAGTAGTTTTATGAAAAGGCTTTTAAAGGTTGAGTGAGCGTTTTGATTAGGGTCACTATTTTTAATTATATTTAACAACTAATCTAACAGTTATTTTCATTAAATACTTCTGCTTTAAACCACTGTATAAAGAGCTAACCACTAATAGCTAACAGTTAGTAAAATAACTGACAACTATTAAAACATCTAACAACTACTAAAACAGATAATATTACCGAACAGAGCCTATATATATTTAAAATTTTTCATTCATTAATATTGATAAGAATTATAGTACACTACATTCATAATCCATTTTGCTCTTAGTGAATATAACATTTAGTATATATGTAACATCCCACCACTTGGGAAGTGTCCCACACTGGTGGCATAGAAATAATAAAAAGAATTTAACCCTTATCTCTACTATCATAATAATTTGGGTTAATTATCTAAAATTAAATTATAATCAAAATATTATCTCTCTTATTTATATATTCGGTGGCATAATATTTATAGTAGTGTTTAAAAGTTGATAGAGTAGTTTTATGAAAAGGCTTTTAAAGGTTGAGTGAGCGTTTTGATTAGGGTCACTATTTTTAATTATATTTAACAACTAATCTAACAGTTATTTTCATTAAATACTTCTGCTTTAAACCACTGTATAAAGAGCTAACCACTAATAGCTAACAGTTAGTAAAATAACTGACAACTATTAAAACATCTAACAACTACTAAAACAGATAATATTACCGAACAGAGCCTATATATATTTAAATTTTTTCATTCATTAATATTGATAAGAATTATAGTACACTACATTCATAATCCATTTTGCTCTTAGTGAATATAACATTTAGTATATATGTAACATCCCACCACTTGGGAAGTGTCCCACACTGGTGGCATAGAAATAATAAAAAGAATTTAACCCTTATCTCTACTATCATAATAATTTGGGTTAATTATCTAAAACTAATAATTTAGGTCTGAAATTTATTTACATTAATTGAAATAGAAGTGTTATATCATGATTTAATTAGGAAGTTGAGGCCCTTTCATGGACTTTTTTTTGTCTTCATTAGTGGAGTTTGGATCATTATTAAAGTTATATTATGAGGTGTACGCGTCATATGGATCTATATCTTTCTTATTAACCACTAATCGATAACATTGAATAAATAAATAAATAAATATATATATAACACAATTTTTTTTTTTAAGGGTAATTGACAAAAGAAACAGCAATGATTACTCTATAAATTAATGATAAAATTTGTCTTCATAAACTGATTTATTAGTTAACATACATGATTAATCAATAATGGATGGATTGTGTGATCAGGATATATTCTTTGCCGGCACAGACACAACATCAGCAGCCATGCAATGGGCCATGGGAGAGCTCATCAACTGTCCAAGAGCATTCAACAAGCTTAGAGATGAAATCAATACAGTTGTAGGGAACAACAGGCTAATCAAAGAATCCGACGTCCAAAATCTCCCCTACCTTCGGGCAGTCATCAGGGAAACCCTAAGACTTCACCCATCAGCACCCTTAATCATCAGAGAATGTGCAGAAGACTGCAAGGTAAATGGTTCCATAGTCAAGGCCAAAACTAGAGTTCTTGTAAATGTATATGCAGTCATGAGGGATCCAGAGTCGTGGACAAACCCAGATGAGTTCATGCCCGAAAGATTCATGGAAAGCTCTAAGGAGAAGATTGGAGAGCATCAAATGGAATTTAAGGGACAGAACTTTCGTTACCTTCCATTTGGGAGTGGAAGAAGAGGATGCCCTGGAGCTTCAATCGCTATGTTGGTGATGCATGCAGCAGTAGGAGCATTGGTTCAGTGCTTTGATTGGAAAGTTGAGGATGGTGACAAGGTTGATTTGAGCCCAGGATCTGGATTTGCGGCTGAAATGGCTCATCCACTTGTGTGTTACCCTGTTAAACATATGAATTTGTTTAATTAGTTAAAAGAAGTTGTGCAATTTCCAGTAATAAGCAGGGGCTACTTAACTGGCTAGTGGTTGTTTAAAGTGTTGTCATTTAGATGCTTTAGTGTTTATGGCAGCTGTTAATGCAAGAATATGCATTAAGAGATCAATGTAATAATATATCTATGGATCTTGCTTGTTTAATTTTGTCTTATTAAAAAATATTATATTAGAATAATTAAGAACTTTCTTCACTCCTCATAGCAAGAACAGAATTTTGAGAATTCAGGCAAAAACCTCATATTATTATATTATTATATATTATTTTGAGGATTTTTCTTACTTAAACCTAATTCATCATGGACCCATCAATTATATAAGTATATTTAGAAGTGATTGAAGTCTCTAGTAGCTTTCTTTAAAGTTAAGTTTTTAATTTTCATGTGTAAAGATGTTGGCTTTCTTTGAAATGAATTATTCGTAAGAAAATAATTTAATTAAATTTTCAATTTCTCACATAATTATATTTAAATTTTATATTTTTTAAATAGTTTTTTGAAGTTCAAAAAAAATTGAATTATCTCATCTGAGAATAAGTAAATATTTTTCAAAAAACCTGTAATATTTATTTCCTGCCTTCTCTCGCATTTGAAAATAAGGTAATGTTTTTAAGACATCAAAATCAATTTTTAATAAGTATTTGAGAAACTGAAATTTTAATAAAAAGTAATTCGTTAATTTCAAAACTAGATTTTTTTTTTCAGGAAATACTAAGATGTTTGAGGTAAAAGTAACGTATTATTTTTTAAAGTAATCAATTGCTTTTGAGACCTGACAATTTTTTAATTTACTTCACAAAAATAAAAAAATAATTTTTTTATTTTAAATTAAGGTTCACACAATTTCTATTTTGTGTTTGACAATGTAGAGAAAATGGACCGAGACTAACTTCATCTCAAAAATCTCAAAAGGGCATGAATATTTGGAGCTTAAAGTTTGCAAGCAAATACATCTGTGGTGTCTCAACATTAAAGCAGAGTAAACTCTAATACCATATAGAGAAAATAGACCAAACTTAGCTCTATCTCAAAAGCTTGTTGGATAACAAACAGTCATATTTTAAATTGTCATATGTAAACTCCTCAAAATACATATACATATATATATATATATATATATATATATATATATATATATATATATAGAGAGAGAGAGAGAGAGAGAGAGAGAGAGAGAGAGAGAGAGAGAGAGAGTAAATAAACCTATTGACCTATTTTTAATGAAAAGTAAGATTATTTTGAGTTATTTTGAGTAATTTTCAAAGAGCGAAAATAGACCAAACTTAACTCTATCTCAAAAGCTTGTGAGATAACAAACAGTCATATTTTAAATTGTCATATGTAAACTCCTCAATATATATATATATATATATATATATATATATATATATATATAGAGAGAGAGAGAGAGAGAGAGAGAGAGAGAGAGAGAGAGTAAATAGACCTATTGACCTATTTTTAATGAAAAGTAAGATTATTTTGAGTTATTTTGATTAATTTTCAAAGAGCAAAAGCTTTCATCCTGAGAAATCCTATTTATACATTCATGGCAAATCTTCTCTCTAATTTTTATTAAAAACTTCTGTTGTAATTAAAAACTTGGAAAGATTCTCAAACAAAAAGAAAAATTTTCCAATTTTACTTGTAAAGGTGTTCAAGCACCAAGGTTGAAGCTTTAAGGTGATTAAGAGTTGAATAATTCTTGTATTTTGTGAGCAAGTACCAAGGAAAGCTTGTTGGAAGCTTAAAAGATCTAAGACTTGCCCATCAAAATAGTTGCGTAGTAGATTTAGACTACAAAAGCTCTCTTGGGGCCAAGCTTGCACCCATTGCTTGTCTCTACGACTATAATTCAGGGACTCTGTATTATTGACATGGAAAATTCTTGTATGTAGCTAGTTATATATATATATTCAATCAATAGAAATTTAATAAATTATAATTTTAAATAGAATCTATTATAATATATAAAATATAAAATTTTTAATTAATTGAATATACACACTAGATTATGCCTCGATTGTCAAATAGCTGCATGAGATCTCCTATGTATGTTCTAATATGATTTGCTAGTTGGACTCCTATACAAGTATACATTTTCTTCTTCTTCTTCTTCTTCTTCTTTTTTTTTTTTTTTTTTTTTAATCAATAGATAGATTTCATTGATATAAGAGGGTTATACAGCCTTAAGCTAAAAGAAGCTCAGTCTATGACATAAAGAGCAAAAACTAATAAAAACCAGGTCTAAATGCAAGAGTACCCTACTCTAATTGGGCAAACCAAAAGAAACCAGTGTAGATCTGGATCTTTTTGTTGCAATGCTGCAGCGGAGGAAATGAAAACCAAAAGAAGCTCAGGGGCAAAGCTCTTCAACCCAAAGGACAAGAAACGGCACTGAGGCCTGAAGGAGTCCCACGAAAGCCATAATCCAATTATATTGCCCACAAACAACAGATCAAGACAAGGAAACTCCTGAGTAGCAGACCATATAACACAGAAAACACATCGCAGGCTAAGCATGTAGCTCACAGAGGATGATGAAGCAGAGCTCTAAACGGCAGCATGTCTTGGAGATCGGTCATGAAGGCAAAGCCAGCTAAAGACCCTTGAGATGCCATCATCCCTTAAAACGACTACCCCTCCCAGAGCTAGAATAGAGCGCAAATAGAAACCATCCCCGAATGCAAAACCCACAAAAGAAGCAGTTCAACAAAGCCTTCACAAATAACCACAGATCTATTGCCTAA
Organism: Hevea brasiliensis; assembly: GCF_030052815.1. Lineage (NCBI taxonomy): Eukaryota > Viridiplantae > Streptophyta > Magnoliopsida > Malpighiales > Euphorbiaceae > Hevea > Hevea brasiliensis. The sequence continues at coordinate 105,384,952 of NC_079497.1, forward strand.
AAAACCAAATTTTATTTATCTACAAAACCTATTCGGAGATGGTAAGGGGAAGACCCATATTTGGGCAAGGGAGAGGAGGCCATCTCCTACCCGGAAGAAAATAGCCAATGGGAGCTTGGCCAGAGGAGAGACCTGCAGTCTCAAAAGAACCACCTAGAACGAGAGAAAAAAGATGAGACTACAAGTTTCCTTTAAAAAAATAATAATAAATAAATATCCTATACAAGTATACATTGAACTATAGCTGCATTCAGGAAAATAGAGAAGCTTAGCTCTTCTACTCAACATTTAACAGGCGAAATGTCTCCCAACTCCCCTACACTTTACAATGTAAACGGATCTAAATTCCTCACTCTTTTAACAACCTATTAGTTTAATTAATTAAGTTCATTGACTTCTAAATAATTTTTCTAAAAATATTAAAATATATCTACCATAGAAAAGAATAAGAAAAAAGAATTATATATAATTTGCATGATAAATATTCATGGTAGATGTATTTACACAAAATTAATAAGGATTAAGTTTTTGTAACATATTTCGATTGTTTTTTTATTTAAATTTTCCTACCTTAATTATTTTTTTCATTATATTATTTCTATGAACATGAGTCGACTAATTCCTTAAACCATGCATCCCATTGTTTTATATATATATATATATATATATATATATATATATATATATATATATATATATATATATATATATATATATATATATATACATGCATGTGCGTCCAGCAAGTCTTAAATTAACCTTTTAATTTCTCAATTCCCTTTCATCAATCTCTTATTATTAATTCCAGACTTTTTTTTCCCTCCCTTAAAAAGAAAACAAAATATAATGGTAAATAAGTGAAAAATAAAATCAACAAAATTAACTCTTAAATACTCATTTCGGCTATTTTTATCTATCATTTTATAAAAATTATTTTATCTAAAATTATCTATCATTTTAAAAAATTAGGGAGTATTAATTAATTCTTTTCAATTTTACCTTTATTTCTACTAAGCACTAACTATATCTTTAATTTCCTAAAACTAACCTCATCACCTCCTCTTAATTAAGTGAGATAAAAAATAATTTATCAGATTAAGGAGTAATTTTTACTATTACCTTTGTCTATTTTTATGTGTTGCATTTAAATTTTGCATATGATAATTAAAAAAATAATTAGATAATTTCATTTTTAGAAAATATACTAGTAATTTATTAAATTACCATCTTTCTCACATAATTACTTCTTATATGAATATTTATTTATTGTATTTAGTAGAGATAAAGGATAATCGACTAAATTACCATCTATATCATATAATTACTTTTGTATTAATATTTATTTATTGTATTTAATAAAGATAAATGATAAAATTAAAAAAAAATAATTAATACTTATTAATTTTTAAATATGATAAATAATTTTAAATAAAAAAAAATTTTAAATACAATAAATAAGAATAAAACGGAGGTAGTATAATTTAAATAATTTAATTATTTTTAAGACAAATAATGGTGATTTGATCTGTGAGTAGACAGAAATAGATGGCATCATGATCATGCATTAATATCTAAATTAATTTCTACAGCATTATTAAGGAGGAGGAATAACTCTGTACTTAAACTTAGAAGAAGAAAGACACCACCTGTCTGCATGTCAAAATACCCAATTATCGTTTACCCGCAACTTCAGGTCCTAGGGATTCTTGCAAGTCAATTGCTTCATCTTCTATTAAATGGATATCACCTATGCAAAGTCTCCAATACTCGAACCTCCATGCCATCGGGTATCTGGAAAACACATTATTTCTAACAAAGTATTTATGTAAGAGCGAATCTTCCTTCCGAGTTAGCTAAGCTATGGCTTCTTCCATTGCTATGGTCAATAATGATAATGCCATTTGCTACTGCCTCCTCTTCGTATCACTAATTTCCACATTTGTAGTGCGTTTGCTCATCAAAACCTACACAAATCTCGGCAACTCAATCCGGCACCCACCAAGTCCGCCGGCTCTTCCCATCATCGGGCACCTTCATCTAGTTGGCGCTGCATTTCCAAAATCCTTCCAAACCCTAGCTCGCTGCTACGGACCCCTTATGCAGCTACGCACAGGTTCCTCAACCTTTGTTGTTGCTTCAAGTGCCTCCATTGCTAAAGAAATCTTCAAAACCCATGATCACAAATTCCACTCTAAGTTTGAAATGGGTCCTACGGATTACAATATTTATAAAGGAACAGGATTTATAACAGGTCCATATGGTGATTACTGGAAGTTCATGAACAAGCTATGCATCACCGAGCTCTTTGCAGGCTCACAGTTCGATCGGTTTAACCGTATCCGGGAGCAAGAGATCACAAATCTACTAAAATCGCTGATGGAGTGTGCCAGGAAAGGAGAAATATGCGATTTGAAAGTGGAGTTAGAAACCTTGACGAACAATTTGATATGCAAAATGGCAATGAGCAAGAGATTCTCCAACAAGGATGATGAAGCTAAGAAGATGAGGAAGATGGTGTCTGAAATTATGAAGGCTGGAGCTAAGCTTGGTGTTAATGAGGTGCTTGGAGTTCTGAAGAAATTTGATCTATTTGGACATGGGAAAAAGCTTCAAGAGGCACTTTGGGAGTATGATGGAGTAATGGAGCAGATCATGAAGGATTATGAAGAAAGCATGGTGGATGGTGGAGAAAATGAGGAGAAGGATGTGATGTATATTTTGTTGCAGACTTATAGAAACACAGATGCTGAAGTGAAGCTAACAAGAACTCAAATCAAGCATTTCATTCTAGTAAGATTAACTTTCACCTAATATCTAAATGAGTGCTTAAATTTTAATTCGTTTACAATTATATAATTAAGTACTTTATGGCAAACTTATGATTTCTAATCAAATATGCATTTGGTTGGAATTTTCATCAAAATATTTATGGTATAGAATCTTTTTTTTTTAATTAGATTTTTAAATATGTTGTAAAGTATTTGACCTCTCTTAAATTTCAATCTTGGGTCTGCTCCTGACTGCAGCTGGTTTATTAGCTTCTAATTGTTTATATATAGAGCCTATTTTATTATATATAGGAGCTGTTTATGGCAAGCATTGACACAGAATCGGCAGCAATACAATTTGCCATGGCAGAGTTAATAAACCATCCCAATGTTTTCAAGAAGCTAAGAGATGAGATTCAATCAATTGTGGGTTCCAGCAGGAGACTAATTAAGGAATCAGACGTCCCAAATCTTCCTTACCTGCAAGCCATCGTTAAAGAATCTCTCAGACTCCACGCTCCATCACCTATCATCAACAGAGAATGCACCAAAGATTGCAAGATCAACGGCTTTGATATTAAAGCCAAGACTAAAGTTCTCATCAATACCTATGCTATAATGAGGGATCCAGACAAGTGGCATGATCCTGATGTATACATTCCTGATAGGTTTTTTGTGGACTCCACTGGACAGTTTGATCAAAGTGAGATGGAAATGAAAAGGCATGATTTTAGCTACCTTCCATTTGGAGGTGGGAGGAGAGTTTGCCCCGGCTCAGCACATGCTTACGTCTTGATGCATACTACAATCGGAGCTTTGGTTCAATGCTTTGACTGGAAAGTGAAGGATGGAGGAAAAATTGACATAAATATTGCCAATGGGTTCTCGGGAGCTATGGCTCCTCCTCTACTGTGTTATCCCATCACACGTATTAATCCATTTTAGATACGGCAAATTATTCGATGCATATGTATACTTTCACTCATAAAGTTACATATTCTACACCCTTAAATTTAAGAAACAATTGTTCTTCATAAGTTTTGGGTTGGTTGCACTATATAATTTACCGATAGATGCATATTTTCTCTAATATATGTATCTATACTTTGTGTATTACTTTTCAATTCGAATTAACTTCCTTGTGTTTCTATTAACATGAGTAGAAGTGGCAAATAATTAGTCGAAGTTGATGGAATTATATTTTGATCATTCAAATTTAGTTATTCAGAGTTATAAATCATCTCAAATCTCTCATATTTTTTAAATGGTTAATTTATGAATTGTGAAATGTTATATTTGGATTCAGATATTTAACTCTTTGAATTTGATATGGACTTAAATTTAGTCAAAATCCCATGTGATACTATCGTGAGCTTTAAGGGTCCATTCTTGTTGTCACGTAGACCTATGGAACAAAGAAAAAGTGAGGCAGTAGCCTTTTGACCAACCACCCTAACGTTCAAGTCAAAAAAATAATAGTAAGAGAATAATTTAGTATTAATTTGGGATGGTATGTATACGTACCTATATTTTGGTTCTTCTTTGATATTTATAGGCATTGGGAAAATAGGGATAGTATTGATTTGGAACTAAAATATCTTTTGCTCGGTTTGTCCCAGCTCAGTTTAAGTGGTTGAGTGACCTCTGACTCGGCCTAGACTCTTCTAGTGATGCTAACTTTTTTACTGCCATATTGGATATTTTGTTTTAAGCATTCACATTTTGACTGCCACTATTTATTATTTTGGGCGAGTAGTATTATTACTATGTATTCATGAAAACTTAAAAATTAAAGATTTTAAATAATTACTTTCACCTTATTATTTCAAATCTATTCCACCATAACCAAATGTAACGATATTATAACTTATAGGCACATCCATGGCTCCATACGTTAAATTATATAGGTTTTCAATATATACATTTGACTAGAGAATTATCTATGCTAATGCACGCGATTACTAATAATTTTAATTTATATATATATTTTTAATTTTAATATATAAAATAATATAATATTTTAAATTTTTTGTTAATTATTTCAAATTTTATTTTTAGTACTTTTATCTCTCAAACTTTTTAAAAAAGATTTCATAACATAAATAATTAATATATATATATATATATATATATATATATATATATTTTTTTTTTTTTTTGTCACGACCCGATCTGATCCCACGGGCCAAATTGGCACTAGGACTTAGGCCGGTCTAAAGTTTCCGAGGCTCATAGTAAGCTTCACTGTTCTTAAACTCTTAACCAAAACCAAAATTAAGGCCTAACATGTAAACAAAATAAAATAAAGTAAAATAATATAAATTTATTTGGGCAAACTCAACCCTGAAACCCATTATATACAAACTATTTAATATCATAAATTTTTTATTAATTTATATATATATATATATATCAATGTCATAGTGAAGTTCTAGTTATTAAACAAATAAATAAATAAATAGATATAATAAACTATTAAACTAAGAAGCACAAATACACGTTAGACTCGAAAAATATACTCGCTCCTCCTTTAACCTAGGGAAAATAGTTGAACAGGAATTAGTGTTGGACTCAGAGAGTTTAAATATTAATTATGGATGCAATTTCTATAACTATCTAAAATTAGTATAATCCTACCATAAAATGCACATCCATCACATATAACAATAATTCATTCAATGTTCGCACAAGTAGATAATTTGGAGCTACTCACACACCCAGTGTATCATATCAATATATATATATATATATATATATATATATATATATATATATATATATATATATATATATATATATATATATATATGAGAGCTTATCTCCTATACAGCTCTCTTAATCTAATACTTGTCAGCGATGTCAACTCAAGCTGGACTTTGGCTTAACAATCCAAGTGCAGGGGCCAGCGAGATCAACTCAAAGCCGTGCTCACCCCGACTTATCCATATATAAGGATTGGGTCCCAACGAGTCAAGCTCCAGCCACGACTACCCCTCTTACCCATATCCGTATTCATACCATACGCACGCCAACACACACACAGAGCTCCAAATTATTCTCAGGGCAGTAATCACAAATAAAAAACAATGATTAAATATGCAGCAATCAAAATACCCCTAATATATAATTAATTATTTATAGATTGCATGAGCATGCCAGATATATAATTAATATTGAAATTATAAAGATAATCAATATCCAATTCACAGACTGGTCCACCTGATTGCAGCTGGTCTGACTAAAGGGAGAAGAAAGGCTAGCCAACACTGATTACCTAGACAGACACATTGACCTCTATTAAATTTACTAACAGAATTAATTAATTAATTTAATTAAAGAAGCAAGAATAGTTTTTTAAGGTCGTGCTGAAATTTTGACAGAGTCTCCTTTATAACTGAATCTAATCCCCTATAAGAAAACTCAGAAACAGTAACACACAGGGCCTCAGGCCCACCTCAACAATTATAATGCCCATTCGAGGCCTACAAGGAACCTATTCTAGGTCCAATTAGCCAAACTTCAACTCAGGTCTCTAACTCTTTTATAATACAAATATTTATTTTCAGCACTTTATAAATTATGAAAATATTCTTGGAGGCCCTTCACATTGTCCTTGTATTAATTAAAGTCATTTTGCAAAATTTTTTTCTGCTAGGAATATTTTACAGATTTTAACTAGCTAACTTAATCGAACACAAACTGCACAACTTGAGTTAGGGACTACCTTTGTAAATTTTGCTATCTGGAACACATTTGGAACATCTAAAAATGTTAAGAACGACTATAAACATTGACCCCCTTTTCAAGACAGCCTGCCAGATACCCAGACCGAGCTGAAAACTCAATTCCAAGTATCGATGAGCTATCGCCAATCCGATCGCACTTAAACGAAGGCCATAAATTATTAATAATTATCATATAATTATATTTAATTTACGGGCATAAAAAAGGATTAAAAATCTCATCAAGCAATCTGAATCATCCGATGATTGCCTTTTTTAAACGATGTCCAATCGAAGCCGAGTTGGTCCCATCTAGAAGGTCTCTATGCCCTGAGTCCATTGGTGGTCTCAGATCATCGATCAGACAGTCGGATAGCCAGAAATCTGGCCGAAAAGATTGAAAATACCTATTTTCTCTCTTCTTGATTCTCACAATTTCTGCCACCAAACCCGTTGCCACTGGTCAAAAAATAAAGTTAGGGTTGAGGGGAGTCTAATGCCACCGAAATTGCAGCCGTTGGCCGCCAAAAACACAAGATTTTGGCTGGAGAAGTTTGGCTCTCTCTCTCTCTCTCTCCTCTCTCTCTCTTCTCTCTCTCTGCCGCCTGTCGCCGTGAACCACTGCTGTCTGGTGGTCAACCGAGTGTGGAGGAATCCGTCAGTGCCGCACTGGCACTATTGTTGGTTGGTCGGAAGGGATAGAGCAAAGAGGAGAGGAGAGAGATAATCGGGCGGGGGGGGAGGGGGGGGGGGGGCAGGGTGTTATGGCTACTGCCGATTTTTAAAGTTTCAATTTTTTTTTAACTTTTAATTACCCTTGTAGTCCTTGAACTTTTGGGAATAAATGGGTCCAAAATTCTTTTCAATTGGGTCCCAAAACACAAATATATGTATAATTAAATAATAAAAAATACAATAAATAATAATAATAATAATAATAATAATAATAATAATAATAATAATAATAATAATAATAATAATAATAATAATAATAATAATAAAGTTAAATGTTTGAACCAAGGTTAACAATAATGAAATAAAAATATATTTTGTTAATTGATTTAATATTAATATTAAAACTAATAATTTCAATTAAAATTGGACTATTAAATAATTTCTAAAATATGCTTAGAAATAACATTAAAAATATATAAATGAAAGTTTTACAAAAATTATAAATTAGTTAGATAATATTAAAATAATATTTAAATACTATATAAAAATATAAAATTTATATTTTAAAAATTCAGGTTATTACAATCTTACCTCCTTAAGAAAATTCGTATCCAAATTTTAAACAAAAAGGGCCAAGGAAAAGAAGGTGGTTTGTCATTGTTCCTCGAACTTAACATATGCTGTCAAACCTGTTCTACTATTCTCTAACTTTGCTGCAACGTCTTAGCCATTATCATCCTTTCATAACGAAACTCCTACGTCAAACCACTCTTTAATCTTTTTCTAACATCTTTGGTACTCTTTTTTCTCCCACTGCACTCTAATGTAATAGCTTGAAAATCTAATCTCTACTATCTTCTATTACCAATCTTTGTAGTGCACAAAAGTGACTCGCTCTGCTTGTTTTATAATGTCTCATGAAGTGCTTTTCTGAAATAACTACTTTTGCGTGCACCTTACCGGAAATCATTGTTGAACCTATTTGGCCAATGGAGCTTTACCATGGCTTTTCTCCACACTAAAAGCACCTGTACTTCTTAATTCCATGGTATTGTGAACTTCTCACTTACTTCGTGCCACTAACAAGGTCCTTGTACCAACTCCTACCTATCTCATAGGTAATCAACTATGCAGAGTTCCATCCAAATGCCAAACATTCCTTACACTATCTATTAACATCGAAAGGTGAACTAGGTCTCTCCTCTGATATGACAAAAGTTTATATATTCTCGAGCCACCTAGTCAACACAACTTATCATATCCTACTCCTTTTCTGAAAGGGGAGTTTCTTAACTTTTGCTTGAAACTTCTTACTATCTGATGTACTTTCTGATACATTGGCACTTGGATCAAGGCTCTACCACTCCTTTAACCTGCTATTTTATCATAACTTGTCCTAAACATCCCTTAGTGTCCCCCTCATATCATTCCTTTTAGTCTTTTCTCATTGTGTGCTTTTTTCTTTAAAGATATTCATCCCATCAACATTAACTGTAACCTTTTTACTTCTTAAGCCTAACTTGATTGCTAACTCCATTACTTCTAGGATTTTAACTCTACGATTGGTTCCCACTAGCACATCCACCATATAGTATCATACTACAGTTCTAATCTACTATTCATATCATGGAACATAGGCCATTCACCATAGATGTTTCTTCCTATACATCCTTCCTAATATGACCATCAAAACATTATCGCTCCCTACTATCCTTTGTAAGGAATTACTCTTTATGGTTAGATAGATATCCTTGAACCTATAAGTTCCACCCGAACCATCATGGCAGTGAGAAATGTGTATTGTACCATAATCCTAGGCAAGATACTTCATGCACTCATTCTTCTTAATATAGCCACATCTATTGCTTACAGCTTTCTAAACTTCAGCCTCAAATTTACCCATATCCCTTAATCCTTGTCTTTAAATTTCATCATCTCTTCTCAATTATTGTGCTCTATTATAAGATATTAGCTGTACCTACCCTTTATTGTACTGTTGTCCCACCTGACATATCATCTTAGAATTTACAATCTCTTTTTATTCTTCATTTGTCCTACATACTTATAATTACTTGTCTAGTGCCTCTTATACTCTGCTATATTCTAGAAGATAAAGCATTGATAGATTTTTTCAGAACTAACTCCAATCTTGTCAACAATCACTCCTCTGATCCTTGTACTTTCTAATAACTTGTGAGTAACATCTATACCTATCTTGTCCTATCCTAACTTCTACTACTATTATATTACATATTATCATACTATCACTTATGTTTTCTTATAAAATTGTCCTATTGGTCACATTGAAAATGCCTGCTTAACCCTCTTGTCTATGCTAACTTCTGTCCTTATCCATTCTTTTACTTAGGGTATACTCTTGTCTTGAGTAATAAAAAGCTAAGGAAGAACTCAGAGAATAGTAGTTATACATTCACTGTTTAATCTCTATTTCTGCCCATTAGACTACAGACTACCCTTTACTACCTCGAGGTGGAGATTTATAGGAATTCTATTTTCTCATTTTAACTTAAGTAGCCAAACTTAAGGTAATAGGTACCCAAACCCATCATTAACTCAAAAGCTTTACATACATCATGGTCTTATCACTTATGATTCCCATAGTGGGATTTGTGTCCTTTTTAGGGTACTTGAACCAATAACTCTCTATCACAACTTACAGTCCTAACTGGGATACCATTCAGTAAGTCACCAACACCAATAGCAATCTACTGTCTCTCTTGAAGGACATTATCATACTATGCAGTACATCTAACAGTAAGAGAGGTACTACATCAACTACACTGCCATAATTATGTAAGGCTATCTACTCTCTTATCATACTCTAAACTTCCCTAAACATCATCTCATAGGCTATGAACTTTATTCCTAGCCTCTGGTCTCCTTTAGGTAGTAAGGTTGTACTTTGCACCTCGCTGACATACAAAGGATATACTATTCTTACTAAACTTTAGGCAAAACAACCATCGTAATGCAAAAACTATCCAAGAACCCATACCAAAGACTAATTGATCTCATTTAGTAGGTGTCATCCTTACACTACTACTATACCAAACCTTTAATCCAAGACAATTTATGATTTAACTCTAGCTCATGTTAGGGTAACTAAGTCTCTAACTTTAGTTATCACCCAACTATGATCTTTGATACTTTAGCTCAAGGGTTTAAAGCCCTAACTAGGAGTTTCAAACTCCTCTATAGAGATAAAACTCTGTCCTAGCATAATTGTACCAAAACAGAGGTTGTCTATAAACACCCTCATCATAGAATTCCCCTGGGGATGCACGCAGCTCAACACAATGATCCCATGTCAATACTATAATATGTAGCTTACAGAATAGGCAAGGAGAGTATTACGTAGGTTACTGTGGTATGTTCCAACAGACTATCATTATGTGGGAAAACCGTATCTTAATAGAACACTCCACTAGTACCAGAAGCTTGACCTGACTAGTTTGTTCATTGACAACTACCAGTAGTGGTACCCTTACCCCCATCTAGAGCAGATATATTGCTATAATTCACCTTTAAGTACTCGTGCCTTGCACTAGATAGGCATGCCAATTAGCCCTACACTGACAAAAACACAAAACTTCTTAGAGTACGTATTCCCATGGTAGGCCTCAATATGTCTTCTAAGTCTAGTTCACATCATGATGTACTCCACGAAAATCGAGACACTAAACTGAAGCACTCTTAAACTACCTAAGAAAAAACACAAAATCTAGAAACAAGGAATTACAAAAAAAGACAAAACATGAACCTATACTTCGACTATGACAACTCTGGGTATGCACTTTTTCATGAATTTAAAGCTTAAGCTCTGATACCAATTTTGTCATGACCCGATCCCAAGGGCTGGATCAGCACTAAGACCTGGGCTGATATAAAGCCCCCAAGGCCTGTAGTAAGCTTTACTGTTTCCAAACCCTTAACCAGGACCAAAATCAAGGCCCAACATGTAAACAAAATAAAATAAAGTAAAATAATATAAATTTATTTGGGCTAACTTAACCCAATAATTATTAGAAAACTAAAACTAGAAAAGCCCAGCTCAACCTTGATACCCATCATGTACAAACTATTTAATATAATAAATTTTTCATTAATTAATGCAATATATATATATATATATATATATATATATATATATATATATTCATAAACTAATGTCACAGCGGAGTTCTAGTTATTAACCAAATAAATAAGTAGACATAATAAACTATTAAACTAAGAAGCACAACTTACGGAGGAAAATACAGGTTAGATTCAAAAAATAAACTCGCTCCTCCTGCAACCTAAGAAAAATAGTTGAACAGAAATTAACGTTCGACTCAGAGAGTTTAGATATTGATTATGGATGCAATTTCTATAACTATCTAAAATTAGTGCAATCCTACCATGAAATGCACGTCCATCACATAGAACAATAATTCATTCAATATTCATACGAGAAGAAAATTTGGAGCTACTCACACCCTCAATGTATCACATATATATGTGTGTGTGTGTGTGTGCGTGTGTGTGTGTGTGTGAGCTGATCCCTTATGCAGCTCTCTTAATCCAATACTTGCCAGCAAGGTTAACTCAAGTCGGACTTTTGCTTAACAATCCCAATGCGGCTGCCAGCGAGATCAACTCCAAGTTGTGCTCTCCCCGACTTATCATATATAAGGATCGGGTCCCAGCAAGTCAAGCTCTAACCGCGACTACTCGTCTTACCCATATCCACATCCATACCATACTTACGCCAACACACACACACACAGCTCCAAATTATCCTCAGGGTGGCAATCACAAATAAATAATAATGATTAAATATGCAGCAACAAAAATGCCTCTAATATATAATTAATTATTTATAGATTGCATGAGCATGCCAAATATATATAATTAATATTAAAATTACAAAGATAATCAATATCTAACTCATAGACTGGTCGACCTGATTGTAGCTGCTCTGACTGAAAGGAGAAGAAAGGCTGGCCAACATCGATTACCTAGACAGACACATTGACTTGCATTAAATTTATTGATAGAATTAATTAATTAATTTAATCAAAGAAGCAAGAATAATTTTCTAAGGTCGTGTTGAAATTTTGGCTAAGTCTCCCCTATAACTGGACCTAACCCCCTATAACAAAACTCAGCAACAGCAATACATAAGGCCTCAAGCCCACCACAAAATTATAATGTCCATCCGGAGCCTACAAGGAACTTAATTTAGGTCCAATCAGTCAAACATTAGCTTGAGTTCCTACCTCCTTTACAGTCTAAATATTTATTATTAGCACTTCATAAATTATATAAATATTCTTGGAGGTCCTCTGCATTATCATTATATTAATTAAAGTCATTTTACAAAATTTTTCTAAGCCAAGAATATTTTACAGATTTTAACCAGCTAACTTAATTAAACATAAACTACACAACTTGAGTTAAGGACTACCTTTATAAATTCTGCTATCTGGAACGTGTCTGGAATGTCTAAAAATGCTAGGAACGACAGTAAACATGACCCTTTTCCAAGACAGCCCGCTGGACACCCAGATTGTCGATGAGCTATCTCCAATCCGATCACACCTAAACGAAGCCCATAAATTATTAATAATTATCATATAATTATACTTAATTTACAGGTATTGAAAAGGGTCGAAAATCTCATCAAGCGATCTGAACCATCTGATGATCGCCTTTTTCAAACGGTATTTGATCAGAGCTGGGTTGGTCCCATCTCGAAGGTCCTTGTCGACACCATATTTTGTCCGATCCCCAGAATCAATAAACTTCAAAACCAATCCCCAGCACTAAATCTCCCTTTGCCAGCCAATTACATTTCCGATCTCTCTATGCCAGATAACCACATTTCCGATCTCTCCTCACAAGAAATTGATTCAATGCTAAGTCCTCATATCAGTTAAAGCCTTACCGGTCTCTCAAATCACTCACCGACCTCTCAAACCAATTTTCAAATCTCCTGACCAGTCAATTACATTCCCGATCTCTCTTGTCAAACAAAATTGAACCAACACTAGATCTTTATGTCACCGGTCTTATTGCCGATCTCTCATTTTAGAAGTTTAGGAATAATCAAGTTAAGATTCTAATCCGGTTTAATGATGATCTCGATCTTAAGTGTTTAAGCCAAATTTCCAATTTTAATCAAGTCCCGCTTAGCGTTGGTTCCCTACCGATCTCATGCTCATTGTGTTTTCCGATCTCTCACACTTAGGTTAATAATCACTTTTAGTTGTTTCGATATACTCAGACAATCAAGTGCTTAAGTAATTTAGAGATTTTCCGATCACAACCATTCACTGAACAAAAAGGGGGATTTCATTTCATATTAAATTTGTACAAGTCATTTGGCTGGAGGATCACCCCCAGCCTGATCTACATTTGGTTCGTTCCCTCTCTCACCTTCGGCCTCCTCCTCGCTTTCCTCTTCGTCTTGGGGAGCCAGGTCGACCATCCAGGAGAAGTCCTCCTCGGGATAACGCTTCTTGAGCTCAGCCAAGAGATCCCTGTGAGCACTCACATAAGCACCGGCCTCCCGTGTCATCGCCTCTTCTTCTTTTGCTCTGAGCTCCTCGGTAAGGTGAGCAACTTCATCGGCTCGGAGAGCCTGAACTTCTTCAAGAGCATGATCTTGCTCGGCCAGAACATGAGCTTGCTCGGCCAGCTTATCCTCATAGAACTTCATTCGCCCCTCAATTTGTGATATGTAGTTCTGAGCGGATAATAGTTGGGATCAGAGGGAAGCCGCTTCATGACCCATCCTCTCGACCTCTTTACCCAGGCGATGAGCCTTCTCCCGGACGATGTGCTGGTTCACCAAACACTTCACATTCAGGCTCATAGATTGGGTCAGGATGTCGTCAAGGTTGTCCGGGGATAGCTTGTCCCGATCCTCCCGAAGGCAGATGGAGGACCCCAATACCTTAGCAAAACCTGGGTTCTCCCGAACAATCCGATTCTTCTCCAGCGAGTGGATCAGAACTTGAGTGTCTCGAGAAAGGGGCCTTACAGGAGGTTGAGAAGGACCCCCTTCTGCACTCGGAACAACTGGGGGAGGTAGAGGAGGCTCTTCTTGGCGGGGAGGAGATCGGATCACTTCCACCTCGGGGATCGGCTGCCCCAAAGGTTGGGATGAGCCCCCTTGCACTTCCTCGGGCTCATGCCTGGGTGTCTGCATTTCCTCAGCACGCTTCATCTCCCGTACCTTCCGGGAGATCTCCCGCTTCCACTTTCGGCTTTCTTTGGAAGCTTCGCCGCTTGGAATACCTGCACAAAGAATAGGTCAGTGAGATCGCTAAGGTCCAAAGATCTGAGATATAGAAAATACCGATGCTGAGGTCAGAGAGCTGAAACTTGCGATCTTTGCCGGTGATCAACTCCATTGTCCAGTGATGCAGTTCAGCAGTCACTGCATCCAAACAAGAGAACCTCTCTTTGCCCGCCTGATCTTTTAACTCCATCACCATCAGGCCTTCCTCCCTATTCAAGGTAAGACGTTTTGGAATTAATGGGCCTTGGTGTAGCCAGCTACGAGGAAAACCCTCGAAGCCGTTCGGAATTTTACTCCTTAGAATGAAGAAGCGGTTCTTCCAATTCTTCAGGGAGGAGGGCAGGTCGGTGAAAAGCCTGCAATGTGGCTTCGCCTGGAAGAACCAGTACTCGTCGTCCTTTCGACGAGTTAATCTATGCAGTTCGACGAATACCTTAGCCGTAGGACGGAATCCTTTAGCTCGGCAGAGGCCTCGGAAGGCTACTAAGATCCGCCACGAGTTCGGGTGGACTTGGGCTATGCACACTTGGTGAAATTTTAAGACTTCCTTGAAGAAGTCGTCAAGAGGGAACCTTAGACCAGCCTTTAACTGTTCTTCATATACTATAATCATGTCGTTTTCCTCGAAGAAGTGATCGGCTCGGAGATAGCCGTGACACCGGATAAGTTCGTATGAATCAGGCTCAATGTTGTACTCCTGACTGAACGACTGAAGGTTGGTTTCTTGCAAGATTGATGGCAGCTCGTCCATGGGAAGATTTTCTCTCCCTGAAGAATGTGTTTGTCTTGAGGGTCCCGCTTGGCCATGGGCGGGAGCGGAGGATGTAGGAGGTTCAGGTAGCCCGACCGGCCCTACCACCTCAACTTCGTCTGACGACCATGAAACGTGAACGGAAAGGGGACTCGTCGCTCTCTGACCCTCGGCACCGCTCATTTTCAAAGGAAATAAAGAATTTAAACTAAAAGAAAGATCAAAGCCCTTACCAGAGTCTGATCGGTGTCGGAAGAACTTGAGAAAATGAGAGAATTTTGAAGTTGTTCGCGAGAGACTGAAAATGACATAAGGGAGCAACTAGCTAGCCCCACCCCTATTTATACTCGTCCGAGCATTTAATGCTCACAATATTCCAGGCGGTACATCGGTTAGCAAGACTCGCCAGCTGTTCTGACACGTCTCATGAATATTCCAAAAATTCCATAAGGAGAGACCGGCTAGTTAGGGATCGGCTAATCAAGGCGAATGTTTGGAAGTACGGATCGGTTAAGGGTTGTTCAGTTAGGAACCAGATCGGATAAACACACTAGAGATCGGAAAATAACCAATGCAAAAATAATAAAAATGATAATTGACAAAATAAAATTTTTATTTCCAAAAGATCGGATTACATCATTTGGGCGATCTCTAGGGATCGGATTACATCAAAAGTCGGACTACATCATTTCGGCGATCTCTAGAGATCAGATTACATTGAAAGTAAAATTACATCATTTGGGCGATCTCTAGAGATCGGTGGAACATCCCATCTAAAAGGCCTATGTCAAAGCCTAGTCTCGTGGCTGAGTCAAAAGATGTGTTTGACCAGGAGACCAGCTGTTGACATCTGATAGATGTACAGCTTAGATGGGGGGACTATGACTCTCATGAGAATGAGAGAGGTCGTCATCAAAGTTACCGCTTGAAACTGAGCCGCTGTCGGAACACCCAGTGTGGTGAGGAGCCAGATGAACGCTAAGGAGCAGTCACCGGTGTTAAGGGGAATATTAGCAGTCTTCTCACCCGAAATCAGTTCACCATTGGTATTGGTCGAACGATTCGAGATCAATGAGATCGAGGTCCTCGATCCAGGTCGGTTAATTAGTCCAATTCTCTCACGGTCATCAAATAAGGTCATCATGATTCTTCGATCACCTGGATCATAAATTTTCAGTCGGGGAATAAAGAGGTCCATCGAAAAAGGATCAAAAGCCACAATCATGGCCGAAACTACTGCCGGAACAGCTAGAATAGGAAAGTAAGGAGAAAAAGAGGAAAATCGAATGAGAAAAGTTTTTTTTTCTGTCAGGGGTATATATAGAGGAAGATCAAGCATTTATTGCTAAGCAGAAAACGAAGCGGACGCTTCGAGAATCGAGGAAAATTAATGCTTTGACCAGACCGGACCTGATTAAGGGGAGGACTGGAATGATAGAGATCGGAAGAGGGGAAGCCGGTATAAAAGATCAGAAAAGGAGCACGTTAAGAAGATCGGAAAAGAGGAGAGATCGGCAGGCAAAGAGAATAAGACAAATCCCAATAACTGTCACCAGAATCAGAGCCGAGGTAGTTAAAGCATTGCAGACGAGATCTCCACCGCACGCCTGAGAATCGCCCACAATGCTGACAGGTGCCAGAGTATGTCATGACAGTCCTGTACATCCCAATCTCCACCGTTGATCTCACTTGCAAGGATGAGCCCAGAGCCTTTGGATCAAAGAAGAAGACGACAAGACCGGCGCCTTTTATTCCCAGCCCTTGGATCGCCCAGGTCAACAAAGTTTGGGACTGTCAGATTAGAAGGAGAAAAGGACAAGTATTCTGAGAATGATCTCAGCCGTTCAATTTGATCCTCTTTAATTCTCAAGCATCCGATCATGTCCTTCAAAATCCAGACCCTCCATCTCCCTCAAGGAGAATCCTGACCCTTCATGGGAAGCCCCGGTTCCTATAAATACCTGCATGAAAAACTGTTGAAGGGATGGGCAAAAAAAAAAAAGGAGGTAGTTACTATAGCGGAAGAACTCTGAAATTTAATTCAGTTCGTTACTCTGCTATTTTTAAACTTGGATAAGGAAAAACTTTTGAAACCAGTTTTCTGAAGTGTTTTCTTGCAAAGGGATTTCTGAATACTGGAACTCTCAATTTTTAGTTCGTTCATTATCCTGTAACGCTCTTACTTACAGTTCTTTATTATCTTTATTTCTACTCTCATTGTCCAAGCTCAACTCCATTCAACCCGGTTATTAGTTTAACCTGACCACGTTTTAGCTAAGCATTCAAGGCGAACCTCAGCCCTCAGGCTAATCAGTCCGCAGTCCTATTAAGTTTGGTGATCCTGTATTTAGTTCAATAGATTTAGCACCTTATAGGTAAGTGCTCATATTGCCGTTTTATTAAGTGCTTGTTCTTATTTTACGCACTTCCTTTGTTCTTTTTATGTATGTAATTTTCTCCAAGTTCATATTGCGCTATGTCGACACCATATTTTGGCCGATCCCCCGAATCGATAAACTTTGAAACCGATCCCCAGTACTAAGTCTCCCTTTGACAGTCAAGTATATTTCCGATCTCTCTTTGCTAAGATAACCACATTTCCGATCTCTCCTCATAAGGAATTGAATCAATGCTAAGTCCTCACGTCAGTCAAAGCCTTACTGGTCTCTCAAATCACTCACCGACCTCTCAAACCAATTGTCAAATCTTCTGACCAGTCAATTACACTCCTGATCTCTCTTGTCAAACGAAGTTGAACCAACATTAGATCTTTCTCACCAGTTTTATTCGCCGATCTCCAAAATTCCATAAGGAGAGACCGGCTAGTTAGAGATCGGCTAATTAAGGCGATGTTTGGAAGTATGGATCAGATAAAGGCTGTTTAGTTGGGAACCAGATCGGACAAACACTTCAGAGATCAGAAGCAATAACATTAGAATGATACTTATCAAAATAAAATTTTACTTCCAAAAGTCAGATTACATCATTTGGGCGATCTCAAGAGATCGGATTACATTTCCAAAAGTCAGATTACATCATTTGGGCGATCTCAAGAGATCGGATTACATTTCCAAAAGTCAGATTACATCATTTGGGCGATCTCAAGAGATCGGATTACATTTAAGGACCTGACTACATCAAAAAGCCGATCTCTAGCGATCAGCGGAACATCCCATCTAAAGGGCCTATGTCAAAGCCCAGGCTGTGACTGATCCAAAGGATGTGTTCGACCCGAAGACCGGCCGACGACATCGGATAGATGTACAGCCTAGATGGCGGTGACAACGACTCTCATGAGAATGAGAGAGATCGTCATTGGTATTATCGCTCGGAACTGAGCCGCTATCGGAACACCCAATGTGGTGAGAAGCCGAATAAACTTGGAAGAGCAACTGCCAAGGGTCGGCGGAACATTAGCAGTTTTCTCGGCCGAAATCGGTTCGCCGATTATAACGGTCGAACGACTCGAGATCAGCACGATCGAGGTCTGCGATCCAGATCGGTTAATTGGTCCAGTTCTCTCACCATCATCGGATCAGGTTATCACGATTATTCGATCATCGGGATCGTAAATTTTCAGTTGGGGAATAAAGAGGTCCATCGGAAAAGGATCAACAGCCACAATCATGGCCGGAACAACCGCCGGAACAACTAGAGCAGGAAAGAAAGGAAGAGAAGAGAAAATCGAATGGAGAAAAGTTTTTGGGTCAGGGGTATATATAGGGGGAGATCAAGCATTTATTGATAAGAAGAAAACGAAGCGGACGTTTTGGGAATCGAAGCGGACGTTTTGGGAATCGAGGGAAATTAATGCTTTGACCAGACCTGACATGATTAAAGGGAATACTGGAACGATGCAGATCGGTAAAAGAGAGACCGGTATAAAAGATCGGAGGTCGGAAGAAGCGAGCCCGACATGGGAGATCGGAATAAGGTCAGGAATAGGAAGATCGGAATACAAAGAGAATAAGACAACTTCTAATAACCGTCGTCAGAATCAGAGCCTAGGTAGTTAAAGCGTTGCAGACGAAATCTCCACTGCACGCCTGAGAATCGCCCGCAATGCTGACTGATGCCAGGGTATGTCATGACAGTCCTGTACATCCCAATCTCCACCATTGATTTCACTTGTAAGGACGAACCCGGAGCCCTTGGATCAAGGGAGAAGACGACAAGACCAGCACCTTTCGCTCTTAGCCCTCAGATCGCTCCGGACAAGAGGATTCGAGACCGTCAGATTGAAGGAAGAAAAGGACAAATATTCCGAAGAATAATCTCAGCCGTTCATTTTGGTCCTCTTTAATTCTCAAGCATCCGATCATGTCCTTCAAAATCCAGACCCTCCATCTCCCTCAAAATAAATCCTGACCCTTCATGGGGAACACCCGATTCCTATAAATACCTGCATGAAAACTGTTCAGGAGGACGGAGGAAAAAGAGAGGTAGTTACTATAGTGGAAGAACTCTGAAATTTAATTCAGATCGATACACTGCTATTTTGAAGCTTTTCATAAGAAGAACTTTTGAAACCAGTTTTCTGAAGTGTTTTCTTAAAAGATTTTGAACACTAAAACTCTCCATTTTCAGCTCGTTCATTATCTCGTAGCGTTCACATTTTTCAGTTCCTTGTTATCTTTATTTTTACTTCCATCGTCCATGCTCAATCTCATTCAAACTCGGGCATAATTTTGACTCGATCGCATTTAGTGAAGCACTCTTTGTTCTAAGGAGGACCTTAGTCTCCCGGCTATCAACTTGCAATCTTATTGCGTTTTGTGATTCTCGGTTAGTTCACTAGAATCGACTCCTTACAGGTCAGTATTCATGTTGCCATTTTATTAAGTTTAGTTCTTGTTTTACGCATTTCCATTCTTCTTTCTTTATGCATGTTATTTTCTTTAAGTTCATATCAAGCTAGAAAGATACAGAGAAAGGTTGTGCTCTAGTTTATTTCCGTGTCAATACCTTTGTTAATCTTTATTATTTCTGAGCGTAAGTCATCTAGTTCCGAGCGATACATAAGTGGTTGGATGAGATGTAGGTAACGGCAACTTAAGAGTCCCTTTGAAATAATGAAAGGTCTGAATAATAAGCCAGAAAATGGTAAAGCCGAGTCCCTAGAATAACTCAATAGGTCATAGGGCAAGACATCATAAGACAGAGTAAAACCAAACCCTGGATAACTAAATGGAATAGATCGGCTACCAAAAAATGCTGTTGAGGCGACCATATAGGAAGGTCGGAGGATTCGGTTTGGCATCCCCTACCCAGTCCTAAGGTACCAATAAGCTAAAGAAGTCTTGCGCAGATCCCCTGACACCTTTAGACGTCAGAACCCTTAGCCTTAGGTCCTCTCGATAGGTAAAATTTAGAGAGATCGAAAAAAAATCCTTATCCGACTACCATTTAATTAAAGGAGATCGGAGGAGAGTTCTTATCCGATTCTCAAGCTTAAAAATTTTGATAAATATTAAAGGAGATCGGAGGAGAGTTCTTATCCGATTCTCAAGCTTAAAAATTTTAATAAATATTAAAGGAGATCGGAGGAGAGTTCTTATCCTATTTCCTGAGGAGAGTTCTTATCCGATTCTCAAGCTTAAAATTTTTTAATAAATATTAAAGGAGATTGGAGGAGAGTTCTTATCCGGTTCTCAAGATTAAAAATTTTAATAAATATTAAAGGAGACCAGAGGAGAGTTCTTATCCGGTTCTCAAGCTTAAAAATTTAAATAAATATTAAAAGAGATCGGAGGAGAGTTCTTATCCGGTTCTCAATCTAAGATTTAAATAAATATTCAAAATAGGAAGAGGGCTCTCATCCAATTTCAAAAATTGAATCCTAATAAAATAGCCCTTCAGACAAAACTAACATACAACAGTAACTCACTAAGGTTATCTCATTTACTTATGTATCTGGGTAATCCCTATTTAGTGAAAAATTAAATATTCCTTTTTGTTAAAAGGATTAACATTTCCATTCAAGCCCTCCTAACTAATTTATAAAAAAAAGCGAAGTTAAATCTACCTACCCTTATTAAGGGACGAGGTGGGGTGCCTAACACCTTCCCCACCCGTTTACGGACCCCGAACCTAGAATCTCTGTCTTGAAGTGGTTTCATTTCAATTTATCTTCACAAATGGTTTTCTTTAGTTTCCCTCAAAACTAAAGTGGCGACTCCTC
Source organism: Hevea brasiliensis (assembly GCF_030052815.1). Classification (NCBI taxonomy): domain Eukaryota; kingdom Viridiplantae; phylum Streptophyta; class Magnoliopsida; order Malpighiales; family Euphorbiaceae; genus Hevea; species Hevea brasiliensis. The sequence continues at coordinate 105,406,355 of NC_079497.1, forward strand.
ATTCCTTTCCACTTCAGTGAGGGTTCGTCCAGGCGACTGCAAAACCCCTTGCGACACGCTAAAGAACCCAAAGAATGTTATTCTCAAATTTACTTCTTTACTGATCAGTCCATTCTTTTTGTTAATCTTCGTTATCTCTGAATGCAAGCCTTTTAGTCCCGAGTAGTGTATAAGCGGCTGGATAGAATGTAGGCAACTATATCTTGAGAGTCTCTTTAAAAAGAGAAGGTCTGAATAATACGTCAGGAAAATAGCAAAGTTAAATCACTAGGCTGACGTAGAAGGCAATTCGGCATGATACCATAAAGCGGAATAAAATCAAAATAAACCGAACAGATCGGGTATCAAAAGGTACTGGTAAGATGGCCACATAAGAGATCGGTAAAAATTTAGCCAAGTATCCCCTGCCTGGTCATAAAGTACCAATAGGTTAAAAGAGGCCTTATTCCGACCCTTGGTATCTTTGAATGCCGGAACTCTTAGTCTTAGGTTCTTATGGAGTGTAACTGTAATTGAATCTTGAGGGGTCGGAAAAGTCCTTATCCGACCCCCATTGAAAATAATAGAGGTCGGAGGAGAGTTCTTATCCGATCCTCACCTAAAAATTTTAGTAGACATTTAACAGAGGTCGGAGGAAAGTTCTTATCCGATTCTCACCTAAAATTTTAACTAACATATAAAAGGAGATCGGAGGAGAGTTCTTATCCGATTCTCAATCTAAAATTTTGATAAATATTTAAAGGAAATTGGAAGAGAGGTCTTATCCGGTTCTCAATCTAAAATTCTAGAAAATATATATTTTAAATAGATCGGAGGAGGGTTCTTATCCGGTCCTCAAGCTAAAAAATCTAATAAATGTTTAAAAAGGGATTGGAGGAGAGTTCTTATCCGATTCTCAAACCAAAATTTCCATAAATATTTAAAGGAGATCGGAGGAGAGTTCTTATCCGATTCTCAAATCAAATTTTAACAAATATGCAAAATAATTCCTAAAATAAAACCAATACGTAACAGCAATTCACTAAGGACACCCTCATTTACTTGTGTATCTGGGTAATCCAATGTAGTAAAAAATCAAAATACTCCTTTGTCAAAAGGATTAACATTTCCATTCAAGCCCTCCTAACTATAAAGAATACGAAGTTAAATCTACTTACCCTCATTGAGGGACGAGGTGGGGTGCCTAACACCTTCCCCACCCGTTTATGGACCCCGAACCTAGAATCTCTGTCTTTTTTGAAGTGGTTTCATTTTAATTTATTTTCACAAATGGTTTTCTTTAATTTCCCTCAAAATTAAAGTGGCGACTCCTCACTCTTTCCCACTTCGGTGAGTGTTCGTTCAGGGGACCGCAAAACACCTTGATAAATATTGATAAATATTAAAGGAGATCGGAGGAGAGTTCTTATCCGATTCTCAAGCTTAAAAATTTTAATAAATATTAAAGGAGATCGGAGGAGAGTTCTTATCTAGTTCTCAAGCTTAAAAATTTTGATAAATATTAAAGGAGATCGGAGGAGAGTTCTTATACGATTCTCAAGCTTAAAAATTTTTAATAAATATTAAAGGAGATCGGAGGAGAGTTCTTATCCGGTTCTCAAGATTAAAAATTTTAATAAATATTAAAGGAGACCGGAGGAGAGTTCTTATCCGGTTCTCAAGCTTAAAAATTTAAATAAATATTAAAAGAGATCGGAGGAGAGTTCTTATCCGGTTCTCAATCTAAGATTTAAATAAATATTCAAAATAGGAGGAGGGCTCTCATCCAATTTCAAAAATTGAATCCTAATAAAATAGCCCTTCAGACAAAACTAACATACAACAGTAACTCACTAAGGTTATCCCATTTACTTATGTATCTGGGTAATCCCTATTTAGTGAAAAATTAAATATTCCTTTTTGTTAAAAGGATTAACATTTTCATTCAAGCCCTCCTAACTAATTTATAAAAAAAAACGAAATTAAATCTACCTACCCTTATTAAGGGACGAGGTGGGGTGCCTAACATCTTCCCCACCCGTTTACGGACCCCGAACCTAGAATCTCTGTCTTGAAGTGGTTTCATTTCAATTTATCTTCACAAATGGTTTTCTTTAGTTTCCCTCAAAACTAAAGTGGCGACTCCTCATTCCTTTCCACTTCGGTGAGGGTTCGTCCAGGCGACCGCAAAACCCCTTGCGACAGCTTGGCGACTCCGCTGGGGAACTGTTTCAACTCAACCCCGGTCTAGAGGTCCAAAAGTAGATTTAATTTTTCAATCAAATTATAGTTAGGTGGGCTCACCCGGAAATATTTTATGTGTTAATTTTTGTTTATTCCTACTAGCTGTTCTGCTTATTTTGTTTGTTTTACTCCTTACAGTGCTCTTCGTTTGAAAAAAAAAAGAAGAAAAATGGAAAAATAAAATCCCCCTGAATTGGGAAGAGGTAAAGGTGCCCCTTCACACACTAAACACTCACACGATGTCCTCACACACTTCAGCCCTATACCCGGGCTTTCTTACCCTTTTAGGAAAGTAGGAGGGAGTCATGTAGCGGTACCCGTGGGTTTTACCCCGTTAGTATCCGTGAAGGCTTCTGCTCAAATTGAAACTCGTTCTATTCACTGTGATACCCGTGGAATTTTCCCGACAGTATCATGGGGATGGAATGGGGCTCTACTGTTTACAGTAGGGGCGATTTGGGAACCTGTGGCTTTTAGAAAATTAGACCTTGAGCTAAGCTATCACGATAATTGAAAGCCGTAGCAAACTACCCTATAAGATAGAACTATCCAATTAGGTAGCGCCCAGCCGGTACTAGGGCTCTCCTTATTTTAAGACAAAAGGGGCATACTTACTCTTACCCTATTCTGTTCTTATTTTATTTAGTCTTTATTTTTAAGGGTAATCTTGAATCATACTGTTGAACAAAACCCACACATTTTCCTACTTTGATAAATGTGTAGGTATCACTTTGTCAACAGTATAATTCGAGATTACCTTAATTTACCCTGCTAATAAATTTTTCCTGCAGGCATTATAAAAAGGGTCTGTGAAAGGATAAGCATCATCTTAACATGGCATCATCGGGTCAGTCGGCAAAAGAAGTTTTTAAATCAGAACAAAATGCTAAGCCGTGGCCCGAAAATAATTCAGTGCCCCTACAGAGTGATAATGGCTCATTACCTCCAATGGACTTGAGCAAGGTTGAGGTCAGAATGAATAGTCTCGAGGGTCTGGCTGATGGTTGGAAGTCGTTTCCTGATCAGGTCAAAGCTCGATTTGAGGAGAAGTATGGGAAGATTGCAACCTTAATGCAGGTCAAGGTTCAGATCTCGGCACTAAGGGCCATGCTGTCAGTTTGGAGTCCCAAGTATGGGGTGTTCTCTTTCAATGATATTGATACGGTTCCCACTATGGAAGAATATCAGGCCTTACTAGAGATTCCTTACCCGACACAGAATCGGATCTACCTACACCTCGAACATAGGCAGACCTGGAAACGATTATCACATATGTTGGGTATTTCCTTAGAAGAAGCAAAGTCAAAAGAAACTGTCAAGGGAAACACGCATGGATGGTATTGGACATATCTCAAGAAATGGTTAGACCAATACATCCAAGAGGAACGATGGAGTCTAGCTTCAGTGGCACTCGCCTTGGGAATCTATAGCCTGATTTTGTTCCTTGGACCATTGGGAATTATAACCTGCAGCACGGTGGAAGTATTCTGGGCAGTAGAAAAGCAGAAGGTTAATCCGATACCGGTAATTCTTGCAGAAACCTTATTAACCCTTAACTACTGCAGACAACAAGGTAAGGGATCCGTTAGGTGCTGTTCTCAATTATTGTACCTTTGGATCATCAGTCATATGTGTCATGTGGAGACGAAGGGGTTAACATGGTATCTCGACCAGCCCCTCATCGAGAAGATGACCAGATTGATAATCAGTCCAAAGGATGAGTCCCAGCGGTGAAAGAATTTCGAGCTTCAATGCCACGACTATTGTTGGAGGAAATTGTGGACTTCGGTCACCCATTTTGGTCAACACGGAGGCAATCGGTCAGTCCCTAATCGGAGTAACCGGGTACACAAGTTACACCCCGGCATTGGTAATGAGGCAGTTTGGCTCAACACAGTCCAGAATCAACATCGAAAAATACCACCGAGGTCATTTCTACCATGAGCTTAAGGAAGAGGAAGAGTTGAAAATGGCTCGTAGATCTTGGGAAAACGTCTTTCTGATGGAAAGGTCGCCTAAAGGTCCAAGCGCCACACGTGAATATCTTGAATGGAGGGCTAACAGGGACCGAGAACAATCAACTGCAGAATTCGAAGACAGCGACCCTCGCCGAAACATCCTATTAGAAGAAGCTGATAATCGTCTGGCTGACTCACTACAAAAGGCAAATACCGAGAACTCACAACTGCAAGAACAAGTAAAGCAGTTGGAGAACCAACAGCAGAATCTTAAGAGAAAAGTGAGAAGACTCCGAGAAGTGGCAAAGGCCGAAAAAATAAGGTTCGAAGAGCAAGAAGTACGGTGGGAAAAGGAAAGAGACTCTCTCCAAGCTGAGGTCAAAGAAGTGAAAGTGCAGAATAGTAAGCTTCAGGAAAAGATGAAATACCAAGAGATACTCGTTGAAGAGTATAAAAAAGAAAACAAAAAGAAGAAACTCGAATTGAAAGAACAAGCACTACTCATCAACGATATCTTGAAAGAATGTGCTAAGGAAATGAAAGAGAAAGAAAGACAAGTTGCTCTCTATCAAGAGCTGAAAGAGAATGTTGATCAGCTGGAGAGAACGATAGCACAGGGAAAACAAGAACTCCTACCTGAATCTGAATATGCTCTAAAAGTGTTCGACCCCGCCCGACAAGAAGAGAGGTTATATGAGTATCTCAAAAAATGTCATCTCATTATAAAGAACCTCCCAGAGCCAAGGCCGATGTAAAGAATACTGTGTACAAATTATTCAGTTAATGAAATGATTTTTGGGCCATTGCTTAGCAAAATTGTGAATGAATAGTATGACTCCCGTAGGAATTCCCTCGCTAGGGTTATGTGAAAAATTGAATGCGCCATATGGACAGGTATCATAAATGCGCATTCAATCCAGTCATTCACAGTCAGACTATCGAACGACGCCATGATAAAATTGATGCAATTATCCTTTCGCAAATTTCATTCTGGCTCCCAAATGCCACTGTATCCTTCGTCCAGACCAGGACCTTTAGTTTTTTTACAAGATTCGAAATTCACTAAAAACCTTTTTACTCCTTACAGGAAATCAACATTGCATCAAACAAGGCAAGTCTGACCAAACACACGGTTCAACCCAAGCGAGTGTACTTAACAAGATCTCGAACAAAGAAGATAATGGAAGATCGGGAACAAGTACAGAACCTACAAGGGCAGGTTTCCGAATTGAAGGACCAGGTCTCAGAACTTATGAGACTAATGAGGGAAATGTCCCAGAATAAACCTGCTTCAGAACCTAACTTACCACTACCTCCTCCACCTCCTACAACAATGGATCCTCACCAAGCTTCAACTTCTTTTACCGTTCAGACAACAAAACCTGACCCGACAATCACTGTCAATCCGGCTGCCATGAATAATGACCTACCTTACTCTCATTACCCAACCGTTTCAAACACCGACCCATACCCTTCCATTCTAATCCCTCCAGTTCACTCCACCCCTCTTCTCCCAGTTGGGGTAGCATTTCATGCAGTGGGAGGAGAAAATAAGACGAGAGAAAACGAGAAACTCTCTGCTCTGGAAGAAAGACTGATAGCGATCGAAGGACTGAATATGTATGGCTCAGTTGATGTGGCATCGCTTAGATTAGTTCCTGATGTGGTGGTGCCGCCCAAGTTCAAAGTCCTTGATTTCGACAAGTACACTCGGAATTCAGACCCTCGCATTCACTTGGCCACCTATATCGCCAAGATGTCCGCTCTGGCAGATGATGACAGACTGCTAGTCCACTTCTTTTATGAAAGCCTCTCCGGGGCAGCCCTGAGGTGGTGCATTCAGTTGGACATGAGCAAACTATGCTCCTGGAAAGATTTGGCAGATGCTTTCTTGAAGCAGTATAAGTTTAATTGTGATGTGGCCCCCACAAGGAGGGACCTCCAGAACCTGGTGCAGAAAGACCGGGAAAGCTTCAAGGAATATGCCCAGAGATGGAGAGAAAAGGCGGCAGAAGTACACCCCCCAGTAACCGACAATGAGCTATGCTCTCTGTTCATTGAGACTTTGAAAGCTCCTTACTTCAACTTGATGATTGGAAATACTTCCAACAGCTTCTCAGACATCATCCAGGCTGGCGAAAGAATTGAAGCTAATCTAAGAATGGGACGACTGTAGGAATTGGCTGAGAACCCTGCGAAGAAGACTGCCAGCTTCGGTAAAAAGAAGGAGGGTGATGTGCATTCCGTCACCCGTCAAAACAATTATTCCCCACTCCCTCAAAATAATTATCGGCCATATCCTCCCCCTCATGGCCAAACAGTCACAAACATTCCACCTCCTTTCCCAAATTATCCACATCCGCGCTCGCAATACCCACCGTCTACAAATTATCAGCCCAGACCTCCTCCTCCTCCTGCTCAACCAAGACCACCACAAAACAATCCAAGACCCCCAAGAAACCCTGATCCACCTCTTCCCCTCCCGCTCAGTGAAATATACCGATACCTTGTCGGTATAAACCAGATTGTACCAGTTCCCCTAGACCCAATTCAGCCTCCATATCCTAGGTGGTATGATGCCACTGCCCGTTGTGAATATCATGGAGGGGCACAAGGGCATTCAACTGACAACTGCGGGGCACTCAGAGGGAGAGTACACGTTTTAATCCGAAATGGATGCTTGAAGATTGAGGGAAATGGTTCCCTCCCCAATGTTACCTCAAACCCATTGCCCAATCATAATGCGGGCAATGGAGTAAATATGATAGAGCCAGATGGAGAGAGGTTGGCACCAGAGGTGGATGAGTTAGTTCCTCACTTTGAGGAAATTTTTGCCATGGCAATGAGGGAAGGCTACCTTTGCCCTCAGGTATCCGAATCAGAAAAAGGTACGGGATGTCCTTACCATGGAGGGGCAGGTGATCATGAGTTGCAAGACTGTGCAGGATTTCGTCAAGAGGTACGGAATTTGCTGTCCCTCAAAATTTTAAGATGCCAAAGGAGGTCAAAAGTGGAGGGCGAAGTAAATACCGCCAGGTTTGGCCAAAATACCTCTACCCCCAATCCTAGATTAACCTTCTCTTTCCCCAATGCCCCAATACCCTTGCCACTAATAACGGTTATCCGAACTCCGCCTCAGCTCCCTGTCACCAATACTCACGCTGTCCCTTGGAACTATAATTTCCAAGTTTTCACCCAAGGAGCGTCAAACAGTGCATCAGCTCCTAATCTTGCCTCACCTCCAGTACCACCAAAACCATGTTTTACTCCTCATGAGTATTTTAAAATGACTTATGCCGGACCTATCACCAGTACTACTCCCCAAGTTAATCTTCAGCCCATCGCTGCCACAAAATCCTCCTCGCTTGAGCAATAAGTTGAGTTCATAACTCGAAGTGGGAGGTGTTACGGGAACGAAGAGAAAGAAAAGAGGAAAGGGAAAATAAAAATGGGAGAGTCACTAAAGAATACAGAAGAGGAGGTTGAGAAGACAGAGGAAGTAGAACCCGTCGGACATAAAGAAGAGGAAGAGCTGGTGCTCCAAATAATGAAACAGAGTGAATACGATGTGGTGGAGCAGTTGAGAAAGACACCTGCCCGAATTTCACTATTATCACTGATCCTGAGCTCAGAAGTCCACCGACAAGCCTTGCAGAGAATCCTGGATTAGGCCTTTGTAAATCCCGATATCACACCGGGGCAGTTTGAGAAGATAGTGGGACAAATCCAGGCATCCAGCTTTGTCACCTTATCGGAAGTCGAGATAGACCCTGCGGGTTTAAGGCACAATAAGGCTCTGCACGTGACAGTGAAATGTAAGGGTTGTATAGTAGCCAAGGTACTTATTGATAACGGATCAGCTCTCAATGTGCTGCCTAGTGCTACCTTGGCTAGGTTGCCAGTTGACCAATCAGGTATACGTCAAAGTGCTATGGTGGTAAGAGCCTTTGACGGTACAAGAAGAGAAGTCTTGGGGGACATTGACTTACCACTTCAAATTGGCGCATGTACCTTCAACGTCACATTCCAGGTGATGAATATTGAGCCGGCCTACACTATGTTGTTGGGGAGGCCGTGGATCCATTTCGCAAATGCTGTTCCTTCAACTTTGCATCAGAAAATAAAGTACATCATGGACGGCAAAATCATCACGGTAAAAGGGGAAGAAGCCATATTAGTCACCAAGCCACAATCACTTCCTTACGTGGAAGCGGCGGAGGAGTCGTTGGAAAGCTCCTTCCAGGCCCTTGAGTTACAAGAAACCAGAAATGAAGGGGCTATGGCTATGGTAGCCAAGATAATGTCGAGGAGTGGGTACGAAGAAGGCAAAGGCCTAGGCGCCGCATTACAGGGAATCGTTAAACCCATACCGGCTATCCAGAAGATAGGCCGCTGCGGTTTGGGTTACGAGGAAGATGCCCTCACGGATGGGCGATTCTGGATGAGGAATAGACTTCGGGATCAGAGATTTGACCAAAAAATTGGGAAGATGAGACCAGTCCCGAGAATTACAGACGTCTTCACTAAACCGGTCATCAAAAATCCGACAGAGGTTGGAGAATCACCTGATGAACCATCCATTGATGTCATCCACCTGGATTCCTTGTATGAGGCTCTGGTCTCGCCAATAGCTGAGGGGCAAGAGCTAGACAACTGGACAGCAGAGGACATCCCTGTACTCAATTTCGAGTAAAGTACCTTTGGTTATCTACACTTGATCATTTTGTCCATGGTGGCAAGTGTAATACTGTAAATGGACCTTTTCCTTACGGCATAAATATTAATGAATTAACAACGCATTTTAAATCCAATTCTCTCTTTCTTTCCTTTTGAATTCCATCCTTATAATATGTTCTATTTTCATTCAGGACCCTTCGTCAATTAACACCTAATAATTCAATAGACTCAGAAATCCCTCTGGTTAATTTTGAAATCCCCATAACTGCCATTACTTCAAGTGGTTCTGAGGAAGATCTTACAGAGGAAAGAGGTGAAAAGTATGAACCATCCCTAGTGCCTTGCGGAGACCAAACGCGCACCATAAACTTAGGCACTGAAGAAGTAAGAAGGGAGCTTAAGGTAGTGGAGAGTGAAGAATCTGGAGACATGATCAGTTTGCTTAGAGAATTCCTGGACGTATTTTCCTGGAGCTATGATGATATGGTTGGTTTGGATCCCCAGATAGTGGCGCACAAAATTCCTCTCATTCCAGGGACAATCCCTGTGAAGCAGAAACTAAGAAGAATGAATCCTGACACACTGCTCAAAGTTTGGGATGAAGTCAAGAAACAGTATGATGCTGGGTTCCTGGAAGTAGTCAAGTATCCACAATGGATAGCCAACGTTGTCCCGGTAATGAAGAAGGACGGGAGAGTTAGGGTGTGCGTTGATTACAGGGATCTCAATAAAGCAAGCTTAAAGGATGATTTCCCTCTCCCCCACATTGATGTGTTAGTAGACAATGCTGCGGGATTGGGCAGGTGTTCATGCATTGATGGGGCATCAGGGTACAATCAAATCCCAATGGATGAGGAAGACAAAGAGAAAACCGCTTTTATCACTCAATGGGGAGTATTTTGCTATCGGGTTATGCCCTTCGGGTTGAAGAATGCTCGTGCTACCTATCAGCACGCTATGGTCACATTATTCCACGATATGATGCATAAAGAAATGGAAGTATACGTGGATGATATGATCATCAAATCTAGGGGAAAAGAGAGCCACGTGCAGGTGATGAGGAAAGTATTTGAGAGACTCAGGAAATATCAGTTGAAACTGAACCCTGCCAAATGCATATTCGGAGCTAGGTCAGGGAAATTGTTGGGATTCATAGTAAGCGAGAAGGGAATAGAGGTAGATCCCGATAAAGTTCTAGCTATTCAAGAAATTCCATCCCCAAGAACAGAAAGGGAGGTGCGCAGTTTCCTGGGAAAATTGAACTATATATCAAGGTTTATTTCCAATCTCACCGCTAAGGCCGAGCCTATTTTTAGACTGCTCCGGAAGAACAACTCCACCCAGTGGGATTCAGTTTGCCAAGAGGCTTTCGAGAAAATCAAGCAAGATTTGTCCAAATTTCACCAAGATTGGTTCCACCAAAGGTCGAAGGCCTCTGATCCTGTATATGGCAGTCCAACAGAACTCGATGGGATGTGTTTTGGGACAACACGATGATACTGGCCGAAAAGAGAGGGCTATTTATTACCTGAGCAAAAAGTTCAATGACTGCGAGTCGAGATACTCTTTCCTAGAGAAAACTTGCTGCGCGTTAGCCTGGACGGCAAATCGCCTCAAACACTACATGTTGAATCACAAGACATGGCTTATTTCCAGAATGGATCCTATCAAATATGAATTCGAAAGCCCATTTATGCCAGGTAGGATAGCCAAATGGCAGGTCATACTCTCCCAATATGACATAGTCTATATGACCCGGAAGGCGGTGAAAGGTAGCGTGATCGCCAATCTCCTAGTAGAAAATCCTATTCAGGATTACGAAGCTCTGGATTTTGAGTTCCCTGATGAGCATATTAATGAAGTAGACTGCGAAGAAGAAGAGCCAGCCGATGTATGGGAAATGTATTTCGACGGAGTTGTCAATTTGTCCGGTAATGGAGTTGGAGCCGTATTGATACCCCCGGATGGGAAACACTTTCCGATAGCTATCAAGTTGAGATTTGACTGCACCAACAACGTCGCAGAATACGAAGCTTGTGTGATGGGTCTACAGGCTGCCATCGAAATGAAAATCAAGAAGTTGGAGGTATATGGAGACTCAGCCCTGATTATTTATCAAGTCAAAGGAGAATGGCAAACTAAGGATCCTAAGCTGATCCCATATCAGAAGTACTTACTGAAGCTGATTAAGAAATTCGAAGAAATCTCTTTCACTCATCTTAGTAGAGACAAGAATCAATTTGCTGATGCCTTAGCTACTCTAGCAGTTATGGCTCAAATGGAAGAAGGGTAGATGACTCAGATATTGAAGATTAGAGCAAGGAGCGAGCCAGCATACTGCTTCATGATTGAGGAAGAACCTGATGGTAAACCTTGGTACTATGACATCCTGGCCTACTGCAAAACCAGAGAATTCCCTTTGGGGGCAAGCAAAAATGAAAAGAGGATGATTCGAAGGTTAGCACTGGGATACTTCCCCAGTGGAGAGGCCTTATACAAGAGAAGCTCCCATGGGGAATTGTTGAGATGTGTGGATGCAAAAGAGGCGAAGAGAATCCTTTTTGAAACTCATGAGGGAAATTGTGCAACCCATGCCAATGGGCACATGATGGCTAAGCAAATCATACGACGTGGGTATTTTTGGACTACAATGGAAAAGGATTGCACCGAGTATTTCCGAAAGTGCCATAAGTGTCAGATTTATGCAGATCCGATAAAAGTGCCACCTCACAAGTTGTTCAACCTTGTCTCACCGTGGCCCTTCGCAATGTGGGGCGTCGATGTGATGGGTCCCATCAATCCTAAGGCATCCAATGGGCACAGGTTTATCTTGGTAGCAATCGACTATTTTTCTAAATGGGTCGAAGCCACGTCATACGCCCATATTACACATAACACGTTTCTCAAATTCCTCAGAAACAATATCATCTGCCGGCATGGTCTCCCCAATGAAATCATCACTGACAACGCCAAGAATCTCAATGGTCCAAAAATTCAGAGATTGTGTGATCAATACAAAATCCGACATCTCAATTCCTCCCCATACCATCCCCAGATGAATGGAGCGGTAGAAGCCGCAAACAAAAATCTAAAGAGGATAATCCGGAAAATGACGGTCACATATAAGGATTGGCATGATATGCTTCCCTACGCTCTTCACGCATGCCGAACTTCTGTAAGAACCTCAACCGGGGCAACTCCATACTCACTAGTTTACAGGATGGAAGCAGTATTACCTATTGAGGTTGAAATTCCTTCCCTAAGGATTCTGAAAGAATCAGGGATTGATGAGTTAGAATGGATCCGGTCAAGGTTGGATCAGTTAAACTTGCTGGATGAGAAAAGGTTAACAGCGGCATGTCATGGGCAGTTATACCAGATGAGAATGGCTAGGGCATTTGATAAAAGCATTCGCCCACGCGAATTCCAACCCGGAGACCTAGTTCTGAAGAAGGTGCTGCCGAATCAAAACGATCCCCGGGGCAAATGGTCGCCAACCTACGAGGGACCCTATGTGGTTAAAAAGGCGTTTTCTGGAGGAGCCTTGATCTTGACCCACATGGACGGTGAAGAATTTCCAAGACCTGTGAATGCTGACATCGTCAAGAGATACTATGCCTAAAAAAAAAAAAAAAAAAAAAAAAGGGTGGGAGTGAAAACCCGAAAGGGCGCTCCTAGAAAAATGTGTGAAAGAAGGCGAAAACCCCGAAGGGGCGCTTTCTGTAAAATGAGTGAAGGATGAAAACCCGAAAGGGCATCCTAGGAAAAAAAAAAAAAAGGGTAGGGATGAAAACCCGAAAGGGCGTCCCAAGAACCAAAATGGAGAAATAAGGAATGGGGCATAAAACTGAGGATGGAGAGGAAACTGTCACGGCATGAGACTTCAGAGTACTAGAAATAATGGTAGTTAAGGGATTTCAAAGCCAGCCACAAGGAATGTGTGAGATCTATCCTTGTACCCTTTCCCTTTATCTTTGTTTTTGTTAAAGCTATAATAAAGTCATGCTTCGTTCCCTATGCTTTTATCTTCCCTTTATACTCACTCTTTAACATTATCTTTCTGCAATCTCGTTATTTAATGCGCTATTAATCAGTTAAAATTTTTGCCATAAGATTAAGCTTTGATAATAGATAACCTCACGTACTTTACTATGAGATTTGCAGGGAATGACCTGGGAAGAAAAAGAAAAGAGTAGGGGTGAAAACCCGAAAGGGCGCTCCTAGTAAAATCAGAAATGAGTGAAGGATGAAACCCAAAGGGCGCCCCGGAAAAAAAAAAAAGTGAAACCCTAAGGGCGCTTCTAGTCATATAAACAAAGGGGAAGTGAAAACCCGCAAGGGCGTTTTTCAGGATAAATGGGCTCATAGGTCAAGTCTTGCAACTCGTCCTCCATTAATCATTGGCCTTCGAGATTCTGTTAAGTACACTTCATTGGGGAGAACTTCTTGTGTCCAGAATAGGCTTGCTTTGTAAGTTGATTTTAATTTCTTGCAATTTAAATTTCCTGTTATCAACCTCTGGTTCCTTGATCTAAGTTGATTTTAATTTCTTGCAATTTACATTTCCTGTTATCAACCTCTGGTTCCTTGATCTAAGTTGATTTTAATTTCTTGTAATTTAAATTTCCTGTTATCAACCTCTGGTTCCTTGATCTAAGTTGATTTTAATTTCTTGCAATTTACATTTCTTGCTATCAACCTCTGGTTCCTCGATCTAAGTTGATTTTAATTTCTTGCAATTTAAATTTCCTGTTATCAACCTCTGGTTCCTTGATCTAAGTTGATTTTAATTTCCTGCAATCTACATTTCCTGTAATCAACCTCTGGTTCCTTGATCTAAGTTGATTTTAATTTCCTGCAATCTACATTTCCTGTTATCAACCTCTGGTTCCTTGATCTAAGTTGATTTTAATTTCTTGCAATTTAAATTTCCTGTTATCAACCTCTGGTTCCTTGATCTAAGTTGATTTTAATTTCTTGCAATCTACATTTCCTGTTATCAACCTCTGGTTCCTTGATCTAAGTTGATTTTAATTTCCTGTAATTTTAAATTTCCTGTTATCAACCTCTGGTTCCTTGATCTAAGTTGATTTTAATTTCTTGCAATTTAAATTTCCTGTTATCAACCTCTGGTTCCTTGATCTAAGTTGATTTTAATTTCTTGCAATCTACATTTCCTGTTATCAACCTCTGGTTCCTTGATCTAAGTTGATTTTAATTTCCTGCAATTTTAAATTTCATGTTATCAACCTCTGGTTCCTTGATCTAAGTTGATTTTAATTTCCTGTAATTTTAAATTTCCTGTTATCAACCTCTGGTTCCTTGATCTAAGTTGATTTTAATTTCCTGCAATTTACATTTCCTGTTATCAACCCCGGGTTCGATGATCCAAGTTGATTTTAATTTAACCTATGTTGCCGATCTCTAGGTCACTAACTTAGGTATGCTTTAGTTCCCTAACTTCGAACACCTAATCGTCCAAAATATGGGTCTGAATCTTTACATAATTCCTACACGGGGAAATTTTTTCCTTTAATAGAAATTATGTAAAGAGGGGCAGCTGTCGACACCATATTTTGGCCGATCCCCCGAATCGATAAACTTTGAAACCGATCCCCAGTACTAAGTCTCCCTTTGACAGTCAAGTATATTTCCGATCTCTCTTTGCTAAGATAACCACATTTCCGATCTCTCCTCATAAGGAATTGAATCAATGCTAAGTCCTCACATCAGTCAAAGCCTTACTGGTCTCTCAAATCACTCACCGACCTCTCAAACCAATTGTCAAATCTTCTGACCAGTCAATTACACTCCCGATCTCTCTTGTCAAACGAAGTTGAACCAACATTAGATCTTTCTCACCAGTTTTATTTGTCGATCTCCAAAATTCCATAAGGAGAGACCGGCTAGTTAGAGATCGGCTAATTAAGGCGATGTTTGGAAGTATGGATCAGATAAAGGCTGTTTAGTTGGGAACCAGATCGGACAAACACTTCAGAGATCGGAAGCAATAACATTAGAATGATACTTGTCAAAATAAAATTTTATTTCCAAAAGTCAGATTACATCATTTGGGCGATCTCAAGAGATCGGATTACATTTCCAAAAGTTAGATTACATCATTTGGGAGATCTCAAGAGATCGGATTACATTTAAGGACCTGACTACATCAAAAAGCCGATCTCTAGCGATCAGCGGAACATCCCATCTAAAGGGCCTATGTCAAAGCCGGTGTGGATCGATCCAAAGGATGTGTTCGACCCGAAGACCGGCCGACGACATCAGATAGATGTACAGCCTAGATGGCGGTGACAACGACTCTCATGAGAATGAGAGAGATCGTCACCGGTATTATCGCTCGGAACCGAGCCGCTGTCGGAACACCCAATGTGGTGAGAAGCCGAATAAACTTGGAAGAGCAACCGCCAAGGGTCGACGGAACATTAGCAGTTTTCTCGGCCGAAATCGGTTCGCCGATTATAACGGTCGAACGACTCGAGATCTGCACGATCGAGGTCTGCGATCCAGATCGGTTAATTGGTCCAGTTCTCTCACCATCATCGGATAAGGTTATCACGATTATTCGATCATCGGGATCGTAAATTTTCAGTCGGGGAATAAAGAGGTCCATCGGAAAGGGATCAACAGCCACAATCATGGCCGGAACAACCGCCGGAACAACTAGAGCAGGAAAGAAAGGAAGAGAAGAGAAAATCGAATGGAGAAAAGTTTTTGGGTCAGGGGTATATATAGGGGGAGATCAAGCATTTATTGATAAGAAGAAAACGAAGCGGACGTTTTGGGAATCGAAGCGGACATTTTGGGAATCGAGGAAAATTAATGCTTTGACCAGACCTGACCTGATTAAAGGGAATACTGGAATGATGCAGATCAGTAGAAGAGAGACCGGTATAAAAGATCGGAGGTCGGAAGAAGCGAGCACGACATGGGAGATCGGAATAAGGTCGGAAGGAATAGGAAGATCGGAATACAAAGAGAATAAGACAACTTCTAATAACCGTCGTCAGAATCAGAGCCTAGGTAGTTAAAGCGTTGCAGACGAAATCTCCACTGCACACCTAAGAATCGCCCGCAATGCTGACCGATGCCAGGGTATGTCATAACAGTCCTGTACATCCCAATCTCCACCATTGATCTCACTTGTAAGGACGAACCCGGAGCCCTTGGATCAAGGGAGAAGACGACAAGACCAGCACCTTTCACTCTTAGCCCTCAGATCGCTCCGGACAAGAGGATTCGAGACCGTCAGATTGAAGGAAGAAAAGGACAAATATTCCGAAGAATAATCTCAACCGTTCATTTTGGTCCTCTTTAATTCTCAAGCATCCGATCATGTCCTTCAAAATCCAGACCCTCCATCTCCCTCAAAATAAATCCTGACCCTTCATGGGGAGCACCCGATTCCTATAAATACCTGCATGAAAATTGTTCAGGAGGACGGAGGAAAAAGAGAGGTAGTTACTATAGTGGAAGAACTCTGAAATTTAATTCAGATCGATACACTGCTATTTTGAAGCTTTTCATAAGAAGAACTTTTGAAACCAGTTTTCTAAAGTGTTTTCTTAAAAGATTTTGAACACTAAAACTCTCCATTTTCAGCTCGTTCATTATCTCGTAGCGTTCACATTTTTCAGTTCCTTGTTATCTTTATTTTTACTTCCATCGTCCATGCTCAATCTCATTCAAACTCAGGCATAATTTTGACTCGATCGCATTTAGTGAAGCACTCTTTGTTCTAAGGAGGACCTTAGTCTCCCGGCTATCAACTTGCAATCTTATTGCGTTTTGTGATTCTCGGTTAGTTCACTAGAATCGACTCCTTACAGGTCAGTATTCATGTTGCCATTTTATTAAGTTTAGTTCTTGTTTTACGCATTTCCATTCTTCTTTCTTTATGCATGTTATTTTCTTTAAGTTCATATCACGCTAGAAAGATACAGAGAAAGGTTGTGCTCTAGTTTATTTCCGTGTCAATACCTTTGTTAATCTTTATTATTTCTGAGCGTAAGTCATCTAGTTCCGAGCGATACATAAGTGGTTGGATGAGATGTAGGTAACGGCAACTTAAGAGTCCCTTTGAAATAATGAAAGGTCTGAATAATAAGCCAAAAAATGGTAAAGCCGAGTCCCTAGAATAACTCAATAGGTCATAGGGCAAGACATCATAAGACAGAGTAAAACCAAACCCTGGATAACTAAATGGAATAGATCGGCTACCAAAAAATGCTGGTGAGGCGACCATATAGGAAGGTCGGAGGATTCGGTTTGGCATCCCCTACCCAGTCCTAAGGTACCAATAAGCTAAAGAAGTCTTGCGCAGATCCCCTGACACCTTTAGACGTCAGAACCCTTAGCCTTAGGTCCTCTCGATAGGTAAAATTTAGAGAGATCGAAAAAAAATCCTTATCCGACTACCATTTAATTAAAGGAGATCGGAGGAGAGTTCTTATCCGATTCTCAAGCTTAAAAATTTTGATAAATATTAAAGGAGATCGGATGAGAGTTCTTATCCGATTCTCAAGCTTAAAAATTTTAATAAATATTAAAGGAGATCGGAGGAGAGTTCTTATCCGGTTCTCGGAGGAGAGTTCTTATCCGATACTCAAGCTTAAAAATTTTTAATAAATATTAAAGGAGATTGTAGGAGAGTTCTTATCCGGTTCTCAAGATTAAAAATTTTAATAAATATTAAAGGAGACCGGAGGAGAGTTCTTATCCGGTTCTCAAGCTTAAAAATTTAAATAAATATTAAAAGAGATCGGAGGAGAGTTCTTATCCGGTTCTCAATCTAAGATTTAAATAAATATTCAAAATAGGAGGAGGGCTCTCATCCAATTTCAAAAATTGAATCCTAATAAAATAGCCCTTCAGACAAAACTAACATACAACAGTAACTCACTAAGGTTATCTCATTTACTTATGTATCTGGGTAATCCCTATTTAGAGAAAAATTAAATATTCCTTTTTGTTAAAAGGATTAACATTTCCATTCAAGCCCTCCTAACTAATTTATAAAAAAAAGCGAAGTTAAATCTACCTACCCTTATTAAGGGACGAGGTGGGGTGCCTAACACCTTCCCCACCCGTTTACGGACCCCGAACCTAGAATCTCTGTCTTGAAGTGGTTTCATTTCAATTTATCTTCACAAATGGTTTTCTTTAGTTTCCCTCAAAACTAAAGTGGCGACTCCTCATTCCTTTCCACTTCGGTGAGGGTTCGTCCAAGCGACTGCAAAACCCCTTGCGACACGCTAAAGAACCCAAAGAATGTTATTCTCAAATTTACTTCTTTACTGATCAGTCCATTCTTTTTGTTAATCTTCGTTATCTCTGAATGCAAGCCTTTTAGTCCCGAGTAGTGTATAAGCGGCTAGATAGAATGTAGGCAACTATATCTTGAGAGTCTCTTTAAAAAGAGAAGGTCTGAATAATATGTTAGGAAAATAGCAAAGTTAAATCACTAGGCTGACGTAGAAGGCAATTCGGCATGATACCATAAAGCGGAATAAAATCAAAATAAACCGAACAGATCGGGTATCAAAAGGTACTGGTAAGATGGCCACATAAGAGATCGGTAAAAATTTAGCCAAGTATCCCCTGCCTGGTCATAAAGTGCCAATAGGTTAAAAGAGGCCTTATTCCGACCCTTGGTATCTTTGAATGCCGGAACTCTTAGTCTTAGGTTCTTATGGAGTGTAATTGTAATTGAATCTTGAGGGGTCGGAAAAGTCCTTATCCGACCCCTATTGAAAATAATAGAGGTCGGAGGAGAGTTCTTATCCGATCCTGTCCTTATCCGACCCCCATTGAAAATAATAGAGGTCGGAGGAGAGTTCTTATCCGATCCTCACCTAAAAATTTTAGTAGACATTTAACAGAGGTCGGAGGAGAGTTCTTATCCGATTCTCACCTAAAATTTTAACTAACATATAAAAGGAGATCGGAGGAGAGTTCTTATCCGATTCTCAATCTAAAATTTTGATAAATATTTAAAGGAAATCGGAAGAGAGGTCTTATCCGGTTCTCAATCTAAAATTCTAGAAAATATATATTTTAAATAGATCGGAGGAGGGTTCTTATCCGGTCCTCAAGCTAAAAAATCTAATAAATGTTTAAAAAGGGATTGGAGGAGAGTTCTTATCCGATTCTCAAACCAAAATTTCCATAAATATTTAAAGGAGATCGGAGGAGAGTTCTTATCCGATTCTTAAATCAAATTTTAACAAATATGCAAAATAATTCCTAAAATAAAACCAATACGTAACAGCAATTCACTAAGGACACCCTCATTTACTTGTGTATCTGGGTAATCCAAAGTAGTAAAAAATCAAAATACTCCTTTGTCAAAAGGATTAACATTTCCATTCAAGCCCTCCTAACTATAAAGAATACGAAGTTAAATCTACTTACCCTCATTGAGGGACAAGGTGGGGTGCCTAACACCTTCCCCACCCGTTTATGGACCCCGAACCTAGAATCTCTGTCTTTTTTGAAGTGGTTTCATTTTAATTTATTTTCACAAATGGTTTTCTTTAATTTCCCTCAAAATTAAAGTGGCGACTCCTCACTCTTTCCCACTTCGGTGAGTGTTCGTTCAGGCGACCGCAAAACACCTTGATAAATATTGATAAATATTAAAGGAGATCGGAGGAGAGTTCTTATCCGATTCTCAAGCTTAAAAATTTTAATAAATATTAAAGGAGATCGGAGGAGAGTTCTTATCTGGTTCTCAAGCTTAAAAATTTTGATAAATATTAAAGGAGATCGGAGGAGAGTTCTTATCCGATTCTCAAGCTTAAAAATTTTTAATAAATATTAAAGGAGATCGGAGGAGAGTTCTTATCCGGTTCTCAAGATTAAAAATTTTAATAAATATTAAAGGAGACCGGAGGAGAGTTCTTATCCGGTTCTCAAGCTTAAAAATTTAAATAAATATTAAAAGAGATCGGAGGAGAGTTCTTATCCGGTTCTCAATCTAAGATTTAAATAAATATTCAAAATAGGAGGAGGGCTCTCATCCAATTTCAAAAATTGAATCCTAATAAAATAGCCCTTCAGACAAAACTAACATACAACAGTAACTCACTAAGGTTATCCCATTTACTTATGTATCTGGGTAATCCCTATTTAGTGAAAAATTAAATATTCCTTTTTGTTAAAAGGATTAACATTTCCATTCAAGCCCTCCTAACTAATTTATAAAAAAAAACGAAGTTAAATCTACCTACCCTTATTAAGGGACGAGGTGGGGTGCCTAACATCTTCCCACCCGTTTACGAACCCCGAACCTAGAATCTCTGTCTTGAAGTGGTTTCATTTCAATTTATCTTCACAAATGGTTTTCTTTAGTTTCCCTCAAAACTAAAGTGGTGACTCCTCATTCCTTTCCACTTCGGTGAGGGTTCATCCAGGCGATCGCAAAACCCCTTGCGACAGCTTGGCGACTCCGCTGGGGAACTGTTTCAACTCAACCCCGGTCTAGAGGTCCAAAAGTAGATTTAATTTTTCAATCAAATTATAGTTAGGTGGGCTCACCCGGAAATATTTTATGTGTTAATTTTTGTTTATTCCTACTAACTGTTCCGCTTGTTTTGTTTGTTTTACTCCTTACAGTGCTCTTCGTTTGAAAAAAAAAAGAAGAAAAATGGAAAAATAAAATCCCCCTGAATTGGGAAGAGGTAAAGGTGCCCCTTCACACACTGAACACTCACACGATGTCCTCACACACTTCAGCCCTATACCCGGGCTTTCTTACCCTTTTAGGAAAGTAGGAGGGAGTCATGTAGCGGTACCCGTGGGTTTTACCCCGTTAGTATCCGTGAAGGCTTCTGCTCAAATTGAAACTCGTTCTATTCACTGTGATACCCGTGGAATTTTCCCGATAGTATCATGGGGATAGAATGGGGCTCTACTGTTTACAGTAGGGGCGGTTTGGGAACCTATGGCTTTTAGAAAATTAGACCTTGAGCTAAGCCATCACAATAATTGAAAGCCGTAGCAAACTACCCTATAAGATAGAACTATCCAATTAGGTAGCACCCAGCCGGTACTAGGGCTCTCCTTATTTTAAGATGAAAGGGGCATACTTACTCTTACTCTATTCTGTTCGTATTTTATTTAGTCTTTATTTTTAAGGGTAATCTTGAACCATACTGTTGAACAAAACCCACACATTTTCCTACTTTGATAAATGTGTAGGTATCACTTTGTCAACAGTATAATTGGAGATTACCTTAATTTACCCTGCTAATAAATTTTTCCTGCAGGCATTATAAAAAAGGGGGTCTGTGAAAGGATAAGCATCATCTTAACATGGCATCATCGTGTCAGTCGGCACAAGAAGTTCTTAAACCAGAACAAAATGCTAAACTGTGGCTCGAAAATAATTCAGTGCCCCTACAGAGTGATACTGGCTCATTACCTTCAATGGACTTGAGCAAGGTTGAGGTCAGAATAAATAGTCTCGAGGGTCTGGCTGATGGTTGGAAGTCGTTTCCTGATCAGGTCAAAGCACGATTTGAGGAGAAGTATGGGAAGATTGCAACCTTAATGCGAGTCAAGGTTCAGATCTCGGCACTAAGGGCCATGCTGTCAATTTGGAGTCCCAAGTATGGGGTGTTCTCTTTCAATGATATTGATACAGTTCCCACTATGGAGGAATATCAGGCCTTACTAGAGATTCCTTACCCAACACATAATCGGATCTACCTACACCTCGAACATAGGCAGACCTGGAAACGATTATCACATATGTTGGGTATTTCCTTAAAAGAAGCAAAGTCAAAAGAAACTGTCAAGGGAAACACGCATGGATGGTATTGGACATATCTCAAGAAATGGTTAGACCAATACATCCAAGAGGAACGATGGAGTCTAGCTTCAGTGGCACTCGCCTTGGGAATCTATGGCCTGATTTTGTTCCTTGGACCATCAGGAATTATAACCTGCAGCACGGTGGAAGTATTCTGGGCAGTAGAAAAGCAGAAGGTTAATCCGATACCGGTAATTCTTGCAGAAACCTTATTAACCCTTACCTACTGCAGACAACAAGGTAAGGGATCCGTTAGGTGCTGTTCTCAATTATTGTACCTTTGGATCATCAGTCATATGTGTCCTGTGGAGACGAAGGGGTTAACATGGTATCTCGACCAGCCCCTCATCGAGAAGATGACCAGATTGATAATCAGTCCAAAGGATGAGTCCCAGTGGCAGGAAAGAATTCTGAGCTTCAACAGCCACGACTATTGTTGGAGGAAATTGTGGACTTCGGGTCAGCCCATTTTGGTCAGCACGGGAGGCAATCAGTCGGTATCCCTAATCGGAGTAACCGGGTACACAAGTTACACCCCGGCATTGGTAATGAGGCAGTTTGGCTCAACACAGTCCAGAATCAACATCGAAAAATACCACCGAGGTCATTTCTACCATGAGCTTAAGGAAGAGGAAGAGTTGAAAATGGCTCGCAGATCTTGGGAAAACGTCTTTCTGATGGAAAGGTCGCCTAAAGGTCCAAGCGCCACACGTGAATATCTTGAATGGAGGGCTAACAGGGACCGGGAACATTCAACTGCAGAATTCGAAGACAGCGACCCTCGCCAAAACATCCTATTAGAAGAAGCTGATAATCGTCTGGCTGACTCACTACAAAAGGCAAATACCGAGAACTCACAACTGCAAGAACAAGTAAAGCAGTTGGAGAACCAACAGCAGAATCTTAAGAGAAAAGTGAGAAGACTCCGAGAAGTGGCAAAGGCCGAAAAAATAAGGTTCGAAGAGCAAGAAGTACGGTGGAAAAAGGAAAGAGACTCTCTCTAAGCTGAGGTCAAAGAAGTGAAAGTGCAGAATAGTAAGCTTCAGGAAAAGATGAAATACCAAGAGATACTCGTTGAAGAGTATAAAAAAGAAAACAAAAAGAAGAAGCTAGAATTGAAAGAACAAGCACTACTCATCAACGATATCTTGAAAGAATGTGCTAAGGAAATGAAAGAGAAAGAAAGACAAGTTGCTCTCTATCAAGAGCTGAAAGAGAATGTTGATCAGCTGGAGAGAACGATAGCACAGGGAAAACAAGAACTCCTACCTGAATCTGAATATGCTCTGAAAGTGTTCGAACCCGCCCGACAAGAAGAGAGGTTATATGAGTATCTCAAAAAATGTCATCTCATTATAAAGAACCTCCCAGAGCCAAGGTCGATGTAAAGAATACTGTGTACAAATTATTCAGTTAATGAAATAATTTTTGGGCCATTGTTTAGCAAAATTGTGAATGAATAGTATGACTCCCGTAGGAATTCCCTCGCTAGGGTTATGTGAAAAATTGAATGCGCCATAGGGACAGGTATCATAAATGCGCATTCAATCCAGTCATTCACAGTCAGACTATCGAACGACGCCATGATAAAATCGATGCAATTATCCTTTCGCAAATTTCATTCTGGCTCCCAAATGCCACTGTATCCTTCGTCCAGACCAGGACCTTTAGTTTTTTTACAAGATTCGAAATTCACTAAAAACCTTTTTACTCCTTACAGGAAATCAACATTGCATCAAACAAGGCAAGTCTGACCAAACACACGGTTCAACCCAAGCGAGTGTACTTAACAAGATCTCGAACAAAGAAGATAATGGAAGATCGGGAACAAGTACAGAACCTACAAGGGCAGGTTTCCGAATTGAAGGAACAGGTCTCAGAACTTATGAGACTAATGAGGGAAATGTCCCAGAATAAACCTGCTTCAGAACCTAACTTACCACTACCTCCTCCACCTCCTACAACAATGGATCCTCACCAAGCTTCAACTTCTTTTACCTTTCAGTCACCAATTCCTGACCCGACAATCACTGTCAATCCGGCTGCCATGAATAATGACCTACCTTACTCTCATTACCCAACCGTTTCAAACACCGACCCATACCCTTCCATTCTAATCCCTCCAGTTCACTCCACCCCTCATCTCCCAGTTGGCGTAGCATTTCATGCAGTGAGAGGAGAAAATAAGACGAGAGAAAACGAGAAACTCTCTGCTCTGGAAGAAAGACTGATAGCGATCGAAGGACTGAATATGTATGGCTCAGTTGATGTGGCATCGCTTAGATTAGTTCCTGATGTGGTGGTGCCGCCCAAGTTCAAAGTCCCTGATTTCGACAAGTACACTCGGAATTTAGACCCTCGCATTCACTTGGCCACCTATATCGCCAAGATGTCCGCTCTGACAGATGATGACAGACTGCTAGTCCACTTCTTTTATGAAAGCCTCTCAGAGGCACGAGGTGGTGCATTGATTGGGCGAGAGCAAACTACGCTCCTGGAAAGATTTGGCAGATGCTTTCTTGAAGCAGTATAAGTTTAATTGTGATGTGGCCCCCACAAGGAGGGACCTCCAGAACCTAGTGCAGAAAGACCGGGAAAGCTTCAAGGAATATGCCCAGAGATGGAGAGAAAAGGCGGCAGAAGTACACCCCCCAGTAACCGACAATGAGCTATGCTCTCTGTTCATTGAGACTTTGAAAGCTCCTTGCTTCAACTTGATGATTGGAAATACTTCCAACAGCTTCTCAGACATCATCCAGGCTGGCGAGAGAATTGAAGCTAATCTAAGAATGGGACGACTGCAGGAATTGGCTGAGAACCCTGCGAAGAAGACTGCCAGCTTCGGCAAAAAGAAGGAGGGTGATGTGCATTCCGTCACCCGTCAAAACAATTATTCCCCACGCCCTCAAAACAATTATCGGCCATATCCTCCCCCTCATGGCCAAACAGTCACAAACATTCCACCTCCTTTCCCAAATTATCCACATCCGCGCTCACAATACCCACCGTCTACAAATTATCAGCCCAGACCTCCTCCTCCTCCTGCTCAACCAAGACCACCACAAAACAATCCAAGACCCCCAAGAAACCTTGATCCACCTCTTCCCCTCCCGCTCAGTGAAATATACCGATACCTTGTCGGTATAAACCAGATTGTACCAGTTCCCCTAGACCCAATTCAGCCTCCATATCCCAGGTGGTATGATGCCACTGCCCGTTGTGAATATCATGGAGGGGCACAAGGGCATTCAACTGACAACTGCGGGGCACTCAGAGGGAGAGTGCACGTTTTAATCCGAAATGGATGGTTGAAGATTGAGGGAAATGGTTCCCTCCCCAATGTTACCTCAAACCCATTGCCCAATCATAATGCGGGCAATGGAGTAAATATGATAGAGCCAGATGGAGAGAGGTTGGCACCAGAGGTGGATGAGTTAGTTCCTCACTTTGAGGAAATTTTTGCCATGGCAATGAGGGAAGGCTACCTTTGCCCTTAGGTATCCGAATCAGAAAAAGGTACGGGATGTCCTTACCATGGAGGGGCAGGTGATCATGAGTTGCAAGACTGTGCAGGATTTCGTCAAGAGGTACGGAATTTGCTGTCCCTCAAAATTTTAAGATGCCAAAGGAGGTCAAAAGTGGAGGGCGAAGTAAATACCGCCAGGTTTGGCCAAAATACCTCTACCCCCAATCCTAGATTAACCTTCTCTTTCCCCAATGCCCCAATACCCTTGCCACTAATAACGGTTATCCGAACTCCGCCTCAGCTCCCTGTCACCAATACTCACGCTGTCCCTTGGAACTATAATTTCCAGGTTTTCACCCAAGGAGCGTCAAACAGTGCATCAGCTCCTAATCTTGCCTCACCTCCAGTACCACCAAAACCATGTTTTACTCCTCATGAGTATTTTAAAATGACTTATGCCGGACCTATCACCAGTACTACTCCCCAAGTTAATCTTCAGCCCATCGCTGCCACAAAATCCTCCTCGCTTGAGCAATAAGTTGAGTTCATAACTCGAAGTGGGAGGTGTTACGGGAACGAAGAGAAAGAAAAGAGGAAAGGGAAAATAAAAATGGGAGAGTCACTAAAGAATACAGAAGAGGAGGTTGAGAAGACAGAGGAAGTAGAACCCGTCGGACATAAAGAAGAGGAAGAGCTGCTGCTCCAAATAATGAAACAGAGTGAATACGATGTGGTGGAGCAGTTGAGAAAGACACCTGCCCGAATTTCACTATTATCACTGATCCTGAGCTCAGAAGTCCACCGACAAGCCTTGCAGAGAATCCTGGATTAGGCCTTTGTAAACCCCGATATCACACCGGGGCAGTTTGAGAAGATAGTGGGACAAATCCAGGCATCCAGCTTTGTCACCTTATTGGAAGTCGAGATAGACCCTGCGGGTTTAAGGCACAATAAGGCTTTGCACGTGACAGTGAAATGTAAGGGTTGTATAGTAGCCAAGGTACTTATTGATAACG
Organism: Hevea brasiliensis; assembly: GCF_030052815.1. Classification (NCBI taxonomy): domain Eukaryota; kingdom Viridiplantae; phylum Streptophyta; class Magnoliopsida; order Malpighiales; family Euphorbiaceae; genus Hevea; species Hevea brasiliensis. The sequence goes on from NC_079497.1 coordinate 105,432,527, forward strand.
GATCAGCTCTCAATGTGCTGCCTAGTGCTACCTTGGCTAGGTTGCCAGTTGACCAATCAGGTATACGTCAAAGTGCTATGGTGGTAAGAGCTTTTGACGGTATAAGAAGAGAAGTCTTGGGGCACATTGACTTACCACTTCAAATTGGCGCATGTACCTTCAACGTCACATTCCAGGTGATGAATATTGAGCCGGCCTACACTATGTTGTTGGGGAGGCCGTGGATCCATTCTGCAAATGCTATTCCTTCAACTTTGCATCAGAAAATAAAGTACATCATGGACGGCAAAATCATCATGGTAAAAGGGGAAGAAGCCATATTAGTCACCAAGCCACAATCACTTCCTTACGTGGAAGCGGCGGAGGAGTCGTTGGAAAGCTCCTTCCAGGCCCTTGAGTTACAAGAAACCAGAAATGAAGGGGCTATGGCTATGGTAGCCAAGATAATGTCGAGGAGTGGGTACGAAAAAGGCAAAGGCCTAGGCGCCGCATTACAGGGAATCGTTAAACCCATACCGGCTATCCAGAAGATAGGCCGCTGCGGTTTGGGTTACGAGGAAGATGCCCTCACGGATGGGCGATTCTGGATGAGGAATAGACTTCGGGATCAGAGATTTGACCAGAAAATTGGGAAGATGAGACCAGTCCCGAGAATCACAGACGTCTTCACTAAACCGGTCATCAAAAATCCGACAGAGGTTGGAGAATCACCTGATGAACCATCCATTGATGTCATCCACCTGGATTCCTTGTATGAGGCTCTGGTCTCGCCAATAGCTGAGGGGCAAGAGCTAAACAACTGGACAGCAGAGGACATCCCTGTACTCAATTTCGAGTAAAGTACCTTTGGTTATCTACACTTGATCATTTTGTCCATGGTGGCAAGTGTAATACTGTAAATGGACCTTTTCCTTACGGCATAAATATTAATGAATTAACAGCGCATTTTAAATCCAATTCTCTCTTTCTTTCCTTTTGAATTCCATCCTTATAATATGTTCTATTTTCATTCAGGACCCTTCATCAATTAACACCTAATAATTCAATAAACTCAGAAATCCCTCTGGTTAATTTTGAAATCCCCATAACTGCCATTACTTCAAGTGGTTCTGAGGAAGATCTTACAGAGGAAAGAGGTGAAAAGGATGAACCATCCCTAGTGCCTTGCAGAGACCAAACGCACACCATAAACTTAGGCACTGAAGAAGTAAGAAGGGAGCTTAAGGTAGTGGAGAGTGAAGAATCTGGAGACATGATCAATTTGCTTAGAGAATTCCTGGACGTATTTTCCTGGAGCTATGATGATATGGTTGGTTTGGATCCCCAGATAGTGGCGCACAAAATTCCTCTCATTCCAGGGACAATCCCTGTGAAGCAGAAACTAAGAAGAATGAATCCTGACACACTGCTCAAAGTTTGGGATGAAGTCAAGAAACAGTATGATGCTGGGTTCCTGGAAGTAGTCAAGTATCCACAATGGATAGCTAACGTTGTCCCGGTAATGAAGAAGGACGGGAGAATTAGGGTGTGCGTTGATTATAGGGATCTCAATAAAGCAAGCTTAAAGGATGATTTCCCTCTCCCCCACATTGATGTGTTAGTAGACAATGCTGCAGGATTGGGCAGGTGTTCATGCATTGATGGGGCATCAGGGTACAATCAAATCCCGATGGATGAGGAAGACAAAGAGAAAACCGCTTTTATCACTCAATGGGGAGTATTTTGCTATCGGGTTATGCCCTTCGGGTTGAAGAATGCTGGTGCTACCTATCAGCACGCTATGGTCACATTATTCCACGATATGATTCATAAAGAAATGGAAGTATACGTGGATGATATGATCATCAAATCTAGGGGAAAAGAGAGCCACGTGCAGGTGATGAGGAAAGTATTTGAGAGACTCAGAAATATCGGTTGGCGAACCACGCCAAATGCATATTCGGAGCTAGGTCAGGGAAATTGTTGGGATTCATAGTAAGCGAGAAGGGAATAGAGGTAGATCCCGATAAAGTCCTAGCTATTCAAGAAATTCCATTCCCAAGAACAGAAAGGGAGGTGCGCAGTTTCCTGGGAAAATTGAACTATATATCAAGGTTTATTTCCAATCTCACCGCTAAGGCCGAGCCTATTTTTAGACTGCTCCGGAAGAACAACTCCACCCAGTGGGATTCAGTTTGCCAAGAGGCTTTCGAGAAAATCAAGCAGTACTTGTCCAGCCCACCAGTATTGGTCCCACCAGTGGCAGGAAGGCCTCTGATCCTGTATATGGCAGTCCAACAGAACTCGATGGGATGTGTTTTGGGACAACACAATGATACTGGCCGAAAAGAGAGGGCTATTTATTACCTGAGCAAAAAGTTCAATGACTGCGAGTCGAGGTACTCTTTCCTAGAGAAAACTTGCTGCGCGTTAGCCTGGACGGCAAATCGCCTCAAACACTACATGTTGAATCACAAGACATGGCTTATTTCCAGAATGGATCCTATCAAATATGTATTCGAAAGCCCATTTATGCCAGGTAGGATAGCCAAATGGCAGGTCATACTCTCCCAATATGACATAGTCTATATGACCCGGAAGGCGGTGAAAGGTAGCGTGATCGCCGATCTCCTAGTAGAAAATCCTATCCAGAATTACGAAGCTCTGGATTTTGAGTTCCCTGATGAGCATATTAATGAAGTAGACTGCGAAGAAGAAGAGCCAGCCGATGTATGGGAAATGTATTTCGACGGAGTTGTCAATTTGTCCGGTAATGGAGTTGGAGCCGTATTGATATCCCCGGATGGGAAACACTTTCCGATAGCTATCAAGTTGAGATTTGACTGCACCAACAACGTCGCAGAATACGAAGCTTGTGTGATGGGTCTACAGGCTGCCATCGAAATGAAAATCAGGAAGTTGGAGGTATATGGAGACTCAGCCCTGATTATTTATCAAGTCAAAGGAGAATGGCAAACTAAGGATCCTAAGCTGATCCCATATCAGAAGTACTTACTGAAGCTGATTAAGAAATTCGAAGAAATCTCTTTCACTCATCTTAGTAGAGACAAGAATCAATTTGCTGATGCCTTAGCTACTCTAGCAGTTATGGCTCAAATGGAAGAAGGGCAGATGACTCAGATATTGAAGATTAGAGCAAGGAGCGAGCCAACATCCTGCTTCATGATTGAGGAAGAACCTGATGGTAAACCTTGGTACTATGACATCCTGGCCTACTGCAAAACCAGAGAATTCCCTTTGGGGGCAAGCAAAAATGAAAAGAGGATGATTCGAAGGTTAGCACTGGGATACTTCCCCAGTGGAGAGGCCTTATACAAGAGAAGCTCCAACGGGGAATTATTGAGATGTGTGGATGCAAAAGAAGCGAAGAGAATCCTTTTTGAAACTCATGAGGGAAATTGTGCAACCCATGCCAATGGGCACATGATGGCTAAGCAAATCATACGACGTGGGTATTTTTGGACTACAATGGAAAAGGATTGCACCGAGTATTTCCGAAAGTGCCATAAGTGTCAGATTTATGCAGATCCGATAAAAGTGCCACCTCACAAGTTGTTCAACCTTGTCTCACCGTGGCCCTTCGCAATGTGGGGCGTCGATGTGATGGGTCCCATCAATCCTAAGGCATCCAATGGGCACAGGTTTATCCTGGTAGCAATCGACTATTTTTCTAAATGGGTCGAAGCCACGTCATGCGCCCATATTACACATAACACGTTTCTCAAATTCCTCAGAAACAATATCATCTGCCGGCATGGTCTCCCTAATGAAATCGTCACTGACAACGCCAAGAATCTCAATGGTCCAAAAATTCAGAGATTGTGTGATCAATACAAAATCCGACATCTCAATTCCTCCCCATACCGTCCCCAGATGAATGGAGCGGTAGAAGCCGCAAACAAAAATCTAAAGAGGATAATCCGGAAAATGACGGTCACATATAGGGATTGGCATGATATGCTTCCCTACGCTCTTCACGCATACAGAACTTCTGTAAGAACCTCAACCGGGGCAACTCCATACTCACTAGTTTACGGGATGGAAGCAGTATTACCTATTGAGGTTGAAATTCCTTCCCTAAGGATTCTGAAAGAATCAGGGATTGATGAGTTAGAATGGATCCGGTCAAGGTTGGATCAGTTAAACTTGCTGGATGAGAAAAGGTTAACAGCGGCATGTCATGGGCAGTTATACCAGATGAGAATGGCTAGGGCATTTGATAAAAGCATTCGCCCACGCGAATTCCAACCCGGAGACCTAGTTCTGAAGAAGGTGCTGCCGAATCAAAACGATCCCCAGGGCAAATGGTCGCCAACCTATGAGGGACCCTATGTGGTTAAAAAGGCATTTTCTGGAGGAGCCTTGATCTTGACCCACATGGACGGTGAAGAATTTCCAAGACCTGTGAATGCTGACATCGTTAAGAGATACTATGGCTAAAAAAAAAAAGGGTGGGAGTGAAAACCCGAAAGGGCGCTCCTAGAAAAATGTGTGAAAGAAGGCGAAAACCCCGAAGGGGCGCTTTCTGTAAAATGAGTGAAGGATGAAAACCCGAAAGGGCATCCTAGAAAAAAAAAAAAAAAAGGGTAGGGATGAAAACCCGAAAGGGCGTCCCAAGAACCAAAATGGAGAAATAAGGAATGGGGCATAAAACTGAGGATGGAGAGGAAACTATCACGGCATGAGACTTCAGAGTACTAGAAATAATGGTAGTTAAGGGATTTCAAAGCCAGCCACAAGGAATGTGTGAGATCTATCCTTGTACCCTTTCCCTTTATCTTTGTTTTTGTTAAAGCTATAATAAAGTCATGCTTCGTTCCCTATGCTTTTATCTTCCCTTTATACTCACTCTTTAACATTATCTTTCTGCAATCTCGTTATTTAATGCGCTATTAATCAGTTAAAATTTTTGCCATAAGATTAAGCTTTGATAATAGATAACCTCACGTACTTTACTATGAGATTTGCAGGGAATGACCTGGGAAGAAAAAGAAAAGAGTAGGGGTGAAAACCCGAAAGGGCGCTCCTAGTAAAATCTGTAAAATGAGTGAAGGATGAAAACCCGAAAGGGCGTCCTGGAAAAAAAAAAAAAAAAGTGAAAACCCGGAAGGGCGCTTCTAGTCATATAAACAAAGGGGAAGTGAAAACCCGCAAGGGCGTTTTTCAGGATAAATGGGCTCATAGGTCAAGTCTTGCAACTCGTCCTCCATTAATCATTGGCCTTCGAGATTCTGTTAAGTACACTTCATTGGGGAGAACTTCTTGTGTCCAGAATAGGCTTGCTTTGTAAGTTGATTTTAATTTCTTGCAATTTAAATTTCCTGTTATCAACCTCTGGTTCCTTGATCTAAGTTGATTTTAATTTCTTGCAATTTACATTTCCTGTTATCAACCTCTGGTTCCTTGATCTAAGTTGATTTTAATTTCTTGTAATTTAAATTTCCTGTTATCAACCTCTGGTTCCTTGATCTAAGTTGATTTTAATTTCTTGCAATTTACATTTCCTGTTATCAACCTCTGGTTCCTTGATCTAAGTTGATTTTAATTTCTTGCAATTTAAATTTCCTGTTATCAACCTCTGGTTCCTTGATCTAAGTTGATTTTAATTTCCTGCAATCTACATTTCCTGTTATCAACCTCTGGTTCCTTGATCTAAGTTGATTTTAATTTCCTGCAATCTACATTTCCTGTTATCAACCTCTGGTTCCTTGATCTAAGTTGATTTTAATTTCTTGCAATTTAAATTTCCTGTTATCAACCTCTGGTTCCTTGATCTAAGTTGATTTTAATTTCTTGCAATCTACATTTCCTGTTATCAACCTCTGGTTCCTTGATCTAAGTTGATTTTAATTTCCTGTAATTTTAAATTTCCTGTTATCAACCTCTGGTTCCTTGATCTAAGTTGATTTTAATTTCTTGCAATTTAAATTTCCTGTTATCAACCTCTGGTTCCTTGATCTAAGTTGATTTTAATTTCTTGCAATCTACATTTCCTGTTATCAACCTCTGGTTCCTTGATCTAAGTTGATTTTAATTTCCTGCAATTTTAAATTTCCTGTTATCAACCTCTGGTTCCTTGATCTAAGTTGATTTTAATTTCCTGCAATTTTAAATTTCCTGTTATCAACCTCTGGTTCCTTGATCTAAGTTGATTTTAATTTCCTGCAATTTACATTTCCTGTTATCAACCCCGGGTTCGTTGATCCAAGTTGATTTTAATTTAACTTATGTTGCCGATCTCTAGGTCACTAACTTAGGTATGCTTTAGTTCCCTAACTTCGAACACCTAATCGTCCAAAATATGGGTCTGAATCTTTACATAATTCCTACACGGGGAAATTTTTCCCTTTAATAGAAATTATGTAAAGAGGGGCAGCTGTCGACACCATATTTTGGCCGATCCCCCGAATCGATAAACTTTGAAACCGATCCCCAGTACTAAGTCTCCCTTTGACAGTCAAGTATATTTCCGATCTCTCTTTGCTAAGATAACCACATTTTCGATCTCTCCTCATAAGGAATTGAATCAATGCTAAGTCCTCACATCAGTCAAAGCCTTACTGGTCTCTCAAATCACTCACCGACCTCTCAAACCAATTGTCAAATCTTCTGACCAGTCAATTACACTCCCGATCTCTCTTGTCAAACGAAGTTGAACCAACATTAGATCTTTCTCACCAGTTTTATTTGTCGATCTCCAAAATTCCATAAGGAGAGACCGGCTAGTTAGAGATCGGCTAATTAAGGCGATGTTTGGAAGTATGGATCAGATAAAGGCTGTTTAGTTGGGAACCAGATCGGACAAACACTTCAGAGATCGGAAGCAATAACATTAGAATGATACTTGTCAAAATAAAATTTTATTTCCAAAAGTCAGATTACATCATTTGGGCGATCTCAAGAGATCGGATTACATTTCCAAAAGTCAGATTACAACATTTGGGCGATCTCAAGAGATCGGATTACATTTAAGGACCTGACTACATCAAAAAGCCGATCTCTAGCGATCAGCGGAACATCCCATCTAAAGGGCCTATGTCAAAGCCCAGGCTGTGACTGATCCAAAGGATGTGTTCGACCCGAAGACCGGCCGACGACATCAGATAGATGTACAGCCTAGATGGCGGTGACAACGACTCTCATGAGAATGAGAGAGATCGTCACCGGTATTATCGCTCGGAACCGAGCCGCTGTCGGAACACCCAATGTGGTGAGAAGCCGAATAAACTTGGAAGAGCAACCGCCAAGGGTCGGCGGAACATTAGCAGTTTTCTCGGCCGAAATCGGTTCGCCGATTATAACGGTCGAACGACTCGAGATCGGCACGATCGAGGTCTGCGATCCAGATCGGTTAATTGGTCCAGTTCTCTCACCATCATCGGATAAGGTTATCACGATTATTCGATCATCGGGATCGTAAATTTTCAGTCGGGGAATAAAGAGGTCCATCGGAAAGGGATCAACAGCCACAATCATGGCCGGAACAACCGCCGGAACAACTAGAGCAGGAAAGAAAGGAAGAGAAGAGAAAATCGAATGGAGAAAAGTTTTTGGTTCAGGGGTATATATAGGGGGAGATCAAGCATTTATTGATAAAAAGAAAACGAAGCGGATGTTTTGGGAATCGAAGCGGACGTTTTGGGAATCGAGGAAAATTAATGCTTTGACCAGACCTGACCTGATTAAAGGGAATACTGGAACGATGCAGATCGGTAGAAGAGAGACCGGTATAAAAGATCGGAGGTCGGAAGAAGCGAGCCCGACATGGGAGATTGGAATAAGGTCGGAAGGAATAGGAAGATCGGAATACAAAGAGAATAAGACAACTTCTAATAACCGTCGTCAGAATCAAAGCCTAGGTAGTTAAAGCATTGCAGACGAAATCTCCATTGCGCTGAGAATCGCCATAATCTTGTGACAGATGCCAGGGTATGTCATGACAGTCCTGTACATCCCAATCTCCACCATTGATCTCACTTGTAAGGACGAACCCGGAGCCCTTGGATCAAGGGAGAAGACGACAAGACCAGCACCTTTCGCTCTTAGCCCTCAGATCGCTCCGGACAAGAGGATTCGAGACCGTCAGATTGAAGGAAGAAAAGGACAAATATTCCGAAGAATAATCTCAGCCGTTCATTTTGGTCCTCTTTAATTCTCAAGCATCCGATCATGTCCTTCAAAATCCAGACCCTCCATCTCCCTCAAAATAAATCCTGACCCTTCATGGGGAGCACCCGATTCCTATAAATACCTGCATGAAAACTGTTTAGGAGGACGGAGGAAAAAGAGAGGTAGTTACTATAGTGGAAGAACTCTGAAATTTAATTCAGATCGATACACTGCTATTTTGAAGCTTTTCATAAGAAGAACTTTTGAAACCAGTTTTCTGAAGTGTTTTCTTAAAAGATTTTGAACACTAAAACTCTCCATTTTCAGCTCGTTCATTATCTCGTAGCGTTCACATTTTTCAGTTCCTTGTTATCTTTATTTTTACTTCCATCGTCCATGCTCAATCTCATACAAACTCGGGCATAATTTTGACTCGATCGCATTTAGTGAAGCACTCTTTGTTCTAAGGAGGACCTTAGTCTCCCGGCTATCAACTTGCAATCTTATTGCGTTTTGTGATTCTCGGTTAGTTCACTAGAATCGACTCCTTACAGGTCAGTATTCATGTTGCCATTTTATTAAGTTTAGTTCTTGTTTTACGCATTTCCATTCTTCTTTCTTTATGCATGTTATTTTCTTTAAGTTCATATCACGCTAGAAAGATACAGAGAAAGGTTGTGCTCTAGTTTATTTCCGTGTCAATACCTTTGTTAATCTTTATTATTTCTGAGCGTAAGTCATCTAGTTAGAAGCGATACATAAGTGGTTGGATGAGATGTAGGTAACGGAAACATAATAGTCCCTTTGAAATAATGAAAGGTCTGAATAATAAGCCGAGAAAATGGTAAAGCCGAGTCCTAGAATAACTCAATAGGTCATAGGGCAAGACATCATAAGGCAGTAAAACCAAACCCTGGATAACTAAATGGAATAGATCGGCTACCAAAAAATGCTGGTGAGGCGACCATATAGGAAGGTCGGAGGATTCGGTTTGGCATCCCCTACCCAGTCCTAAGGTACCAATAAGCTAAAGAAGTCTTGCGCAGATCCCCTGACACCTTTAGACGTCAGAACCCTTAGCCTTAGGTCCTCTCGATAGGTAAAATTTAGAGAGATCGAAAAAAAATCCTTATCCGACTACCATTTAATTAAAGGAGATCGGAGGAGAGTTCTTATCCGATTCTCAAGCTTAAAAATTTTGATAAATATTAAAGGAGATCGGAGGAGAGTTCTTATCCGATTCTCAAGCTTAAAAATTTTAATAAATATTAAAGGAGATCGGAGGAGAGTTCTTATCCGGTTCTCGGAGGAGAGTTCTTATCCGATTCTCAAGCTTAAAAATTTTTAATAAATATTAAAGGAGATTGGAGGAGAGTTCTTATCCGGTTCTCAAGATTAAAAATTTTAATAAATATTAAAGGAGACCGGAGGAGAGTTCTTATCCGGTTCTCAAGCTTAAAAATTTAAATAAATATTAAAAGAGATCGGAGGAGAGTTCTTATCCGGTTCTCAATCTAAGATTTAAATAAATATTCAAAATAGGAGGAGGGCTCTCATCCAATTTCAAAAATTAAATCCTAATAAAATAGCCCTTCAGACAAAACTAACATACAACAGTAACTCACTAAGGTTATCTCATTTACTTATGTATCTGGGTAATCCCTATTTAGTGAAAAATTAAATATTCCTTTTTGTTAAAAGGATTAACATTTCCATTCAAGCCCTCCTAACTAATTTATAAAAAAAAGCGAAGTTAAATCTACCTACCCTTATTAAGGGACGAGGTGGGGTGCCTAACATCTTCCCCACCCGTTTACGGACCCCGAACCTAGAATCTCTGTCTTGAAGTGGTTTCATTTCAATTTATCTTCACAAATGGTTTTCTTTAGTTTCCCTCAAAACTAAAGTGGCGACTCCTCATTCCTTTCCACTTCGGTGAGGGTTCGTCCAGGCGACTGCAAAACCCCTTGCGACACGCTAAAGAACCCAAAGAATGTTATTCTCAAATTTACTTCTTTACTGATCAGTCCATTCTTTTTGTTAATCTTCGTTATCTCTGAATGCAAGCCTTTTAGTCTCGAGTAGTGTATAAGTGGCTGGATAGAATGTAGGCAACTATATCTTGAGAGTCTCTTTAAAAAGAGAAGGTCTGAATAATACGTCAGGAAAATAGCAAAGTTAAATCACTAGGCTGACGTAGAAGGCAATTCGGCATGATACCATAAAGCGGAATAAAATCAAAATAAACCGAACAGATCGGGTATCAAAAGGTACTGGTAAGATGGCCACATAAGAGATCGGTAAAAATTTAGCCAGGTATCCCCTGCCTGGTCATAAAGTACCAATAGGTTAAAAGAGGCCTTATTCCGACCCTTGGTATCTTTGAATGCCGGAACTCTTAGTCTTAGGTTCTTATGGAGTGTAACTATAGTTGAATCTTGAGGGGTCGAAAAAGTCCTTATCCGACCCCCATTGAAAATAATAGAGGTCAGAGGAGAGTTCTTATCCGATCCTCACCTAAAAATTTTAGTAGACATTTAACAGAGGTCGGAGGAGAGTTCTTATCCGATTCTCACCTAAAATTTTAACTAACATATAAAAGGAGATCGGAGGAGAGTTCTTATCCGATTCTCAATCTAAAATTTCGATAAATATTTAAAGGAAATCGGAAGAGAGGTCTTATCCGGTTCTCAATCTAAAATTCTAGAAAATATATATTTTAAATAGATCGGAGGAGGGTTCTTATCCGGTCCTCAAGCTAAAAAATCTAATAAATGTTTAAAAAGGGATTGGAGGAGAGTTCTTATCCGATTCTCAAACCAAATTTTCCATAAATATTTAAAGGAGATCGGAGGAGAGTTCTTATCCGATTCTCAAATCAAATTTTAACAAATATGCAAAATAATTCCTAAAATAAAACCAATACGTAACAGCAATTCACTAAGGACACCCTCATTTACTTGTGTATCTGGGTAATCCAAAGTAGTAAAAAATCAAAATACTCCTTTGTCAAAAGGATTAACATTTTCATTCAAGCCCTCCTAACTATAAAGAATACGAAGTTAAATCTACTTACCCTCATTGAGGGACGAGGTGGGGTGCCTAACACCTTCCCCACCCGTTTATGGACCCCGAACCTAGAATCTCTGTCTTTTTTGAAGTGGTTTCATTTTAATTTATTTTCACAAATGGTTTTCTTTAATTTCCCTCAAAATTAAAGTGGCGACTCCTCACTCTTTCCCACTTCGGTGAGTGTTCGTTCAGGCGACCGCAAAATCGTGCTTCACTCCCCATGAACACTTCAGAATGACTTATGCCGGACCTACCAGCAGTACTACTCCCCAAACCAATCATCAGCCCGTTATTGCCACAAAACCCTCCCCACCTGGGCAAGAAGTTGAGTTTATAACTCGAAGTGGGAGATGTTACGGGAACGAAGAGAAAGAAAAGAAGAAGGGGAAAGTAAAAATGGGAGAATTACAGAAAAGTACAGAAGAGGAGATAGAGAAAACGGGGGAAGTAGAGCCCGCCAAGCTTAAAGAAGAGGAGGAGCTATTGCTCCAAATAATGAAGCAGAGTGAGTATGATGTGGTGGAACAGTTGAGAAAGACACCTGCCCAAATTTCACTGTTATCGCTGATTTTGAGCTCTGAGCTGCACCGTCATGCCTTGCAGAAAATCTTGGATCAGGCCTTTGTGAACCCCGACATCACACCAGGGCAGTTCGAGAAGATAGTGGGACAAATCCAGGCATCCAGTTTTGTTACCTTTTCTGAAGAAGAAATAGATCCTGCAGGCCTGACGCATACTAAAGTCTTACATGTGACAGTGAAATGTAAAGGTTGTATAGTGGCTAAGGTCCTTATTGATAATGGATCAGCCCTCAATGTACTGCCTAGTGCCACCTTAGCTAGGCTGCCAGTTGACCAATCGAATATACGTCAGAGTGCTATGGTGGTAAGAGCCTTTGACGAGGCAAGAAGAGAAGTGTTGGGAGATATTGACTTGCCACTCCAAATTGGCGCATGCACCTTCAACGTCACATTCCAAGTGATGAATATTGAACCGGCCTACACTATATTGCTGGGGAGGCCGTGGATCCATTCAGCAAATGCTGTTCCTTCAACTTTGCATCAGAAAATAAAGTACATCATGGGAGGCAAAATCATCACGGTGAGAGGGGAAGAAGCCATATTGGTCACCAAGCCACAATCACTTCCCTATGTGGAAGTTGCTGAGGAGTCGTTGGAAAGTTCTTTCCAGGCCCTCGAATTACAAGAAACCGGAAATGAGGGGGCTATGGCTATGATAGCCAAAGTGATGTCAAGGAATGGGTCTCAAGAGGGCAAAGGCTTGGGCACCGCATTGCAAGGAATCGTTGAACCTATACCGGTTATCCAGAAGGTAGGCCGTTGCGGTTTGGGTTATGAGGGAGATGCCCTTATGGATGGGCGATTCTAGATGAGGAAAATGCTTCGGGATCAAAGGTTTGATCAGAAAATGGGGAAAATGAAGGTAGTCCCGAGAATCACGGAGATCTTCACTAAACTGGTCATTGAAAATCTGACAGATGTGGAAGAATCACCTGATGACCCATCCATCGATGTCATCCACTTGGATCCCTTGTATGAGGCTCTGGTCTCCCCAATAGCTGAAGAGCAAGAACTAGACAACTGGACAACAGAGGACATCCCTGTACTTAATTTCGAGTAAAGTACCTTTGGTTATCCACACTTGATCACTTTGTCCATGGTGGCAAGTGTAGTATTGTAAATGGACCTTTTTCTTATGGCATAAATATTAATGAATTAATAGCGCATTTCATATCCAATTTTCTTTCTTTTCCTTTTGAAATCCATTCTTATAATATATTCTATTTTCGTTCATTCGGGACCATTCATCAATTAACACCTAATAATTCAATAGACTCAGAAATTCCTCTGGTTAATTTTGAAATCCCTATAACTGCCATTACTTCAAGCGATTCTGAGGTGGAGCTCACAGAAGAAAGCGATGAAAGGGATGAACCTTCCCTAGTGCCTCGTGGAGACGAAACACGCACCATAAACTTAGGCACTGAAGAAGTAAAAAGGGAACTTAAGGTAGTGGAGAGTGAAGAATTGGGAGATATGATCAGTTTGCTCAGAGAATTCCTGGATGTGTTTTCCTGGAGCTATGATGATATGGTTGGTTTGGACCCCCAGATAGTGACGCACAAAATTCCCCTTATTCCGGGGACAATCCCAGTGAAGTAGAAACTAAGAAGAATGAATCCTGACACACTGCTCAAAGTTAGGGATGAGGTCAAGAAATAGTATGACGCTGGGTTCCTGGAAGTAGTCAAATACCCCCAATGGATAGCTAACGTTGTCCCAGTAATGAAGAAGGACGGGAGAGTTAGGGTGTGCATTGACTACAGGGATCTTAATAAAGCGAGCTTGAAAGATGATTTCCCTCTCCCCCATATTGATGTGTTAGTAGACAATGCTATGGGATTGGGCAGGTGTTCGTGTATCGATGGGGCATCAAGATACAATCAAATCCCAATGGATGATGAAGACAAGGAGAAGACTGCTTTTATCACTCAATAGGGGGTATTTTGCTATCGGGTCATGCCTTTCGGGTTAAAGAATTCTGGAGCCACCTATCAACGTGCTATGGTCATGTTATTCCACGATATGATACATAAAGAAGTGGAGGTGTACGTGGATGATATGATCATCAAATCTAGGGGAAAAGAAAGCCACGTGCAGGTGATGAGGAAAGTATTTGAGAGACTCAGGAAATATCAGTTGAAACTGAACCCTGCCAAATGCATATTCGGAGCTAGATCTGGGAAATTGTTAGGATTCATAGTGAGCGAGAAGGGAATAGAAGTAGATCCAGACAAGGTTCGAGCTATTCAAGAGATGCCATCCCCAAAGACAGAAAGGGAGGTGCGCAGTTTCCTGGGGAAGTTAAACTATATATCAAGGTTTATTTCCAATCTCACCGCTAAAGCTGAGCCTATTTTTATACTACTCCGAAAGAACAACACCACTCAATGGGATTCAGTTTGTCAAGAGGCTTTCGAGACAATCAAGCAGTACTTGTCAAGCCCACCAGTATTGTTTCCACCCACGGCAGGAAGGCCTCTGATCCTGTATATGGCAGTCCAACAGAACTCGATGGGATGTGTTTTGGGACAACATGATGATATTGGCCGAAAGGAGAGGGCTATTTATTACCTGAGCAAAAAGTTCAACGATTGCGAGTCGAGGTACTCTTTCTTAGAGAAAACTTGCTGCGCACTAGCCTGGACAGCAAATCGCCTCAAACACTACATGTTGAATCACAAGACATGGCTCATCTCCAGGATGGATCCTATCAAGTATGTATTCGAAAGCCCATTCGTGCCAGGGAGGATAGCCAAGTGGCAGGTCATACTCTCCCAATATGACATTGTCTATATGACCCGGAAAGCAGTAAAAGGTAGCGTGATCGCTGACCTCCTAGCAGAAAACCCTATCCAGGATTATGAAGCTCTGGATTTTGAGTTCCTGGATGAACATATTAATGAAGTAGACTGCAAAGAAGAAGGGCTAGCCGATGTATGGGAAATGTATTTCGACGGAGCTGTCAATTTGTCCGGTAATGGAATCGGAGCGGTATTGGTATCCCCGGATGGGAAACACTTTCCGATAGCTATCAAGTTGAGATTTGACTGCACCAACAACATTGCAAAATACGAAGCTTGTGTAATGGGTCTACAAGCTGCTATCGAAATGAAAATCAGAAAGTTGGAGGTGTATGGAGACTCAGCTCTGATCATTTATCAAGTCAAGGGAGAATGGCAAACCAAGGATCCAAAGCTAATCCCATATCAGAAGTACTTACTGGAGCTGATTAAGAAGTTCGAAGAAATCTCTTTCACTCACCTCAGTCGAGACAAGAATCAATTTGCGGATGCCTTAGCCACCCTGGCTGTAATGGCTCAAATGGAAGAAGGGCAGACGACTCAGGCATTGAGGATTAAGGCAAGAAGTGAACCAGCTTACTGCTTTATGATCAAAGAAGAACCTAATGGTAAACCTTGGAATCATGACATCTTGCTTTAGAGCAGAACCAGAGCATTCCCCTCAGGGGCGAGCAAAAACGAAAAGAGGATGATTCGGAGATTAGCACTGGGATACTTCCCCAGCGGAGAGACCCTATACAAGAGAAGCTTTAATGGCGAATTGTTGAGATGTGTGGATGCAAAAGAGGCGAAGAGAATCCTCTTCGAGACTCATTAGGGAAATTGTGCAACCCATGCCAATGGGCATATGATGGCTAAGCAAATCATGCGACGGGGATATTTTTGGACTACAATAGAAAAGGATTGCATCAAGTATTTCCAAAAATGCCATAAGTGTCAGATCTATGCGGATCGGATAAATGTGCGGCCTCACAAGTTGTTCAACGTTATCTCACCATGGCCTTTTGCAATGTGGGGCATCGATGTGATTGGTCCCATCAACCCTAAGGCATCCAATGGGCACAGATTTATCCTAGTGGCAATCGACTATTTTTCTAAATGGGTCGAAGCCACGTCATACGCCCATATTACACAAAACACATTTCTCAAATTCCTCAAAAACAATATCATCTGCTGACATGGTCTCCCCAATGAAATCGTCACTGACAACGCTAAGAATCTGAATGGTCCAAAGATTCAGAATTGTGTGATCAACACAAGATCCGACATCTCAATTCCTCCCCATACCGTCCCCAGATGAATGGAGCGGTGGAAGCCGCAAATAAAAATCTCAAGAGGATAATCCGGAAGATGACGGTCACATATAGGGATTGGCATGATATGCTTCCCTACGCTCTTCATGCATACCGGGCTTCAGTAAGGACATCAACTGGGGCAACTCCATACTCACTGGTTTACGGGATGGAAGCTGTATTACCTATCGAAGTTGAAATTCCTTCCCTAAGGATTCTAAAGGAATCGGGGATTGATGAGTCAGAGTGGATCTAGTCAAGGTTGGATTAATTAAACTTGCTGGACGAGAAGAGGCTAGCAGCGGCCTGTCATGGGCAGCTGTACCAAAGAAGAATGGCCAGGGCATTTAACAAAGGCGTTCGCCCACGTGAGTTTCAACCGGGGGACCTAGTCCTGAAGAAAATGGTTCCAAATCAAAACGAACCCCGGGGTAAATGGTCACCAACTTACGAAGGACCCTATGTGGTTAAAAAGGCATTTTCTGGTGGGGCCTTGATCTTGACCCATATGGACGGTGAAGAATTTCCAAGACCTGTGAATGCCAACACCGTTAAGAGATACTATGCCTAGAGAAGGGGTGAAAACCCGAAAGGGCACTCCTAGCAAAATGTGTGAAAGAAGGCGAAAACCCTCGAAGGGCGCTTTCTGTGAAATGAGTGAAGGATGAAAACCCGAAAGGGCGTCCTGAAAAAGCGAGCTAAGAAAAAAAAATCTAGGGTTGAAAACCCGAAAGGGCATCCCAAGAACCAAAAAGGAGAAATAAGGAAAGGAGCACGAAACCGGGGAAGGGAAACAAATCATCATGGCATGAGACTTTAGAGTACTAGAAATAATGGCAGTTAAGGGACTTCAAAGCTAACCACAAGGAATATGTGAGATCTATCCTTGTACCCTTTTTCTTTGAAACTCTATCTTTGTTTTTATTAAAGCCGTAATAAAGTCATACTTCATTCCCTATACTTTTATCTTTCCCTTATACTCATTCTTAAACATTATCCTTCTGCAATCTCGTTATTTAATGCGCTATTAATCAGTTAAAATTTTTGCCATAAGATTAGGATTTGACAATTGATAACCTCACGTACTTTGCTATGAGATTTGCAGGGAATGAGCCAAAAAAAAAAAAAAAAAAAAAAACTAGAGGTGAAACCTTGAAGGGCGCTTCTAGTCAAATGGACAAAAGGAAAGTGAAAACTCGCAAGGGCGCTTTTCGCAAAGTAAGAAGAAAGTCAAGAACTGAAAAGGGGGCATCCGAAGAAAAGAGGTCATAGGTCAAGTCTTGTAACTCGTCCTCCATTAATCATTGGCCTTCGAGATCCTGTTAAGTACACTTCATCCGGGAAGAACTTCTCGTGTCAAGATTAGACCTACTTTGTAAGTTGATTTTAATTTCCTGCATTTAAATTTCCTGTTATCAACCTCTGGTTCCTTGATCTAAGTTGATTTTAATTTCCTGCATTTAAATTTCCTGTTATCAACCTCTGGTTCCATGATCTAAGTTGATTTTAATTTCCTGCATTTAAATTTCCTGTTATCAACCTCTGGTTCCTTGATCTAAGTTGATTTTAATTTTTAGCATTTAAATTTCCTGTTATCAACCTCTGGTTCCTTGATCTAAGTTGATTTTAATTTTCCTGCATTTAAATTTCTTGTTATCAACCTCTGATTCCTTGATCTAAGTTGATTTTAATTTCCTGCATTTAAATTTCCTGTTATCAACCTCTGGTTCTTTGATCTAAGTTTATTTTAATTTTCCTGCATTTAAATTTCTTGTTATCAACCTCTGGTTCCTTGATCTAAGTTGATTTTAATTTCCTGCATTTAAATTTCCTGTTATCAACCTCTGGTTCCTTGATCTAAGTTGATTTTAATTTCCAGCATTTTAATTTCCTGTTATCAACCTCTGGTTCCTTGATCTAAGTTGATTTTAATTTCCTGCATTTAAATTTCCTGTTATCAACCTTTGGTTCCTTGATCTAAGTTGATTTTAATTTTCCTGCATTTAAATTTCTTGTTATCAACCTCTGGTTCCTTGATCTAAGTTGATTTTAATTTTCAGCATTTAAATTTCTTGTTATCAACCTCTAGTTCCTTGATCTAAGTTGATTTTAATTTCCAGCACTTTAAATTTCATATTATCAACCTCTGGTTCTTTGATCCAAGTTGATTTTAATTTTCTAGCATTTTAACTTCTGTCACAAATCTCTAGGTCAAGTAGGGTTTAGATTCCTAACCTTGAACACCTAACCGCCCAAAATATGGGTCTGAATCTTTACATAATTCCTACACGGGAAAATTTTTTCCCTTAATAGCAATTATGTAAAGAGGGGCAGCTGTCGACACCATATTTTGGCCGATCCCCAGAATCAATAAACTTCGAAACTGATCCCCAGCACTAAATCTCCCTTTGCCAGCCAATTACATTTCCGATCTCTCTATGCCAGATAACCACATTTCCGATCTCTCCTCACAAGGAATTGATTCAATGCTAAGTCCTCATATCAGTTAAAGCCTTACCGGTCTCTCAAATCACTCACCGACCTCTCAAACCAATTTTCAAATCTCCTGACCAGTCAATTACATTCCCGATCTCTCTTGTCAAATAAAATTGAACCAACACTAGATCTTTATGTCACCGGTCTTATTGCCGATCTCTCATTTTAGAAGTTTAGGAATAATCAAGTTAAGATTCCAATCCGGTTTAATGATGATCTCGATCTTAAGTGTTTAAGCCAAATTTCCAATTTTAATCAAGTCCCGTTTAGCGTTGGTTCCCTACCGATCTCATGCTCATTGTGTTTTCTAATCTCTCACACTTAGGTTAATAATCACTTTTAGTTATTTCGATATACTCAGACAATCAAGTGCTTAAGTAATTTAGAGATTTTCCGATCACAACCATTCACTGAACAAAAAGGGGGATTTCATTTCATATTAAATTTGTACAAGTCATTCGGCTGGAGGATCACCCCCAGCCTGATCTACATTTGGTTTGTTCCCTCTCTCACCTTCGGCCTCCTCCTCGCTTTCCTCTTCATCTTGGGGAGCCAGGTCGACCATCCAGGAGAAGTCCTCCTTGGGATAACGCTTCTTGAGCTTGGCCAAGAGATCCCTATGAGCACTCACATAAGCACTGGCCTCCCTTGTCATCGCCTCTTCTTCTTTTGCTCTGAGCTCCTCAGTAAGGCGAGCAACTTCATCGGCTCGGAGCGCATGAACTTCTTCAAGAGCATGATCTCGCTCGGCCAGAACATGAGCTTGCTCGGCCAACTTATCCTCATAGAACTTCATTCGCCCCTCAATTTGTGATATGTAGTTCTGAGCGGATGACAGTTGGGATCAGAGGGAAGCCGCTTCATGACCCATCCTCTCGACCTCTTTACCCAGGCGATGAGCCTTCTCCCGGACGATGTGCTGGTTCATCAAACACTCCACATTCAGGCTCATAGATCGGGTCAGGATGTCGTCAAGGTTGTCCGGGGACAGCCTGTCCCGATCCTCCCGAAGGCAGATGGAGGACCCCAATACCTTAGCAAAACCTGGGTTCTCCCGAACAATCCAGTTCTTCTCCAGCGAGTGGATCAGAACTTGAGCGCCTCGAGAAAGGGGCCTTACAGGAGGTTGAGAAGGACCCCCTTCCGCACTCGGAACAACTGAGGGAGGTGGAGGCGGCTCTTCTTAGCGGGGAGGAGATCGGATCACTTCCACCTCAGGGATCGGCTGCCCCAAAGGTTGGGATGAGCCCCCTTGCGCTTCCCCGGGCTCATGCCTGGGTGTCTGCATTTCCTTAGCACGCTTCATCTCCCGTACCTTCCGGGAGATCTCCCGCTTCCGCTTTTGGCTTTCTTTGGAAGCTTCGCCGCTTAGCATACCTGCACAAGGACGAGGTCAGTGAGATCGCTAAGGTCCAAAGATCTGAGATATAGAAAATACCGATGCCGAGGTCAGAGAGCTGAAACTCGCGATCTTTGCCGGTGATCAACTCCATTGTCCAGTGATGCAGTTCGGCAGTCACTGCATCCAAAGAAGAGAACCTCTCTTTGCCCACCTGATCTTTTAACTCCATCACCATCAGGCCTTCCTCCCTATTCAAGGTAAGACGTTTCGGAATTAACGGGCCTTGGTGCAGCCAGCTACGAGGAAAACCCTCGAAGCCGTTCAGAATTTTGCTCCTTAGAATGAAGAAGCTGTTCTTCCAATTCTTCAGGAAGGACGGCAGATCAGTGAAAAGCCCGCAATGTGGCTTCGCCTAGAAGAACCAGTACTCGTCGTCCTTTCGACGAGTTAATCTATGCAGTTCGGCGAATACCTTAGCCGTAGGACGGAATCCTTTAGCTCGACAGAGGCCTCGGAAGGCTACTAAGATCCGCCACGAGTTCGGGTGGACTTGGGCTATGCACACTTGGTGAAATTTTAAGACTTCCTTGAAGAAGTCATCAAGAGGGAACCTCAGACCGGCCTTTAACTGTTCTTTGTATACTATAATCATGTCGTTTTCCTCGAAGAAGTGATCGGCTCGGAGATCACCGTGACACCGAATAAGTTTGTATGAATCAGGCTCAATGTTGTACTCCTGACTGAACGACTGAAGGTCAGTTTCTTGCAAGATTGATGGCAGCTCGTCCATGGGAAGATTTTCTCTCCCTGAAGAATGTGTTCGTCTTGAGGGTCCCACTTGGCCACGGGCGGGAGCGGAGGATGTAGGAGGTTCAGGTCGCCCAACCGGCCCTACCACCTCAACTTCGTCTGACGACCATGAAACGTGAACGGAAAGGGGTCTCGCCGCTCTCTAACCCTCGGCACCACTCATTTTCAAAGGAAATAAAAAATTTAAACTAAAAGAAATATCAAAGCCCTTACCGGAGTCTGATCGGTGTCGGAAGAACTTGAGAAAACGAGAGAATTTTGAAGTTGTTCGTGAGAGACTGAAAATGACATAAGGGAGCAACTGGCTAGCCCCACCCCTATTTATACTCGTCCAAGCATTTAATGCTCACGACATTCCAGGCGGTACATCGGTTAGCGAGACTCGCCAGCTGTTCTAACACGTCTCACGAATATTCTAAAAATTCCATAAGGAGAGACCGGCTAGTTAGGGATTGGCTAATCAAGGCGAATGTTTGGAAGTACGAATCGGTTAAGGGTTGTTCAGTTAGGAACCAGATCGGATAAACACACCAGAGATCGAAAAATAACCAATGCAAAAATAATAAAAATGATAATTGACAAAATAAAATTTTTATTTCCAAAATATTGGATTACATCATTTGGGCGATCTCTAGGGATCGGATTACATCAAAAGTCGGACTACATCATTTCGACGATCTCTAGAGATTGGATTACATTGAAAGTAAAATTACATCATTTGGGCGATCTCTAAAGATCGGTGGAACATCCCATCTAAAAGGCCTATGTCAAAGCCTAGTCTCGTGGCTGAGTCAAAAGATGTGTTTGACCAGAGATCATTGTTGACATCCGATAGATGTCGGCTTAGATGGGGACTATGACTCTCATGAGAATGAGAGAGGTCGTCATCAAAGTTACCGTCAACCGAGCGCTGTCGGAACACCCGGTGTGGTGAGGAGCGGATGAACGCCAAGGAGCGATCCACCGGTGTTAAGGAATATTAGCGATCTCGCTCAAATCGATTCGCCATTAGTATTGGTCGAACGATTCGAGATCAATGAGATCGAGGTTCTCGATCCAGGTCGGTTAATTAGTCCAGTTCTCTCACTGTCATCAGATAAGGTCATCATGATTCTTCGATCACCGGGATCGTAAATTTTCAGTTGGGGAATAAAGAGGTCCATCGGAAAAGGATCAAAAGCCACAATCATGGCCGGAACTACTGCCGGAACAGCTAGAACAGGAAAGTAAGGAGAAAAAGAGGAAAATCGAATGAGGAAAGTTTTTTTTTCTGTCAGGGGTATATATAGAGGAAGATCAAGCATTTATTGCTAAGCAGAAAACGAAGCGGACACTTCGGGAATCGAGGAAAATTAATGCTTTGACCAGACCGGACCTGATTAAGGGGAGGACCGGAATGATAAAGATCGGAAGAGGGGAAGCCGGTATAAAAGATTGAAAAAGGAGCACGTTAAGAAGATCGGAAAAGAGGAGAGATCGGAAGGCAAAGAGAATAAGACAAATCCCAATAACTGTCGCCAGAATCAGAGCCGAGGTAGTTAAAGCGTTACAGACGAGATCTCCATCGCACGCCTGAGAATCGCCCACAATGCTGACAGGTGCCAGAGTATGTCATGACAGTCCTGTACATCCCAATCTCCACCGTTGATCTCACTTGCAAGGAAATGGAGCTTTCCAACTTTTTGATTCTTCAAGCTTCTTTCAATTTTTCTCTTTCCAATCTTCTTAACAAGACTCAACTACAAGTTTTAATTAAGAAACTTATAAATTTTATGGCTTAAATCTTGGGTTTAAGAAGCTTTTTAGTGAGCTTCAATGGAGGAGGTTAAGAAAATGAGAGAGATGAGAAAGGAGATGAGAGGTGACGGGAATGGGAGAAGAAATCAATTTTTTTATTCTTTTCTTTTTGTTATTTTATGTCTTAGGAAGACCATAATTCTAATTAAATAAAATTTTAATTAAATTACTTATGGCATCATGCATGTGTCACCACATGATGTCATTACCTTTTTAACTTTTTCATTTTTTTTTCTATTAGTTCTGTAATTTAATTCTCGATTCCAAAGTTTTCTTTTCTCTGATTTTATTTGACAGTTAGGTCAGGAGTCAGCTCTCGGGGTCAATTGACCAAATTGCCCCTCGCCGGTTCATCCCGGTTTGCAATTAATTCCATATTTTTTCCGGCTCCCTGACCTAATTATTTGACTGGCTTAACAGTTCTTTTTCATGATTTTCTCTTTTTCACTGTGTTCATAAGGGTCCTAAGGACCGCAGCGTCACTTTTTACGGTTCGCAATTTGAGTTTAAAACGACTTCGTAGTCGTTCCCGAGAAGGTCACCTATCGTTGTGACTCTCGGCTTGTTTAACTTCTTCTGTTCTGTTTTTCTTATTTATACTCAACTAATTGAACATTACTAATTATTTGTGTTTATGGCTTCTCTAGTTGTCTTAAGTGTGGTTCTAATCCCCTTAATTGTCCGGACCGACACCGGTCACCGAAACAGTGAAATATATCAGGCTATACAAATGGGGTGTTACAATTAAATTTTAACAATATTTAATATTATAAGCTGATTAGTGCAATGTTATATATAGATAGTTGAAATATTTTTATATCTATTATTGTGGAAACCCAATATTTTATCCATTTATTTATTTTTTTATTTTAATTAGCTAACAATAATTTAATATATTTATAAAAAAATATATTTTATTGGATGACTTACTTATTTATTTTTAGATATATATTATTATTATTATTATTATTATTATTATTTTAAATTAAATATATATCTGTAATCTGAACAACCCAGTTCAATAATAACTCTTATCCCATTCTAGACCTAATAGAACTTTTAAAATATATATACCCTGATAATCTCTTCTGCTAAACTTTGCTCTCAAAACCTATTTGTCACCTTATTTTTCTACCAAATATTCTCAACAAGTATTTTTATCATCTTTTATTTATTGTTATATATATATATATTTTTTTTTTTACAATTTATAATCTGATGTGCGTAGAGAATTCTTAAAATTTTATTTTTCAATTCATCACCTTCGATTCTATTTTCAAGGTAAAAATTCTCGTTCTTTGTTCAATAATGGAAGAATCTAATTTTATTTTCTTTCCTTGATCTGTTACAACTACTCTAGAAATTCATTTTTTTTTCTTTAATTATTGGTATTGAGTTAGGTTGATCATAATTACTGTGAGACAATAACTTTGAATTTAGATATTTTATATATATATATATATATATATATATTATTTTATTATTATTTGACATTTTTCTCTTATATTTTTGGTGTGTAGGAGATTCGAATATTCAATCTGTCAGTTGAAATTGTCTCTTTTATTGAATCTAGCTATCGTTTTGGAGGTTCCAGGTGAGTGGTAGTTATAGTACATGGCACTGTTTTAGTCCATTTTAAAATTTCTCAGCATTAAATTTGTTATTAAATAAAATTTTAAATTAGTATTTTAATAATTATTTTACATGTGATTTTCTAGAGTTTTATTTTATTATTGAATTTTATTCCGATTTTGATTAAATAATTGATTTTGTCAATTATCTCTGCATTAGAGCTATTAGGATTCTGGGAATAGGCCTTTAGTGTCTTTATATTGATTGATATCTGATTATAAAATTTACTGATATGTTACACTAAATTTATTTGAAGATTGATTTAATCTTATTGACTCTTTGAAATTATTGAAATAAACTATTACAATTGCACTATCAGTTATTATTTGCTATATGAAATTTTTCGTGGATTTTGATTGATTTGTACAATTTGATTTTCTATTTTGAATTGGTACCTGTGCTCAGTATCTGCATTTGCTATCTTGCCCCACTGTGTGGACTATCACGGTATTAGGTTGCATTATTGAGTCATGCATCATTGCACTTTATGGTTTGCATTAGTATCATATGCATTGATATCTGTGAATGAGGAGGAAGGTATCTAATATCTGGTAGCGCGCTTACCATCTTGCCGTTGGTAATGTGGCGTATCATAACCCTGGTGCACTGTACCCTAAAATTTTTATTGAATGAATTTCTTGTATATATATGTTTTATGAAATTATTTTATTAATGATTTTGATAGCATGAGCATGATTTTATTGAATAGAAAAATTATTGTGAAATTAGTCAAGCGTCTGCCTATTCCCGTTCCATTGTGTGCTATAATTATCATTCACTGAGCGTTAGCTCAAACCACTTTTTCTCTGTTTGTTATTTATTTCAAATCAGTAGAATTCTGCAGCTGATTCAAATATTCAGTCCATTTTCTAGAGAGGGTCAATCTTTGATTTGTTCTCATGGTATGCTCGAATTCATGTTTCCTCGGGCTAATAATTAGTTTAGTTTATTGAATAGTTTAAGTTTTTATTTGAAATCTGTAGAGACTCCGCAGTTTACTTATGAGATATTTATGATGTTTATTTAGTATTTTATTTTTTTAGACTTTGTCTATTTTTTGGGATTAGCAAGTGACAATATATTGATTTAAGATACTCTGATAAGGTTTTCATGATTTAAGAATACTTAAATATGCGCCAGTCATGGCTCAGAATTTTGGATCATGACAAAGTTGGTATCAGAGCCCGGTTGAGGTCTAGTAAACTTGCGGAGCATAGGATCCTTAACATCTTTTCAGTTTATCATTGCTTTAGATATCTGCGTCCTTCGTACTTTTTCACCTGTCTTAATTTGGCTCACATTTTCAAATTTAATACTTATTTATTAAAAATAGGTGGCTGAGTCTGTTAAACGTAAGAGGAGAGCTAGGGCCAAGGGTCTTAATGGTGCAAACCTTGATCCAACAAGGGAGGTACCACCTCAAACTATTAATAAGACATCTGAACAGAAGCCTATCAAGGCTGGGGCACAACCATTCCTTTGTTTCCCCATACTTTTCCATGATATTTAGTACACCACCTACTTTGTTAGAGTATCTTTTATCTGTATCAACACTTTTGGGTAATGCAATAGACACTGATATGGTGTATAGGGGATGTATAGTTCACATTGGAGATAAAGAATTTGTTACAGATCTTATTTCTTTAGATATGTTTGAGTTTGATGTGATTTTAGGCATGGATTGGTTAGCCACTGATCACGTTTCATTGGATTGTCATAATAAAGTTGTACTCTTTAAAATTCCTGGGGAGTCAGAATTTCAATTTCAGGGAGATCACAGTATAGCCTCTAGTAATCTTATCTCAGTAGTGAGTGCTAGACGATTATTGCGAAAGAGGTGTAAGGGGCATCTAGCTTATGTTAGAGATGTTCAGGTAGAAGGTGCAGGTTTGGAGAATATTGCAGTGGTTAAAGAGTTTCCTGATGTGTTTCCAGAAAATTTATCAGGTTTACCCCCGGAGCGAGAGGTAGAGTTTGGTATAGACTTAATTCCTGGAACTGAGCCCATATCTATGCCACCTTATCGTATGGCACCCGTAGAACTTAAGGAGTTGAAGGAGCAGCTACAGGACCTACTAGATAAGGGGTTTATTCACTCTAGTGTTTCTCCATGGGGTACTCCTGTGTTATTTGTACGGAAGAAGGATGGGTCTTTGAGAATGTGTATTGATTATAGGCAATTGAATAAGGTGACTGTGTGTAATAAGTATCCTCTTCCACGTATAGATGACCTATTTGACCAACTTCAAGGTGCAAAGTATTTTTCCAAGATTGATCTTCGATCTGGGTATCATCAATTGAGAGTCAAGAAAGAAGACATACTCAAGACAACCTTTAGGACTAGGTATGGACACTATGAATTTCTTGTAATGTCTTTTGGTCTTACCAATGCTCCAACTGCTTTTATGGATCTCATGAATAGAGTTTTCAAGCCTTTCTTAGATCAATTTGTTATAGTGTTCATCGATGACATTCTAGTGTACTCAAAGAGTAAAGAGGAGCATGAGTAGCATTTGAGAATTGTCCTTCAGACCTTACGGGAACACAAGCTATATGCCAAGTTCTTAAAATGTGAGTTCTGATTAGATGGTGTGGCTTTCCTAGGCCATACAGTATCTAAGGATGGGGTGTGCGTTGATAAGAAGAAAGTTGAGGCAGAGCTTCATTGGCCTAGACCCACAACTATGTCAGAGATTCGTAGTTTCTTGGGTTTAGTAGGGTATTATAGATGGTTTGTTCAAGACTTCTCTTGTATTGTAGCACCTTTAACTAAGTTGACACAGAAGAATGTGAAATTTCAGTGGTCTGAGGCTTGTGAAAAAAGTTTTCAGGAGCTTAAGACTTGTTTAACTACAGCACCAGTGTTAGCCCTTTCATCTAGATCAGGAGTTTATGCAATGTATTGTGATGCTTCTAGGATTGGTTTAGGATGTGTTTTGATGCAGCATAGACAGGTTATTACATATGCTTCTCATCAATTGAAAAGGCACGAGCAGAATTATCCAACTCACGATTTGGAAATGGCTGCAGTAATTTTTGCTTTAAAAATCTGGAGGCACTATCTGTATGGTGAGACTTGTGAAATCTTCACTGACCATAAAAGTCTCAAATACATCTTTGACCAACGTGATCTTAATCTTAGGCAAAGAAGATGGGTAGAATTGCTGAAGGATTATGATTGCACCATACAATATCACTCTGAAAAAGCTAATGTGGTGGCTGATGCTCTAAGCAGGAAGTCTTCTGGTAGTTTAGCCCATATATCTACCAAGATGAGGCCTCTAATTGGTGAACTACATGAGTTGCTAGATCAGGGAGTAGAATTTGAAATCATATATGGATCATTCTTAGCACATTTTTGAGTTAGGCCTATCTTGATTGATGAAATTAAGGCTGCTCATAAGAGGGATTCTCAATTGTGTGTGATTATAGATAGTATTCATCATGGCCAAGCTCAAGGGTTCATGTTAAATGATGATGGAGTTCTTTGTTATGGCACTAGACTTTGTGTCCCCAATGTTGATGAGTTGAGAAGAGAAATCATGGAGGAGGCACACCATTCTGCTTACACAGTACACCCAGGTTCAACTAAGATGTACCGTGATTTAAGGGAGCATTATTGGTAGAGTGGCATGAAAAGGGATGTTACAGACTTTGTTGCTAAATGTTTGACTTATCAGCAGGTTAAGGCAGAACATCAGAGACCATCTAGGTTACTTCAGCCGTTGCCTATTCCTGAGTGGAAGTGGGAGCATATTGCTATGGACTTTATTATGGGTTTACCTAGTACACGAGGTGGTTACAATGCAATTTGGGTGATAGTGTACAGATTGACAAAATCTGCTCATTTCCGTCCTATGAAGACTACATATGACTTTGCTAAACTTGCACAATTATATATAGACAAGATTATTAGTCTTCATAGTGTTCCAGTTTCCATTGTCTTTGATCGTGGTACTCACTTTACTTCTCGATTTTGGAATAAATTCTAAGAAGCTTTAGGAACACGAGTAGACTTTAGTACTGCTTTTCACCCTCAGACAGATAGACAGTCAGAAAGGACCATACAGATATTGGAGGACATGCTTTGTGCACGTGTTATAGATTTTGGTGGCTGTTGGGATCATCATTTGCCTTTAGTGGAGTTTGCTTATAATAACAGTTATCAGACAAGTATAGATATGGCTCCATATGAGGCATTATATGGTCGAAAGTGTAGGTCACCGATTTGTTGGGATGAAGTTAGAGAAAGAAGGCTTACTAGACAAGAGTTGATGCAATTAACTTCAGAGAAGGTTCGGCTAATTCATGATAGACTTTTGACTGCTCAAAGTCGATAGAGAAGTTACACTGTCCCTAAGCGTAAAGACGTAGAGTTTATGGTTGGTGATCATGTATTTCTGAGAGTTTCACCTATGAAAGGAATCATGAGGTTTGGGAAGAAGGGGAAGCTTGGTCCTTGTTTTGTTGGTCCATTTGGAATTTTGGAGAGAGTTGGAGCAGTTGCTTACCATTTAGCCCTTCCACCTAGTTTTGCACATATACATCCAGTTTTCCATATTTCTATGCTTAAGAAGTATGTACCAGATCCATCTCATGTTTTGCAACCTCAAACCATGCAATTTTGGGATGATATGTCATATGAGGAGCAACCAGTAAAGATTTTAGATCGATAAATTAGGAAACTCCGGTCTAAGGAAGTGGCTTTGGTCAAAGTCTTGTGGCATAATCACTCAAGTAGTGAGGCCACATGGGAGACAGAATCTGAAATGCAAGCTAAATATCCTCACTTATGTGATTCTTCAGGTTAGAATTTTATCTGTTTAAATTTGGGGACCGAATTTCTTTTAAGGGGAAAAGTATGTGGAAACCCAATATTTTATCTATTTATTTATTTATTTATTTTAATTAGCTAATAATAATTTAATATATTTATAAAAAAATATTTTATTGGATGACCTGCTTATTTATTTTTAGATATATATATATATTATTTTTTTTTTTGAAATTAAATATATATCTGCAATCTGAACAACCCAGTTCAATAATAACTCTTATCCCATTCTAGACCTAATAGAACTCTTAAAATATATATACCCTGATCATCTCTTCTGCTAATCTTTACTCTCAAAACCTATTTGTCATCTCCTTTTTCTACTAAATACTCTCAACAAGTATTTTCATCATCTTTTATATATATATATATATTTACGATTTATAATCTGATGTGCACAGAGAATTCTTAAAATTTTATTTCTCAATTTATTTTTAAGGTAAAAATTTTTGTTCTTTGTTCAATAATGGGTGAATCTGATTTTATTTTCTTTCCTTGATCTGTTACAACTACCCTAGAAATTCATTTTTTTTCTTTAATTATTGGTATTGAGTTTGGTTGATCATAATTACTGTGAGATAATAACTTTGAATTTAGATTATATATATATATATAAAGAAATTGAGGAATAAATCTAGTTTTACTAAAAAATACACTTTATAGGGGGGAGAATTATCAAGTTATATATCAAGCATCTTATGTCCACAAATATATGAGGCTCCAAACTACAATTCAAGGATGACATCTTAATTATTTTTAAATTCATGCAAGATATATATTATTTTTATATGAGAAAGGAATCACAATAACAGATATTCGTTAGGGAAAAAGAACAAGAACATAATTATTGGTAGGTTGAACAAAATGAAACATATATCCTTGGGACCTCATGGACCACCGGAGATGGTCCTCTCTTAGCCACCCCACTCATCTCATTAATTAATGGACAATTTTAGAATAATAAATGTGCATGCATTTATAAATTTTTCTTTTTGTCTTGGATGAATTACTATAAAATCCTTAGATTTTGTTATTATTCATTTTCATCCTTAAATTTTGATTATTATATCATTAAGTTCCTAATCATAATTAAAAAGATTAAAATCCCTTTAGTTCCATTGAACCCACCCATCTTTCTCTCGAGAAATTATTAGGCGCACCCGGTTCACATGTACCATTTTTCACAATTATGTGGGATCCACTTTTTATATTATAGAGAGAACTCACTTTTCTATATGAGAATGAGCACTAAAATAGTACTCCGGGTGTATATAATAATTAGTCCTTTCTCTCTCTCATATTGAGAGAATGGCAAGATTTACAAGATCACTAATGACATGATGAGGGACAGCAGAGTCCATCAGCCATAGTTTTGAAGTTGACTTGATGCAATAGAGACATTAGCTGTGGGATTCATGTTGGAACTTGATTGTCTCTTGAAACAAGTCTTAGCAGAATGACCATATCGATCATAAATTTGACACTGAATTTGAGTATTGGATCGACAATTGCATTTCCTTGGCCGAAGTGGGTGATTTTGATTCCCGTGGAAGCGCATAAAATTTTGATTTTGCTGGTAATTGAAATCATGGCCATGAGGATGAGAAAATTCTTTTTGATGATGGGTGGGCCGATTGAATTTGGCTGAGATTGGTAAAGAGAGCTTCTCGTTTGAGGAATGCATCACAGTCAATAAGCTTATCGTGCAGTTCTTCGAAAGTGATGGGTTTCTCACGAGCTCTAAATTCAGGTCCAACACCATTGAGAATATAAATGGCAACATCATCATTACTCAATTGTAGCCAAATTCAATGATTAAAAAAAACTCAAATGGCTTAAAAAATTGATTCCATTTATAAAATCAATAATTAAAGGCTCAAAATTGACTCCAATTGCTCATCAAAGATGTTAATCCGTGCTGAGGTAAGCGAAATATAATAATAAAAAATCATGAATATATAATTATGAAAGTCACATATAAATTGACCAATTTTTAATCATATTTCATCCCAATCATTAAGCTATCAATTCCATGGATTTGTAGTTCTCAAAAAAAAAAAAAAAAAATCAATGGATTTGTAGCACATAGTTTGTGTCTCAGTAGCCAGGCCCAATCCAAGCTCATCAATACCCGTTACATTTCGTTTCACTTTAAAAAAAAAAATAAATAAATAAATAAGCGTAAATATGAAATTGAGAATAAATTGAATTAATCCATATTGTGCTGTTTAGCAAGGGATTGAAGGTTCATCGCTAAAATTTATTAGCAACGAAATTATAAAGACGATTATAATCTATCACTAATTCATCGTTCAGTTATGAATCTTAGTCCTTCATTGAAATCTACTGTTAAGTATCAGCGAGAATTAGCAACTTATCAGTGATAAATCCGTTGCTAATCATTATAATTAGGGATGAAATTTGTTTCATCGCTAAATATACACTGAGAATTTTTTTTTTAATTCTCATGTTATTTTACATTGAATAACATTCTAATTTCTGAATTTTCAAATAAAATAAATTTTTTAAACCATAAAATTTCAATGTTTAGAAATTATTTCACATAAATGGTATGAAAGTATAAAGATAATGATAAGACTAAACTGTAGATAGATTCTGCAAAAATTTAAGGATTATTTAATTAACTTAAAAAAATAAAAATAAAAATGCATATTTTAATAATAATAAATTCTGTAATTTACTCGATAAAGGGATTAAGCAAGAAAAATATAAACAAAACCTAAGTATTATATTGAATGGATTATACAGGACAAACTTGCTTATGCTTTGCTTGATGGATAACCCCTACGAGAGTGGTCCTGAAACTAACTAATAATTTGTCTCTAAATTAAGGCTGCCTTTAAAAATTTGATCTTGTGGGTCTCTGATCTATGCTAATAAATAAATAAGCATTAATCACTTGTGGAGTATTTGCTGATCTGATCTCTCTTCATCATCCTGCCAAATTTATGATCACAATAAAGAAAAAGATAAATATATGATAATTCTTATTTAAGCGCCTCTATGGAGCTATTCTATTATACAAGCATTTCAACTATGGCTGATATGCAAGATTATGCCATACAAATCCTTATCTTCCTAGCTTCCTTCTTCATTCTCCTGATCATCTTTGACAAAGCTCGGAACAAATATCGCCTTCCACCAAGCCCTAGAGCCCTGCCGATTATAGGACATATGCACCTCCTAGGTCCTATTCCTCACCAAGCTTTTCACAAACTCTCAATCCGTTATGGACCTTTGGTTTACTTCTTCATTGGCTCAAAGCCTTGTGTTCTTGCTTCCACACCTGAAATGGCAAAAGAAATACTTAAAAACAATGAATCAAATTTCATGAACCGGCCTAAAGTAGCTAACCTTGATTATCTTACCTATGGCTCAGCAGATTTTGCTACCATACCTTATGGACCCCACTGGAAGTTCATGAAGAAACTATGCATGACTGAATTGTTAGGCAGTCGAACGCTAGATCAGTTCCTCCCGATTAGACAGGAAGAGACAAAGCGGTTCTTGAAGGTAGTACTGAAGAAAGCTGAAGCAAAAGAAGCAGTGAATATTGGAGGAGAGTTAATGAGATTGACAAATAACATAATATCAAGAATGGTACTCAGAACAAGGTGTTCTGATAA
Source organism: Hevea brasiliensis (assembly GCF_030052815.1). Classification (NCBI taxonomy): domain Eukaryota; kingdom Viridiplantae; phylum Streptophyta; class Magnoliopsida; order Malpighiales; family Euphorbiaceae; genus Hevea; species Hevea brasiliensis. The sequence goes on from NC_079497.1 coordinate 105,464,943, forward strand.
AGAAGATGAAGCTGGTGAGGTAAGAAAGCTGGTGAAAGAGTTGAATGAGTTAGGTGCAAAGTTCAATTTGTCAGATTCGATTTGGTTCTGCAAGAACTTGGATTTGCAGGGTTTTGAGAAAAGGCTGAAGGATGCTCGAGACAGGTATGACAATATGATGGAAAGGATCATGAAGAAGCATGAAGATGCGAGGAAAAATGAGGAAGTGGGTGATGGAGGTGATACAATGAAGGACTTGCTCGATCTTTTACTTGATATATATGAAGATGAAAATGCAGAGAGGAGATTAACCAGAGAAAACATTAAGGCATTCATAATGGTAAGTAACTGTTCTCGGAAAAGCATCCTGACCAACAAAACTTTATATTGCATCAAAAATTTAAATACAAACTAATTCTATACCCCATCAATTAATCAACCTGCAAAATTTATATATTAATTGTATATAACAGAACTGGATTTGAAAATGACATAATTTTTCAAAATTTTCAATTTTACAGAACATATTTGGTGCTGGAACCGACACATCTTCTATTACAGTAGAATGGGGACTAGCAGAGCTGATCAACCACCCACATGTGATGGAGAAAGCAAGACTGGAGATTGACTCTGTTGTGGGAAAGACCAGACTAGTACAGGAATCAGACATAGCTAACCTTCCCTATCTCCAAGCTATAGTAAAAGAAGTATTAAGACTTCACCCTACTGGCCCATTAATCGTGAGAGAATCGTCTGAAGATTGTATGATTGCTGGCTATACAATTCCAGCAAAGACCAGACTGTTTGTTAATGTCTGGTCACTTGGCAGGGATCCAAACTACTGGGAAAACCCACTTGAATTTAGGCCAGAGAGGTTTAGAAGTGAAGAGTGGAGTGGAAAGAGTAACATGCTGGATGTGAGGGGACAGTATTTTCATCTATTGCCATTTGGTACAGGAAGAAGAAGCTGCCCTGGTGCTTCTCTTGCACTGCAATTTGTTCCAACAACTCTTGCTGCTATTATTCAGTGCTTTGAACTGAAAGTTGGTGATGGAGACATTAATGGTACTGTTGACATGGAAGAGGGACCAGGGCTAACCCTTCCCAGAGCTCATTCCCTAGTTTGTTTCCCCGTGGCTAGGCTCAGTCCAATTTTATCAATCTGACAATGGTTTCATGAAGATGCTAGCATTATTTAACTTATGTGTGTTGGGGCATGCAACAGTTAGAATTGGAAACATTTTCTGGGGACTTTGTGGGTGCAACTGCTATTTTCATTGTATTAATTGTATAGTTTGGGCATTTGAGCCTTCTCTATGTTCTGCTCATCTTTCCCTAAATTCAAGTTATTCAAATATATTAAAAAAAAAAAAATGAAGTTCTTCTGTATAAAACTAGAAAAAGCAATCCCCTTTCACGAATTGTATTCAATTCTTGCTTTTCAAGTGAACCAAATATGACCTCTGGGCATTGCCATGGAAACTAAACCAGTTATCGGACAAACTAGGTCCAAAGCTGCAAATTTGCAATTTAAACTAGTTGGGAGCAAATTTCACTGCTTGCACTCTCCTAAACTATAAATTTTTGTAAACTTTAAAGTGTTGAAGGAACCTGGTTGAACAAATTACATTGGAAGTCACAAAATATTGTTTGATTGACCTGGCCGGCTGCCTGCAAAAGGAACCAACATGCTAGTGTTTAAACTCTTGAAAGATGCAGGAATGTGACACAAACATGAAATATCAGAGAAACGGGCCATGACCATTAGGACACAAACAAGTTTGGACAAAATAATACAACAAAAACAAGATGAAGCTGTTATTATATACATCAGCAATCCATACATATCTTTCAACCTGAAATAGAATTTTTGGCATTAACCAAAAAACTTTTACTATACATGTAATGGAAACTGTCCAAACCAAGAATTCTATGATGTCAAATATCATATGTTTCTTTTCACTTCAGTAAACAAAAATATTTGTAACAGATGATTAAAAAACAAATAGTCCAAGTTAAAAGGAAGAAGCAATTTCTCAAACATCTGCTTATTTGCACAATAATCAATCCTTCACTGCACAGTTTTGTCTCTGAAATGCCTCTCCACCCTTTCTTGCCCAGCATTAAATGACATTCCTAGTAAAGGAAAGAGTATTCCTAATTTCTTATATAAACTGCTCTCTGACACCTTCTGCTCCATTAGATCACAGTTTAAACATGGCTGATTTCCCAGACTACAAGATACTTTTTCACATGGCTATTTTCCATGATTGCAGTCAGAGCAATATTAAACAAAATTCGAGACAAAACCCATGTTCCACCAAGCCCACCAGCCCTGCCAATCATTGGACACCTTCACCTCCTTGCTTCATGTTGACTAATTGAGATTCATTTTGGAGACACAGTTTGTTACATTTTGAAGTTGTTTGAATTGTATCTTAGTTAGTTTATCTTTTAAATTTAGCCATAAATTCTGCTTTGGTTTGTGGTGTTCTAGAATTTCTGGAAGTCAATCTAGCTAAGTTACTTTAGTTGGCATATTGCTGACAAACTATAACAGCTTTTGTAATTTGCACTCCTTAATCTCAGCCATGCATTAAGGATATATATCAGTAAAAAGAGAGGAAATATAGAGAATGCCCTTCCGTTCTATTCTCTGTTTTTGCTCTACCATTTTTCTGCAATTTCTCTAGAAGCCAATAGTGGCATCATCCTTCTTCTCAGATGGGAGCTCCTGCTTTTGCTACAGTTGGTTGAGAAATAAACAAAATTAGAATAGACTCCATGGACCCTAAGAAGAACACGTCCATGTAAAAAAACAAGAAACAAAGATGGAAAGCAAAGTTCATTGATGGGTGTCTGAATCCATCATAAATTAAATTAACTTAAATCATCAAGTATGAAATATTTTGTACAGTAAGCGATGAATCCAGGTCGACCCCTAAATACTGAATTATTAAATTTCGTGCGCTTGTGAAATGGAAAAAAAAAGAAACAAAGGTTGGAGGGGTTTAATTCACAATCCAAAGAAGAAATCAAAAATCCAAAATTAAGATTTAAAAATAAGAATCTCTCCAATTAAACAAATTTCAATCCAAGGTAATTCGCATTCCAATGCATTGATTTGATCATACACAAAAGAAATACAATTATATCTTATTGAATACTTAACGTAGATTTACCAAACAGTGAGGTAAACCCCTGACTTCCCTATACTCATCAATTTGAGCCCAGCACTCTAATTATTAACTGAGTTGGTATTAAGCAATCCTCATCAAATTAATAACTGTTTTAAGAAAAGGAAGTAGTTAAGCTGAACAATAATTTATGAAGCATAAATCATTTAATCCACCCTATTGTTTCCTTAGGTTATTATCGAAAGCTTGGATCATAATCAATAAAACCTAATTGCTACTCATGTTCAATCTTACACAATAATTACGGATTATGAAGATGAACTAGCAATTGATCAAATTTTACAATTAACTAATAGGCCTTTTTAGCAAATCATTCAACAGATCAATAACAATTAAATCAGAAAATAATAGATATTCAAAAAGACATAAATTAAATTAAGAACCTAATCTCACAAATCATACATAAGAAATTGAATCCCTTGAACTGAATTAAAAACTTAGCTACTCATGTTCATGGCTTACAGAAAAAAACATAAAGAAATATAAAAAAGAACTCTAAAAAGAAAGAATAGAGAACGAAGGTGTTCTATGGAGAACGAATGTCTCAATTGGGATGCTTTTAGCTGCTGCCCAAATACGTATTTATAGTCAAAAACCTAATCTTAAAGATATGAACCAAACTAGGAAAAGTTTTGAAATTCAAAAAAGCAGATTTTCAGCCTGCATTCACGTTTCTGGAATCAAGGCCGATTTTCAGCTATTTTCTTTCCGAATCTGCCTCTGCCCTCTTCAGGAAAGTTGTAACCCTATTTCTTAGCTTTACAACTGGTACTCATTTGCCCTAATCCAAGGTCTACAGCCTAAGTTATGGCCCAAAAATCGAGACTAGTTCAGACAGACGGTCCAGCCCATAGTGACAACTTCATTGCCATTTTTGACCATTAAAATGGCCTCATCTTGCATCTAGCCCTTCATAGAAGTTGTAGAGGTGGCTCTTAAGGTCCAATTGGGCTTGGTCTTGCTTCATTTGGATGTCTAAAACTCCAGATACAAAATAAAGACTAAAACTAGTTGTGACACATCAATTCTGGCTTTTGCAATAGATCTATAGCTCATTTTGTCAACCTTGGAGACTGATTTGGGCTTTGGTCCCTCTTTATCATTTGTAGTGCTCTATCTTAGTTTTTCAATGGATTAAGCAACACTCAATTTGGAGACTCACAACTTTAGAAACACCTGAAAAATACAGCAAATGTAAAATACTAAAAATTTCTCCTTTTAACACAATTATTCTACAACTATCTAAAAATATGCCTAGATGATAAATATATTTTAACCAACTGAATTAAACATAAAAAAAAAAACACTAAAAATACTAAATGTGATAGGAGTGAAATTAATAAATTATGCACTTATCAAATTCCCCCACACTTATTCCATGCTTGTCCTCAAGTATTACTTAAACTCTCAATTAACTCTACTTAGAAGTTCTTTAAATTCACCATATCACAACATTCTCTAACAAAAGATTAAAAATTTGAAAGAAGAGGCAAGTAAAGTAATAACCATCATAATAAATTCCATCAACACCATATCAACAATTTTTCAACACAAAACAGAAGGCTTAAAATCAATTAAGCTCACACAATTAAAGTTCCATAAAATTTTTAAGTCAATACACATTAAAACACAAGGTTAATTTATCAAGGCACAACAATTATAGCTCTTTGCAAATCTTAGGGGAGATAGAAATGCCCCATTTTTTTTTATTTGAAATTGGTACTTCTCTCCTGTCACAGTTACTTTTTTTTTTTTTTATTTCAACCGTCACCTTCAGAAAAGTACATTGCTCATATCCTAGCTAGCTTTTGGCCTGAGAATCACATGGGGTTCATGAAGACCGCTAGTTATTTTCCTTAAATAAAATAGCAGAGCGATTTTCAAGTTTAACCTTTTATCTCCCCCAATTTATGCATCAACATATTATAAAGTGCCCTCATAGATTAAACAAAATTCTGAAATATGCATAATATTAGTTTAAAACACACATAACTAATCATTTCATAATTTAATCAAGCCTAAATGATTTATGCAAAAAAAAATTGCTCTATGGTATGGAAAAGAGGGAAAATCTATCATTGAAGTTACTATTACCTTGCCTAAAATCTTAAAAATTCAATCTAAAATAGAAAAGTCATTTCAAGGACAAAGCACTTCTCTCCAAGAGTTAATATAAAATCATGAATCAAGTTTATGAGAACAAATTTTTTTTTATTTTATTATTATTATTTATTTTATTTATTTTTAAAAAAAATTTTTTTTAAGAACTTAAAAAAATTGCAGCAATAAATTTCTCCTCCCCCACACTTAAAACTTACATTGTCCCTAATGTAAAGCCCAAATGCAAAAGAAAAGAAAAAGAAAAAAAAGAAAAAAAAATGCTAGAAAAATAAAATAAAATAAGGGAAAGAAAACAAATCTGATTGTGGCTAACAAGCCACCCATGGGTTACCTCCCAAGAAGCGCTTTTGTTTATCGTCGTTAGCTCGACATGATAAAGCTCCTTAATCCACATAAATTGGGTTACTCAATTTGAGCTCCTTCACTGTATGCTCCTGAAACCCTTCATAAAATGGCTTGAGTCTATGACCGACCTTGAACACCTTATTAGTTCCTAAACTTTGAATTTCAACTGCACCATAAGGAAATATATTAGTAACAACAAGGGGTCCAATCCAACGAGAATGCAACTTACTAGGCATCAGCTTCAATCTGGAATTATACAATAAAACTTTTTGTCCAACCATAAACTGCTTCCTTAGAATTAGTTTGTCATGGAATGCATTGGTCTTTTCTTTATAGATCTTAGAATTCTCATAAGCCTCAAGTCGAATTTCTTCTAATTCCTGCAATTGTAATTTTCTTTCCACACTAGCAGTATCTAAATCCAAATTACAATGTCTAACAGCCCAATAAGCCTTATGTTCTAACTTAACAAGAAGGTGACACAACTTACCAAATACCAATCTATATGGGGACATACCTATGGGTGTTTTATAAGCAGTCCTGTAAGCCCACAAAGCATCATCAAGTCTAAGGCTCCAATCTTTTCTATTTGGCTTTATTGTTTTTGTCACACCCCGGCTTAGCGGGCCCCAGCTCAAGCCCCTCTATGGGTGGCCATCTTGCCAGCGTACCCCCCTAGAGGCCGGCGATGCAACTCAAATCGGTACTGTCCGCTTTGGTGGAGTTCAATCCCTTTGCCCTGCAGAGCTAGGATTCGAACCCATATCACCTCACGGATTTGCTTCGCCTCTGCTCAATTGGTAAGAGGCGAAGCAAATCCGTGAGGTGATATGGGTTCGAATCCTGCTGCGGCGATTGAACTCCATCAGCGACGACAATTTGAGTGCATCGCCGCTGTGGCAAGATAACCATAGAGGCTTGAGCTGCCGGTGTGACAATAAAAAGCGCCTTTTTATTGTCACACCCGGCTTAGCGGGCTGACTCAAGCCCCTCTATGGGTGGCCATCTTGCCAGCGTACCCCCCTAGAGGCCGGCGATGCAACTCAAATCGGTACTGTCCGCTTTGGTGGAGTTCAATCCCTTCGCCCTGCAGAGCTAGGATTCGAACCCATATCACCTCACGGATTTGCTTCGCCTCTTACCAATTGATGACACCCCTTACCCGTGTACAGTATACCTGAGTAAGTAAGGCCACACTGTGTACTGGCACACTATAATAAACCGTACTTAATTTGTATCATGCTTTTGAAGATAATTTATGAAATATGATTTATTTAAGCCATTTATCGAAATTCTTATTCATTTAAGGTTCCGAAAATTTTAAAGAAAATCCGGCGAAGTACCGGCTAAAAATGGAGAAAACCGTTCTTCGGAACCTGTGAAAACACTTCCAAATAATTTTCAAACAAACCCAACTTCAATTCATCAACAGAATCTCAATAACAAAACTCAACAATATTTCTAAATTTCAGTTCTCAATAGCCTTTTCATTTCTCAGAACATCCCTTTCTCAGGGTTCTCGTACATAAACAACCATTTAATACTCAAATTAATACCATACATGACCATAAATCTTTATTATTTACATGAACCTCAAAATACATTACATAATCCCAAATACATATGAGAAAATAAAAATTTAATTACAAAATGACAAAATGACACCTAGTGCCCTACCGATGCACTGCAGGTAGTGAGGTGACACGGACACGGTGCAGAAGCGCCGGATGGACTCACCGGTCGAGGTCTCACGGGCTCACGATCAGGATCTCCAGTACCTACGAGTGGCAAAAGCAACGCGCTAAGCAATAATGCTTAGTGGTGCAATAATAAAATAAAAGAAAATAGCAAGAAAACAAATATATAGTGAATGTGTATGATTCATTTGTTTAGTATGGTTATATATACATTAATTCAGTAACTTGGTTCATTTCATTCATTTGGTTGCCCAAGTAACCTACACTAGGCGATCGGATCGATAACGGTAAACCGCACTGGGTACCTAGTACCTCGAGCCGTCACACCATCGGTCACATATGTATCTCCCGGTATGCAACAGAACAGCTAACAAGCTGTAAATAATATCAGGCACAAGGCCAAGTCTCAATACAAAGTCAGAATGGCTAAAAGCCATGAAATCACAGAATGGCATTTTTTCCATGTGCGATCGCTAAATGAACCCTATTGGCATGCCAAACTATCCAAACCAATCTTGTTAGGTATACTAGGGCATTTGAAACTCTTAAATTTGTCAATTTGTGAATTTCAACTTTTTTGGTGTCACTATTCATCATTGGTCAACAAAAATGTTGACTTTTGGAATAAAAATGTGTACATTGCCTTTGGCACTCCCAACATACCACATTTGGTGTTTAAAACTTGTTGGCATTAAGTGTTAATACCATTTCAAAGTGTAACCCACACAAGCAGAAAATTTCAGTTTTGGTGAGTCAACTTTACTGTTCCATTGGACACTGTTACTGTTGGAATTTGAAGAAATGTAAAACATGAAAGTTGTTCCTTATTTTGTCTAGTTGAATTTCCTTTTTTGAATCACTCCATTTGGAGTTTTGTAGCTCCAGATATGGCTCAAAAACCCAAGCTGTCCGGATATGCATTCTGCAGAAATTTACCATATCTACAATGCTTGAACAGTAACTTGAGTCACTTGGTTGAATGGGTTCTGGCCATAATTTGGGGTAGGTTCCTTCATGAAAGTTGTTTGTCTATGTCTTAAATTGTTTCTGTAAAAATTTCAGGCCAATTGACCAAATCTACAGTGAGTTATGGCCAAATGAACAGTTACTGTTCATTTGGCAAATTCTGCAGAATTCAGTGCAGGGTATCCGGATTGTAGCTGAGTTTTGACCCTTTTGCTTTGGTCTTTTGGGCATGGTTTCTTCAGCAAAAATGTGCCATTATAAGCCTAGTTTCATGTCCAATTGGCCAAACACCAATTGGACTAACACAGCCCAAGTTATGGCTGTGCAAAGGGACTGAATTTTCAGTCCCTATGCTGCTGTCCTAGGGCAGATTTCACTTTCACTTTACCCTACCATTTTTCAGTTCTAATTATGGTCAACATATCCAAAATGGTCACTTATTGACCATTAGAGTGTTCTTTAATAGGTTGGTCAGCCAAGTCACTTTTTCATGCCTCAAAACCCTAGTGTCCAAGGCAATTTACCCATAAACCTCCTTTAGCACCCTAGTTAAACATCTAGGTAATTATATAACTTAAATACAATCTCCAACTCATGCTAAGTCCATTAAAAACATTCAAAACACTCCCTTATTGGTTCTCCTTAGGGCTGCCGAAATTGAAGTGTTCATACCCATAGGTTTTTTGTTCATTTAAACTACAAATCTTACTAAGTTCAAGTCCAAAATCATGGAATTAAAGAGTTTAATGGGTATAAGTGCACTAACCTTGTTTGGGCAGAATTTCCAAAGCCCTAAACCTCACTTTTCTTCCTTTCCTTGGTTGCCAAAAGCTTCTCCAAGTGATATGGTCAAGGTTTAATGAAAGGGGTTAGGGTTTAGTGGTGGAAACTCATGGGAAATGGAGGTAATGAAAGAAAATTTTCATGGAGGGAGGAAGAAGAGAGGATCACGTTTTTAAGGAAGAAGAAGAAGAAGAAAGCAGCTGGTTTTTTAATTGTTTAGGTCTTCTTTTATCTCTTTATTAGTTAGTCAAATAATGGCTAAATTTTGATTGGTCATAGTTTTTCTTAATGACATCATAATTCCCATTTACTTACTTTTCTTCTTACTTTTGTTTTCTTATTTTCATTTCTCATTTTTAATAAACTTTTCATCAACATTAATTCATATTTTATGTCATATTAATTATTTACTCAACTAGACAATTCGGCCAAAAATCACCTCGGAAGGCGAAATGACCAAAATGCCCTCCGTTTGGCTTAACGGGTCAAAATCGTCTGTACCGATTGAAAAATTTTTCTAGGTATTTTCTTGGCATTCTAATGCCATGGGAACCTCAATTACCCTTCTCTGGAGTCCCAAAAATTATTTTATAATTTTTCCCCCGGGTCTAGGGCTCCTCGTTGCGAGAACTGCAACTTCCCTCCGGTTACCCATCGCTTGGGCACCGGCTCGTTTCGCTTGGTTGTATTTTATTTCTAAAATTTTTACTAAGTGTTTCTTATTAATATTTGAGTTAATTATGGTTCCCGAATTTAATTTTAATATTTTTCCGGACGTTCTAGCTGTCCGGACCGACACCGGTCACCGGAATAGTAGAATGTACGGAGTGGTTACCGGGAGGGTGTTACAGTTTTTTCCAAAATAGACTTGATCTCTCTGTTAGACACCTCTGCTTGTCCACTTGTTTGAGGGTGATAAGCTGTAGATATTTTATGGAAAACACCATATCTCCTCAACAATGCCTCAACAGTTCTATTACAAAAATGTGTGCCCCGGTCACTGATTAAAGCTCTAGGAACTCCAAACCTGCTAAAAATGTTTGACTTGATAAAACCTACAATAGCTTTAGAATCATCAGTCCTGGTAGCTTTGGCTTCCACCCATTTCGAAACATAATCAACAGCAAGTAATATATAAACAAAGCCAAAAGAAGAAGGAAATGGACCCATAAAATCAATACCCCACACATCAAAAATCTCACAAATAAGTATTGGATTCTGAATCATCTCATTTCTACGGGTTAAACTTCTTGTTCTTTTGACATTGTTCATAATTTTTGCAAATTAAATATGAATCACGAAATATAGTGGGCCAGTAAAAACCACAATCTAATATTTTTCTACCTGTTCTCTTAGGTCCAAAATGTCCTCCACATGCATAGGCATGATAAAAAACAAGAATAGATTGAATCTCATTATCAGGAACACATCTCCTAATAATTTGATCTGAACAAATTTACCACAAATATGGGTCATCCCACACATAATACTTAGCTTCACTTTTTAATTTCTCTTTCTTAGTTCTACTCAAATCAAAAGGCACAACCTGAGTAACCAAATAATTCACCAAATCAGCATACCAAGGGATCATACCTTGCAATTTAAATAATTGCTCATCAGGAAAAAGTTCCTGCAAAGGAAATGGATCTTCTTATGTCACTAACTTGCTCAAATGATCTGCTACCAGGTTCTCAGCTCCTTTCTTATCCTTGATTTGAAGATCAAATTCTTGCAGCAGAAGGATCCATCTAATCAACCTTGGTTTTGCTTCCTTCTTTGCCAAGAGATACTTCAACGCTGCATGATCAGAGAAGATAATTATTTTAGAACCAAGCAAATATGACCGAAATTTATCTAAAGCAAAAACTATAGCCAAAAACTCTTTTTTGGTCATAGAATAATTGCGCTGAGCTGAATTAAGTATTCTGGATGCATAATAAATCACTTGAAAGAGCTTCCCAACACGCTGCCCCAAAACTGCTCCCACTGCATAATTATTTGCGTCACACATAATTTCAAATGGTATTGTCCAATCAGGAGCCTGGATGATAGAGGGTGATGTCAATGCAGATTTTAATTTGTCAAAAGCCTCCTTGCACTCTTCACTGAACTCAAAAGAAATATCTTTTTGCAAGAGTCTAGTCAAAGGCAATGCTATCTTAGAGAAATCCTTAATGAACCTGCAATAGAAACCTGCATGACCAAGAAAAGTGTACTTCCCTCATAATTAAATCAATTTTAGATTTATCCACCTCAATACCCCTATTAGAGACAACATGACCCAACACAATCCCTTGTTCTACCATAAAATGACACTTTTCATAATTCAAAACAAGATTTTTCTCAATGCATCTCTCAAGAACAGAAGTTAAATGATGTAAACATGTATCAAATGAATCACCATACATAGTAAAATCATCCATGAACACCTCAATGCAAATATCAATGTAATTTGAAAATATGCTCATCATGCATCTCTGAAATATGGCAGGTGCATTACAAAGACCGAAGGACATCCTTTTAAAAGCAAAAGTTCCAAAAGGGCAAGTGAAGGTAGTATTCTCTTGATCCTCCGGTGCAATCACAATTTGATCATATCCAGAAAAACCATCAAGAAAGCAGAAATAAGACTTACCTGCTAACCTCTCAAGCATCTGATCAATGAATGGCAGTAGGAAGTGGTCCTTCCTTATTGTTGAATTCAGCTTGCGGTAGTCTATGCACATTCGCCATCCACTCTGAATCCTTGTTGGAACAAGTTCATTATCTTGATTTGCTACCACAGTGACTCCTGAAATTTTTGGCACTACTTGGATTGGACTTACCCATTCGCTGTCTGAAATTGGGTAAATAACTCCCGCATCCAGTAGCTTTAAAATCTCCTTCTTCACAACCTCCATCATCTGTGGGTTCAATCTCCTTTGAGCTTCTCTACTCGATTTAGCCTCGTCCTCCAGTAAAATCCTGTGCATGCACACTGATGGACTTATATCTTTGATGTCAGCTATTGTCCATCCAATTGCTTCCTTGTGTACTCTTAGAACCCTGATCAATCTGTCTTCTTGAATATGTGTTAAATTACTTGAGATGATAACTAGAAGTGTCTCATTATCTCCCAAGGAAACATACTTCAAATGCTCAGGTAAAGGCTTGAGTTCAAGAATTGGTGCCTGCACCACAGAAGGTAATAATTTTGTGTGAGATATAGGTAAATCGATCTTTGGTACTCCATACCTTTTTTGAACAGGAGGTAATGACTGCAATTCCATTACTGCCTCTTGAACCTCTACACTTAATGGTTGATTGGTACTGATTTCTTAAATTCCTTGACTAATCACCACTTCTAACTCATCCTCAATGCTTAACTCAAAGACATCCTGCACAATTGCATCAACAACATCAATAGAAAAGACATAATGATCATCGACAAGATACTTCATGGCATCAAAGATATTAAATTTGATAGTCTCTCCATCAAACTCCATAGTTAAAGTACCATCATCCACATCAATTTTTGTCTTGGCAATTTTTAGGAAAGGTCTTCCAAACAAAATCAAAGCTGACTTTGATGTGGAAACACTATCCTCCATATCCAAAATGTAAAATTCTGCAGGAAAAATCAATTCTCTAACCTGCACTAACACATCCTCAACTACTCCTAATGGGTAAGCATTAGAACTATTAGCTAACTGAATAATGACACTGGTTTCTTTCAAAGGACCCAAATTTAAAGTTTGAAAAACTGAATTTGACATAACATTAATAGATGCTCCTAAATCTACCATTGCACGTTCAAATTTAGAATCACCTATTCTGTAGGGAATAGAAAACGAGCCTGGATCCTTACACTTAGGAGGTAATTTTTGCTGAATTAATGCCGATACATTTTCCCCCACACTGATCTTCTCACCTCAACTTGCGCCTTGTAGTGCATAACTCCTTGAGGAATTTAACATACCTAAGAACTTGTTTGATCGCATCAAGTAAGGGTATATTGACCTCTACCTTCCTGAAAGTCTCCAAAATTTCTTTATCTTGTTCTTCTTTCTTATTTTTAGCCAACCTGTATGGGAATGGAGGAAGAACAGAATTATTAATCTTATTCAGTTTAGGTTCAGTATTTACCTCAACTTCAGGAACTTCAGACATCTTTGCTCCTTGCTTCTTCTTTTTTATTGGCTCATGTGGAGTCTGATTATCAACTTCTTTCCCACTCTGCAATAGTATCGCACTTGCATTTTCTCTAGGATTCATAACTATTTGTGATGGGAGCTTTCCAGAACCTTGAGCTTCCAACTTACTCACAGATGAGGCTAACTGACCAATCTGCCTCTCTATGTTTTGAATGTTATTTCTGGTCTCCTATTGAAACTGTTGGGTATTGTTAGTAGCCAAAGCCTTAACAATTTCATCAAGTGCCATAACTTGATTTGAGGGAGGCGGAGGGAGTTGATTCACTTGTGGTCATTGCTGCTGGTATTGGTTTTACACCGGTTGATTCCCATAACTCAAATAGGAATGATCTCGCCATCCTGGATTATAAGTATCCGAATAGGGATCATACCTGCATTGTGGTTGTCCGTAATGTCCTACTACATTAGCATGTTGCTTTGATTCATCCTCTTGTAACGCAGGATACATGTCAGTAGCATGACCCGAACTCGAACAAATTCCACATACCTTAACAGTTTGCATGTTCCCTACAGCCAACTGCCTCACCAAAAAAGTTAAATCAGAAATTTGTTTCTCAAGGTTAGATGTACTTACCTCATTAACCTTCATAGGTGTGTGATCCATTCTCATTCCAAACTACTGAGAGTTTGCTGCCATGTTAGCAATCAACCTCCTTGCTTCTTCTGGTGTCTTGTCAACCAAAGCTCCTCCACTAGCAGCATCTATCATACTACGGTCCATTGGTAGAAGTCCCTTATAGAAATACTTAATCAACAGCTGCTCACTTATTTGATGATGGGGATAGCTTGCACACATCTTCTTAAATCTCTCCCAATACTCATACAAACTCTCTCCATTGTACTGCCGAATACCACAAATTTCTTTTCTTATATTGGCAGCACGGGAAGCAGGAAAATACTTCTCCAGAAATATCTGCTTCATCCCATTCCATGAGTTGATGGATCTAGAAGGAAGGTAATACAACCAATCCTCAGCTGTGCCCTCTAGTGAGAAAGGAAAAGCCCGAAACTTGATCTGATCCTCTGAAACTTCTTGAGGTTTCATGTTGGAACACACAACATGAAATTCCTTTAGATGCTTATGCGGATCCTCACCTGCAAGACCATGAAACTTAGGCAATAAATGGATTAGTCTAGATTTTAACTTAAAAGTAACATTTAAAGCAAGGTATTGTATACACAAAGGCTGTTGGTTTATATCAGGAGCAGCCAACTCTTTCAAGGTTCTAGTAGCCATGGTTTCATTTTCAGAATTTGACTCTGACTCTGAATTCGAACTTAACTCCTTTGGAGATTGGACTCCTTCAGATGTACTTGAAATCTGCCTAGCTTGCTTAGCCAATTTTCTCAAATGTTTAGCTGTTTTCTACTTTTGGATCAAAGATCAACTCACCAGATTGAGAAATTCTTGTCGTAAACAAAAAGAAATCAAAGTAAAACAGAAAAATGCTTCAAAACCCTAGAAAACAATCAAATTTGGCCTCAAGAGGGTGGGACCAAGAAATGAATTTCTTGGTCTTGATCAAAGCATCGTTTCCTTCAAAATAGATATGGGCCGCCCTCCAAATTCAACCAAAATTCTTAATGAACAGTAACACCGTAATATATTTTTTTTCTTCAAAAACTTGAAACTAGCAACAACTCACAAACAAAATTAATAACAAAATATTCTAACACAGAAAACATAAAATTCAATAAATTTCATTCCCCGGCAATAGCGCCAAAATTCTAGATGGGTGTCGAATCCTCTAAAAATTAAATTAACTGAAATCACCAAGTATGAAATATTTTCTGCAGTAAGTGGTGAATTCAGGTCGAACCCTGGAGACTAAATTATTAAATTTTGTGCGCTTGTGTAATGGAAAAAAAAAGAAACAAAGGTTGGGGGGGGGGGGAGGGGTTAATTCACAATCCAAAGAAGAAATCAAAAATCCAAAATTATGATTTAAAAATAAGAACTTCAGTCCAAGGTAATTCACATTCCAATGCATTGATTTGATCATAGACAAAAGAAATACAATTATATCTTATTGAAAACTTAACGTAGATTTACCAAACAGCGAGGTAAACCCCTGACTTCCCTATACTCATCAATTCGAGCCCAGCACTCTAATTATTAACTGAGTTGGTATTAAGCAATCCTCATCAAATTAATAACTGCTTTAAGAAAAGAAAGTAGTTAAGCTAAATAACAATTTATGAAGCATAAATAATTTAATTCACCCTGTTGTTTCCTTAAGTTATTATCGAAAACTTGGATCATAATCAATAAAACATAATTTCTACTTATGTTCAATCTTACATAACAATTACGGATTATGAAGATGAACTAGCAATTGATCAAATCAAACAATTAACTAATAGGCCTTTTTAGCAAATCATTCAATAGATCAAAAACAATTAAATCAGAAAATAATAGATATTCAAAAAAACATAAATTAAATTAAGAACCTGATCTCACAAATCATATATAAGAACTTGAATCCCTTGAACTGAATTAAAAACTTAGCCACTTATGTTCATGGCTTACAGAAAAAAAATAAAGAAAGATAAAGAAGAAATCTAAAAAGAAAGAATAGAGAAAGAAGGTCTCAATTGGGATGCTTTTATCTGCTGCCCAAAGACGTATTTATAGTCAAAAACCTAATCCCAAAGATAGGAAACAAACTAGGAAAAGTTTTGAAATTCAAAAAAGTAGATTTTCAGCCTGCATTCACATTTTTGGAATCAAGGCCGATTTTTATCGACTTTCTTTCCGAATCTGCCTCTGCCCTCTTCAGGAAAGTTGTAGCCCTATTTCTTAGCTTTTCAACGGATTCTCATTTGCCCAAATCCAAGGTCTACAGCCCAAGTTATGGCCAAAAAATCGAGACTGGTTCAGACAGACGATCCAGCCCATAGTGACGACTTCATTGCCATTTTTGACAATTAAAATGGCCTCATCTCACATCCAGCCCTTCATAGAAGTTGTAGAGGTGGCTCTCAAGGTTCAATAAGGCTTGGGCTTGCTTCATTTGGACGTCTGAAACTCTAGATATAAAATAAAGACTAAAATTGGTTGTGACACATCAATTCTGGGCTTTTGCAATAGATCCATAGCTCATTTTGTCAATCTTGGAGACTCATTTGGGCTTTGGTCCCTCTTTATCATTTGTAGTGCTCTATCTTCGCTTTTTAATGGATTAAACAGCACTCAATTTGGAGACCCACAACTTTAGAAACACCTGAAAAATATAGCAAAGGTAAAATACTAAAAATTTCTCCTTTTAACACAATTATCCCACAACTATCTAAAAATATGCCTAGATGATAAATATATTTTAACCAACTGAATTAAACATAAAAACACTAAATGTGATGGGAGTAAAATTAATAAATTATGCACTTATCATTCATCGAAGTAAAATGATTTTGGGACACCACACACATTTCTCAGTCTCAAGATATGATTCAAAAGATTAAATGCAGTGGCACTATGAAAAAAGGAAGGTTGTGAATGCAAATCCAACTATACATGATCAGATATTGCTCGTGCAATCAAGTTGCTAAAGAAAATGTTGTCCATGCAACTGAGAGTCTAGTTTTCATGAATTGTTTACTTGGTAATAGGCATGTCTAAGTTATACTAAGCTTCAAATTTGCGCCTATGCTAACTTATGTGGCATTGACCAAAGAAAAATGTGAGGTTAGTAAATTAAAACTAACCCCTTTTTCGGCCTCAAAAAATTCTACCTCCCCTTTCTTTTTCTTCCTTTCCACTTCCTTAGCAAAATATTTGTCATGAAACTTGTCCAAATTGAGCTAAGAGATGTCAACTATGGTGGAGCTTGCAATAATATAGGATTGTTTAGCACGTCTTAATGGCATGCCATTTATCTTAAATAGACCTGCCATGGCATGAGAAATCAACATCTAAACAAGAACAGTGTTTAAAACTATGGAGAAAATACCCAAAAAAATATGCTGGAAATGGTAAATAACATTAATCAAAGAGAAGAAAATAAAATATATACAAGGAGAAAAAGGGAGAGAGGGGGAGCAGAGATAGGAGGGAGATCAACTAGCATACATTCCAATGTGTTTATATGCATAAAACTGTTTGGTTTTAAAAGGAGAACTAATGCCAGTAACAGATCAAAGAAATAATCAGCAAAGTGAAGAAAGTGTTTATTGAATTGAATTAAATGGCAGAAAAAGACTGATGCTAATGCCTATTTATAGGATTACAAAGCAGAAAAAATAAGAAACTAGCTGTTACTTGCTTTGACAAAAAAAATAAATAAATAAAAAATAATTCCAGATTTTTAGCTAACAACATAATTAATCTTGAGAAGATACTGCAGAATTTTGCTGCAGCAGATTTTGAATCATATCTCCAACACTCCCCCTTAATTCAAAATCACATACTCCAAGCAAGGCCCTAAGATAAGTATGTCTCTGACTTGATAAAGCTTTGGTAAAGATGTCTACAACTTGAACTTCAGTATTACAGAACTTTATAATTATTTCTCCTTTGGTGACCAGTTCTCAAATGAAATGGAATCTTAGCTCGATGTGCTTTGTTCATCCTTGAAATGCAGGATTCTTTGACATTGCAATTATTGATTTATTATCACATTGGAGTTCAGTTCCCTTTTCTTGCTTTGCTACAAATTGCACAACATTCTCCTGAGCCAAATGCATTAACATGTAACTGCAGTAGCAGCCACATACTCTGCTTCAGCTGTTGACAGGGCTGTTATTGCTTATTTCTTGGAGTTCCATGTGATGGCTCCTGATCCTAGCCCAAACCCATTTCCAGAAGTGCTTCTCCTATCGTCTAATGAGCTTGCCCAATCATTGTTAGTAAAGCCAACCAA
This sequence comes from Hevea brasiliensis, assembly GCF_030052815.1. Lineage (NCBI taxonomy): Eukaryota > Viridiplantae > Streptophyta > Magnoliopsida > Malpighiales > Euphorbiaceae > Hevea > Hevea brasiliensis. The sequence continues at coordinate 105,483,083 of NC_079497.1, forward strand.
TCTGACATTGGTTACATGAGTGTACTAGATTCCATAATTCAATGTTCCTGCAATGTACCGCAGAATCCTCTTTGCTGCTCCATAGTGTTGCATTGATGGATTGCTCATGAATCTTAACACAACTCCAATCAAAAATGAAATGCTCAATCTCGTGTGTTTTAAATATGTCAATCCACCAACCAAACTTCTAAATTGCTTCTGATTTGCTTCTTAAGCTCCATTCTTTTGCTGCAATTTTTTATTCACATTCATTGGAGTAGCTACCATCTTGCAATTGACATGTTGAATTTCTTTAGCAGGTCCACTGCATACTTCTTTTGGCAAATGAACACTCCAACTTCAACATACAGTATCTCTAGTCCAAGAAAGTAATGCAACAGTCCCAAATCTATCATTTCGAACTTGCTTATCATGCTAGACTTGAACTCTTCTATAAGTGTTGAATTTGACCCCATGTAAATTATATCATCTATATATAAGCAGACTATGATGAAATAAGTGATGCCTTAACTCTTTTGATACATAGTAGGCACATTTTCGCTCCTTGCATAACCAATTTGCCAAAAATATGCATCAATCTTGTTGTACCATGCTCGTGGGGCCTGCTTCAAGCCAAAGAGAGCTTTCTTTAGTTTATACACTTTTGTTTCTTGCCCATTAATCACAAAACCTTCAGGTTGTGAGACATAGACTTCTTCTTTAAGTTCACCATTGAGAAATGCTGATTTTACATCAAATTGGTACACCTTCCATCTAAGTTATGCTGCCAATGCCAAGATCATTCTTATGGTTTCAAATCGAGCCACTGGGGAAAATTTCTCCGCATAATCAATCCCCTATTGCTGAGAGTATCCTTTTGCAACCAATCGAGCCTTATGCTTTTGATCACTTCCATCTACATGAAATTCGGTCTTGAATGTCGACATCATATTTTGGCCGATCCCCGAAATCAATAGACTTTGAAATCGATCCCCAATACCAAGTCTCCATTCATTACCGATCTCTCTTCAAAGAAATCAAACCAACACCAAGTCTTCATTACCGATCTCTAAAACCAATTATCAAATCGCCTTGCCAGTCGATCACATTTCCGATCTCTCGTCAAACGAAATCAAACCAACATCAAGTCTTCGTGCCATCTAGTCTTATTTCCGACCTCCATTTTATAAATATTATGGATAATCGTTTAATAAAGTTGAGGTTTCAATCCGGTCTAATCTCCATTTTATAAATATTATGGATAATCGTTTAACAAGGTCAAGGTTTCAATTCGGCTTAATGGTGCTTCCGATCTTAAATGTTCAAATCAGGTTTCCAATCTTAATAATCTTAAGTTCTGCTCGGTTTTGTTCTCGGCTTAGGCTGATCTCATGCTTACAATGTTTTTCCGATCTCTCATACATAGATTAATAATTGCTTTCAAGTTTGGTGTTCTAATATGTTCAAACAATCAGGCGCTTATATAACTTAGATACTTTCCGATCTCATCAAGTCATTGAACAAAAGAGAGAACTTCATTTCATTTCAAAGTAAAAAAAAATACAAGTCATTCAGCTGGAGGATCACCCCTAGCCTGTTCTACATTTCGCTCACCCTCTCTATCTCCCTCGGCCTCCTCTTCGTCTTGGGGAGCCAGGTCCACCATCCAGGAAAAGTCCTCTTCAGGATAACGCTTCTTGAGCTCGGCCAAAAGATCTCCATGGGCGTTCACATAAGCACCGGCCTCCCTCATCACTGCCTCTTCTTCTTTCGCTCTAAGTTCTTCAGTGAGGCGAGCGACATTAACAGCTTGGAGAGCCCGAGCTTCTTCAAGAGCATGAGCCTGCTTGGCCAATTTATTCTCATAAAATTTCATCCGCCCCTCAATTTCAGCTATATAGTCCTGGGCGGATGAAAGTTGGGCTCGGGCGAAAGCTGCTTCCTGACCTGCCTTCTGGATCTCCTGCCTCAAATGATAAGCCTTTTCCCTGATGATATGCTGGTTCACTAAGCTCTCCACACTCAAGCTCATCGTCTGGGCCAGGAGTGAAGGAACGGAAGCGTGAAAAACACAAGTTTATACCATTGAATTCAAAAATTTTTACCTAGGGTCACATGCATCATGCAAGATTTATTTTTATTTATTTGATTTCAATGATAAACAACATATTAAAACTCTTTTAATATGTTTTTGGATCTGTATTTTCCATTTAAGATTTTAAAATTAATCAGATTAATTTTAGAATCCTAGATTAAATCAAGAACGATTACACTAACCTCTTGATGCACTGCAGCGTGTCTGCGCCTTTGAGATTCGTCTTCAGGACACCAGATGTTGTCTCTCTAGCTTGTCCACACCAAGAACACCTATGGCAGCCCTTGAACAGCTTCTAAAGCCTTTTCTATTAATTAGAAATTCAAGTTCTGCCTTTTAAGAGATTAGAGATGTAAACAGGACACTAGAAACAATTTCTAGTGTTCTTAATTCAAGAGATTGATGGCTAATCTCTTTGAATTGATGAGAGATGAAGAAGAATAGAGGGAGGGCTGCAAAATGTGGACCAAGGAGTGTGGCTGCTGCTGGTTGTATTTTATTTTCTCATAACAACACTTAAATAGCTAGGTTAACACATTAAACCCTTGCCACATGTCACCCTTTGATTAGCTCTAGGTTTAAGTGACCCAATCACATTGTGCCAAGTGTCAAACCTATATTTTATCTTGATTTTAATTATCTTACATGATTAAAAAACATTTGGCAAGCTTATGTGTTATGCCATGTGTCACCATCTCATGGTGCCACGTGTCACACTGCAAAATGACCAAAATGCCCCTGTGTCTTAATTTTGAGTTCTCAACCCAAAATAATTATTTTTCTTCTTCTAATTAATTTATATCAAATATAAATTAATTAATTAATCTCTATTAATTAATTTCTCATTAATTAAATTCATATTTAAACACTTTAAATATAAATTTAACTTATATTATACATCCAATAATCTAGATTTGGTTTCAAGTCATGCTAGGGACTTTGCAAACTAATTGCAAACCAAACCTATTTAATTAATCAATTAAACTCTTTAATTAATTAATTAAATCATATTTAATTAGGTGATAACTTTTGTATGTGTGTGACTTACTAGGCTCATCACTAATTGGCAATGAGACATGATATCAACTCTTAATATCATCAGAACTCTTTCTTACCATAAATGATTTCTCTAAATCATTTTATGAACCTCATGGACCATGGTTAACACCTAGCATAGCATGCCATGGCCACCCAATTAGTAATAAGGTTTACCTTAAATGAACCTATAATCATATGTTACCATGCACTAGAATCTCTCTGTTACAAAATCCCAACTCAATTTGAGTCATGGTTTATGTCAAACTCCATTTGCTATGAATATTATGTTCTCTTTTAATTCCAGTTCTTGATTAAAAGATTTTCTCATCGAAACTCTTTCTGAATAAATCTATCTGTCCTGGCCAGGAACTTGAAACATCAAGAACAATTAAATGAACATAGGATTTTATCTCTATTTACTTAGAGGAACAGATTCCATCTTGATCAACACATATCTCCATATATAACTAGTAGGAGCCAACACATGCCCATATACCCATACACAGTACAAGTATGAAAGCAGTATCAAACTCAAACTACCTCTATACAAGATAACTGTGCTATCTCAGGTCTAAAGATTATATGCACTGATATGATTTATGACAAAACATTGACAAGAGTAAACTCCATGTGCTTGTCATAAGTGTCACTGGTTCGGCCTACTTATCATTTATAAGTGCCTATCATGTTTGTTATATGGCATGAGACTCACCATTCCATCTTATTTATATCTCATATAAATAACTTGGGAACAAACATGAATACAATCTTTCTGGATAAGTCATGTCCTTATTATGAAGTATCCTCGATTGTGAACCTATTTATGATACTTCGTGCTAGAAATATTGTCACTCATATTCTTAACAACTTAAGAATAATATTTCTAACAAAATATCAATGGACCTTTTCTATTACACATAAATATATTATGTAAACGAAAAAGTGGAAATGCCTTTTATTAATAAAAATATGTACAAGATACATACTAAATGATATGCTCTAGAGCATACTACTAACAAGGAGATCATCAATGTCGCCCTGGGTCAGCCTGTGCCGATCCTCCTGGAGGCATACAGAAGCTCCTAGGACCTTTGCCAAACCCGGATTCTCCCGTACAGATCGATTCTTCTCCAAGGAGTGAATCAGGACCTGAGCGCCGCAGGAAAGGGTCCTCAAAGTAGGTTGGGAAGGACCCCCTTCCGCACTCGAAGCAACTGGTGGAGGTGGTGGCGGCTCTTCTTGTCAAGGAGGAGACCGAACCACTTCTATTTCAGGGATCGACGGTCCCAACGGTCGGGACGAGCCTCCCTGCATCTCTCCTGGATCGTGCCTTGGCATCTGTGAGGCCTCGGCACGCTTTATCTCCTACACTTTCTTGGAGACCTCCCTCTTACACTTTCGGCTCTCTTTGGAAGCCTCGCTGCCCGCCATACATGCACAAAGAAAAGTCAGTGAGTTCGTTAAGGCCCAGAGATCAGAGATATAGAAAGTACTGAGGTCGAGGTCAGAGAGCTGAAGCCCGTGTTCTTCGCCGGTAACTAGCTGCATCATCCAATGGTGCAGTTCGGCCATCACTTCATCTAAACAGGAGAACTTCTGAGTGGCCCCCTGATCCTTTAGCTCCATTACCATTGCGCCCTCTTCCCTACTCAGGGCAATGTGCTTCGGAAGTGATGGGCCCAGATGCAGCCAACTACGTGGGAAACCCTCAAAACCATTCGAAATCTTACTCCTCAGAATAAAGAAGCAATTCTTCTAATTCCTCAGTGAAGAGGGCAGATCGGTAAAGAGCCCATAATGCGGTTTCACCTGAAAGAACCAATACTCATTGTCCATTCGACGAGTGAGCCTATGTAGCTCAGCGAACACCTTCGCTGTAGGATTGAGTCCCTTAGCTTGGCAGAGGCCTCTGAAGGCTACTAGGATCTGCCATGAGTTCGGATGTACTTGGGCTATACATACTTGGTGGAATTTCAGAACGTCCTTGAAGAAGTCATCAAGAGCAAACCGCAACTCGGCTTTTAATTGCTTTTCATATATCATGATCGCATCATTTTCTTCAAAGAAGTGATCGGCCCGGAGATCGCCATGGCATTCGATAAGCTCGTATGAGTCAGTCCGAAGGTTGTATTCTTGGCTAATCGTCTGCAGATCGGTTTCTTGAAGGATTGACGGCAGCTCATCCACAGGAAGGTTTTCTCTCCCTGAGGAATGCATTCGTCTTGAGGGTGCCGCTTGACCATGGGCTGAAACGGAGGTCGTAGGAGGTTCAGATCGCCTGCTTGGTCCAACCACTTCAACTTCATCTGATGACCATGAGACATGGATGGAAGGGGGGCTCGCCGCTCATTTTCAAAGAAAAGAGAGAAATTTAACTAAGAGAAAGATCAAAACCCTTACTGGAGTGTGATCGGTGTCGGAAGAACTTGAAGAAACGAGAGAATTTTGGAATCGCTCGCGAGGTGCTGAAAATGACATAAGGGAGCAACTGGCTGACCCTTCCCCTATTTATACCCGTCTGAGCATTCAATGCTCACAGTGTCCCAAGTGACACATCGGTTAGTGAAATTCGCTAGCTTTTCTGACACGTCGCAAGAACATTCCAGAAACTCCATAAATAAATAAGGGGAGATTGGCTAGTTAAAGATCGGCGAATTAAGGTAGATGTTCAGAATTACAGATCAGTTAAGGGCTATTCAATTAGAAATCAGATCAGATATGCACATTAGAGATCGAAAAATAACCAATGCAGTAATTAAATGTTAATTGTTAAAATAAAATTTTATTTCATTTCCAAAAGGTCAGATTACATCATTTGGGCGATCTCAAGAGATCGGATTACATCATTAAGGACCTTTAAAGGTCAGATTACATCATTTGGGTGATCTCTAGAGATCGACAGTACATCCTACCTAGCAGGAACCTATGTCAAAGCCTAGTCTCGTGGCTGAATCAAAAGATGTGTCTGATCAGAAAGCCAGCCACAGGCAGCGGATAGATGTACAGCTCAGATGGAGTGACTATGACTCTCATGAGGATGAGGAGTCATAGTCAATGTCATCGACCAGAACCGAGCTGTAGTCGGGACGCCCGATGTGGTGAGGAGCCAAATGAACTTCAAAGGACAGTCACCGATGTTAAGCGAGAAATTAGCAGTTTTCTCGCTTGAAATCGGCTCACCGATTATATCGGTAGATCTACCCGAGATCGATATGATCGATATTTTCGATCTTGATCGGTAAATTAGTCTGATTCTCTCACTGTCATCAAATATGGTTGTCATGATTTTTCGATCACCGGGGTCATAAATTTTCAGTCGGGGAGCTAAGAGAATAGTTGGAAAAAGATCAAAAGCAGTCACCATGGCCAGAATGTTACCGGAGAAATTAGAACAGAAGAAGAGAGAAATGGAAGGAGGAGAAATGAAATGTGGGAGAAATTCCCCATTGAAGGCATATATATATAGAGGGTTTGAGCATTTATTACTAGCGAAAATCGAAGTGGATGCCTCGGTAACAGAAGGAATAAATGCTTTGACTGAATCAGCCCGGATAGAGGGGAGGTTCCGGAATGGGATAGATTGGGAAAGGGGCCCGACATGAGAGATCGGAAAAAGGTCATGATGAAAAGATCGGAAGGGATGGGAGATCGAAAAGCAAGGAGGGGATGAGACAACTTTCAATAACTGTCATCATAAAAGCCGAGGTAGTTAAAGCATTGCAGACGAGATCAAATCTCCATCGCACGCCTCATTTGCAGAATCGCCCATATTACTGACAGGTGCCATGACATGTCATGACAGTCCTGTACATCTCGATCTCCACCGTTGATCTTACTTGTAAGGACAAGTCCGGAGCCCTTGGATCAAAGAAAAGACGACAAGACCGGCGCCTTTTATTCCCGACCCTCGGATCTCCCTTGACAAGAAGATTTTGAACCGTTGGATTAGAAAAGAGAAAGGACAAATATTCTGAATAGCATCTCAGCCGTCCATTTTGATTCTCTTCAATTCTCAAGCATCAAATCATGTCCTTCAAAATCCAAACCTTCCATCTCCCTCAGGGGAAATCCTGACCCTTCATTAGGAGCACCCATTCCCTACAAATACCTGCATGTAATACTGTTAAAAGGGACGGAGAACGAAAAGGGTGGTGATTATAGTGGAAAGGCTCTGAAAATTGATTCAGTCTTGCTACTCTGCTATTTTTAAGCTTTCAAAATAGAAAAACTTCAGAATCCAGTTTTCTAAAGTATTTCCTTTGAAGGAGTGTTGGACACTGAAACTCTTTATTTTCAAATTGTTCATTACTCTGCAATCCCATCTCTCAGTTTCAGTTTTGTCTTCATCATCTTTATATCCACTTTTATTTTCCAAGCTCAACCTCATTCAAACCTGGTTATTGTCACTTCGGCTCGACTGCATTTTAACTTGGTATTCTTCATTTCAAGGCAAGCATTAGTCCCTAGACTATTAGCACGCAGCTCTACTATATTTGTGACTCCATAGTTAATAGATTCAACTCCCTAGGGTGAGTGTCTAGACTGTTGCTTTACCAAGTGCTCGTTTTACTATTTTCTTTGTTTTCATGCTCGTAATTTTCGCCAAGTTTATGTTATGTTAAAGAGCCCCACGAAGGTGGTTATTCTCTTGAGTTTACCTTTTTGTTCATCAGTTCATGTTATTTATTTTTAGCCTTTATTAAATTCAAATGTAGGTGTTCTGGTCACAGGTAACGTATACGAAGTTTGATAAAATATTGGTAGCTGTATCCTAACACGAGAGTTCCTTTAAAATAATAAAAGTTTGGATAATAAATCGAAGGAAAATTATGAAGTCGAACCACTAGACTAGCTCAGAAGATAACTTGGTATAGTGGGGGATCGAGGTAAGATCGGATCCCAGACTAGTAAATGGAAGAGATCGAATATTGCCTGTCAAAAGGTACTGGTAAGGCGATCACATAGGAGATCAGTAAAATTCAGTCTGGCATCCCTTCCTAGTTATAAGGTATCAATGGGTTAAGAGAAGCCTTGTTCGGGTTCTCAGCGTCTTCGGATGCCAAAACCCTTAGCCTAAGGTTCTTACGATATACGATCGCGATTAAATTTTAAGAGGTCGGGGGAGAGTTCTTACCCGATCCTCATTCAAACAAAAAGAGATCGGAGGAGAGTTCTTATCCGATTCTCAATTAAAATTTTAAATACTTAAAGAGATCGGAGGAGAGTTCTTATTCGATTCTCAATCAAAATTTTAAATACTCAAAGAGATCGGAGGAGAGTTCTTATCCGATTCTCAATCAAAATTTTAAATACTAAGAGATCAGAGGAGAGTTCTTATCCGATTCTCAATCAAAATTTTAAAAACTCAAAGAGATCGGAGGAGAGTTCTTATCCGATTCTCAATCAAAATTTTAATAAATGCTTAAAGAGATCGGAGGAGAGTTCTTATCCGATTCTCAAATCAAATTTTAATAAATATGCAGAGATCGGAGGAGAGTTCTTATCCGACTCTCAATCAAAATTTTAATAAATATTTAAAGAGATCAGAGGAGAGTTCTTATCCGATTCTCAATCAAAATTTTAATAAATGCTTAAAGAGATCGGAGGAGAGTTCTTATCCGATTCTCAAATCAAATTTTAATAAATATGCGGAGATCGGAGGAGAGTTCTTATCCGAGTTTCCTCACTCAAACTTTAAACAGATTATCCCTAGAGATCGGAAGAGGCTTTTACCTGGATTCTCTCAAATTCAAACTAAAATAACACAACATGCAAAGTAACCCTCTAAACCAAAACCGCTACGCAACACCAACTCACTAAGGGTCGTCTCATGTACTTATGTATCTGAGTAACCTGAAATAGTAAAAATCAAATATTCCCTTTATCAAAGGGATTAACACCATCATTCTAACCCCTTCTAACTTCCGATTTTAATTTGTAAAAAGCATAACGTTAAATCTGTTTACCCTCATAGAGGGACGATACGGGGTGCCTAACACCTTCCCCATCCGTATATAGACTCCGAACCTAGAATCTCTATTTTCGAAGTGGTTTCTTTAATTTATCTTTTTGTACAAATGGTTTCCTTTAATTTCCCTCAAAATTAAAGTGGCGACTCCTCACTCTTTCCCACTTCGGTGAGTGTTCGTCCAGGCGACCACAAAACACCTTGCGACATTGAAAATCCACTTTAAGCCTATTGCATTCTTTCCATCAGGAAGGTCTGCTAGTGTGACACTCCTCACCCATCTATAACATAGCAGAGTAAGATATGCCACACAATGTACCGGAACACTATATTTTATCTCAATTATTTTTATCCTTCCTTAATTTATTTCTTTATAGTTATGAAGTGCAATTTGTGAAATTTGACTCATTTAAGTCATTTATTGAAATTATAAATTTATTTGAGGTTTCAAAAAATTTATAGAAAATCCGGCAGAGTACCGATTAAAAATGGAGAAAATAGTTCTTCGGAACCTGTGAAAAATACTTCCAATACATTTCCCATCATTCTCAAACTTCATTATATCAACATAATCTCAATATTTCTCAACCATTTTTCAAAAATTCTTCTATTTGTCATTCATTCTTTTCACATGATAATCATGTACAAATCATAAATAAATACTAAATTTTCATTTACAAACATAAATTACAAATATTTGCATTAATACTAAAATATATTACATGAGTTTCAACTATACATGATAAAATAAAAGTTTAATTACAAAATACAAATAGTACAAAATATCAAAATGGGACCTAGTGTCCTACCAATGCACTGAAGTCTATGAGGTGACGCGAACACTATGTAGATATGTGAATAGGCCTCACCCAGTTTGTGGTGTGCTGGGCTCTCTGTCAGTCTCTCTAGAACCTACGCGTGACAAAAAGTAACACGCTAAGCAATACTGCTTAGTGGTGCCAATAATACAAGAAAATATAATATGCAAATAAAAGTAAAAATTTCTTAGTTATTGTGCTTATAAGAAATAAATAATTACTAACTTATTGTTTAGTCGAAGGCTAATTACATCTTATGATATTAACTCTTTCTAACATTTTATTAATCATTTTCTTGATGATTTTGAGCCTCTTTTTATTGTAATCATTCTTGTTTTTTCTTATCTTGATATTTAATTTCCTTACTTCCTTTAATAATCAATTCAATTACATTTATACTTTTTCATGCCCAAGTAACTTATACAAATTGACCGAACTGGATAAATGGGTAAACTAGCACTGGGTACTAGGTTCCTTGGGCCATCACACCATCGGTCACAATGTATCTCCCGGTGTGCAAACAGAATGGCTAATAAGCCATAAAAGCAATAAGGCATAAAGCCAAGTATAACATCATAATCAGTATAGCCATAGGCTATCATATCATAGAATGGCATGAAGCCATATGCAGTACTGCTATCAGAACCCTATTGGTATGCCAACCTATCCAAACCAATCACACTAGGCCTACTAGGGCATATTACAAAGTTATTTCTTGAATATTTGTAATTAACATGTAAGGTTACTATTTATTTAGTCATTTAAGTCAAACTATTGACTTTCTCATATATAATAGTTACATGAGTTTTAATCACATAGATTTACCACATTTTGGTTTCCAAAATTGTTGGCATTAGTTGCCAATCCATACTTTTAACCAATGGAAAATAAATCAAAATTTTCATTTTTGAGTGCTAGAGTTTACTGTTCCATTAGGCCATTCTACAGTGAGAATTTGGCCAAGTGATCTTTATTAAAGTTATTCTTTATTGTGTCTAGTTATATTTCACTTTTTGAATTACCCCATTTGGAGTTTTCTAACTCAAGTTATGGCTATTTCACCATAACTGGTCGGATTGCCTTAAACCAGAATTTTTGGGCAATTTTTAGTTCTACCAGATTTGGTAGCCAATTTCATTTAGTTAAGTCCAAATTTTGAGTTTGTGTTCTACAAGAAAATTATTCTAATTTGCCTAAGCTTTCTATTGATATAAATTTCAGGTCAATTGGACCTTTCTACACTGAGTTATGACCAAATGAATGAACACTGTTTATTTGGTCATTTTGCCCAAGCAGAATGTGTGTTACCCGAATTTGGTCAATTTTTAGGGCATTATAAGTTTGTTTTCTGGACAGGTTTCCTTCATTAAAGTTGTGCCATTATGTGTATAATTGCATTTTCAATTGGCCTTGCACTAATTGATCCTACACAACTCAAGTTATAGCTGCCCAAACATGCTGGACTCACATCTAGACTTGTAGGGCACTCAAGGCAGCACACCCAAATTCCTTATTATACTTAGCCAAATTGCCACTAATTGACCATTAGAACTTTTATTTACTATCAATATGGCCAAACTCTAATATAGCTCAAAACCCTAATTTCCAATACCTCAATTCATGCATAAGACCTTATAATTCAACTTCTACCATATACAACTCATCAAGAACATTACTAATCAAATTTAATTCCATCAAAATCATAATTTTGTCAAGGTTCCTCATGGCTGCCGAAATTTATGGCTTTCAATTCCTCAATATATTCTTTCAATTCTTTAAATTTCTAACTCATTTCATACTCCTAACATCAATTTTAGAGAGAAAAGGAAGAGATATGGCACTAACCTTGACTTAGTCACTTTTCAAGACTTCAAAACTTCACTTTCTTCTTTTTTTTTTTTTTTTGTCTAAAGCTTGCTCTAGGTGTAAGGATGAGTTTTTGCGAAGCAAGCTTAGGATTTTATGGTGATTTTTCAAGAGATTTTCTAGTGAGAAGATTGAATGAAAATGGTAAAAAGTGAGAGAATGGAGTTCGGATGGAGAAGAAGAAAGGTAGCAGATTTTTTTTCTTTTTATTTTAACTTATTTATCTCTTTTTAATTGAGTTTTAAAGTGTGTGTTGCAAGGTGATTGGGTGGAAGTGGTTTAATGACATCATGTGATGTCAAAATTCAATTTTTCATTCATTTTCTTTTCTTTTCTTTTCTACTCATTTTCAATTCAATTTTTAGAAATATTTATTCATATTTTAGATCATAATAATTATTTACTTAACTAGACAAGTTGGTCAAAAATCGTCTTTAAAGGCGAAATAACCAAAATGCCCTCCGTTTGGCTTAAGGAGCCAAAACTGTCTGTATCGATCTTAAAAAATTTTTAAGTATTTTCTTAGCATTCTAATGCCATCAAAAACTCAATGACTCTTCTCTGGAGTCCCAAAAATTATTTCATGAATTTTCTCCCAGGTTTAGGGCTTCAACCTGTGAAAACCGCAACTTCCCACTGGGTTACCCATCACTAGGGCACCGGCTCATTTAACTTGGTTGTATTTTATTTCTAAAATTTTTCTTAATTTTTTCTTACTATTATTTGAGTTATTTATAATTCCTCACTCTAGTCTAAATATTTTTTCAGACATTCTAGCTGTCTGAATCGACACCGGTCACCGAAACAGTAGAATGTACGAAATTGCTACAGTGAGGGTGTTACAGCTAGCTCCCAGGTTGAGTCCTTTTGTATAGACTCGAGCTCTTCTTTCATTGCCTTTTGTCACTCCTCTTTCTCTACTGCCTCCTCATAAGTTATAGGATCTGGAGCTAATAGAGCAAATTCTTCTGATTCGTAGATTTCCCTCAGTGATCTGAATTTTCTTGGTGATGTCTCCTCTGAAGATTCGCTTATTGAATTTGAGGTTGCACTTGGTGTAGTTGCTAGGCTGTGTTCAATTGGAGTAGAAGACGGTGAATTAACGTTAAGTTTATTTCCTCAATTAATGGAATCTGAGACTGATCTTCCTTATTGCTGCTGTTATTACACCAGTTCCAGCCTGCATCCTCATTAAATAGTACATTTCTATTAACAATTATCTTGCCAGTAGCAGGGTTATGCAATTTATATGCTTTGGACTCAGAACAATAGCCAATGAAAATACATTTCATTGATTTTTCATCTAGTTTTTGGCGATTTTGAGAATTTATTAAAACATAAGCAATACAACCAAAAACTTTTAAATGGATTACAACTAGTTTACTCCCTTTCCATGCTTCATATGGAGTGCAATTTTGGACTCCTTTTGTTGGGTAGAGATTTAACAAGTACACTTTCATTGCATTAGCTTCTACATAATATGAATTTGACAGTTCGTTCCCTTTCAACAGACTTCTTACCATCTCCACCACCATTCTATTTTTACGTTCTGCCACTCCATTTTGCTCCAGAGTATCTGGTGCCATTTACTCATGTTGAATTCCATTTTCTTGACAAAAATGATTGAATTCCTTTTAAAGAAATTCACTTCCTTTGTCCATACAAAGTGCTTTTATGCTAATGCCACTTTGCTTCTCAACCAACGCTTTAAATCTCCTGAAATTCTCAAATGTTTATGATTTGGATTTTAGGAAACATACCCAACTTACTCTGCTGAAGTCATCTGTGAAAAGAAGAAAGTAATAGCTACCTCCTAATGACTCTGTGTTCACAGAACCACATAGGTTTGAATGAACCAGTTCAAGTCTTGTGTTGGCTCTTCGTGCCTTCCCTGTAGGAAATGACTTCCTGGTTTGCTTGCCATAAATACATCCCTCACACATGTCTAGTGTTTGAATTTTTAGTAATCCATGGACCATTCCTTTTCTTTCTAGCAGCTGCAGTCCCTTCACATTCAGGTGTCCTTATCAAAGATGCCACAACTGGGACTTATTTTGTTCTCCAACCACTAAGGCAAAATCTTCCACAGTGGAGACTTCAAGTGGAAGCATTTTGTTCTTGGTCATTTAGACATTTACAATCACTTGGCTTGATTGTTTATCCTTAATGACACATTCTTCATTAAAAACATAATTGAGTATCCACTAGCCATTAACTGTCCAACACTCAACAAATTGTGTGCCAAGTTAGGAACGAATTGAACATCATGCAAAAGCTTTGTTTTACCTTAGCTAGTTTTAATGGCTATTGTTCCTTTCCCTTCGACCTGCATTTCTTCATCATCTTCCAATTTGACCTTCCTTTTTTGAGTCTTGTCAAGTTATTCAAAGATTGCCTTCTTGCCTGTCATATGATTGGAAAACCCACTGTTTACGAACCACACTTCACCTTGTCAGTCAATTGTGTCACAATATGCCATAAACAATTTGCTTTCTTCATTAGCTTCTTTTGCAAAATTTGCCTGTTTATTTTTAAACCAGCAATCAGCTTTCTCATGCCCATATTTTTTACAATGATGACACTAAATGCTGCCTTTATTATTATTGAATCTTTGCTCATATCCTCTATCTCCACCTTTGCCACGGCTGGAATTCTTTCCTCGAAATCCTCCTTTGCCTCTTCCTCGACTTGTAGCTTTTTCTTGCTCATTTTAGCTTTGTCCTTTTGCTTGAAATGCCTTTTTTCATTCTTTTCTTCTGTTCTGTTGATTCTGGCTTCATGATATTGTAAGGAACCTATTAACTCATCAAAATAATAAGTGGACAGATTCTTGGAGTCCTCAATAGCTGCAGCCACATGGTCAAATTTAGGAGTTAAACTCTTTAGTGCCTTTTTTATAATAGTCTTCTCTGAGACTTCTTCTATATAGGATCTCATTTGGTTGACAATTGCTTCTACTTTTGTCAAAAATTCTTACACTGATTCTCCATTCTTCATGTGTAGATTTTAAAATACACGATTGAGTGTATGCAACTTAACTATGAGTACTATGGATGAGCCATGAAATGCCAGTTGCAAAGTTGTCCAGGCCTCCTTTGCTGTTGAGGCTGCTGCAATTTTTAAGAAAATTGATTCATGGACAGCTTGTTGAATGAAGGATAAGGCCTTTGAATCTTTCTTCTTATTTTCTCTCAATCTGGTCTCCTCATCTTGATCATTGTAGCCATTTTCCACTAAGTCCCACCGCTCCTGTGACTTAAACAATGTTTTCATTTTGATACTTCATAACCCGTAGTTGTCTCCTTTAAAAATTGGCATGGAAGGTTGGGCTATACTCACTGTACTGCCGTTGTTTTCCATGAAGAAATGCCCAAGGTATGAAAGTAACCTGGCTTTGATACCAAATGTTTGGTTTTAAGAGGAGAACTAATGCAAGTAACATATCAAAGAAAATATTAAAAAGTGAAGAAAGTTTTCATTGAATTGAATTGAATTGCAGAATAAGACTGATGCCAATGCCTATTTATAGGCTTACAAATAACTAAATTATAGAAAAAATAAGAAACTAGCTATTACTTTCTTTGACCAAAAAAACAGAAAAATAATTCTAAATTTTTTGCCAACAACATAACTAATCTTGAGAAGATACTGTAGAATCTTGCTGCAGCAGATTTTGAATCATATCTCCAATAAAACCAAATTTCAATAAGCAATATTGACAACACGTATTTTCTATGTTGCAATTCTCACTGAGATTCCAATGGGGAAGAAGTATCATTTCTGTGAAATTGTTACTTTAGCTAATATGAAATTCAATCTATATATTATCAGCAAAAATATTGTTGTGCATTGCAAAAATATGTAAACTGTAAAGAAATAAAATAAACACAAAATAATAATATTTACGTGGTTCACCCTTTCAATATAAGGCTACATCCACGGCATGCAATCTTCCACTATCGTCAATAAATAAACATCATTACAAGCTAACTATACTACTCATAAACCTAGTTACACCCAAGAAAACCCATACTACATAGCTCATAGTAAATATATTAGTTAGTCTATTAGTCTTCTCTAGATATAACTCAATATATTTATAATTTTAACTGCTACACCACCAAGGGTGTCTTTAAATATATGGGCAAAAGTCCTGGATAAGAATTACTTTGTTTTGAATTCTATATCCTTTCTCCACCTTTGGCCGAAGCCTCTTTTCACTGCAATGGGCAAGTGTCCCTCATCAATGGACAGAGCCAAATCCTCAGTAATTGGTAAAACCCCTCTCTACAGTGGGCTACAACTTCACTCATGAGCTGAAAGCCAAATAATCTTTTTCACTATTCTCCTATTTATAGTATTAATTCCTTCAATCTTAATCTGATTAGGAGTCCCACTTAATTTAGGAATAACACTAAAATAAGAGTTATACTCTATATAGGAAACATTCCTCTATCCTATTGAGAAATATCTCTTCCACTCAAATTAGGAAAAGGTCTCTCCAAATCCCACTAAGATTTTGAGTCATAATTCTAACAATACACTTAGTTAATGTATCAAGAGTTTGGTTAAAGTATTTAAAAACATTTAGTTATAGCAACAATATTAAAATAAAATAAAGTTTAATGATTGTTAAAGTCCAAGTCCAATTGGAATTGGGAAGTATAATTAGTTTAGGAAATATAATTAAGTTAGGAAGTTTAGTAGAATTTAAATTATGAAGTTTGATAACTAGAGTCTTAAAAGGACTAAATTTTAGTGACCTATATATATATAGTTGGTTGGTCATTATTTGGAATATATTGTAGAGAGCTCACGAAGTGAAATGGTGTGTTGAATTTCGTGAGTTTTATCTGAGTGATTTTGAGAGTGAGAAAAATAATTAGTATTTGTAATTATTTTTCTTTAATAGTGGATTTGTTGGTAGAGTATGCTTACACTGAACCATGTTAAATTTTGTGTTCTTTATTTTGTGTAGGTGTGATTTTTCACAACATGTATGCTTGGCATTTTCGTTTGCAATTGCTATCAGGTGTCATCTTAAATACATTGATTAAAGGCAATTAAACTCTACCAGTGCCAAACTACTCTACCCAATAGCATCTCAGAACATGCTCTTCTGAAAGAGTTGCTTCTAGGGTTGAGCACAATACGGTTCAAACCGAAAAACCGAACCGAACCGATTCAATTCGGTTCAATCGGTTCGGTTTTAAAAGTTAATCGGTTCGGTTCGGTTTTAATTTATAAAAATTTCGGTTATTTCGGTTCGGTTCGGTTTTGAAGAGAAAAAACCGAACCGAACCGAATAGTGATTTATATAGTCAAATCGAACTAAATCGAACCGAATCGATTTTTGAATTAATTTATTTTTATGGAAAATTTATGAATTATATTTAATTTTATATATATTAATTATTTAATTTTATTGATTAATGGTTATTAGGTTCAAACCAAAGTTAAAATTAGACCAAATAACTTGAAAATCAAGTCTAAATTAAAAAATCAATCAAAAATCAAACTGATCGGTTTAAACCAAACCGAACCGAATTAAAGCGGTTCGGTTTGATTCGATTTTTCACTAATTTCGGTTCGGTTGGGTTTCTAAAATTGACGGTTCGGTTTTGATAATTTAATTCGGTTCGGTTCGGTTCGGTTCGGTTCGGTTTGAACCGATTGCTCACCCCTAGTTGCTTCAGCCTCAATATCAAGAAAACAATAGGAAAAAAATTTTGTTTAGTAACTACACTAAAATGGATGATAAAGGCAATAAAAATGTTGAAATTAAATCCAACACATACTCAGAAGCTGGCTTGGGATCATGGTGAGGGAAAACGCCATCGTTTTCGGCCTTGATGGCCCAGAGACCACGCTTGTGGTACACTTTTGTTATGAGAATACAGAGTTGAGATGAAACGTTAAAAGAAGTTGTTGAGCAGTTGGTATACGTAGCAACTGCTGCGTTATTCATGGAATAGGCCATCATCGTTCTTATGCTCTGTTGAATGTACTCTGTCTGAATTCTATTGATTCTCTCTCTCGCGAATCAGATCAACGTTATGGCTCATCCTTGGCCTTGGCTTCTCCCCTTGGAAACCATTTTTGGTAATTTTTATTCATCATATTTTTAAATTTTTCTTTTTAAAATTTCATTTTAATTAAAACTAATAAATAATTTTTGATATTTAAAATTAAAAAAATAATATTTTATTATTAAAAAAATAATATTTTATTAAGTGTAAACTTATTTAATCTATACATTATATAAAAGTGAGAAGCAAAAATATTAAAAATGCCAACAACACCCTTCATTATTTATATTATTTATAATTATATAATTTTTTATTATTTAAATTAATTTTAGAGTTATTATAAATTTAAAATTTTTAAACTAATATTTAATTTCTACTTAATTCAAAATTAAATTTTTTTTAAAAAAATTCATATTTCCTAAAAATAATTGTGTTTGGAAGTTTTTTTCAAAAAAAAAAATCAATTTTATGAAAAATAATTAACTAAGAAACTACAAATTTATATTTCTTTTCTAAAAAATCATAAATTTTATTAAGAAATCTTAAATTCACGTTTTTTTTAAATAAGTTTAAATAAATTTAAATAATAAATTTTATATATATATATATATATATATATATATATATATATATATATCCAATTTGAGTTAAACTAACAATGTTTTATGAAAGCTGATTTTTAATTAATTATTAAAATTTATTATTTTATTATAATATATAAAATATATAAATTTAAAATTTAATCCTAATAGAATATATGATATATAATAATTATTTTTTTTAATTTTTTAATAATTCCTTTTATTTGTATTTTTGCAATTTCAAAAATAATTTTAAAAAGTAAGTATTTTGATGAGTCATAAGTTTGTCTCTCATCCATACTTTCTTTATATATGTGTGTGTGGAAAGAAGAAGGGAGTGTTAAGATTGTCAAATACTCATAATAATTTATCATAATGACAATAAAAAATTATTTTATTTTATTTAAAATATTAATTTTAATTTTTAATATATGTACTTAATTTTTATTTCACTTAATATTAATTTATTAATTTTTCATAATTCTATATGAACTTGAATTCTATTTTACACAATATTCATATGTATATGAACTAGATTCAATGAAATAATAATTTAAATCACTTGAAACTAATTTTATTTAATTCATTTGAAATATTATGTTATAATTTATATATCATTAACTCTCCAAAACTATATTATAATTTAAATTTTAAAGAATGTAATAAAAAAATAAAAATAAAATTCAAGTGATTAAAAAAGAAATTATCTCTTATTTAAAAAAATAAAAGAAATTTTCTTTTTTTACAATTTTAACATATAAGATGTTGAGTAATTAATTTAAATAAAAAATAAATGTTGAGTAATATTAAAATTGAAGTTTTTTAGGATTATATAAATATAATTTGATTAAAAAAAAAGAGAAACCTAGATTTTTTTGTTTATAAATAAAAAAAATGTTAATTATTAAAAAAAATTATCTATAATTTTTTATTAAATTAAATCTTGATAACTCTTATATATTACATTCATGTTTTTTATATATAGATCTTATTTCAAACTAAAAATGTTAGATTTAATTTATTAAATAGGGTTGATCATTAATTATTCTATTTTATAAAATATAACTATTCTAATAACAATATAATATAATAAAATGATTTTACATTATACATATTTTAAATACAATAAAAATATTCTAAAATTATGAGTAAAATATAGTAATAGTAATTTGATATTATAAAAATAAAGGATTAAATTTAATTGATTAATTAAAATAAATATATTATGGTGATATTATATTATATATAATAAATTAATATAAATTATATATAAAGAAATTAAATCACGAGTATGAATGTGCAATGCACATTTAACAAAAATTAATCTTATTAAAAAGTATAAAATTTATTTAACTTAAAATTTAATTTTAAATTTATTTAATTCAGTCTAAAAATATAAAGATTATTTATTTATTTATTTATTTATTTATTTAAAACCCTATACTAGTGGTCACGTGATTTATCGGGTGAAATCTGAATTCGGGTTCGGATCAACAATTATGTCCATATGGTCCTGGGCCTTTTTAATTAATGAAAAACAAACTTATTATATGATTCGACCTTCCTCCAACTCAATCCTTCTTATTAAAATTATTTTTGTATAATTAAATTTTTTATTATTAAATATATAATAACGATTGTTGCTGAGTTTAAATAAATATATTTAAGAAACAACAATTATAAAATAAGTTCGTGAATTATGTTTCTTATAAGAAGAATTTAAAGTCCAATTATTAAAGTAAATAAATTTTGACAAATTTTATTGAATTCATTCAGGTTTCTTGTAAGATTTTGATTTGAAATTTGAATTTTAAATATTTGATTTAAAATTTAAAATTTAAAATTTATAAATTAAATTTTTTTTATTTAATACAAAATTTTTATGAAAATATTTAAAATTTGTAATTTCATATGGAGCTGATACATTTAATTTTAGTGAGATAAATTTAAAATAAGTAAAAATAGTTATTTAAATTTTTTGAGTTTTTAAATTTGTCACCAACACATGGGATTTGTACTAAATTCATTTTCATTTAGAATATTTAAACAATATATTCAATCCAAATCCAAATCCAAATCAATAGAGTCAAATCTTAGCATTATTCCAAACAAGGTTAATGTCGTTAATTTGTTAAAAAAAATAATAATTATTTAAAATATTATATATTTTAAAATTAATTTAATGTCAAATATCAGCAAATCATTTATGAATTAATTTCATTGCAGAATTTATTTATATATAAAATAAATTTTATATTCTTTTACTTGGAAGCGTAATAATAATAATAATAATAATAATAATAATAATAATAATAATAATAATAATAATAAGTAGCACGTTGATATACTTTAAAAAAATAAAAATAAAATAAAAATGCTGAAATTTTATAATTTATTGACATTTTTATGTTGTTTAACTAATAATTATCTACCATATGAAATTTAATTCTTACCCAAATCTGATTCATCATTAATTTAAGATATAAACATCTATGACTCATGAATTTCAAAATATATCTTATGTGTTGGATCTGTGGTAGATCAGATCTATACAAGAAAATCCATCTATAAGTAGATTTTATAATCTATTGAAATAATTCTCAATACCAAGTATTAAAAAAAATAAAAAGAAGTTAAATAGTTTTTATAATTGATTTTGATTAAAATATAAATTTAGATTTTATAATTCTAAATACGACTTCAATATTACTGGGTCAAAACTCATTAAAGAATCATAGTATTTTTGTCCTTTGAATTACTAAATTTATAAATAAAATAAATTTTATATTCTTTTACATGGAAACATAATAAAAAAAAAGTAGCACGTCGATATACTTTAAAAAAATAAAAAAAAGCTAAAACTTTTTTAATTTATTTGCCATTTGTAAGGTGTTTAATTAACGATTATCTATGAGGAAAATTTTTTATCTAAATTTAGTTTATTATTAATTTAATACATAAATATATGTTACAGTCTCATTATAAGAAAATTTGTGTCTCACATTAAAAGTATGAGATTTCAATTTGAGGTATATATGGATTGGACTCTTCAACCTCAATAACTAGCTTTTAGGATATGATTACATCTTATGTCTTGAATTTATTATGGACCGATATATGCAAGAAAGCAAAAAAAAGTTAGATATTGAAAAATAAATTTTACAATCTATTGAAACAATTCTCAATACCTAGGTATTAAAAAAATGAAAAGAAGTTAGATATTTTTTTATAATTGATTTTGATTAAAATATAAATTTATATTTTATAATTTTAAATATGACATCAATGTCACTGAGTTAAAACTCATTGAAGAATCATAATTTTTTTTTCCTTTGTATGACAAATTTACCATACCTTCTAGATAAAAATCAATTTTGGATTCATTTTTCTCTGATATGAGATTTGGAGATAAAATGAATATACCCATACATAGATATATTTAAGTCTTTCCCACTGATTATATAATATCTACTATTTACTCTGAGAATCAAATATTTAAAATAAATTCTTGTTTCCTTTGAAAATTATATATAAATTACAGCAGAGAGCAAAGAAGAATAAGAAGCAAGCACAAAATGAAAGCTGAAATTCATTTTTTCATAATAGTAGCACTTGTGCTACAGTGTAGCTGCACAACATTTACAGCACAAGAAGACAAGTCTTCACCACCCAAATCATACACAATTGTGGTCTCAAAATGCTTTGCCAAATGAATTGTTGCCTCTAACAGTGAAGTGTAAATCCCACATGCCAGGCGTTGGGTCTCATGTTTTTAAGGACAGCAGTGATGCTTCATGTGAGGTTGTGATTAAGGATGTTCCTGAAGACAAAATTATGTTTTTTTTTTTTTTAGTAAAAAAGCCAAGTCTCAAAAGCAAACTATATATTTATAATATAGCTGTTGTGAAAGAGTAATTTCATACCCAGCCAATTATCAATTGTTATTTTAGTTTAAATTATGATGGGTCTCACTTAAAAGTATATAAATATAATTTTTTATTGATTTGACGTTTGTACGTCTTGATATAAGAAAAAATTATATATATATATATATAGGGAGAGAGAAGGGTATAGTGAGAACCACTCACATATTCATGTCGAATTGAATTTAGACAAGAAATTTCTTTATATATAATCTTGAAATTAAGAGAATCAATTCATAGATTTTTGTCACACCATTAACCAATAGAATGCCAATTAATTTTAATTAGATAGAATAAACGAAATTATGAAGATATTATTATTATTATTATTATTATTTTGATAATAAATTTTTGATAAAATATATTAATTACATATACAAATCAATTCGCATAAAAATAAAATAAAAAAAAATGCTAATAAAAAAATTAAAAGAAAATTAATTAAAACTATAAATGATAAAAATAAAAATAATCCACCCAACATGCGAATGACAACTTATTACTATATAATTTGTCATTAAAATTTCAAATAGTCTTTAACTTTGTAATATAATAGTTTTTAGGATGAATTACGAGTTCGTATCATGAAATAACTATTTTCAACGAGAAACAACGTTGTTATAGTGAAACATAATTAATTGATAAATTATTTTTTATTTAAATAAATGTCTTTAGTGGTATCATTTAGCAATGTTTAGTAAAATGTCTTTAATAATTATGTATTCACTGATAATGTCATTTTTTTTCTATTTTCGTTCAATATATGTGTTTATTAATTAGCAAAAATTTATTGACGTCTCACGTTTTATTTTTGGTCAGGTTGTAAAATGATTCTAAATGGCACTGGATCTACCCTTGATATGCCAGCCAACAAGGAGAGCCCCAGGAAACAAACTCTTATTTCACACCAAGCAGCAAAGAAAACCCCTCAATTGACTGCACTCTTCAAATCACTAGCATGCAGAACAACCATAGAAACCCAAACAAAAACCCCATCTAAGCGGGGTACTTAAACTCCAAACTAGAGACTAAAGAAAGGAAAGCCAAGAAGGAAAAACAATTAAGAAAACTAAAATGGCTAACAAAGGTAGGGGAGGGTCGACGGCCACACAACTGGATGTCCTGAATTGAATTGTGTCGAAGATTTTATAGAGTGGATAGAATTTAATTCTAGAACTTATAAATAAATAAAGGATTAATTGTAAAAAAAAAAAACTTGAAATTTGGTAATTTTTATAATTAAATATTAAAATTTACATAATTGCCAATTAAACCCTCATATATTATTAATATTTCAAATTTACTTGACCGTCAATAAACTGTTAGTATCCTTAACGGGAATTTCACATTAGCTACCATGTCATCACTGGAGAAATCACATAAAAAAATCTCAAATTAGGATTAATTGCCAAAAAAAAAATAATGAAGTTTGCTAATTTTGCAATTAAACCATGAACTTTGCAAAATTATCAATTAAATCCTTATGTTTGATTGATATCTCAAATTGAGCCAACCATCAATAAACTGTTAGTATGTGATACTTGAGAGATAATTATAATGGTTTTTATTTGCACTATTTTGGATGGAAAGTGCACTTTATAAGTTTGTTGATAGCAATTGATTTAGGGAAATAGTTATTCTTTTTTCCAATGGTTTAATCAACCTTACAATGGCCTGAGAGAAGAAGCTACTGACACATTTGTTTTCGCAAAAAAAAAAAAGGCTCTTAAGGAGAAAGTTACAAAGTTGGAGAAGATTAAAAATAAAAACACTGAGAAATGAATGCAACTCAATGAAAAATGTGATAAAAATAATACATTGATTAATTATTTATAGTGTAGGGTTGAAGTGTTGATAAAGATTTAAAAATAAATTTAAAGAATGAAATAGTTTATTTAAAGAAAGAGTTGACTATACAAAGGAGGAAGAATTTAATTTTATTTTATTTTAACATATTTCTAGGGTCGTATTTTGTTATTATGCATATGTATAGTAACAACAAATAAGCTTTGTCAATGTTGACCTAAAAGTGTAGGTTGATTGAAATGTAATAGGGTAATTGTATCTACATAATAGAATTTAGCTTCTAATTTATGGTTTATTGAAATATACAAATGGTTTATTGATAGTCGAGTTAGTTTAAGATATCAATGGAATATGAGGATTGTTGACAATTATGCTAACTTTATGTTTAATTACAAAAATTGGTGAACTTTATAGTTTTTTGGAAAATTAACCTTAATTTGGGATTTTTAATGTAATTTCTTCAGTGATGATACAACAACTTAAGTAAAACATCTGTTAAATATACTAACAGTTTTTTTATGGTCAAATCAATTTGAGATATCAATCAAACATGAGGATTTAATTGGTAATTATGTAAATTTAAGAGTTTAATTGCAAAAATTGACAGACTTCAAGTTTTTTTTTTTGGCAATTAACCCTTTATTTGTTTATAAGTTCTGGAATTAAATTCTATCCCCCTTTCTAAAGTCTTCGACACAATTCAGTTCAGGGGACGTCCAGCTATGTGGCCGTCGACCCTTCCCTATCTTTGTTAGCTATTTTTAGTTTTCTTAGCTATTTTTCCTTCTTGTATTTCCTTTCTTTAGTCTCCAGTTTGGAGTTTTAAGTATCCCTCTTAGATGGGGTTTTTGTTTGGGTCCCTATGGTCGATCTGCATGCTAGTGATCTGAAGAGTGTAGCCAGTTGAGGGGTTTTTGTCACGTGACCCTTTCTACTCTTTGAATAAGTCTAAGTAATTGATTTTTTGTTTTATTTGTTAATTAGTTGCCCTTTTTGCTGCTGTTGACTAGCAGAGTTTACTTCCATGTAAATAGCTATTCTGTTAGCTATACTGCTATTTAAGTGAATGAATAATCAAGTCCAAGGCAGGGAGAAATAACTTAAACGTTCTTTTGACGTTGAGGCCTTGGTTTCCTCCATTAAACCTACTTTACTTTTTTTTTTTTTTTCCCTTAAGCTCATATCAGAATAGGTTCAAGAAGTAAAAAACAGTTTGTACCAAAGTGGTATCAGAGCTCGGGAATGGACCAGAGAGTGGAACAATTAGAGCAAACTGTCCAGTCACTTTCTCGTGACAGGAGGGAATTGCGGCGTCTAGAAGAGCTTTTTCCCAACCGAATGTGCGAATGGATCGGTTAACTTCCCAATCTTCTCAAGGGAAGGGCATCGATTCGGATACAACTCGAGAATCCGTGATACGACCCTAAGATTCGGCTACCTCCTCTTATACGCCAAAGATGGTTAAATTGGACTTCCCACGCTTTGATGAAAAAGAAGATGCCACGAGTTGGGTTTGTCGAGCAGAACAGTTCTTCCAATTTCATCGAACCCCCGATGAGGATAGAGTGGAAATAGCTTCCTTCCACATGATTGGAGACGCCCAATTGTGGTATCAAGTGCTGCGAAGGGAAAATCCTTCTATTACTTGGGACGAATTTAAAGAGGGATTTTACTCACGGTACGGCGCAAATCAACTAACAGATTTTTTTGGTGAGTTAGCGAAATTACAGCAGCAGGGCACTGTGCAATCGTATCAGGTTCAGTTTGAAAAACTGCTAGCCAAGGTGGGAGATCTATCACAGCTAGGCGGTGAGTTGTTTCGGTCTGGTTGGCCCCAGCGATTCGGACAGACGTTCAAGCCAATCGGCGAAATCTTTATCGAAGCCATTGCGCTTGCTCTACTGTTTGAAGCAAGAAATTCAGCTGAGGAAGGGATTCTCCGCCACTCGAACAACGCATCGTGCACCACGTCAAAGCCCAACTAATTCTCCTCACCGCCATCGTAACATCAAGAGACTGACTTGGGATGAGCTCAACGAACGGAAGAGATTGGGTCTGTGTTTCAAATGCAATGAGACATTTGGGCCTGGACCTAGGTGTCAAAAGCTTTTTTCTATTCAAGCTGTTCTTGAAGATAGCGATGATGATCTTGACATGGAAATAGAGGAGCACGATCCTCAGAAGAGATACCAGCCATCTCCTTACACGCGATTGCTGGTTTTGAAGGACCAGAAACAATGAGACTTACTGGAACAGTTGAGAAATTGAAGGGAATCATTCTTGTTGATTCGGGCAGCACTCATAATTTTGTGAGTGAAAGTTTCGCAAAAAGAGCCGGGATTGAGCCGACTAATGCAAAGAAATTGAAGGTACAAGTAGCATCCGGGGAGGAATTAATAAGCCCAGGTAAATGTACACAAACACAAATACTCATTCAAGGAAGCACAGTAATTGTTGATTTGTACATTTTACCAGTAGAGGGCTATGATCTGGTTTTAGGGACTCAGTGGTTGCGAACACTCGGTCCAATAATTGGGATTTTTCAAAACTTCTAATGGCATTTTTCCGTAATGGGAAGCATGTAATTTTTCGTGGCTCTCAAATTCCGAAAACCAGTTGTGTCATTGAACACATGGAGCAGCTTGTGAAGCTTCTGAAACGGGGATTCCTATTGCAAATTACGGGGAGTACACAATCTTGTTCACAGGTTCCCGAACTGCATCCCGAAATACAAGGTCTGTTGGAAGAATTTAGAGGAGTTTTGGCCAAACCAAAGGGACTGCCACCACAACGCTGCCATGACCATAAAATTCCACTGAAGACCCCAGAACCGATTTCGGTAAGACCTTCTGCTACCCCCATTATCAAAAATCCGAGATTGAAAAGATTGTGAAGGAGTTACTTACTGCTGGGATAATTCGGCCAAGCCAAAGTCCATATTCTGCCCCTGTTTTATTGGTGAAGAAGGCAGATGGATCTTGGCGAATGTGCGTCGATTATCGGGAATTAAACAAAAATACAGTCAAAGATAAATTTCCCATTCCTATTATTGAAGAGCTGCTGGATGAACTTGAGGGTGCTCAATTCTTCACCAAATTGGACCTCAGATCAGGTTATTATCAAGTTCGAGTTAGCCCTCCAGACATTGGAAAAACAGCTTTCCGAACTCATCAAGGACATTACGAGTTTCTAGTAATGCCCTTCGGCCTCACCAACGCTCCATCAACGTTTCAGTCTTTGATGAATGAGGTATTCCAAAAATATTTGAGGAAATTTGTCCTTGTGTTCTTTGATGACATACTTATCTACAGTAAAACTTGGAGTGACCATATTCAACATTTAAGAATTGTATTTTCAATTTTGCAATCTCATCAATTATTTGTAAAAATTGAAAAGTGTCAGTTCGGCCAAAGGGAAGTTAAGTACCTTGGTCATGTGATTTCTAATGGTGGAGTTACTGTAGATCCAGCAAAGATAGAAGCTATTCAGAATTGGCCAAAGCCTTCATCACTGAAAGCTTTGAGGGGATTTCTGGGGCTGTGTGGTTATTACAGGAAATTTATTCAACATTTTGGGAAAATTGCTGGTCCTTTAACCAACATGTTGAAGAAAGATGGGTTTCGGTGGTCACCGCTGGCAGAAGATGCATTCAATAATTTAAAATTTGTGATGACTGGTGCTCCAGTTTTGGCTCTACCGAAGTTTAGTAAGCCATTTATAATTGAATGCGATGCTTGAGTCGGGCATAGGGCGATTTATGCGCAGGAACGCCCAATTGCTTTCTTCAGTCAAGCTTTACATGGTAAGCACCTCCTTCTATCTACTTATGAGAAGGAAATGTTGGCACTGGTTTTAGCTGTGCAGAAATGGCGATCATACCTCCTCGGTCAGAAATTTATTGTTCGGACTGATCATCAGAGTTTGAAGCACTTGTGGAATCAAAAAATCACCACTGCTGCCCAGCAGAATTGGTTGATGAAATTAATGGGGTTTGATTTCATTATACAATACAAGGGAGGCAAAGACAACATTGTTGCCGATGCTTTGTCTAGAAGGGAGGAATATGAGACTAATGGCGGGCAAGTTTTTGCAATCTCTTGTCCAATTCCACCGGGATGATTCAATTAAGGAAGAAACTAATTCTCTTCCGATTGAAAGCAAAGGTGCAGCAAGTCCAAAAGGAGAGGCACTGGGACCCGGGAATATGTAGATGGCATCTTATTTTTCAAAGGAAGGATTTATTTGTCTAAAAATTCAGCTCGATTCTGATATTATTGAGCAATTACATAACAGCGCTCATGAAGGTTTTTTCAAGACCCTCCAGAGGATAAGGTCCACTTTTTACTCACCAAATCTTAAGAGTAAAGTGCGAACCTTTATAAGGGAATGCGATGTCTGTCAGCGACACAAAGTTGAAAACACTCTTCCGTGTCACATAACCACTTCCAATTCCTAACAGAATTTGGGACGAAATTTCTATGGATTTTATTGATGGCCTACCGAATTCCAGTGGCAAGACTACCATATTTGTGGTCGTGGATAGACTTTCAAAATATGCCCATTTTGTTCCCATTTCCCATCCTTATACTGCTGTGACTATTGCTCAAGTATTTTTTGATCACATATTTAAGTTCCATGGAATGCCACTGTCCATTGTGTGCGATCGTGATCCAGCTTTTACTAGTTCATTTTGGAGGGACTTGTTTGAGCTCAATGGTACTCGGTTCAATTTCAGTTCTGCTTATCACCCACAAACCGATGGGCAGACAGAGGTGGTAAACCGAACATTGGAGATGTATCTCAGATGTTTTACAAGTTCCAAACCCAAATTATGGACTAAGTGGCTGTCGTGGGCGGAATATTGTTATAATACAAGTGTTCATTCTGTCACCAGAAAAACTCCATTTGAGGTAGTTTATGGGAGACCTCCACCTGTATTGCTTTCATATGTTACAGGAACAGCTAAGGTTCCGGCACTCGAACAAGAGCTGGTTGACCGTGATCTTTGTGATTCAAGAACTCAAGGAAAAATACAATGGGCCCAAAATCGTAGTAAGCAAGTCTATGACTTAAAGCACCAAGAGAGAGAATTTGCTGTGGGTGATTTAGTGTTCCTCAGACTGCATCCTTACAAGCAGAGGACTCTTGCTTTGAGAAAGAGTTACAAATTAGCGGCCAAGTATTATGGGCCCTTCAAGGTATTACAGAGAATTGGTGCTGTTGCCTATAAATTGGAACTGCCGGCCGGAACCAAGGTACACCCTGTGTTTCATGTATCTCTTCTCAAGAAGCATGTTGGAATTAAAAGCACAATACAGCAGCAATTGCCATTCTTGGATGATGGTGGTGAATTAATTCCGCAACCAGAAGCTATTTTAGACAGCAGAACCAAAAGGAGGAAGCGAGAAGTCTTGATTCAGTGGCACAATTTATCTCCAGCTGAGGCAACTTGGGAGGAATTAAGTAAGATTAAACAGAAATTTCCAGATGCTTCTCTTGTGGACAAGAGAGTTGTTTAAGGGGAGGGGAATGTCACGTGACCCTTTCTACTCTTTGAATAAGTCTAAGTAATTGATTTTTTGTTTTATTTGTTAATTAGTTGCCCTTTTTGCTGCTGTTGACTAGCAGAGTTTACTTCCATGTAAATAGCTATTCTGTTAGCTATACTGCTATTTAAGTGAATGAATAATCAAGTCCAAGGCAGGGAGAAATAACTTAAACGTTCTTTTGACGTTGAGGCCTTGGTTTCCTCCATTAAACCTACTTTACTTTTTTTTTTTCCCTTAAGCTCATATCAGAATAGGTTCAAGAAGTAAAAAACAGTTTGTACCAGTTTTCTTTGCTACTTGGTGAGAAGTAAGAGTTGGTTTCCTAGGGCTCTCCCTGCTAGCTGGCATATCAAGGGTAGATCCAGTGCCATTCAAGTGATTGCTGATCTCTGATCCCTATGAGCTATATGAGATTGAGAAGCCTGATCACTACTAAGCCTCTCTCGGTTCACCAGCATCCATGGTTCTAGTTTATCAATTTCGGCTTGGAGATTGGCTTTTTAATTGCCTGTGCCTTGGAGTTGATTTGTGTTGGGGTTCCATGCTTCAGTCGGGGATGGGGCCGTTTTAGCCTGCATGTTCGTTCATGATGGTGGAGTTTTCCTCTTTCTGTGGCTAACGACTCTGTGGCTTCTAGTGATCCTAATGCAGTGACGAAGGTTCCTTCCTTCTTTTCTTTGCTGTTTTGGTTAAGGTTACAAGTGAAAAATGGGCTTAGGCTTTTGATACGAGTTTTAAAGTTAGCCACAATCTCTAAGTGTAATGGGCTCAGTTCTGGACTACGAACTATGTAACATTTGATTCCATCTATGATATATGCTATTTCTGATTAAAATTGCTAATGGTTAATATTAAACTAATAATCTTTGAACGTCAACAATTGAATAGGTCAATAAATGTTCATTTTGTATCTTGTTCTCTACCCAGTTAAGGGCCTTTAATGAATATCTTATCTCTGAAAAAAAAAAAACTCCCTAAATCAAACATAACTTAATTTAAACTGACTATTTTATAAGTTTGATGGATTACTAGGTCTGTGAATAAATCTTACCTTACTATGGGGAATGTGCATATAAATTATATACCTTGCCGCGAACCAATTCGAATCATGAATCTGATTGAGATTGATCAGGTTAAATCTCCAGGATTAGATCGTATAAATGGTTTCAATTCATAAATCAGCCTGGAATCATCCTATAAAGGGGTCGATTTATGTGCTTTTCCTTTTAAACCAAGATCAGAATTTGTCGATTCGAACTGGCAATTCCGAATCAAAATTGGCCCAATTCAAATAATTAGTTTTGTTTATTTTTTTCTTTTAATCTATATTGTGTTTATATTTTGGGTCCTTTTAATTTTTTTACATTAAAAACTAAATAAATGATATCTAAAAATGTGTATCAAATTGATCATGCCTGGGGTCGAATCAAAATTAAACTGAAATCGTCTTGAATCGAAATCAGTCCAAATCGTGAGATCAACCAAACTTGTGGTTTATACACAAAAAAAGAACGGGTTCGTGGCTAGATCTATATATATTTATATAATTATATGATCTTCAATTATATTTTTATGGGTCAAATTATTAAAGAAGATTTCGAATTCAATTACAATTCTATAATGTTTAATTGAAGAATAATTAAATAGTTATAATATAATAAAAAAATTATCATAATACCTTACAATTACAACTAACTAAAAACTACATTATCAATTATAATTATGAGTAATGACCAAAATCTCAAATTAAAAAAGCCAAAAATGAAAAAGTAAAAAGCTTGGAAAATTGTCAGTTTTTGATCAGAAGCCCATGACCTAAAAAGAAGCAATGCATGGAGCTACAGTGCTACACCTAGGCCAAATGGACGTTTAAATTTTAACACCTGTCTTCTCTCTTTTCTATCTCCAACTGAACACTTTGTCTTCACTCTCTCAAACCCAAACAACAGCAGAAGTAGATCAATTCAACCTCCTACTTCTTCTTCTTCTTCTTCTTCTTCTTCTTCTCTATTTTCAATGGTCTGTTTCTTCTCCTTCTTCTTTACTCCTCCTTCATTCTATTTCTAGTCAAAAATAGCTGCCAAATCATTGCTTTCTCCGAATTTCCTAATCCAAGAAAGAAATGCACAGAGAGAGAGAGAGAAAGAAAGAAAGTTCTACGGCTTTAAATTCAATCTACCTTTTGTCTATGATCTATACATCTCTGTATAAAGTAAGCAAAAGAAATATCATCAAAAGAAAACATATTTTAATAATTGAGAGAGAAAAGAGATAGAAATACTAAATAAAGATATAAAAGTGGCTATTGCTTCTAGGTTTCTATTATTCCTGCCGGGGACGAGCCAACCACAGGGAACTCAGTGCTCGGAGACGATGGAAGTACTCGGCAATCGCCAGGAAACACCTCGCTGCTTGGCGGGTTGTCAATATCTGATGCAGCCGATGAAGGGTTTGGTGCCTCAGATTATCTGCCTGTAAGTATAAATTCTATTAATTTTTATAACATAAATTTTTTTTATTAATTTTTATCTCATACAAAAAATTATAACATTTTATTTTTATTTGTGAAATTTAAATCTTAATGCTTATATTTAAACAAAATAAATGCATGTGTCTGTCATTAAAGAAATTATTTGATAACCTCTTTTTTATAAAAATATATTAATAATTGATTAAATTATGTTTTATCTAATTTAAAAAATATATAAATATATATTATATTAAATAAAAATAAAAGGTGAAATTAAACAAAAATTAATACTCATTTATTTTTAAATACAATAAATAATTTTAATAAAAAAATTCAAATGCAATAAATAAAAATGGAGGAAGAAAACAATTTACCCTTAATTAATTGACTTTAGGAGCAACATTAAGAATAATTAGGTTGAATTATTCAATTTTTAAGATTAAAATGGCTATCTACCATGACTTTATGATGGTAGAGGGTCTTAATTGTCAAAAGGGATAAAGGAAGAAACAAAATATTGAAAAGTAAATGTGGAAGTTTGATAATTGATAGGGACAAAACTATATAAGTAATAATATTATTTAGAAAAATTAAAATAATTAATTAATTTGGAACTTATTTTAATGGTCAATTCTAATAATCTTATTCTCTGATTTTAAGTTTTGTTGTAAATAACTGTTAAGATCAAGGGAGAGGCTTTTTAACTTCTTGAGTAAAGAGGCAAGTTAATAGGGAGACTCATAGCATTGCTTTCACATGCTAATTTTACGAGTTGGGATGTTATGATTTTTTTTTCAACCCGGTTTATCATATTTTCAAAATATAAGACGTACGGGAGTCCCTCTAGTAAATACATAGGTCTTATACATTTATATTTCGAGTCTATGATAGACCGAATCTAAATAAGAATTCCCCTAAATGTTATCCCTCATTTTCTTCATTATGTACTCTTTAATGATGTTCCTTTATGAAAAATTTTCACTTAATATTTTAGATCCTAGATTTGGTGTATGAGATGAGTCTGTTTACTTAAAATAGCTTGAACCTAAAGTTTTTCCTTGATTTTATTAATATATTATAATTTAAAGAAAAAGTTTCCATAGCTGATTAAGTTAAGAAAATTCCATAGATAACAATGATGTTCATGCATTCATTTAGGCCAAATTAATTGAACAGTAAATTCAAAGCACTACAAAGTCAACAAGTATGAAATTAAATGTGGTCAAGTAATCTGCTAGAATTAATTACCATGATTTTCCACACTATAATTTCTTACATTTCTTGGTGAAAATTCTAATTGACAATGATCTTGACTAAAAATCATTGCATTTAAATTCTAATATTTAAAGGCTTAGATGAATTCCTAATATTTTTGTGAATTTCTTTAATTAAAATAAAAATACCACAAAAACTATATCTAATTAAATTATAATATTTAATTTTCCCTCCTACTCAAGGTGTTAATTTTCAAAGGTTTTGAGGTTAGCATTCCAACCATTGGCCCCACTTTACCTTATATCTTCAAACCATAGTGTAGAAATTGATGTCTTATTTTATCCTTTAATTAACCCCTTCTTGTTAGTCATTGACATGCCATTTTATTAAAAAAATTCAACAAAATATCTCAAGTGAAATATCAATGTACATGTATATACATTTCTTGTCAAAGTAAACAACCTTGAAAGAAAATTAACTTCAAAAAAATATTTGACTAGCTTTAGATTTCTAGAAGATTATAATGGTTTCAGTGCACGTGAAAATAGTATTTCTTTTTTCATAAAAATATAAATATTTTTTATAATATAAAGAGTAGACTTTGCATGATAAAAAATTATTGTTTAAACTCGATTTATCATATATTTAAGATAAATATGTAAGATAATATATTTAATGAATAGATTTTATTATTTATTTTATATCTTAAATCTATAATAAATAATATATAAATAATATATATATATATAATCTGTTTAGATTTGTAACCAAGGTGAGTTAACTCGGGTGAATGGTAAAACGAAAATGTTAATTAGAAAAGATCCTATCGAGAGTTAAGTGATGAATGCTTGGTGGGTTTCGGTTTTCAACAGTCAAAAATGATGTTATGGAGAAGGGAATGCATTTGTCGTTTTAAGTCAAACGGTTACGACCATTACATCATAAAAACATGGGATTATCAGATGTTGATTTGTCTACTGCCACGTGGGAAGCATTTGCCATTAGACCTAGTAACCATCATCACGATGAGTAATTACAGGCAAATTATCAGATATGAGAATATTAAAAAATTATATTTTTTCTCACATAAAAAAATTAATCCCCTTATAATATAAAAATAAAAGTAAAATAGATAATATATATCAAATATATCTTATAATTTCTCGTAATGACATGGGTAAATTATGATTTTGTTGGAACTATGGGTATATTTATCTCTAGTCTTTCTATATGCTATCCTATCCATACTTACTTAGGGCATTAATGGTGATAATGTATAGGTTCTATTTGAATTTAATATTATATTAAAATTTATAACATATTTACTTATTAAACTCAGTTTATATAAATCTGTGACCCATCTATCATAACCCAACATTTTCCTGAGTAGCAGATATATTTTTTAATACCATATATATATATATATATATATATATATATATATATATATATATATATGCAGCTAGACATGGGGAAGTTTCATGTGTTTGGGGCAGGTTTTCCCAACCCAAAATAGCAACAGATTCCTGTTCCTGGGGGCCACTCTATAAATGGGTCCCAGAAACAGATTGAAGAGTAATGGAGCAGCTATTGGAGTTAGGAACAGAGAGAGAGAGAGAGAGAGAGTGATGTGTCATACCTGTCTAACGAAACCTTCAAGTGTGGATAGCTTGTTCATGGCCACAGCCATTTGGCCCATGTAGTTACCCATATTAGGAGGGCAGCTTAATGAATCAGACGCTATAGTATCTGACAGAGATTGATTCAGAGCTTCAAGCCCTTGTGATAGAGCTTCTTCAGCCTCCTGTGTGGATTGCTGCAATCCACATATCCCCAAGATTTGCTGCTCTGTTAAGGGCTCGATTTGGTTCAATATTATCTGCAAATAATTAACAACAGGCATAAGTTCCTGTAGTATGAAATAGACAAGCGATTTCTTTCTTTCTTTCTTTATTGCGAGGGGATCTATAAAGAAGATCAAATTGATACCCTAGAAAGCATAGTGAATTATTTACTAGAAACCAAAAGAAGAGATGAAAATAAAAACAAGACCATCGTAACTATCAACAAGAAAGTGAGAGGAGAAGACATGGAGTAGAAAAACCGTGCAATTCTTATCCACCCTTTTCTATGGTAGTGTAACTATAAGTTCTATTACCAGACATTAGCTTTATTTGATTGACACCTAACTCTACCCTTTGGTGGAAACCTTGACGGTACCTTTCGTCATTCATTGATATTGATCTTTTTGTTTGTTTTCTTGCTGCCTATCTATTCTCTTTTCCAATACTACCGACAACTTGCACCATGCAATAATAACGTCCTATGCCTCTCGAGCACAATATATACTAATGACAGTAACATCAAGCTTTTGCTTATATTACACTTAGGTATAATGGATGGGGTTTACGCAAGAATTTTCCATTGAATTATTAGGTTCTGTAATGTCAATTTTTGCTTCTTGACTGTTAGCTATATATCTTCACCTAATTTACAGTTAATTAATGCATGTTTTTGTCATTTTCTTGTCACATATGTTGTCAATGTCATTTGCTGCAATATTGCTGCTTGTAATGGCTAAGAAATGGGAGAACATCTTTTTCAAGTTTACATGTGAAAATGAAACTGGTAGGGTTTGAGTACCTTGATGAGGTCTGAAGGCCGGAAATCTCCCATCCACATGAAGCAACGCTCGGCAGGAGTCTTCCACATGCCAGAAACAAGATGGAAGACGTCGGATTTGGCAACCATGCCTTTGAGGCTCATCACCTCATCATAGTGAGCTAAGCAGTTGTCCACAAAGAGCCTAAGCTCGTTTTCAGGTAGATGTTCCTGCACAGCTGCTCGAAGCTCACATGTGAGACGATGGTGCTCCTCCAGCCATCTGGTATACTCAATGTCGAATACCGCAGCATCTACCAAGTCCAAAAACGAAATGAAGGATTGGTTCATTGTTTTTTACGCAGAGAAATGTAAAAACTAAATTAAAAAACAAAACAAAACAAAAGAGAGAGAATATACCTGAGCTAATATTGCTGATACCTACAGGAAGGCCTTGATCTCCACCTAGAAGACCTCCTCCACCGAAGAATAGACCCTAATTAAGCCAAAAAAAAGGTTCAGATCTTGAGAAGATCTTTTGATGATATTTGATATATACCTAGCTAATAGAAACTTACTTGAGCTCTGGCTCTTTGTAGCTCTTGTTCCAGTTGGGTTAGTCTAATTCTACTTGACTCTAGCTGCTGAACGTAAGCCTGCAATCATGAAATAAGAAAAAGAAGCATAACTCATTGATTTTATGGGTTGAAAATCATTGTTTGGAAACTTTAGAATAACAAGAATAATAATTATACGAGGAAAAATATATTCAGCGGACCGACCTTTTTTCTAAGCCTGCTTTTCCTCGCTGCTTCTCTATTCTGAGCAAGTCTTCTCAGTGTCTGCACAGAAATTATCAAAGTAAAACGTTCAACGTTGGAACAAAAGCAGAAAAAGAACCAAAACGACAAGTTATCACCTTAGGGTCTGGAGTCTTGGGTCCTTCCTGCTCTGAACTAGAAGTTGTTGGACCTTTACGGTTCCCTTCGCGCTGCCATGACAAGAATCAACATTTTATAATTCAAATTGCAAACAAGAGAATCTCAGTTTTCAATAAGCTATAATATATATATATATATAGAGAGAGAGAGAGAGAGAGAGAGAGACTTTGGTGGTTCTCCATTTAAATATTGCAGTCTTTTTACAATATTTTTTTAAGTACTATACGTACTCCTAATCTAGCTACCTTGATAGCTTTGGCTGGTTCAGGCCCAGATGCAGCATCATTTCTTGCGTTGGCCAACTCCACGGTCGGTTCTGATGGTCTCTTAGAACCACTAGTTATTGGAGAAACTAATCCTGGAGTATTAGCCTACCAAATCCAAACAAACCCATTAGAGATTATTATTATTATTATAAAATTAGGTATCACAAAACACAGGCAAGAAAACAAGCATATAATTAAGCTATGAAAAGTTTGGTTAGATTATACCTTTGCTGATGATGGTTCTACATGCATAGGCTGAGAAGGGAAAATGTTCAGAGTTGGAGGCCTCATTCCAGAACTCTCTGCAAACGCACACAAATTCTCACAAGCATTAATTCTCTTTATAGGTAAAGTTTAGAGAGAGAGAGAGAGAGAGAGAGAGAGAGAGAGAGAGAGAGACTCATTAAAGAGGGACCCAAGAGAAAGGAAGAGGAGACAAGGCAAGAGAGGTATGAGCCATGAGTAGAAGGATAGGAATTCGTCATGCGATTGTAGCTCTTTGCCATGAAAACAGAAAAAAGCAGGAAGCAAAGTGGGAAAGGGAAGAAAACCCATACCCTATTCGTACCCTTTGCAGTACTTGTAGAAATTAGCGAGTAATTCATGATACATGCGTAGGTTTCTTAGATGTCATGGTCCAACCTCCAAACAACAAGAAACAAAAATATATTCGACAAGAAAAAAGGATAATTAAGCATTTAAATATTTGTTCTTGAGTTTGAAATTCTCTTCTGGTTAGAGTCTGAAATTCTTTTTAAATAGAAAAGAAGGAAATCATTCCTCTTTCTTTCTTGCAGGTGCAAGGATCTGGTCAAAGAGAAAGTACCGAAAGATTTAATCTGCTGAACATGCTTTCCCTGTGATCCAAACAACCCTTTCCAAAGAGAATCTTCGCAACAGAAACACAAAAGCAAAAAGAAAAAGAAAACGAAAAATGAAATCTTGAGAGAGAGAGAGAGAGAGCTCACGTCTTTGGTCTTGAACAGTGGAAGGGTCTTGTCCGTCAAGATAAAGAAAAAGAGCTTGATCCAAGTCTCCCAAGTCATAAGCTCCAGCATCTTTGCTTCTGCTGACACCGAAAGTACATAAATAATAATAATAATAATAAATATTTAGTCTATATGCAAAAAAAAGCAGATATGGCTTATTTGCAGTATCATAAACCTCTCATTAATTGGACTTGTAAGTGATGATGCTAGAAGAGAAGAAGAACAAGAATAAGAAGTGAATCTAATTGGGTTTTTGATGAAGTATAGAAATTACATGAAGGTCCCAGGGATTGAGGATGATGACGATGATTGCATCATTCCATAAGGAGTCTGCTGATGGTGATGATTCTCTTGTATCTGAAGATGTTGTTCTTGCTGCTGCTGTTGTGGATGTTGATGATGGTGGTGATGATGTTGATTTTGTTGCTGCTCTTCTAGTTGAGTTGAGTGATTGATGACTTTATTGGTAGCCATGAAAGGGCTTTGTAAAAGCTTTGCTTCCAATTGCTCTTCTTCTTCTTCAAGAACTTGCCCTCCAAACACCCTTGAAAACCCCATTAATGGCATAACAGCCTCGTTATTGCTCCTTTCAAGATCATCTCTGTAGCTTGCACACAGAGAGACAGAGAGAGAGAGAGGAAAGAAAGAATGATGGAGGAGAAAAAGAAAGGAAAGAATTGAATGCAAAGAAATAAAAAGACAAATCTGTTTTATATTTTCTCTCTCTCTCTAATCTATAAAAATAGACCGACTTTGAGAGCACCAAAAATATTCAGATAAAGCGGTCTTGAGATATCTTGTTCAATTTTTTCTCTCATTTCTCCTGTGGGATAGAAATACCACCAAGACCTTGACAAAACCGCTTTTGGTTTCCTTTCCTTAGTCTAAATTTTTTTGGAGATAAAATGACCACAATGTCCTCAGCTGTTTTGGAAGTTCACTGTTTAGATTTCCATGCAAACTTACACGTAGACAATGAGGCGGCTGTTTTTCATTTCTATAGCCATTAGGTTGTTCTCTTCTAATTTGCTGAGGATAATTTTCTTTTTCCTTTTCTTTTTCTTTTTCCCACAATGATTTTTTATCCGATTACTAAAACCAGCCCCTTTCTTTTTTAATTTTGTCATTTTTCGTTAGTCAATGATTACAATTTAGGTTTAATTTCATCTATTTAAGATTTATTTCATTATCTTCTCTCAATTTCAATTTATATTAAAAAATACTTAAATTTTAATTTAATATTATTCAAAATCGGTTTGAACAAATTATACTGGATATCCCAACTAGTAATTGATTTAGATATGTCTAAGAGACTATTTTCTTCATGTGGCAGAGTTTAGCTAGCATGTCCAAAGCTTCTGGTTGAAGTACACAATGAAATCTATTCGGATAGAGTTTAAGTGATTTTAAATTAAAATTTATGTATTTTTTTTATATAAATTAAAATTGAGGAATGATAGTAAAATAAGCATCAAAATTGATGAATCCTAAAGTGATATTTGGTATAAATAAATTTTATAGAATTTATTTATAAATATAAAATTTTAGCGTTTAGTTTAAAGGAAAATTCATTTAAAATTCTTAATAATCAATTATATATAATTTATTATAACTAAACCAAATTCCATCAAAATTAATAAATTTACAAATGAATTCTAAACTTAAAATCATATATATTTTAAGTAATAAAATTATTCTCTTATTATGTATCATTTTATTTTATTTATTTTAAACACAAAATTCATTTCATTAATATAAAATATACAAAAAAATATTTATTTACAAATAAACTCACAAATGAAATAAATTTTACTATAAAATTAAACCAAATAAAGTCAGTAAAATTAAACTTGAGAATCTAATGTCTTCGATGGGTTCCTCATAATTTTATTATTATTATTATTATTATTATTATTATTATTATTATTATTATTATTATTATTATTATTATTATTATTATTATTAACGTCTAATACTTAATTAATGCCACTACTAATTTAATACTTCATTGCAAAACGTCATGAGTATGAATTATTATTTTCAGATGATGAGAGTTACCACTACTTAATTATATTTTTACAAAAACAATAATTTGGTTATATTAGGACTTCTCCCCATTTGTTTATGGCCGCTTCTCTACTTGAGGTTTCCCAAAAGGCCTTTGTTTTGTAAGCCAACGTTCTAGAAGATTAAGACACAACTAATAATTAGTTAAATAAAGTGTAATTACCAATTCTTAATCATGATTATAAATGCTAGTTCGATAGTTAATTACTATGGCATTAAATTTTTAGAACTCTCCAACATATATGATGACCACATTTGTAATAATATCACAAGTTATATGACATGGAAATGGAATATAAAACCTTTTAACATTAAGCAATCCCACAAATTTATGTTACTTTTTAGTATGTGGAATTTCATTTCGTCATTGTAACAAATTTATGTTGCTTTTAAGATTTTTTTAACCATGATTTTTAAGATAGTGTTTAATATTTTGATTATAATAAAAATATTATCTCTCTTATTTATACTGTTAGATGACATAATGTTTATACTAGTATTTAGAAGCTAAAGAAGTTATTAATGAAATGTTACATTTCCTAACTTTTAGATATTGATAGAGTATTTTAATTAGAG
The DNA here is from genome assembly GCF_030052815.1 of Hevea brasiliensis. NCBI lineage: Eukaryota > Viridiplantae > Streptophyta > Magnoliopsida > Malpighiales > Euphorbiaceae > Hevea > Hevea brasiliensis. The sequence continues at coordinate 105,523,860 of NC_079497.1, forward strand.
TGAAAAAGATTATATTATTATTTTTAAATTTAACAGTTAATTCAACTGAATACTTCTACCTTAAATTACTATATAAATAGTTAACTATTAATAGCAAATATATAATAATTAACATTTAGTAAAACAGTTGACAGTTATAAAATAACTAATATTGTCTAACAAACTCGTATATTAATTATGATAATTAACTAAAAGATAATATTATAAAAACTTTTTTATAATAAAATTATATAATTATCCCCATTAATCTATAATAAATGCAAATAACTTAATTTATAAGATTTGTTTGATAATATTAGTTGTTAACTGTTTTAGTATTTGTCAGTTATTTTACTAGCTGTTAGCCATTAGCCTTGTTCGATAATATTAGTTGTTAGCTATTTTAGTAGTTATTACATATTAGTTTTTAGTGGTTAACTGTTTATATAGTGTTTTAAAGTAAAAGTGTTCAGTAAAATAACTGTTAGATTAGTTGTTAAGTGTAAAAATAGTGGTATAATCTTATTAACCGTGGTTAAAACGTTCTCTTAATCTCTAAAAGTTAAAAAATATAGTTTTGTATGAACCACTCCCCCAACCTCTATATACTACTATTATAAAGACTATGTTATCGAACAGTATAAATAAGAGATGTAGTGCTTTGACTATAATCAAAATACTAAATGTTACTTTAAAAATTATTATCAAACAAGATTGTTAAATATTAGCTGTTAGTAATTAATTATTTATATAGTGATTTAAAGTAGTAGTGTTTGATAAAAATATTTGTTGGATTAGTTATTGAATGTAAAGATAGTGATATCATATTGTTAACCTGATCAAAATGCTCCTTAACTTCTAAAAATTACGAATGGTAACTTTTCATAAATCACTATCTTAATCTCTAAACACTAATATTAATATTATACCACCAAATAATATAAATAAAAGACGTAGTATTTTAACTATAGTCAAAATACTAAACGCTACCTTAAAAACTATTATCGAACATTGTCATAAACAAATAAAAATTAAAAATCTTTCTTATTTTTTTAAAACAGATTCTTTTTTAATATTTTAAGATTTGAATTTGAATTTCACAATTTTAAATATGATTTTAATATTACTGATTAATTAAAAAAATAAAAATAATGTTTTTGTTTATTTTTTTTTTCTTAAAAAAGGCGAGAAATCTTCAAGGCAAGTATTCAATTTGAAGTGGGCGTTACAGTGGCAAGAGAAGGGTAGAACGGTCAATGAAGAAACGATCACAGCTATTACTCTAGGCAGTTGTCAACCAAAGAATACAATCAGGCCCGTTGACCGTAAACCACGTGTAACGCTAGTCTTCCCATTTCTATTAGAAGGAGCGTTGCAGGTGGGACCCATCGACAACAATCGGACGGCTACAGATTTCAGAGTTCTTTTGTGATGGAGATGGGTGGGACCCATGTAAACCGGCCCACCACCCTTCCCGCGATTTTTTACTTCCAACCACTCCATATACAAAGAATTGTCTGCTAACCGCATGGAAAATGATATAAACAGTCTTTTATTTTTTATTTTTTTGTGGGCACCCACATTTTCTTGATAGAGGACCACCAACCTCTCTTACGTTTTTCTTTCTGCTGCAAATTAAAACTAATTCCAAATTATTTTTTCCCAAATCAAATAAAATTTTTTATCTATTTTTTTAAAATTATATATTTTATATAAAATATATTTTATAGTGAAAATATTTTTGTAGCTATTAATAGAAACATTCAATAATTTTTTTATATATTACTTATTTTGAAATTAATGATAAATAATTATATATTAACTTATAATATAGGAATAATTAAGGATTTAAATTCTAATAATAATTTAATATTTTTTCTCCAATTATTTTACTCATCATAATTTAAAATAGAAAGGTTTGCTACTTGTTGGAAGCAATAACAACAATAACATGTTATTATATTTGTTTAAATTAATATTGTTGAACAATAACTTATCTCATTATGAATTAGTTGATTCAGTTATTTTTTTTATAATTTTATGAAAGATTATTTTATTTAATTACTTGATAATAAAGGAAGGCTTAATAATTCTTTGATTTAAAATTAGAAAGATATAAATAAGGGGGGATTAGGTTATAATGCATTGAGAATACATTAAGGCTATAACTTGTGTCACTAGAACACTCAGGAAAATGAGTTAATGAAAAATATTTTTTCGATTAAAGAAAAATTAAGGTATTTTTAAAGAAAATGACTTCCTGGTTTTAAAAGAGAAAATCTTTTTTCATTTTTTAAACTTTCGTAATTTTATTGAAATGAAAAAATACTTATATTACATAATATAAATAAATACTATTAATTTAATATTGTAACTAAATAATAGAAAATATTTTTCTTAAAAATATTTTTTAAGAAAACATACATAAGTTATTTTTTAAAAAATAAACGAAACCTTAGATCATTATTTTTTATTTTCTATAAATAGTTGAGAGATAAGAGATTTAAGCTTAATATTTTTTTATAAATAAATACTTTTTTTATAGAATAATAAATACCCTTTTGACTATGCATAACAAAGTAAATTTTGACAATAAAATCTTATTATATCTTTCAAACTGAATTATGTAGCCCATTCAAAAGTTTGAACTATATATATTACTTTCATTATCATGCGAGTTTTCACTATCCCTCAATTTGTTTGAAAATATTTTTCTGAAAAATATTTTTTATATTTTAGTATTTGAAATGAAAAATATTTTCTAAATTAAAGTGAAAATTAAATCATTTTAAGTTAAAAGAGAAAGTCATTTTTTTATTTTTTTAGGTTTTGATAATCTTACTAAAATGTAAAAATATTTATATATACATAATATAAATACATATAATTAATTTTACATTACAATTAAAGAACGGAAAATATTTTCATAGAAAATAATTTTTTTAGAAAGTATTTTTCATATATAAGTTATTTTTTTACAAAACAAATGGAGCCTATATATATAAATGATATATTGATTCTAAATCATATAAAAAATGTTAATTAATTGGCTTTTTATTTGAGTTTAATATTTTATTGTATTATTTATAATGATAAATTTATCTTTTTTTCATTTATATATATATAATCATCTAGTAAATAACTATGCTGACTACATATATTATTGCTACTCATCCGTAAGTAAATCATTTGGTCGACATTGAAATGGCTAATAGTTCCTCTCAAGAGCCAAACGAAACCCACAAAGTGCAAAAGGTCCCAAAGTTCAAGATTTGAAAATGTTTAGATTTGGTTAAGCAAATAAAAATATGATATCTTGATGTAACAATATGGGAGAGTGAAAGAAATCGATCAGCTGCTTCATGATATTTGATTGTTGAGTTTTTGATCCCATGGGTGATGTATTCCAATATGAAAGTTTCGAGTGTGGGTAGATTTCGTTGAATCAGGTTGCACTTAAATAATATAATTAGTAGATTCAATCATTATTTAATTTACCACGGATGACCATTGCATCTATTATAATAAGCACATAATTTTAAAGCACACACAAATCGCATAATCACATAATATAAAATAGCAAAAAAAAATAATACGGAATTTGACCATAAGGTTTACATCTACAGGAAAGACGAAAGAAAATGTTTCATTATAATAAAAAAAAAACAAGATACAATTACTCAGAACTCTCAAATTCTAACTCCAATGTATTTCTCTAATATCTCACAACTCTACGGTAAATGGCAGAATATTGTAATATTTATACTGATCTATACTGTGGGAGGCCCATGTCCTCAGCTACCATCGCAGATCTCACTTTTTATCCCAATTAGATCGCAGCGAGAAACTTTCGGATCAAATCACAATTTAAGTCTATGAAAATATATCCAAATGTAATATGAATTATATATATATATATATTTGACCTAACGCAATTTTTCTTTCTCCTCTTTCGTCTAATTGTTGCTACACTTATATTTTTAGCTATAATGGATGGGGCAAAATCTGTGTTCTCTTGTATCAACTAGATATATATACAGTTGTGTAGATGAGTTTAAAAGAGGATTGAACTTTGTATACACAAGATGAGGTTAAATAAATATAGACAAAAAGATATTGAGCTACCTAATTGATAAACCTTATCATGGCCCTCAATTCTAACCAGGTCCTGGTTGAATTGTCTGCTTGTGTTTTAGTAGATCATGTCTGGTTCATGGAAGAGCTTTTGTGAAAATATTGGCAATTGGATCCTTGAAGGGAATGTAGCGCATTTGCAGCTCTATTATTGTAATTTTGTCACGCACAAAGTGAAAATCTACTTCAATATGCTTCAGTTTGGCGTGGAATATTGGATTTGCCGTTAGATAAATTGCTTCCGCATTATCGCACCAAGGTGTGGGAGTTTGAGATGGTAACAAAGACAGATCTTGTAAAAGGGAATGTAGCGAGGTGACTTATGCGGTAGCTACTCCAATTTCACAGTATTCAACTTATGTGAAGTTGACCAATGGTAATTTATGCATAGGGAGATCTATTGGAAGAAGATAAATTTTGACCGGACAAGACATGATTCACTGTCCGATCATTGGCATCACCTAAAGGAGCATGGCATGTACATAGTTCCATAAAATTAACTTGTCGAGATGGAGTCCGATACAGTTGCAAAGTGCAGAGATCGTCTTTACTTTGGTAGCAGTATAGAACCCGTTTTGTGTGGATATGCTTGATAACAAAAATCTTACAAAAGAATTCAATTGAAACATTATTTTGAGAAGTAAATGCATAAACTAAAAACAAGTTTCTTGAATGTCAGTTAAGGAGATGTTATCAAGAATAAAGGATGCATTATTAGTAGACATAAGAGATTGACCACGGTGAATGATAGTAGTTGTACCATAGCAAATAGTTTGATGAACTGAGTTTATCAAAGAGGTACTAGGTGAACTCCCAAGGGGTGAGATTGAATGGTAGGAGTCTCTTCTTCTCTCAAGTTCGAGCCTAGGTATGGTGTATTTTTAAAACTTGGGAGGGAGAATTTTGCCGTCCTTTGTGGGCTTGCCTGGCACAAATCCAGATTTATCAGGCTAGTAAGTTTCGAATACTGAGTGATTTCTACTAAAAAATAAAGGAGGTACTAGGTGAGATGCAGTCAAGAAGGTGACAAAGAGGAAGTGAAAAGTAGATATTAAACTTTGTGTGGAAGCCATAATGAAACGTGTAAGTCTCTAATACCATGTGATGGATAGGGCAAAACCAGTGTTCTCTTGTATTAATTATAATATATATACAGATATGTAGATGAATTTAGGAGAGGATTAACCTCAACTATTGACTACACAAAATGAGGATAACTATGTATAGCAAGACGTTTTATCTTTAGCAATCTCAGGCCAAAACATGATTAGGTTTAATGTTTGATTTTCAATTCAATCGGTTTGACTTGATGATTTAATAATATTATCATTTCATTTTTTCAAATTTTAAACAAATAAAAATTCTTAATATAATATTAAATATTAAGGCAAAATAACACAAAGGCTAAATTATTTGAACTTTCTCATATTTTAAGTTTCCTTTTATAAATTCTTTTTCCTAATCAAAACATCATATTATTATTATTATTATTATTATTATTATTATTATTATTATTATTATTATTATTATTATTATTATTATTATTATTATTATTATTATTATTATTACTGTAAGAGTTCTCAACACATAATAAAAATTTTTTTTTCTTCAATCAATAGTTTATTCTCCCAAATCAGTTGGCATAATTAACGTATTTAAAATTAATTTTAAATAATTTTAAATTACTCTTCCATACCGTCATTACTAACTGAACTATATTGGGTAAACAAGAAACCATGTTTTTTATTTATTGATCGAGTTTGGGAAATTCATCAGTAATTTTTCTTCAACATTGATCAGGTTAAAAGCTAGTCAACCAGAGATTATAAATCAAACAAAATTGTTGGCCAATTCCTAATTCAAAACTAGTTAGTCCAACCTGATCATTATCAAAATATGTGATTGTAGATTTTTTTTTTTTTTGAATGAAAGAGATATTTTAAGGACTTTTTGACTTGGTTATTTTGCAATAAAAGCATCATTTTTTTTCTCTTCCAAAACTTACATATTTTTCTTTTATGTTCAAAATACATCATATACGACTAACAAGTATTAGTTGTAATAGTAAAACTCATTGCACTCTCAAAATAGAATTCAGGTTTGATTTTTGAAGAAAATATTATTAGAAAAAGTAACCATAAATCCTAAAAAGAAATTAGTTTTCTGTAAACCCTAGAATGAATATAGAGAATACCCTAATATACTAAAAAAAGTACACTATATATGCGCGCAGACCAAAAATCAAATAAATTTTTAGAATGTACTAAGAATAATTGAAAGTTTTGTTTGACAATGCTAATAGTTGAATTGAATTTGTTGGCTTTGGTGCATGAATAATGTTGGTTTGAACAGTTTATTTGGTATGCCATTGACTATTTGGATGAATTTCTTAATTTTGTATATATATACTTAAATTTGCTTCTCCCAAACTATATTTCAACACATATAAAAATTTGTTGGTTAGTAATATTAATTTCTTAATCAAAACTGTCATTATCCCACAAGTTTTTCTGTTTAAATTATTAATAAAGAATTAAAAAAAAGAGGTACAAATTAAACCCCTAATATATTAGCAACATGATTTGAATTCTACTAAATTAATTATATTTTTTATTAATCAAAACCTTCCTCTTGAGAAAGACAATGAACTCCTATAATATATAAATGAAATCAGAGGAAGAAAACAGATTTATTTTGGATTAGGTGTATCAGAACACATCCACAAAGCAAAATTGTTTATTGCAATCACATAATATTATCCAACTATTTGTAAATCCCATTCTTAATGATATTACGAATCATTCTAATATATATCATATTAGATTTTTATTTTAATAAATCAAGTTTAATATGGAGAATAAAATCCAATCCAGTAAAAAAAACAAAAAATACACACTTTCCATCGAGATAATCTCTTATTATTAAATAAAATTAAGTGATATTGGAATTAATTTTAGACATACTTTGATTAATTCATATATATGAGTAAAATTCTAAAGCTTGATGAAAATTTCCGTGATTTTATATTAAAAAAAATTAAAATATATATATCACAGAAAATAAAAATGCTAAATTTTGATTATTAAATTAATTATATATTGTAAAAAAAATTAAGAATAGAAAAACTTAAAAGGATTAACTAATAACAATGGTCATAAGTAGACCTTGCAATTTTTCAATTTCCCTGCAGCAACTTAAGACTTTTTTTTTTCAGCGAAAAAAGAAAAGATCAATGAAAACTCATAAAATAGAAATGGAATTTGTTTTTATTGAGACTTGAACTCAAAATTTTATAGTTTTAAAGATAATTTGATTTTACAGTTTTAAAGACAATTTTAATACCATTAAACTAGAGCTAATTGACTAATGATATTGGTAATGATTAGATTCCCCCTCTCTCTCTATATATATGAATTTTTATATGAAATTTACTATAATTTTAATTAAAATGATAATTTATAATTGGCTGAATATAGGTAAAAATTACTTATCAGTACAAAATTAATTCACCCAATTTTAGTATCTTGAAAATTGTTTGTTAATATAATAGAGGAATGATATTTTCTGGAGGAGATTTGCATATTTTAATTTATATATAAAATATAATATTTTAATGACTTTGTAATATTAAAAAAGCTTATTCATTAGCTCTTCCTATAAACTTAATTAGATTGACTTATTCTTTGACATTATATCAGACTTCTCTAATTATTTGCAGTAATTAACAAATGATTCTTAGCTTAGACACGATGATCACATTCAATGTATACTACTCCTTTCCATATATTGAAATTTATTATTACTCATTGACTCTCAATTTTCTTATATATATATAACTCGTTACCATTAATTTCCTTTATGGTTGACTTTGTAAATTGAACATTTGGTCAACTAAGCACGCCTTATCAATTATATATGAATTAATCCTAAAAGCTTCAAACAAAAATTGCAGACATTAGTTGTTAATTAATAGACAATGTAACTTGCTGGCTTGCAAATTGTTGTAGTTAATGTGAAGACTATATGAGAGGATGCTGTTGTAAAAACTGAGAACATCACCCACGCACTTGAAGTCAAATCTTATATACATATAGATTAGTGAGGGCTTCCACTTCCTCTCCTATAATATACCCTTTCTCTTTGATTTTCTCATTAATATTTTAATTATAATAACTCGAATTTAGAATTTTATCATCTTTAAAGACGACTCTAATATCACTAACTATTTCTTTTTGTTTTTTCTTTCATAATTAATGATACTAAATGAATTTTGTTGTGCACGATAACACTTTCCCTTTTATAACTCTCGCCGTAACAATGGATTAAGGGATCTGAAATCAATACCCTATGTATGCTCACCAATAATATATGTTAACATTGCTTATGCTTTAACCCACATGATTGTATTGTTGAACTTGATTAATGGTTTGTTTAACAATAGCGCATGTAAAGTAATTAATAATGTATATAGTATGCCTAATCTTGTTTGCCTTAAATAGGGAATGTTGTTTATTGGGGATGGACCATATATCATCATAATCATATATAATTTATGACCAACTCAATTAATATGCAGTGGCAATATTAGAATTCATGTTTGCAAATACACCTGCTTCCTTCGTGTTCACCTAATTTTGCCCATGTGTTGATGATGGCTCTCTATTATATTATTTTTATAAACTAAATCAACTCCTAATCTTTATCCCCGCAGAAGACTCATTGGTTAGACACTTAAAACGAATTTAATTAGCTTCCTAAATTATGGATCTGTGGTCCGCGCATGCTTTTCACAGTCGTTGAACTAAACAGGATTGTAATTTCTGGTTAGATTGGAACACCTAAGACAGGAGACATTGGCAGATCCAAGCACACAAATGAGGGTCAAATGACCCCCTTTTTACTAAAAAAAGAAAAAATTTACATGTGTATGTATTTATTTAAATTGATCTCTAATAAATATAATTATTGAATCTTTTTTTTATCAAATTTAAAACTAAATAAAAATATATAGTATTTTATTAAGATAAAATTACATAATGGCATGAGCAATCATTTGATTATTGTGACTATTTAGTCATCTATATAAAAATATATATATTTAATAGTATTAATAATTTTGTAATTTTTAATTTTTTTCAGGATCAATCTAATTATAAGATATTGGTATTATATTTTTTAGTAATATATTATAATTTATTTTTTATATATTGATCATAGAAAAAATTCTCTAGATACACCAATGATAGGAGAGCATCAATTCACCACATAAGGAAAATCTTGCTATGCTAAACAATTTGAGTTGAGCCTATATAGAGACAGATAATATATATAAATGGAAAAATTTTACGTGGTTCATTATATACTCAAAACGTAAATATATAAGTCTATTTATTTAATATGTGAATCCACTATAAATAATATATCTTGAGTCTATGATAAATCAAATTTAGATAAAATTTTCCTTGGAGGGATGAGTAAGATAGCTAAGCTAATTAATTTTAGACATTAGGCTAGATAAATCTAAACTCATTTATGTTTTGTACAAAATATATCATGCAAGAAAAAATTTATCCAGATTTGATTTATTATAAATTTAATATAATTTTTATTTATAAATTTCATATTATATATATATATATATATATATATATATATATATATATATTATATCTTAATTTCCTACAATGCAATGAATGCGTTGTATTTGTTAGTAGAAGATGGGAAATCGGTTTGGCTAGGATTCTCCTGAAGCTTCACTTAAAGATGAAAATTTTAGTTAGATCTTGTGGATGAGGGAGGGTGGTGGAGATAACGTTTTTGCTATTTATAGCATCAAAGCTGAAAATTTTTCATATGGGTTTGCTTTGTTCAAATAGGACAGACCCCTAATTTGAGGGACAATATGGGCTTTTGATGCATAATAATAAATTAATATTCCATAAAAGTCACAAAATTTTGAAGTGGGGTCCATGGCCATGAAAACCCTTTTCCCAGTTTCTAAAAATAGTAAATATTGATATGGAAGAAGAACTCTTTTCTAGGATTTCTGTTTCAGCTGTCAACCACATTGAATGGAAGTTTCCTACTTTAATTACTATTCGGCTTCTTTGCTATGGCCTAGGCTCTTCCATACAATGAACCTCTCTCCTAGCCTATTATGGTGGCTGAGCATGGCCTGACCTTGTGTGAACTGGAGACCAACTTCTCCTGCACGGCAGTTTTGTTTGAGTTCAATTCAAATATTCAACTGTTTCTGACATTTGAACTCAACTTTATCTTTATTGGTGTTTTCCTTCACATATTCTTCTGTTTGGAATCTCAACACAAGTCCATCTCTTGAGTTTTTGCTTTCCTACCAATCTCTATGAGTTAACTTATATAAAAATTAATGACTTAACGCTCAATTTTACCCTTTTTATTTATTGGGATGTAAAATTTAATTATTTTTAATTTTTTATTTAAATTAATTTATAAATTTCAATTGAAACTTAATTTACTTTAAAAATAAAAAAATAATAAATTGAGTTTCTTGATTTTTGAGTTAAATCAAGAAATTTAACTTAAAAATTAAAAAAATTAACATTCTTGATTTTTGTCTAAATCAAAAAATCAAGAAATTTATTTTAAAAATTTTAATTTTGGAGTTAAATGACCTATTGACTAAAAAACACTAAATTTTATGGTGTTTTGATAATCTTATCCCATCTTTTCAATCTTGATATAATTGATCAAATTTTTAAAAGCTACTAAAATTATATTAATAGAGTTTTTCTCTTGAAAAAATAATTAATTAAATATAAGAAGCTGCTATAAAAGATAAATTTCTCAAATTAGCATATAGTATTAGCTAAGCTAATAAACTGATTTTTTTTAGATTATAAAATATATACACATACATCCCCTTAATGAAGATTAAATATATATATATATATAATTCACATAATAAAGTAAATTTTAATTAAAAAATTAAAATAAATCAACTTTATATATATATATATATAAGCATTAGTGACACTAGTTAAAAGACAATCAAATATAACATTAAACATTATTGGCAATCAAAATTTTCTATAATTATATAACGTATGTATTGTTTAAAAGAAAAAAAAAAGAGTTCTAAATAACTATAAACATTTCTTATAACTACTTACTTTGACCACACTCGAAAGTTACATACTTCCTCCATGCAACTCTTAATTATTTATAAATGACAATTTTATTTTACACATTCTATTTAATAATCCTACCACAAAATTATAGTTATTTACACCGGTTATTTTATGGGCCATGCTCTGAAAAAGCTATAGAGAAAATGAACTAGGTCTAACTGTACAACTCAACTCAACTCAACTAAGCCTTTATACCAAAAATTTGGGGTCGGCTATATGGATTCGCTTTCTCCACTCTGAATGATTTTGGGTTAAATCCTCAGAAATATGTAATGCTTCTAGGTCATGTTGTACTACTCTCCTCTAAGTCAATTTAGGTCTACCTCTTTTTTTCTTTCTATCCTCTAACCTAATGTGCTCTACTTGTCTAACTGGAGCCTCCGTATGTCTACGCTTCACATGACCAAACCATCTCAATCTCCCTTCTCTCAACTTATCTTTAATTGGCACCACTCCTACCTTTTCTCTAATACTCTCATTACGAACTTTATCTAGTCTAGTATGGCCACTCATCCACCTTAACATTCTCATTTCTGCAACTCTTATCTTAGATGCATACGACTCTTTCAGTGCCCAACACTCACTATCATATAACATAGCCGATCGTATGGCTGTGCGGTAAAATTTTTCTTTTAATTTATTGGGAATCTTACGATCACATAAAACTCCCGTGGCACGTCTCCACTTCAACCATTCGACTTTAATCCTATGACTAACATCCTCCTCACATCCCCCATCTACTTGAAGGACTGAGCCTAGATATTTAAAGTGATTACTTTGGGACAGTACCACTCCATTTAAACTAACTCTTTCCCTATCACCAATTTGGCCTTTACTGAACTTGCAATGCATGTATTCCGTCTTTATTTTACTTAACTTAAAACCCTTTGACTTTAGAGTACTTCTCCAAAGTTCTAGCTTTCTATTGACTTCTTTTCGTGTCTCATCTATCAGAACAATATCATCCGCAAACATCATGCACCAAGGAATACTCTCTTGTATATGTTTCGTCAGTTCATCTAAAACTAATATAAAAAGGTAAGGGCTTATGGCTAATCCTTGGTGTAATCCAATTGAGATCGGAAAATCTCTTGTGTCCCCTCTTATTGTGCGCACAATAGTAGTTGCTCCTTCATACATATCTTTCAATACTTGTATGTACCTAATAGATACCCTCTTTTTGTTCTAACACATTCCATAAGACCTCTCTTGGAACACTATCATAAGCCTTCTCCAAATCAATAAAAACCATGTGTAGATCTTTCTTCACATCTCTATATTTCTTCATCAACCTTCTAATGAGAAAGATCGCTTCCATAGTTGAACGACCAAGCATGAAACCAAATTGATTGAGAGAGATAGAAGTATCATGACGTAGTCGATGCTCCACAACTCTCTCCCACAACTTCATAGTATGGCTCATGAGTTTAATTCCCCTATAGTTTGAGCAACTCTATATGTCTCCCTTATTTTAAAAATAGGTACTAAAATACTCTTCCTCCATTCATCAGGCATTTTCTTTGAGTTTAGAATCTTATTAAATAATTTAATTAACCATGCCACTCCCATATCTCCCAAATACTTCCACACTTCAATTGGTATTTCATCGGGTCCACTGGCTTTACCCACTTTTATTCTCTTAAGTGCTTCCTTTACTTCTAAAGATCTAATCCTTCTAGTATAATTCACATTTTTTTTCTATTGTTCTATAATCTATATTCACGCTATTACCATTTTGACTATTATTAAAGAGATCATTAAAATAATTTCTCCATCTTTCTTTAATGTCCTCATCTTTCACCAACACTTTTCCTTCTTTATCCTTAATACACCTAACTTGATTGAGATCTTGGCATTTCCTTTCTCTCCTCCTTACTAATCTATAAATATCTTTCTCTCCTTCTTTAGTTCCAAGTTTCTCATATAACTTTTCAAAGGCCTGTGCTCTTGCTTGACTAACTGCCTTTTTTGCCTCTTTCTTTGCTATCTTGTACTATTCATATGCCTCATTATTATCACATTTAGGTAATTTCTTATACCATTCCCTTTTTCTTTTCACTGCCTTTTGTACTTCCTCATTCCACCACCATCTCTCTTTTGAGGGTGGTTCATGTCCTTTAGACTCTCCAAGTACTTTTCTAGCTACTTCTCTAATCTTTGATGCCATCTGTATCCACATATCATTGGCCTCCATATCCAGCTTCCATACTTCAGACTCGAGAAGCTCATTTTTGAACTTCACTTGCTTTACTCCTTTGAACTCTCACCACTTTGTTCGAGCTACACTATTTCTTCTGACCTTACTTGAATTGTTCCTAAACTTGACATCCAAGACCACCAGTCGATGTTAACTTGTTAAAGCCTCTCATGGAATGACCTTGCAATCCTTGCATAGAGCTCTATTTGCCTTCCTGATTAAGAGGAAGTCGATTAGGCTTCTATGTTGCCCACTTTTGAAAGTCACTAAATGTGATTCTCTTTTTATATAGTAGGTATTTGCTAGTATTAGGTCGTATGCCATAGCAAAATCCAGGATGCTTTTTCCCTCCTCATGTCGACTGCCAAAACCAAAATCTCCATGAACATTCTCATAACCTTGTCTATCACTTCCTACATGTCCATTCAAATCTCCACCAATGAAAACATTCTCTTCATTCGGTATGCTTTGCATTAAATCATCCATATCTTCCCAAAACCTTTATTTACTCTCACTGTCTAGTCCTATTTGTGGGCTATAAGCACTAACTATATTTATTGTTTCTCCTTCTAGTACTAGCTTTACTACTATAATTCTATCTCCTACTCTTTTCACAGCTATTACTGCGTCTTTCAATGTCTTGCCTATGATTATGTCCACTCCGTTCTTGTTTCTCTCCTTTCCGGTAAGCCACAGTTTGTACCCTGAATTACCTACTTCCTTACTTTTCTCTCCTACCCATTTAGTCTCCTGAATGCAAGCAATATTCACCCTTCTCCTTTCCAAGGTATCCATAAGCTCCATTAATTTTCCTGTAAGTGATCCAACATTCCAAGTACCAACCCTGATCCTCCTCCTATCCTACTCTTTCCTAATTGGTCTCCTTCTATGATATCTTCTTTTGTTTTCTATGTCTATCTTGTGTTCTGTTCTATTATTTATTCTACTATCTGTCCTATGAACTAACTTCTTTATCCACACTCGTCCATGATGTGAGAACCCTTGCTCACTTAACACCATACCCGGGCACTGGCATGGCGCGTCGCTTTCAGTGAATGCCCTACACCCTTGCATATTTTTCACTACACCCGGGCTCCGATGTAGTGCGTCGTTAGTAGAGGATGCCCCAACATTTATATCATTTGAATCTATATCATAGGGTGTGATGAAATTTTTATGCTGATTGTCACCTACCGCAACCCTCCTCCTTTATTCGGGCTTGGGACTGGCTAAGCGCAAACTACTTAGGCGGAGTTGAACTAGGTCTAACTGTATCAGAAAAATTAATTTAAGAGGAGAAAATTTGTCCAAGTGACTTACTATTATTGCTAAAAGGTTATAACTAACTAATTAGATAGCTAGCCCTATACCCTTAGAAGCCCTTTCAATTCCTTATAATCTTTATATGTTATATGTGTGCTCTTGACATTCCGCCTCAAGTGACAACTATTTTGGTTTGATGCTTGAAACTTGAAATACTCCCCTCAAACCTTGAATTGATGCAGCGGTAACATTGGAAACTTTGACACTTAAATTGAACCGAACTAAACTTGCTCTGATATCATATAGGGAAAATAGGTCGAAATTAACTCCATCTCAAAAGCTAACTCAAGAGGAGAAGATTTATCCAAATCTTATATATAGTACAAAATTCTTATCCCAAACCAATATAAGACAACAAAAGCCCATTATAAATTTGAGGGTTTTATGAAATCTTGTAAAGATTCCTAAGTTTGAATTAAATTTGTTTCTTTCTTTTTTTGTAAATAGATTCCTAATAAAACCATGAAGTAAACACATAATTACATATATACGGAATTAATTTATCTACCTATACTATATATAAATGTGGGAAGGGGAAAATTAATTTTATAAACATTAATTTTATAATTTTATCTCATACTATAAAAATTACCTTTTTAACCCTAACATTTTTATTAACCATTAAAAAAATTATTATCTCATTAATAGAGACACCATGTAAACGCCAAATAAGAATGTTAGTATATTAAAATAATATGTTTATACTTAAAAATACATATTTCCAATCTCTTCAAGTATCCTAACCCCATATCTTTGTTTCATCTATCAATGTTAAAAAATTGTTTAAGTGCCAACTTGTCAAATATATATTAAAATAAAGTGCTTACATTGAACTAAACATACTTTTTTTCCTTTCATTTTAAGGCATATCTTTTTCTTTTATGTTAATTGCCACTAAATCATGCTTACATGGCATGTTATGTAACGTCTCCATTAATGGAATAACAGTTTTCTTAATAGTGAAGTAAAATTGGTAAGAGTTAAAAAGTTGAAGGTTTAATTAGTAATTTTGATAGTATAAAGTACAATTGCAAAAATTTGAAAAATATATGATTTTTTTGACAGTTATCCCAAAATTTTGTATTTATAATTATAAATTTCTAAAAGTACATAATATTATAATTTTTTTAATGCAATTAATTCCAACTAATATTCAAACTCGATAACTTAGTGCCACTATTATAATTTACTTAGAACTATGAAATATTTCAATTTAGTCCATTTTCGTTTCTTCAATCGAACATTTTAGCTTTAATTGAAAATTAACAAAATGAAATTTTACAATTTTGTTTGAAAATTTCCTCAAAAAGACACATGGAAAGCTTCAATAGCTTATATTTGTGCTACTTGCAGGGCATTCTATATTTAATGAACTCCCATTGACCTGATAAAGGCCATCATTGATTCAGCTATTCAAGAAGAGATGTGATACTGAGTAGTACTACTAACATTTTTATGTATTTTGTGGGATGAACTCCTATATTTATTAATTAATGTTGATAAAAAGTATATAAAAAAAATTGTTAAATTAATATGCAAAAACTAAAAAAAAAATAAAAATAAAAACTTGATTAAATGAGAGTGATTAATTTTGTTGAATTTGGTGTCAACTATAGTTTGTTGGTGAATATTCATATAATCAATCTCTGATTTTATTTTTAGGAATCTCTTCCTTTATTTTTTTGTTATTAAATATAATATTAATTAAAAATAATAATAAAAACTGTTTCAGTGATACAAATATAGTTAGAATAAATTTATTTTATATGAAAAAAATTATTAAATACTGATTTCATTAGGTTTTGTTGAATTTCAATTATTATTTTTAAAATGTAAAAACTTTTAAAAATCTTTTAATTTTTTTTCAATTAATTTGTGATTTATTTTGTATTGTGATTTTTTATCACGCTAATAATACAATTGTTTTTGTGATATTAGATAAATTCCATTCTTATTTAATGTAAAATAATAACTAAAATTCAGAATGTGTGAAGCACGCGTGTGTGAGAATGTGATAAGCGTATAGCATGCCATGTTGGTGAATCGATTTTTTAAAATGCTATGCTTTTATCCATATTTTTTACTTTCAAATTATGAGATAAGCAGTTGTGCTCTATTAGGCCTCATATGTTCAAAAAAGTTAAATTTTTACATTATCCCAATTCAAATTAAAAAATATATACTAATCATCGTCTTGTTTACGTGTTTTGTGAATTATTTATGATTTTATTTTAATAATATAATTTTATATTTATTTTATTTATATTTTATATTTTCAAAATCAATGTGTCCATATGTTATAGGATTAACCCGGCTCATCTAAAATTAATTGAAGTATTTATTGGATTTTGGACCTTGTGCTTGTGTTGGCAAGGTTTAGAGGGGGAAATCTTTGAGCGAAGCCAAAAATCTAAAACCCCTGTTTGAGTAAAAGGACAAAAGTGGAAGAATAATCCAAGGAAGGAAATTTTGGACCTGTTTGATTCACATATTGAAATCGAAATAAGTATTAGAATCAAAATCAAGCAAAATCAAAAATATAATTATAAATTTTTATTTATAATTGGTTCATTGCAAAATGAAAATTAAATTTCTTTTCAAAGTGTTTGATTTGCATATATAAATTATATAATTGAAATTAAACTTATTTTATACTAAATAAAAATAAACTTAAAATTCTTCTTTTATATTTTTACTTTTTAATTTTAATTATTATAAGATAATATAAAAATAATATTTTTTTATATTTTTTTAATTTAAATTAATTATAATTATAGTGTTTCTATTTTATTTAATTATAATTAAAAAAATAATATATTTTTTCCCTTTCATATAAAATTATATTTTTACTGTGTTTCATTCTAGTTATTATAATTAATTATAATTATAATATTTAATTTTAATGGTTTATATGGAAATATAAAAATAATAGTTTTCTATTTTAATTATTGTTATAATTATTTTATTTTTTATTTTAATTAATTATTTTAATTATAAGATTATTTTAATTTTTATTATTATTATAATTATTATAATTATAATTATAATTATTTTAGTTATTATAATTATTTAATTATTATAATTTTTTACAATTATAATGATAATTATAATTTTTAATTTTAATTAATTATTTGAAATATAAACGTATTATTTTTATATTTTTATTTTAATTAATAATATGAAAATATAAAAATTAAAACATTCCAATAAATATATCGGTAATATTGAGCATTTAGCCTTTAACAGGATAATTATTCTCATCCCTGTATTTTGATTCCCAAGTTGAAAAGAGAAATAATGATTCCCTTAATTGTGGGAATTGAATTCCCTAGTTTGAGGGAATGGGAATTAAAAAAAAAAAAAAAAAACAACTAACAGAGGGAATCATTCCCATCCTTAGGTCAATTTTTGTTGAATCAAATGAGACCTCTCTATTTTTATGTAAAGAGATAATAGAATCATGTGAAGATTGTAATATATTTATGTAATTCATTGTCACTTTACAATTTTGCGGGTTTTTTTTTTTTATAAAAAAGATTATTGATTCATTGAAGACCTCACAAGGGTAAGGTGGAAAATACAAAAGATTGTTGAGATAATGGGGTCAAAAGAAAAGATACATCCTTAATTACCTTAGAGGCTAAAACATGAGCTGCCTTATTCTCATTTCTCCTAACAAAGTGAAAGAGACTAGAGGAAGTTCATGGGCAAAGTGGATAATATCCTAAACTATTCCTTAAAACTCTTGGGGAGTTGTTGCACCATATAAACTACAGATTAAAACTTGCGAGTCTCCTTCAATTATGATGTGATGAAACCTTCTCTGCTTAACTAGTATAACAGCATCTCTACAAGCAAGCCCTTTTAGGATAAGATGATTGGAGGTACCGTTAATTCTTCTGCAGGACCATCCTAGACGTTGCCTAATGTGATCTCGAGCAATTACAGCCACTGCTCCTAGATTCCTGTTAGAATTGGTAGCACCATCAAAATTAACTTTAACCACATTTATTGGAGGTGGAGACCAATTATGTTCAGATACTATAGTAGTCAAATGAGGTTGGGGAGGATTTTGAGCAGCCATAAATTCTTCAAAGTGACAAAGAGCTGCTGATATAACTCGGTGAAAGGAGAAATCTACACCATTGAAAGTCCTCCTGTTTCTATTCTTCCATAAATGCCATTGAATGAAAATTAAGAGAGGGATCAACTCATTTCCATTGCTCAAGTTAATAAGAGGTTCACATAATTCCGTCCAAAAATCCACTAAAGAAAGCCCCCAAAAGCAAAGAAGATCTCAATTGCAAAGGAGAATGTAACCAAACCTCTATTGCTTTTGCACATGCAAAGAAAATGTGTTTAAGTGTTTCTTTTTCCCCACAAACCAAGAACTCCTCTAAGGTATCCTAAAATCTTGCATGTAGCAGTGCATTAGAAGGAAGTTTTTCCTAGAGGAGACGCTAGAGAAATATTTTAAGCTTAGGGGGTAATTAGACACTTGACACTTTCTTCCAAAAGGAGTTAAGATTTGCTTGGGAATTTGGTCCTGGACCCACAACATTCTCCATAATCCTGCTCATTTTAAGTGCATGAGCTATGTGATAACCTGACTTGACATTATAGGTACCATTTTGGGTGAAATGCCAAGAAATTCTATCTTCCCTATCTACCATGCTTATTGGGATAGCCATAATATTATTGATTTCATCCTCACGAAAGACATCTTTAAGAGCTTGATAATTCCATCTACAATTGGGTCTATCAATCAACTACAAAACCCAATTAATATAAGGATTTGCATCAACTTTCACATGAGGAAGGTTGGGGAAGGATTATGGAATCCATTTGTCCTCCTTGCATAAAATGGAATTCCCATTGTTGACTTGCCATCTCATACCATGATGAAGAATTTCACTTCCCCACAAGAGACTACACCAACCCCATGATGGATTCCCATTAATTGAAGCTTGTGAAAATGAGGAAGTATGAAAGTATTTACCCTTCAGCACCCAAGCAAGTAGGGAATTAGGATTAGTAATTATCCTCCAACCCTATTTTTCTAAAAGAGCTTGGTTAAAACTCTAAAGATCTCTAAAACCCAAATCTCCAAGAGACTTGCCATAGCATATACTAGCCCATGAAATCTAGTGTTGCTTTTTTCCTGCTTTGCTTTGTCCCCACCAAAATTTAGCCATCATCTTGTTAATTTCTTGACAAAGTGACATTGGTAGTTTGAAGCATGCCATGGCATAAACTGGAATAGCAGAAGCCACTACCTTTATAAAAACCTCTCTTCCTCCTTAAGATCACAAAAGACAACCCTAAAAACTTTTATTGATCTCCAAAATTATGGATCCCAAGACGTCTAGAAATACTCATGTGGATATCACGTGGAGTATTTCTACTCAAGAAAAGCAAGGATTTAGCATAATTAACAAATTGACCACTTGCTAGAGAGTAGACCTAAAAGAGACCTTTTATAGATTGAGCATCTCTAGTAGTTACTTTAGAGAAGATTACTGGATCATCAGCAAACGTGAGATAAGTGACTAAAGGACTATGCCTTGCAATGACAATACCATGTATATATGAAGAAGCCAGTAAATGAGAGAAGCCTTCTGCACATAAAAGAAATAAATAGGGGGACCAAGGGTCTCCCTGCCTTAACCCTCTCAAAGGCATAATATAACTAGCCAGAATTGAAGAGTGTTGGAAACAGTGGAAACAAAAGTCATGATCCAAGAAATCCATTGTTGATGAAAGCCGAGCTTCAACATACTATGTCTTAAAAATTCCCACTCCACACACTCATAGGCCTTACTGATGTTTGGCTTGAAAGCCATATCATATTTTCTAGAATGGCTTCAGTTCTTCAAATAGTGCATAATTTCATGACAAAGAAGAATGTTATCAGAGATTAATCTCCCTTTAGTAAATGCACTTTTCTCTCCACCAATGATGGATGACATAATTGGCTGCATTCTATTAGTTAAAACTTTTACAATGAGCTTATAGAAAATTATACACAAACCAATAGGCTTTAAATCCCACATAGATTTTACCTATTGTACTTTGGGGATAAGGGAGATCGATGTATGATTAAAAGCCCTAGGCATTTCTCCATATTGAAAGAAGCTTTGAATTGCAAGGCACACATCTTCTCTAATGAAGTCCCAAAATTTTTGAAAGAACAAACTAGTTAAGCCATCAATTCCAGGAGCTTTAGTAAGGATGAATAGCAAATGTTGCTTTACGGATCTCATCCCGAGATGCTATGTGATGCCCTTTACCCTAGATGCTATGTGATGCCCTTTACCCTGTAACACCCCAAAACTTTTAATTTTATGAGCATTTTTAGTATTTTAATTTTATTAAATTTTTGGAATTTTTTTTGAGATTTTTCGGATTTTAAAAATCGGGTTCGATTTTCCGAAAATATAAACTTTGATGATTTTTTTAAAATTAATTTAAAGACCACGTGGCAAAACTAAAAATATATTTGGAGTCTACGTATTTTTCTGAGTTTTCTGGAATTTTTTCGGAATTATTGGACCTCGTTTTCGGTCCCGAGGCAGAGTAAAAATTCAAAATTTTGTATTCTGAATCGAACCGGCCGAATCGAACCGGACCGGATCGGACTGGTCGAATCGGACCGGCCTTTTTCCTTCTTCCCTTTTTCTTCCTCGCGTCGTCCCTCGCCCTTTTCTCTCTCTTTTCTCTCTCTCCTCCCACCCGCCGCCACCACCTTGACCACCGACGGCCGCCAGCCTCCCAAATGGCCGCCGCCAAACGGCCGGAACGCGCAACGCCTGCAAGGCGTGCTTCGACTTCCCCGGCCAAATCCGGCCGATCCGGCCACCAATTGGACCGGGTCTTGTGTCTAAAATCATCTACTTGGCGAGAGCTTTCCATAGACACTAAGAATGCCGAAATCCATCGAGCGGTTTGTCCGATTTTTGCTCGGGAAGATTTTAGCCCATTTCGACTTTTGGGCTAGATTTCTCGAAAACCGTGAATCCCACGAGAAAACCGAGGCCACCAGCACGCTCTATTCTTCGAGAGCTTCGCAACGACATAAATTTCAAATTTTTCAGACATCATTTTTCGGTGGGTCCCACGAAACTTCGCAGTGTTTTTCCGAGCATTTAATGAGCTTAGAAAATTCTGAAAAATTTATGTACTAACCCCCGTGTTATGGGCTTCGTGTAGGTATCCTCGATTCGCGGAAATTCGACAGTTGACCGGGTTTGCAAATTTCGGCGAACAGACTGCACCTGGAAAAGTCTCCGAATTGGACCGAGGTTTTGGCTAGCCCCCCATTGTCAGACATCCCGAGCGCGTTCCTGAAGTCGGAATCGGCAAAGGTAAACCCGAACCTTGCTTTTTCATAATTTTTTAGTGCTTAAATAGGATTAAAAATCCATAAAATATTCGTGGTAGCTTGGAAAATTACGATTCTTTTTGCAATAGCTTAGTAATATTGCTAAGGACCGCGGGGCAAAGTTTTATAATTTTTAGAGCTTGTTTGGGCAGTTTTTGCAAAAATGATCAATAATAAGGACTAAATTGAAATTTTTCATATTGTGATGGATGACTGATTTGATGGGCCCAGGAGGGGCTGTGTGATATGATTGAACTGTGAATATATGGATTGTGAGTATAGAAGTGTGTTTTGAACCCTTTGCAGGTTGGGTAGGTCCTAGGTATAGGGGAGACTCTGCCGGATTTTCGGCACGACTTAGGACGTAATTGGTCTTTTTCTTTGTTTGTATTGAGTCAGATTGTATTAAATAATTGTAATATAATTATCAGGTGAGCCGGGACAGCCTTCTTCCTCCGCCCAACCGCCTCAGTGACCACCGTCAAGTCTGTGAGTAAAATATTAATTTTAATTATAATTTCGATATTATTATATTTTCAAGCATGCTCATGCATCACTTATATGCAAATATTTATGTAGTTAAACTCTAGGCACGATTTATGTTGCATTCATAACTGTTAGCGTGCCATGGATGTTGTTGTGGTAATTTGGAGCAGTGTGTGTGCGTTGGCGTGCGTGTGATGTGGTGTGGACTATGGATAGGACGGGTAGACACGGCTTGAGATCTTCGCTGGGACCCGGTCCTTCGGGGTAGACACGGCTTGAGTTCTTCGCTGGGACCCCGATTTGGTTATTAAGTGGAAGTCCGAGCTAAGTTCTTCGCTGGCACCAGGTTGGATTTAAGAGAGCTGTATAGGGGATCAGCTCCCATATATTATGATTGATGTTACAGGGTGCGTGAGTGCTCCAAATTACCTTTTTGATGTTATGATGTGAAAATGATGTGGATGTTGCATTTCACTCTATAGGGTGCATTAGATTTAGATAGTTATAGAGATTATGGTTAAAATTGATATTTTACTCTCTGAGTCGAACGCTCACTCCTGTTCAATATTTTTCCAGGCCACAGGAGGATATTTTTGAGGTTAACCTGCTCCCTTTCCTCGCAGGTTGTTTATCAATGTTTGTGTAATTTTATTAACTCCTAGAATTTCTGCATGTGTTAGAAGTATTTATTTGATTATGGTCTGTAATATTATTATCATGTTGGACCTGTAAACGTATAATGATATGCATGTTTGATGGATTGGATGAGGGAGCTGAGCTCCCATTTATTATTATGTTGATGAATATGTGGAGGGTGAGCTGAGCTCCCCAATTGACTATATATTGTGTTTACAGGTCGGGTGAGTCGAAAACTCCCCGTTGGTAAGTCCATTTTATGGCCGGACTCTGTCCGTTTGTTTTCTTGAAATTGGGCCCAAATGGGCCTTAGAGTTGGGTAAATGAATAGTTAAGGCTTACTACGGGCCTCGGGGGCTTTAGGCTGGCCCAGGTCCTAGTGCTGGTCCGGCCCATAGGTTGGGTCATGACAAATGTGGTATCAGAGCTTAGGCTCCGGATTCTTAGGGAATGTTGTCTAAAGTGTTGGGAAGAGTCTACTTGGAGTCACATGCGGAAATATAGGGTCCACATTCGTCTTGCATTGTCATCTTTGCTTCTAGTTTCTGCTCCATATGTTATGTATAAATATGAGTCTATAGAGCTATGTAATGAGCAGTTTTGAATTTTTGTGGGCTAATGCTGCTGAATTTCAGGAAAATGCGTAGAAGCAGGAGAGCTGCCACTGCACCAGAACCAGATGTGCCTGACGAGGTGTCGGCACAGGATGAGGCGCCTGCCCCGAGGAGGCGGGGTAGGAGGCCTAGAGCTGCTCAAGTAGAGGAGCAGCCACCCCCAGTACAGGATCAGTCCTTTATGGCACAGGGTCCCATGGACCCCATGGCAGCTACTCTAGCCGGATGCGAGAGAACCATCGACATGATGGCGCGATATATGGTCCACCCTCCACACAGCGGCAGCGATCCACGCACCAAGAGAGGAATCTTACAAGCAGATCATAAATTTTAAGAAGTTGGTGCACGGAACTTATGATGTGTCAGACGATGAATATCGGTTTTTTGATTCTATGACGGCGAGAGCAGAGTCTGATTGGTGATAGAAGACTGATAGAGTGTGTGCAGCATGTCATGGGGCCTATGCCTAGACAATGGATGAATGACTACGTGTTACCCCGGATGGAGGGATTGACATGGGCTCAGTTTGTGGAACTTTTTATCAATCGGTTTGTGCCAGAAAGCTTCAGAGATCAGAAGCAGTGGGCCTTTGAGGCCTTAAGACAGAATGGCAGTGCAGTAGATGAATATGCTCTGCAATTTACGGAATTGAGCGGATATGCCCCTACAGAGTATCTCTGAGAGACTATGAAGGTGAAAAGATTCCTAAAGGGGCTTGACAGAGGTATGCGAACACAGCCATGATGTCGATCAGTCTTTTGATGTGGTGGTTGATCGAGCAGACAGATTGAGATTAGCTATCTTTGTGGATAGCGGTAGAGCAAAGAAAAGCAGAGCGGAGGGTTCTTGGTGTCCCCACATGGGTACTACGGATAGTGGTGGCCAAACTACTTACAGAGGAAGAAGCGAGGAATAAGAGAAGTGGTTTTAGACACAAATCCGAGGGTTCGGACGAGTGCGGATCAGCGATGTGCTGATTCGAAGTCTGCAGCGATTCGGCTCTGGTTGATTCGAGATCCTCTTTGGCACCTTGTGCAGTGTGAAGAGGACATTGGGACCTTGTTTGATGGGTTCAGAGTATGCTTCAGTGTGGCCAACGAGTCACTTTGCTGAGAATGCCCCATGTTGGGCAAGAACCACGGATAAGTCCACGAGGTTATTGCAAATGTTCCTTGCGATTGTATCCGGTACTTCCAACATGGCGGCGATCGATTCGATGTGAGGCCGAGGACAAGGGGGACGTGGATTTGGAGGCAGATCAGGAGGTAGAAGTCAGTATCAGGGTTCTGCCACTCAGGGTAGGGGTCAAGCTCGAGTTTTCACCCTGACCCACCAGGATGCTCAAGCTTCAAATGCAGTTGTGGTAGGTATTCTTCTGGTCTGTTCTTATGAGGCTCGTGTTTTGATAGATCCGGGTGCTACGCACTCATTTGTCTCCCCTGTGTTTGCCATGAGGTTGGGTAGAAACCCTACAACTTTAGAGTGCCCTTTGTCAGTAGCTACCCCACTTAGTGACAACATAGATGTAGATATGGTTTTTCCGGGTAGCCCGGTGGTAGTGGATGGAAAGATCCTCCCAGCAGACTTGGTTCCTTTACCAGTAATGGATTTTGATGTAATCCTGGGGATGGATTGGCTGTCAACTCACTATGCCACTTTAGACTGCAGGAACAAAAAGGTGTATTTCCACATACCTGGTGTGGAAGAGTTTAGCTTTGATGGTGACAGGAGCGTGGCTCCATATAATTTGGTGTCAGCAATTAGTGCTAGAAAAATGTTGAGGCGTGGATGCCAAGGGTATTTGGCATTGGTGAGAGATACATCTGTAGAAGGTGTCAGCATGGAAAATGTTCCTGTTGTCAGAGAATTCATGGATGTCTTCCCTGAGGAGCTTCCAGGGTTGCCACCAGGAAGGGAAATAGAGTTTTGCATTGATGTTGTGCCGGGTACAAACCCCATATCGATGCCACCTTACGAGGATGGCACCAGTGATTGAAAGAGCTGAAGGAGCAACTACAGGAGCTTTTGGACAAGGGTTTTATACGTCCGAGCACTTCACCTTGGGGCGCTCCTGTTTTATTTGTGAGAAAGAAGGATGGGTCATTGAGGTTGTGTATCGACTACAGACAGCTGAACAAGGTCACTGTGAAGAACAAGTATCCACTTCCTCGGATCGATGATTTGTTTGATCAGCTCCAAGGAGCTAGATTCTTTTCCAAGATAGACCTGCGATCAGGCTACCATCAGTTGAGAATCAGGAATGAGGACGTGTCCAAATCGGCGTTGAGGACAAGATCTGGTCATTATGAGTTCTTGGTGATGTCTTTTGGACTCACTAATGCACCAGCAGCCTTCATGGACTTGATGAACAGGGTGTTCAAGCCATTTTTGGACCATTTTGTCATCGTATTCATAGATGACATTTTGGTGTACTCTCGGACCGAGGAAGAACACGTGTGGCACTTGAGGATGGTGTTGCAGACATTGAGGGAGCACCAGCTATATGCCAAATTTTCAAAATGTGAATTTTGGCTAGAAAGCATCTCATTCTTGGGACACGTGGTTTCTAGTGACGGCATTCAAGTGGATCCCAAGAAAATTGAAGTATGGCCCGATTGGCTTAGGCCTACAACGATCCACCGAGGTGCAAAGTTTTACAGGTTTAGGCGCTACTATAGGCGTTTTGTACAAGATTTCTCCAGGATAGCGGCTCCCCTAACTAAGTTGACCAGGAAGAATGTTCCATTCATTTGGACAAATGACTGTGAGGTGAGTTTCCAGAAGCTTAAGGAGTGTCTAACCACTACCCCTGTGTTGACACTACCTGTGAGTGGTGAAGGATACACCGTGTATTGTGACACCTCCAAAGTTGGCCTAGGGTGTGTTTTGATGCAGAATGGAAAGGTAGTGGCTTATGCTTCAAGGCAGCTGAAGAGGCATGAGCAGAACTACCCCACCCATGATTTGGAAATGGCGGCTGTAGTCTTTGCACTAAAAATCTGGAGACATTACCTGTATGGTGAAGTGTGCGAGATATACACCGACCATAAGAGTTTGAAGTACATCTTCCAGCAGAGGGACTTGAACTTGAGACAGAGGAGATGGATGGAGCTTCTAAAAGACTATGATTGCACCATCTAGTACCATCCTGGAAAAGCCAATGTTGTGGCAGATGCCTTGAGCAGAAAATCTTCTGGCAGTTTGGCGCACATTTCAGTAGAGAAGAGACCATTGATTCAGGAGGTACATGAGTTGATGGATCAAGGTTTAATCCTAGATCTGTCAAGAGAGGGGGTATTGTTGGCTCATTTTTCAATGAGGCCAGACTTGAGGGACAGAGTTAGAGTTTCCCAGCACAGAGACCAACAATTGATGAAGATCATAGAAAGAGTCTGACAAGGTGAAGGTGGTGAGTTTGGATTTGCCAATGATGGCGCCCTAGTGCAAGGTTCTAGGATATGTGTGCCCGATGTGGACAACCTCGGGAATGAAATCATGCGAGAGGCACACTACACCTTTGTATAGTGTCCACCGAGTTCCACCAAGATGTACCATGATGTGAAAGATAGCTCTTTGGTGGAATGGTATGAAGAGAGACATAGCGGACTTTGTGTCCAAGTGCTTGACTTGTCGGAAGGTGAATTTTGAACACGAGAGACCGTCAGGGAAGCTGCAAGAGCTCCCTATCCCAGAATGGAAGTGGGAAATGATCACTATGGATTTTGTGACTGGGTTGCCTCGTACCACGTGAGGATATGATTCGATATGGGTAATTGTAGACCGCTTGACCAAATCAGCTCACTTCTTACCTGTAAAAACTACATACTCTGTGGCACAGTATGCGGCTCTACATTCGAAATAGTCAGTTGCATGGAGTTAGGCTTCCATAATATCCGAGAGGGCCCTGATTCACTTCTCGGTTTTGGAGAAAGTTGTAGGAGGCACTTGGCACACAGTTGAACTTCAGTACGGCTTTCCACCCTCAGACAGATGGACAGTCCGAAAGGACAATCAAAACACTGGAAGACATGCTTCGCATGAGTGTCTTGGATTTTGGAGGTCAATGGGATGAGCAGCTAGCTTTAGTGGAGTTTGCCTACAACAACAGTTACCACTCCAGCATAGGGATGGCACCCTATGAGGCATTATATGGAAGAAAGTGTAGGTCTCCTCTGTGTTGGACAGAAATGGGGGAAGCGAAGGTGCATGATGTAGACCTAGTGCAGTACACTTCAGAGGTAGTTCCTTTAATCAGGGAACGACTGAGGACAGCTTTCAGTAGACAGAAGAGTTATGCAGACCCCAGACGGAGGGATGTGGAGTTTGCAGTGGGCGACTATGTATTCCTGAAGGTTTCTCCAATGAAGGGAGTCATGAGATTTGGAAAGAAGGGCAAGTTGGCACCTCGGTATATTGGACCTTTTGAGGTTACGGATAGAGTTGGAGCAGTTGCCTACCGGTTGGAGCTACCACCCAACCTTTCTCACGTTCATCCCGTGTTTCACATCTCCATGCTCAGGAAATACATTCCCGATCCTTCTCATGTACTGCAGCCGGATGTGATAGAGCTAAAAGAGAACTTGACATTTGAGGAGCAACCTGTAGCCATAGTGGACTACCAAGTGAGACAGCTAAGATCCAAACAGATCCCTATGGTTAAGGTTTTGTGGAGGAGTCAGTCGGTGGAAGAGTGCACCTGGGAGTCAGAACGGGACATGCGTAGCAAGTACCCTTATTTGTTCAATGTATAATCATGTGCTTTATTCTGCCTTGTGTAAAATTCGAGGACGAATTTTCTGTAAGGGGGGAAGAATGTAACACCCCAAAATTTTTAATTTTATGAGCATTTTAAGTATTTTAATTTTATTAAATTTTTGGAATTTTTTTTGAGATTTTTCGGATTTTAAAAATCGGGTTCGATTTTCCGAAAATATAAACTTTGATGATTTTTTTTAAATTAATTTAAAGACCATGTGGGAAAACTAAAAATATATTTGGAGTCTACGTATTTTTCTGAGTTTTCTGGAATTTTTTCAAAATTTTTGAACCTCGTTTTCGGTCCCGAGGCAGAGTAAAAATTCAAAATTTTGTATTCTGAATCGAACCGGCCGAATCGAACCGGACCGGATCAGACCGGTCAAATCGGACCGGCCTTTTTCCTTCTTCCCTTTTTCTTCCCCGCGCGCGTCGTCCCTCTCCCTTTTCTCTCTCTTTTCTCTCTCCTCCCCACCCCGGCCACCCACCGCCCCTTGACCCCGGCCGGCTGCCTAGCCCTCCCAGACGGTGCCGCCAAACAATGGAAAACGCGCGCGAAACTCCCCCTGCCGTTGACTTCGGCCAACTTCCCGATCCAGCCACCAATTGGACCGGGTCTTGTGTCTAAAATCATCTACTCGGCGAGAGCTTTCCATAGACACCAAGAACGCCGAAATCCATCGAGCGGTTTGTCCGATTTTTGCTCGGGAAGATTTTAGCCCATTTCGACTTTTGGGCTAGATTTCTCGAAAACCGTGAATCTCACGAGAAAATCGAGGCCACCAGCATGCTCCATTCGTCGAGAGCTTCGCAACGACATAAATTTCGAATTTTTCCGACATCGTTTTTCGGTGGGTCCCACGGAACTTCGCAGTGTTTTTCCGAGCATTTAATGAGCTTAGAAAATTCTGAAAAATTTATGTACTAACCCCCGTGTTATGGGCTTCGTGTAGGTATCCTCGATTCGCGGAAATTCGACGATTGGCCAAGATGCGCAAATTTGGGCGAACGGACCGTTACCGGAAAAGTCTCCGAATTGGACCGAGATTTTGGCTAGCCCCCCATTGTCAGACGTCCCGAGCGCGTTCCTGAAGTCGGAATCGGCAAAGGTAAACCCGAACCTTGCTTTTTCGTAATTTTTTAGTGCTTAAATAAGATTAAAAATCCATAAAATATTCGTGGTAGCTTGGAAAATTACGATTCTTTTTGCAATAGCTTAGTAATATTGCTAAAGACCGCAGGGCAAAGTTTTATAATTTTTAGAGCTTGTTTGGGCAGTTTTTGCAAAAATGATCAATAATAAGGACTAAATTGAAATTTTGCGTATTGTGATGGATGACTGATTTGATGGGCCCAGGAGGGGCTGTGTGATATGATTGAACTGTGAATATATGGATTGTGAGTATAGAAGTGTGTTTTGAACCCTTTGCAGGTTGGGTAGGTCCTAGGTATAGGGGAGACTCTGCCGGATTTTCGGCACGACTTAGGACGTAATTGGTCTTTTTCTTTGTTTGTATTGAGTCAGATTGTATTAAATAATTGTAATATAATTGTCAGGTGAGCCGGGACAGCCTTCTTCCTCCGCCCAGCCGCCTCAGTGACCACCGTCAAGTCTGTGAGTAAAATATTAATTTTAATTGTAATTTCGATATTATTATATTTTCAAGCATGCTCATGCATCACTTATATGCAAATATTTATGTAGTTAAACTCTAGGCACGATTTATGTTGCATTCATAATTGTTAGCGTGCCATGGATGTTGTTGTGGTAATTTGGAGCAGTGTGCGTGCGTTGGCGTGCGTGTGATGTGGTGTGGACTATGGATAGGACGGGTAGACACGGCTTGAGATCTTCGCTGGGACCCGGTCCTTCGGGGTAGACACGGCTTGAGTTCTTCGCTGGGACCCCGATTTGGTTATTAAGTGGAAGTCCGAGCTGAGTTCTTCACTGGCACCAGGTTGGATTTAAGAGAGCTGTATAGGGGATCAGCTCCCATATATTATGATTGATGTTACAGGGTGCGTGAGTGCTCCAAATTACCTTTTTGATGTTATGATGTGAAAATGATGTGGATGTTGCATTTCACTCTACAGGGTGCATTAGATTTAGATAGTTATAGAGATTATGGTTAAAATTGATATTTTACTCTCTGAGTCGAACGCTCACTCCTGTTCAATATTTTCAGCCACAGGAGGATATTTTTGAGGTTAACCTGCTCCCTTTCCTCGCAGGTTGTTTATCAATGTTTGTGTAATTTTATTAACTCCTAGAATTTCTGCATGTGTTAGAAGTATTTATTTGATTATGGTCTGTAATATTATTTTCATGTTGGACCTATAAACGTTTAATGATATGCATGTTTGATGGATTGGATGAGGGAGCTGAGCTCCCATTTATTATTATGTTGATGAGTATGTGGAGGGTGAGCTGAGCTCCCCAATTGACTATATATTGTGTTTACAGGTCGGGTGAGTCGAAAACTCCCCGTTGGTAAGTCCATTTTATGGCCGGACTCTGTCCGTTTGTTTTCTTGAAATTGGGCCCAAATGGGCCTTAGAGTTGGGTAAATGAATAGTTAAGGCTTACTACGGGCCTCGGGGGCTTTAGGCTGGCCCAGGTCCTAGTGCCAGTCCGGCCCATAGGTTGGGTCGTGACATACCCGATCTACAGTGTAGCCGAGTAAAACGTGCCACATTCAGTGCCGGAATACCCTATCTTGTATTGTCATGCACATTATTAATTTAAATTTCATTTATTCATATTATCCCATGTGTTGAAATTTTTTTTTATCACAATTTATTTTTGTGGAGACCCAGACAGAGTCATTTCTGTTCTATTAGCGTTTGGTGGATTTTACTATTCACCTGTTAAAACATTTTCATATCCATCTTATTTTTTCATGTATCATATCATATCATCATTTGCTCATATAAATTTCTCATATTCATTTCAAGTAAATACATTTCATTTCATTCATATAAAATTATGTACAATTTTTACAAACCATTATACAATCTCAAAATTTAATTACATGTCCCATTTATGTACAATGAGCAAAATACAAAATGTGACACCCCTTACCCGTCTATAGTATAGCCGAGTAAGATATGTCACACAGTATACCAGAATACCCTATTTTATTTTAATCCTTTTTATCCTTCCTTATTTATTTTTATCATAGTTATGAAGTACAATTGGTGAAGTATAATTTATTTAAGTCATTTATGGAAAACATCAATTTGTTTGAGGTTCCGCAAATTTTATAGAAAATCCGGCAGAGTACCGGCTAAAAATGGAGAAAATAGTTCTTCGGAACCTGTGAAAAACACTTCAAAAATTTTCAATCAATCCCAAACTCCATTTCATCAACAAAATCCCAATATTTCTTATATATACTCTCATTCTCATTCATATAAAAGTCATAAATAAATATTTACTTATTCATTCATAAACACAATTTTCATAATTTACATCAATACTAAAATACATTAATAAGTCTTAATTACAAATGAGAAAATAAAAGTTAATTACAAAGTACCAAAATAAAACTTAGTGTCCTACCAATGCACTGATGACGGTGAGGTGACATTGATACTATGCAGAGCTGCAGAAGATCTCACCCAGTCTATGGTCTACTGGGCTCTCGGTCGGTCTCTCCAGAACCTACGCGTGGCAAAAAGTAATATGCTAAGCAATAATACTTAGTGGTGCCAATAATAAAATAAAAAGAAATAACAGAAAATAAATATTTAGTGCATGTCCTGATGTCTTATGCAAATAATTTTTCGATCATTATTGGTAATCTTATTTATTTTGTACTTGTTATATTCATAATTTCATTAAATTTATCCACTTCCATTTTTGGTTGCCAAAGTAATCTATACTGGATGACTGGACTGGATGAACTGGTAAACTGATATTGGGTATCTAGTACATTGGGCCGTCACACCATTGGTCACATATGCATCTCCCGGTGTGCAACAGAATAACTAATAAGCTGTAATAACATTAGGCATAAGGCCAAGTATCAACACAATGTCAGAATGGCTAAAAGTCATAAAATCACAGAATGGCATAATGCCATGTACAGTACTGCTAACTGAACCCTATTGGCATGCCAACCTATCCAAACCAATCTTGCTAGGTGTACTAGGACATGTTACACTTTTAAATTGTATAATTCTTGAAATTTAAGTTTATGTGTTACTATTTATTTTATTAGTCAACTAAAATGTTGACTTTTGCATAGGCAATAGGTACATTGGTTCTAATACTCCCAACATACCACATTTTGCATTCTAAAGTTGTTGGTATTGGTTGCCAATGCCATTTCTAAGCTTAGTGCTAATTGTTCAAAATTTTCAGATTTCAAGCCTTGTATTTACTATTCCATTGGTCATTTTTATAGTAGGAATTTGGCAAAGTTGTCTTCATGAAAGTTGTTTCTTATTTTGTCTAGTTACATTTCATTTTTTGAATCACTCCATTTGGATTTTTTTAACTCAAGTTATGACCTAAACACCATAACTGGCCGGATTGAAAACTTTCCAAATTTTCTAGACTGACCAAATCTATAGTGTTTTGTGCAGTGACTACAGGTCACTTTTTGAACATGTTATGGTCAAAATTTGGGTTAGGTTTCTTCATGAAAGTTGTAGGTCTATATCTCAGCTTTCTGCTGGTAAAATTTCAGGTCAATTGGACCTTTCTACACTGAGTTATGACCAAATGAATAAATACTGTTCATTTGGTCATTTTGCCCAGGCAGAATGCAAGTCACCCGGATTAGGGTAATTTTTAGGTCAACTTAGTTTGGTTGTTTGGGTAGGGTTTCTTCACTAAAATTGTGGCATTATGTATCTAGTTTCACCTCCAATTGGCCTTGTACCAATTGGAGCTACACAAGTTCAGTTAAGGCTCTCCAAACACACTGGACTCCAAGAGTTCAAACTGCAGCACACAAGGCAGCCTACCTTTTCCAACATTTAATGACTCAATTCACTTTATAGTAAGTTTAAAACTTACCAAATGGTCACTAACTGACCATTAAAATGTTCCTATATCATTATAGGAGTAAAACCTCAATTTGGTCAAAACCCTAAATTCTCAATTTCTCTATTCTTCCATTTACTTACAATTTAAGGTGCTAAGTGTTAATTTCATATCAAAGGACAGCTTATATACTCTTTTAATAAAAGAAAAAAATCATCAAAACTCTCATAAGTCCATGGCTACCAAAAATGGTAAAAATTCATCATGCAACTTTTGTTTAATTTTACTTAATTTTCACACTTAATTCCTACTCCACATATGATATATATAAAATTTCTAGAAGGAATTGGCACTAATGATATATATAAAATTTCTAGAAGGAATTGGCACCAACCTCTTTTGGGAGCTAACTTAAGCTTATAAATCTCCTTAATTTCTTCTTCTAATTGTTGCCTAGAGATGGTTTAAGGTGTGAGGAAGAGGTTTAGTGAAGAGAGTTTAGGGTTTTATGGTGAAAAGGTAAGGTTTGGCATGAGAGAGAGGAAGAAGCTCTTCAATGGTGGAGGAAGAAGATGGCTGCCCGAATTTGGGAAGAAACAATCTGGTTTCTTTTTATATTTTTATCCTTATTTATTTCTTAAAATGTTTGTCAAGCTCCCATTGGTTGGCACTTTAATTTATTGTAAATTTTAATTTAAACTTTATGACATCATGGCTTATGTAATAAGTCCAATTTTTATTTTAAATTTCTTTTCTTTTCTACTCATTTCTAATTTAATTTTTAGTAATATTTATTCATATTTTATATCATATAATTTATTTACTTAATTGGATAAGTTGGTCAAAAATCACCTCTAAAGGCAAAATGACCAAAATGCCCTCCGTTTGGCTTAA
Source organism: Hevea brasiliensis (assembly GCF_030052815.1). Lineage (NCBI taxonomy): Eukaryota > Viridiplantae > Streptophyta > Magnoliopsida > Malpighiales > Euphorbiaceae > Hevea > Hevea brasiliensis. Next base: position 105,558,421 of record NC_079497.1, read on the forward strand.
CAGACTAAAATTGTTTGTACAGATTGAAAAATTTTTCTAAGCATTTTCTTGGCATTCTAATGCCATAGGAACCTCAATGACCCTTCTCTGGAGTCTCAAAAATTATTTTATGAAATTTTCCCCTTGTCTAGGGCTCCTAGTTGCGAGAACCGCAACTTCCCACTGGGTTACCTATCGCTAGGGCACTGGCTCATTTAACTTGGTTATATTTTATTTTTAAAATTTTTCCTAAATTTTTCTTGTTAATATTTGAATTATTTATAGTTCCTCACTTTAGTTTTAATATTTTTCCAGACGTTCTAACTATCCAGATCGACACCGGTCACCGGAATAGTATAATGTACGGAGTTGCTACAGGGAGGGTGTTAGAACTCTTCCCCTCTAATTTAAATTTCGTCTTTGAAATTTACCTGATGCAAATAGTTGAGGGAACTGTTGCCTCATTGTCTCTTCACTTTCCCAAGTTGCCTCCTCGGTGTTGTGGTGCCTCCAAAGCACTTTCACCAGTGGAATTTGCTTATTCCTCAACTCTTTCACTTCCCGAGCCAGGATCCGTATGGGTTCTTCTTCATATGTCAAATTTGGGTGTACTTCAATTTCTTCCATGGAGATAACATGTGAAGGATCTGAGCGGTATCTTCTTAGCATAGATACGTGGAACACATTATGGATCTTGTCCAGCTCTGGTGGTAAAGCTAGCCTGTAGGCCACTGGACCCACACGTTCAATAACTTCATATGGGCCAATGAATCTAGGGCTTAATTTACCTTTTCTTCCAAACCTCAGTACCTTCTTCCACGGTGACACCTTGAGGAACACTTTATCGCCAATCGCATATTCTATTTCTTTTCTCTTCAGGTCGGCATAGGATTTTTATCTGTCTGAGGCAACCTTTAGATTAGCTTTGATTAGTTTTACCTTCTCCTCAGTCTGTTTCACCAGGTCTGGCCCTACCAGTTTATCTTTACCCAATTCAGTCCAGTACACTGGAGTTCTATATTTTCTCCCATACAATGCTTCATACGGGGTCATTTGGATGCTAGCTTGGTAGCTATTGTTGTATGCAAATTCTGTCAGTGGGAGGTATCTATGCCACTTCCCTCAAACTCAATGACACAACTCCTCAGCATATCCTCAAGGACCTGCTATATATTTCATGTTATTATTATCATTTCAGTTCAATATTTGTATTAGTTCAATTGATTTCAATTGTTTACCTGGATTACTCTTTTGATTGCCAATCCATCTGAGGATGGAAAGTTGTGCTGAAGTGGAGTTGTGTACCCAAGGATTCATGCAATTTCTTCCAAAATCTCGATGTAAACCTTGGGTCTCGATCAGATATGATGGAAAGTGGAATTCCATGCAGTGTAACTATCTCACTGATATACAATTCTGCTAACTTCTCCAGTGAGTAGTCAGTCCTAACTGGCAGAAAGTATGCTAACTTCGTTAATCTATCTACTATCACCCATACTGCATCATGCTTCTTCTGGGTGAGAGGTAGACCACTTACAAAATCCATGGTGACCCGATCCCATTTCCATTCAAGTATGCATATAGGCTGTAGCAAACCCGATGGAACTTGATGTTCTACCTTGACTTGCTAGCATGTCAAGCATTTAGTCACATAGTCAGCTATGTCCTTCTTCATACCAGGCCACCAATACTAAAGCTTCAGATCATGATACATTTTTATACTTCCTGGGTGCATAGCATAAACACTAGTGTGTGCCTCTTTTAGAATACTGGCCTTCAATTCCCCATTATCTGGTACACATAATTTTCCTTTGTAGTATAGACACCCATCTGTTTTCACTTCATAGTCAGTTTCTTTCCCTTCTAGGATTTTGCTCATAATAGCCTTTAGTTTCTCATCTACCTTCTGCCCATCTAAAATCTGTTGTAGCAGGTTTGGCCTCACTTGCAACTCAGCCAAAATAGCTCCATCTCGAGCCAAAGATAGATGGGCATTCAATGATCTCAAAGTTGTGATGGATTTTCTGCTCAAAGCATCAGCAACTACATTTGCCTTCCTAGGATGATAGTCAATTACACAATCATAGTCCTTTAGGAACTCAATCCATCACCTTTGTCTAAGGTTGAGCTCCTTTTGGGTTGGCAAGTATTTCAGACTTTTGTGGTCTGTGTAAATGTAGCACTTTTCACCATACAAGTAGTGCCTCCATATCTTCAGTGCGAAGATAATTGTTGCAAGTTCTAGATCATGGGTAGGGTAATTCTGTTCATATGGCCTTAGCTGCCTGGAAGCATAAGCAACCACCTTCCCCTCTTGCATCAATACACACCCTAACCCATTATGAAAGGCATCATTGTAGACCACAAAAGTCATTTCTCGATACTGGCTGTGTTAACACTGGTTCCTCTGTCAACATAGCCTTCAACTTCTCAAAACTGGTCTGACATTTGTCATTCCAGTTAAATATGATATTCTTGTGTAACAACTTGGTCATTGGAGCAGCTATTAAGGAAAATCCCTTCAAAAATCTTCTGTAATACCCAGCTAGCCCCAAGAAACTTCTAATCTCAGTTGTATTTCTGGGAAGCTTCCATTCCATCACTGCTTCTATTTTCTTGGGATCTACTCTAATCTCATCTGCTGACACTATGTGTCCAAGGAATGCAATTTCATCCAACCAGAAGTCACACTTGGACAACTTAGCATACAGCTTCTTTTCTCTCAGGGTTTGTAGAACAATCCTCAAATGCTCATCATGTTCTTCCCTGGTCTTGGAATACACCAAAATATCATCAATAAAGACCACTACGAATCGATCTAGGTATAGATGGAAGATACAGTTCATAAGGTCCATGAATTCTGCTGGTGCATTTGTTAGGCCAAAGGGCATCACCAGAAACTCATAATGCTCATACCGGGTCCTGAATGCAGTCTTTGGCACATCTGCATCCTTCACCCTCAACTGATGATATCCTGATCTGAGATTAATTTTGGAAAGTACTCCTGCTCCCTTCAACTGATCAAACAGATAATCAATTCTAGGCAACGGACATTTGTTCTTCACTGTCACTTTATTCAACTGTCGGTAATCAATACATAACCTCAAAGTCCCATCTTTCTTCTTTACAAACAGCACTGGAGCTCCCCATGGTGACACACTGGGGCGTATGAACCCCTTATCCAGTAACTCCTGTAACTGGATTTTCAGTTCCTTCAATTTTGTGGGTGCCATCCTATAAGGAGCAATAGAGATTGAGGTTGTACCCAACAGTATCTCAATAGTAAATTCAACTTCCCTTTTTGGTGGCAAGCCAGACAATTCTTCAGGGAACACATCTGGGAAGTCTTTTACTGTGGGTATGTTACATAGATCTGGCTTAGCCTGCCTAGTATCCACCACATGTGTCACACCTTACTCCTCTGTAAGGCATAGCATGATCCCGTAGAATACTTAATGAACTACCGAACTTCACCTACCGATAACTCATTAAGTACCCTGCAAGGGATTTTAAAACAATTTTCTTACATTTTGGAAGTGGTGAGCATTTTGATAAGAATTTAAAATCATTTATTCAAGTTTAATGCTAGTAAAAATTTTTGTCCATTTTACTTTTGCCGTAATTTTTATAAAAATTTTGACAGAGTTCTGTTTGAAAACTGGAGTAAACAGTTCTTCAATTATCTAAAAAAAACACTTCTAAAAATATTTCACAACTCCCAACCTTCAATAACTCAATCAACTTAGTTCAACACACTTCAAAATAATTTCACAATACAAAACAAGATTTCTCATCTCAAAATATTTAATATCTCAATTCACATGCATAAAATGAGAAATTCATAAATACAAATATTAAATTTACAGAAGAAAATCCAAAATAATATTATTACAATTTATTTACAACTGCTCAACTACATTGATACATATAACATTTTTATATTTACATCAAGATTATCTACAAGGGTATAAAATAATACCCGTACAAAATGGTCAGAGTAGTCCTCACTTTAACAGCAGCTCACTCTGCTGCTTTCTCCTTGCTCTTATCTGCGACAGCAAAATAAGCTATCACTGAGTATAAAAATACTCAGTGGTGCACAATAAAAATTTAAAATGTAATAATTAAATCATTCATTGCCAAACACAATTCAAATTTTCTCAAACACATTTCAACAATTATCAAAGTTCCTAATAACACCATTTTGTCAAATAATCTATTAAACACAGTTTAGTCAAACAATTTCATAATACAGTGTTGCCAAAGTCATACACAACTTAAGTCATGACACAAAATTTCCAATCAATGCCGTGTTGTACACCACGACAAAGCAATCTCAACCCCATTAATCAAAGTCAATGAGGGAGGTGGCTAGCTAGCTAATGAGTACTCATTCGATCTACAACCTCAACTGGCAAGCCAGAGAGGGAGGAAAATAAGCGATCTCAACCCCATAAATGGAGGAGGAATAATAAGTAACTGTCATGCTAAGTGTGAATCAAAAATCCATTTCAAACATTTCATTCAAATATTGCATACAAAAATCAAATCAATTTCCAAAGTTATAATTTGGTCACAAGGTGGCAACACAAAAGTTCATAAATTCATAATGCGTACTAAATCAATTTTTCAAGGATAAAATGCTTAAATAGGGTTTATTGTGCACAAACCTCAAACGAGTCGTCCCTTAGCCTCGACTCGGTTCCTCGGGTTCCTTCCCGATATTCTTTTCAACTGAAACACTCAATTTTACAATGTTTCAGTACTAGAACTTAATATAAATCCAAAATAAATTTAGCTTCACAATTACCTAGCTCTAACGTGCTAAATTCGACGTTCTTTAAATTTTGTGTTTCGGGTTACTATTCACTGCACTATTCAAGTCAAATAGTTGACTTTCTAAGGCTTAATAGGTATGGGAACTCCAACTTCACCCACATACCACATTTTGGTCATTAAACTTGTTGGTTTTGGTCACTTTTTCAATGCATAGGTCATTTTGGCAAAATTGCCAATTTTCGGTTTTAGTGCTTCAAAGTTGCACTGTTCCATTGGTCGATCTACTGTTGGAATTTGACAAAACTTCCTTCATAGAAAATGTTCCTTATTGTCTTAAGTGTATTCTCATTTTTGGATCACCTCAATCGGAGTTTTGTAGCTCAAGTTATGGCCAAAATAAGTTTACTGTTCACGTGCACTGTTCATACTGGTATTTTGGGTTCTGACAGATTTTGATCCAACTTTGGTCAGTAATTTGATCAAGTTAAGTTCATAATTTGGTCTAACTTTCTTCATATGATATGTTCTACTATGTCTTAGATTTCCGTCGGTTCAAGAATCGCCTAAATCCGAGTTTCCTAGAGAGAGTTATAGCCATCCAAATATTACTGCTCAATTGAAAATCTGCAGAGTTGCAGGTTTGGTAACTTAACTTTGCTCAATAATTTGAATGGGTTAATGGCATAATTTGGGGTGGTGTTCTTCATGAAAGTTTTAGATCTATGTCTCATCTGATTTCTGGTAAAATTTCAGGTCAATTTGACCTGTCTAGCTCGAATTATGACCAAATGAACAGTTACTGTTCATTTGGTCGATTTAATGCAAGATGGCAGCCTGCTCTCATTTCACTTTGGTCAATTGTTTCACCAAGTTTTGGTAAGTTTTTGGCCATGGTTCCTTAATGAAAATTGTGCTATTTTATGTCTATTTTCATCTCCAATTGGTGGCATATCAATTGGACTTGTAAAATTTGAGTTTTGGTCCTTCAAAGTGGGTTTGGTCATGCTGCCACAAAGATGACCATTTACCTCCGAATTTAACTTAGTTTCCTATCATTCCCACACAAGTTATTTGGTCATAATTGACCATTATTTCACTTCACAATAGGTCCAACATGCCATTTATGCATTTCTCCAAATTTTGGTTCATAAACCCTAGTATTGAAAACCCTAACTCATCATTTTCATGCCTTTAACTACTTCTAATGGTTTAAATGTTAATCATTTAACTAAGTAAAGTTTCTAAACTCATTCAATTGCATCATATTCATGCAAACCATACTCCTCCCAAGCTGCCAGAAAATTTAGTTTGTTCCTCCCCATATTTTTATTTCATTTTAACACATTACAAACTAATTCAACATTACTAATTATTTGTGTTTATAGTTTCTCTAGTTGTCTTAAGTATGGTTCTAATCCCTTTAATTGTCCGGACCAACACCGGTCACCGGAACAGTGCAATATACCAGGCTATACAAATAGGGGTGTTACAATTCTCCCCCCCTTAAATAAATTTCGTCTCGAAATTTTACCTGGTATCAATCTCTGAACAGCTGTGGGGGTTGTTTCCTCATGTCCTCCTCTCGTTCCCAAGTAGCTTCTTGGCCCGAATGATGGTTCCACAGCACTGTTACCAATGGTATCTGCTTGTTCCGTAGCTGCTTCACCTCATAAGCCAGAATCTTTATGGGTTCTTCTTCATATATGAGGTTTGGAATCACTTCAATTTCTTCTACTGGTAGTATATGAGATGGGTCTGATCGATACCTCCTCAACATCGACACATGGAAGACGTTATGTATCTTCTCTAACTCTGGAGGTAGTGCCAAACGATATGCCAAAGGACCCACTCTTTCCAGAACCTTATATGGCCCGATAAAACGAGGACTTAGTTTCCTTTCGCTAATCTCATAATCCTCTTCCAAGGAGAAACCTTGAGGAAAACTTTCTCACCCACTGCATACTCAATATCCCTTCTCTTCAAATCAATATAGGACTTCTGATGGTCTGATGCAGCTTTAAGTCGATCTCTGATCACCCTGATTTTCTCTTCAGTCTGTTGAACAATTTCGGGTCCAATCATTTTTCTTTCACCCACGTCATCCCAACACAACGGGGTTCTACATTTTCTGCCATACAAAGCTTCATATGGAGGCATCCCAATGCTTGATTGGTAGCTGTTGTTGTAAGCAAACTCAATCAAAGGCAAGTGTGTATCCCAACTACCCTCAAACTCAATTACACAAGCCCGTAGCATGTCCTCCAAAATCTGAATTACTCTCTCAGACTGGCCATCTGTCTGTGGGTGGAATGCAGTACTGAAGTTCAATCTAGTTCCTAGGGCTCTCTGCAGACTACCCCAGAATCTAGAAGTGAATCTAGGATCTCTATCTGATACAATGGATACTGGCACTCCATGAAGTCTCACAATCTCATCAATGTACAACCTGGCCAATCTGTCTAAACTGTAGTCCATTCGGACTGGCAGAAAATGAGCAGACTTAGTCAGTCTGTCAATAATGACCCCTACTGCATCATGACTCTTCTGTGTCCTTGGAAGTCCCATTACAAAATCCATCATTATTCTTTCCCATTTCCATTTTGGCACTGACAGTGGATGTAATAACCCAGTTGGTACTTGATGCTCTGCCTTTACTTGCTGACAAGTCAGGCATTTGGATACAAACTCTGCCACATCTCTTTTTAAACCCATCCACCAGTAATGCTCCTTTAGCCCTCTATACATTTTTGTACCACCAGGGTGCATGGCAAAAGGAGACTCATGTGCTTCCTTCAAAATGATCTGCCTCAAAACAACATCATTAGGAACACATATTCTACCCTGGTGTAGCAGTAAACCATCATCTCTGATTGAGAACTCTGGTTTCTTGCCCTGCCGGACTTCTTCCAACAGCTTCTGATACCTTTCATCATTCTGAGCAGCCATTCTGATCTGATCAATCAACACTGGCTGTACATGCCATGCAACTGCTGCCTGCCCATCATCATTAATCTCTAAACTGGCATGTAATAACCTCAACTCATGTACCAAAGACAAAGGAGTAACCCGTAGACTTGCCATAGTCTTGCGACTTAGAGCGTCAGCCACAACATTAGCTTTCCCTGGCTGATAGTCTATCAGACAATCATAGTCTTTTATCAACTCTAACCACCTCCTCTGTCTCAAATTCAACTCTTTCTGGGTGCCCAAATACTTCAAACTCTTATGATCTGTGTAGATATAACACTTCTCCCCATACAAATAATGTCTCCAGATCTTAAGAGCAAATACAATGGCTGCAAGCTCCAAATCATGTGTCGGATAATTCCTCTCATGCGGTTTCAGCTGGCGTGATGCATAGGCAATGACATTTCAATCTTGCATCAACACACAACCTAACCCATTATGAGAAGCATCGCTGTAAACTGTATATTCTTTACCCGGTGTGGGTAAAGTCAGGACTAGAGCCTCTGTCAAACATCTTTTCAATTCATCAAAACTCTGTTGGCATTTATTCGTCCACTGGAATTTTACATCTTTTCTAAGCAGCTTGGTCAATGGAGATGCCAACATGGAGAATCCCTTCACAAATCTACGGTAGTATCCAGCTAAACCCAGAAAACTATGAATCTCTGTGACATTTCTGGGTGGCTTCCAATTAAGGACAGCTTCAATCTTGCTAGGATCTACCTTAATACCCTCTGCTGATACTATGTGCCCCAAAAAGGATATCTCCTTCAGCCAAAATTCACACTTCGACAATTTGGCATATAGCTGTTTCTCTCTCAAAGTTTGCAGTACAATCCACAGATGTCTATCATGCTCTTCTGCATTCCTCGAATAGACTAATATATCATCAATAAATACCACAACAAACTGGTCGAGGTATGGTCTGAGGATAGTGTTCATCAGATCCATAAAAGTAGCCGGAGCATTAGTTAACCCGAATGGCATAATGGCCATAGCGGGTTCTGAAGGCAGTTTTAGAAATACTATGCTCTTGTACTTTCAGCTGATAATAACCTGATCTTAGGTCAATTTTGGAGAACACAGCTGCATCCCTCAACTGATCAAACAAGTCATCAATACGGGGCAATGGATATCTATTCTTTATTGTCACCTTATTCAACTGCTGATAATCAATACACAAACGAAGAGTGCCATCTTTCTTCTTTACAAACAACACTGGCGCTCCCCAAGGTGACACACTAGGGCGGATAAAGCCCTTGTCAAGCAGTTCTTGCAACTGCACTTTCAACTCTTTCAATTCTGCAGGTGCCATTCTGTATGGTGTTATGGAGATTGGGTCCACACCAGGCATAACATCAATTTCAAACTGCACTTCTCTTTCTGGAGGTAATCCTGGCAATTCTTCAGGAAATACATCCGGAAAGTCACATACAGTAGGAATGTCCTCCAATGTTGGACTCCCCACTTGGGTGTTTATCACATGTGCCAAGTACGCCTCACACCCTTTTCTACTCATTTTTCTGGCCAGTGCAGCTGAAATGATGTTTGAAGGCAATAACTGCCTCTCCCCATGTATTACTACATCACCATATTGAGGAAGACCAAAAGTGACTGTCTTCAGTCTACAGTCAATCATAGCATAATGCCTGGCTAACCAATCCATGCCCAAGATAATGTCATAATCTCTGAAGGGCATTTCAATTAAATCAGACAAAAAAGTGTGTCCTTGGATCACCAAAGGACAGTCCCTATATAGCCTATTTACCCTGACCTCCTGGCCTAATGGACTAGTTACTAGCACATCATAGTCCATTGGTACACACTGAATAGCAGTAGAATACATCACACTAGCACTAACATATGAATGTGTGGAGCCAGGATCAAATAACACATACACATCTTGGTCAAGGATGGAGAAAATACCAGCTACTACGTCTGATGTTTCAGCCTCTTCCCCCTGACGCATGGTATACACTCTAACTGGTGCGCCACTAGGTACTGGCTAGTTAACAGTGCTTTGACTTCTAGGGGTGTTACCAGGACCCCTACCTCTGCCTCTGCCTCTAGCAGCTGACTGTGACCCTCGGGGTGCAGAGACTTGGGCTGATCCTTCAGATGTAGTGAAAGATCCAGACCGGCGCGGACTAGTGCAATCCTTAGCGAAATGTCCGCTTCCTCCACAATTAAAGCATGCACCAATAGCCTTGAAACAAACCCCACCATGAGTTCTACCACACGTTTCACACTGCCAGACCGATAGAGATCCTCGGGGTGCCTACTGGGTCTGCTGACCAGACCGGGGTGGTCTTTGGCCAGAAAATCTGCCTCTGCCTCTACAAGAGCTAGATCCCCCAAACTGTTTCCTCTTCCCAGAACCACTTCCAGATGCTTGTTCAGTAGTCTTTTCAGGTTTCTCTTTCTCTTGTGAACCCTTCTTCATTGCCCCTTCTGATTCTATCCTTTCTAATTCCAAGGCTTGTGAGATCAATTCAGCAAAATTCTGATGTCTGAAACCCACAACTTGCATTCTCAGACTCTGCCTTAGCCCAAACTCAAACCTCTTGCATCTGTCTCTGGGGGTGGAGACTAAGCTTCCAACATAGTGGCTTAGCCTCGAAAAATCTCTCTCATATTCTGCTATAGTTCGGTTCCCTTGTTTCAAACTCAAAAATTCTTGCAACTTCATATCCACATATGCATCGGGAATCCATTTACGCCGGAACTCCTCAAAAGTCTGTCCATGTCGACAGTGGCTCAACCAGTGTGGGGATGGTCTTCCACCATTCAAACGCATCCTTGCAACAAGGAAACAATACTCAAACTTCAATTCCTCTCAGCATAATCGTAGCTTCCTGAAAACTCGTTCCATTCTTTCCAACCACTGTTCTGCCTCCAGTGGATCCACAGTGCCTTTAAACTCAGTGGCCCCAAATTTCATCAATTTTTCATACTGCCGAGCTGAGGGCTGTGGTTGGGCTACAGGTATTGGCATCTGAGCTTGGGGTGGCACATTGCTCGCCATTTGCTGAAAGAAGGCAGCCATCTGCTGTACAAATTGAGCACGAAACTGCGGTGCTAGAGCAGGAGCTGGAGTGGCTTACCCACTCACATTCTGGAGTGCTGGGGCTTCCCCTTGAACCTCAGCCTCAACAGATTGTTCTTCGGAATGGTCTCCTCCTTCCATTCCGTTTTTCACAATTTTCTACTTCCTGAGATCAAACACAAGGAGGTTAACCTCCATTAGTGCATATTCATGATGTAAATATGTCATATGTATCAATTAAAGACACTTGAGCAGTTGTACTTATCAAAGAAATATTCACATACATAGTCAAAATTTATTGCAAAACCATGCTCTGATACCACTAAAACATGTCACACCTTACCCCTCCGTAAGGCATAACATGATCCCGTAGAATACTTAATGAACTACCGAACTTCACCTACCGATAACTCATTAAGTACCCTACAAGGGATTTTAAAATAATTTTCTTACATTTTGGAAGTAGTGAGCATTTTAGTGAGAATTAAAAATCATTTATTCAAGCTTAAATACTAGTAAAAATTTTGTCCATTTTAAATTTTGCCGCAATTTTTATAAAAATTTTGACAGAGTTCTGTTTGAAAACTGGAGTAAACAGTTCTTCAATTACCTAAAAAAAACACTTCCAAAAATATTTCACAACTCTCAACCTTCAATAACTCAATCAACTCAGTTCAACACACTTCAAAATAATTTCACAATACAAAACAAGATTTCTCATCTCAAAATATTTAATATCTCCATTCACAAGCATAAAATGAGAAATTCATAAATATAAATATTAAATTTACAGAAGAAAATCCAAAATAATATTATTACAATTTATTTACAACTGCTCAACTACATTGATACATACAACATTTTTATATTTACATCAAGATTATCTACAAGGGTATAAAATAATACCCGTACAAAATGGTCAGAGTAGTCCTCACTTTACTTTAACAAAGACTCACTCTTGCTCTTATCTCACATGACAAAAATAAGCTATCGCTGAGTATAAAAATACTCAGTGGTGCACAATAAAAATTTAAAATGTAATAATTAAATCATTCATTGCCAAACACAATTCAAATGTTTCTCAAACACATTTCAACAATTATCAAAGTTCCTAATAACACCATTTTGTCAAATAATCTATTAAACACAGTTTAGTCAAACAATTTCATAACACAGTGTTGCCAAAGTCATACACAACTTAAGTCATGACACAAAATTTCCGATCAATGCCGTGTTGTACACCACGACAAAGCAATCTCAACCCCATTAATCAAAGTCAATGAGGGAGGTGGCTAGCTAGCTAATGAGTACTCATTCGATCTACAACCTCAACTGGCAAGCCAAAGAGGGAGGAAAATAAACGATCTCAACCCCATAAATGGAGGAGGAATAATAAGTAACTGTCATGCTAAGTGTGAATCAAAAATCCATTTCAAACATTTCATTCAAATATTGCATACAAAAATCAAATCAATTTCCAAAGTTATAATTTGGTCACAAGGTGGCAACACAAAAGTTCATAAATTCATAATGCGTACTAAATCAATTTTTCAAGGATAAAATGCTTAAATAGGGTTTATTGTGCACAAACCTCAAACGAGTCGTCCCTTAGCCTCGACTCGGTTCCTCGGGTTCCTTCCCGATATTCTTTTCAACTGAAATACACAATTTTACAATGTTTCAGTACTATAACTTAATATAAATCCAAAATAAATTTAGCTTCACAATTACCTAGCTCTAACGTGCTAAATTCGACGTTCTTTAAATTTTGTGTTTCGGGTTACTATTCACTGCACTATTCAAGTCAAATAGTTGACTTTCTAAGGCTTAATAGGTATGGGAACTCCAACTTCACCCACATACCACATTTTGGTCATTAAACTTGTTGGTTTTGGTCACTTTTTCAATGCATAGGTCATTTTGGCAAAATTGCCAATTTTCGGTTTTAGTGCTTCAAAGTTGCACTGTTCCATTGGTCGATCTACTGTTGGAATTTGACAAAACTTCCTTCATAGAAAATGTTCCTTATTGTCTTAAGTGTATTCTCATTTTTGGATCACCTCAATCAGAGTTTTGTAGCTCAAGTTATGGCCAAAATAAGTTTACTGTTCACGTGCACTGTTCATACTGGTATTTTGGGTTCTGACAGATTTTGATCCAATTTTGGTCAGTAATTTGATCAAGTTAAGTTCATAATTTGGTCTAACTTTCTCCATATGATATGTTCTACTATGTCTTAGGTTTCCGTCGGTTCAAGAATCGCCTAAATCCGAGTTTCCTAGAGAGAGTTATAGCCATCCAAACATTACTGCTCAATTGAAAATCTGCAAAGTTGCAGGTTTGGTAACTTAACTTTGCTCAATAATTTGAATGGGTTAATGGCATAATTTGGGGTGGTGTTCTTCATGAAAGTTTTAGATCTATGTCTCATCTGATTTCTGGTAAAATTTCAGGTCAATTTGACCTGTCTAGCTCGAATTATGACCAAATGAACAGTTACTGTTCATTTGGTCAGTTTGGTGCAGTGGCAGCCTGCTCTCATTTCACTTTGGTCAATTGTTTCACCAAGTTTTGGTAAGTTTTTGGCCATGGTTCCTTAATGAAAATTGTGCTATTTTATGTCTATTTTCATCTCCAATTGGTGGCATATCAATTGGACTTGTAAAATTTGAGTTTTGGTCCTTCAAAGTGGGTTTGGTCATGCTGCCAGCAGCATGACCATTTACCTCCGAATTTAACTTAGTTTCCTATCATTCCCACACAAGTTATTTGGTCATAATTGACCATTATTTCACTTCACAATAGGTCCAACATGCCATTTATGCATTTCTCCAAATTTTGGTTCATAAACCCTAGTATTGAAAACCCTAACTCATCATTTTCATGCCTTTAACTACTTCTAATGGTTTAAATGTTAATCATTTAACTAAGTAAAGTTTCTAAACTCATTCAATTGCATCATATTCATGCAAACCATACTCCTCCCAAGCTGCCAGAAAATTTAGTTTGTTCCTCCCCATATTTTTATTTCATTTTAACACATTACAAACTAATTCAACATTACTAATTATTTGTGTTTATAGTTTCTCTAGTTGTCTTAAGTATGGTTCTAATCCCTTTAATTGTTCGGACCAACACCGGTCACCGGAACAGTGCAATATACCAGGCTATACAAATAGGGATGTTACAACATGTGCTAGGTAGGCTTCGCAGCCTTTTCTCATCAGTTTTCTTGCCACTATGGCTGAGATGTCATTGGGCAAGAAATCTGTCCTTTCTCCCACAACTATGATCTCATTACCCTCAGGAGTTTTCAAGATAGTGTACATATGAGAAAATAAAAGTTAATTACAAAATACCAAAACAAAACCTAGTGTCCTACCAATGTACTGATGACGGTGAGGTGACACGGATACTATGTAGACTGCAGAAGATCTCACCCAGTCTGTGGTATACTGGGCTCTTAGTCAGTGTCTCCAGAACCTACGCATGGTAAAAAGCAACGCCCTAAGCAATAATGCTTAGTGGTGCCAATAATAAAATAAAAAGAAATAACAGAAAATAAATATGCAGTGTCACACCTTATCCCTTGCAAGGCACGACATGTTCCCGTAGCATACCTAATGAATTACCGAACTCCACCTACCGAAAACCCATTAATTATGCTATAAAGGATTTTAAAACAAACCATAGCTTTTTACCTTATCAATTCTTTTGCGGAAAACTGCATGAGAATAGTTAAAATTCCATGTAAATATTCATTGGAAATAATGATAGACTAAATATTACAAAAGTTACATTTTCATAAGTCTCAAAGTAAAATACAAAATAGTTACAAACTCAAAATACTTTAGTAATGCAGTGTTTTTAAGTACAAGCTGCTCAATGTTCGTACATGCATACATATAGGTACAAAATACATCCAAAGGAATCACAAGGGTTCACCTAACGTAAATACCCACAAACAATACCAAAATGCTGCTTTCATGTCTCTCACTAGACAGCCTTCTCCTTTCCCTTACCTACGACAGCATAAAGAAGCTATCGCTGAGTATATCACGCAGTGGTGTACAACTAATAAATTTAAAACTTAAGGTAAAACACAATTTGTCAAAGCATGATAAATCACATTTTTCTTAAGCATGAAAACTTCACAATAGTTCTAAGTCCATAAAGGCCATTTATTGGAATAACATTTCAAATGAGAAATCACACTTCATAAATCACAATTCACAAATCATTAGTGTTGCCAACATTAACACACAGTTTAGGCCATGACACAAAATTTTACGATCAGTGCCATGTTGTACACCACGACAAAGCAATCTCAACCTCACTAACCGTTATTAATGAGGGAAGGGCCAGCTAGCTAATGAGTACTCATGTAGTCTTACCTCACTAACCGTTATTAATGGGAGACATAATCAATATCAATTATCAACCCCAAGTAGCCGTTACTACTAGGGAGTTCCGAAAGGGACTGTCATGCTAACTATGGTTTCAAAATAGTTTCCAAAAATTTTCCACTCAACAATCACATTTATAAACCAATAAACACATTTAAATTCATCATAATATCCATATAAAGGTGGTAACACCCAAATTTCTTAAATGCAAGAGAAAAATCACATTTCAGTCAAAGTAAACTTGTTCAAAGCACACTCATTCAATTTAACACATTCCAAGCAATTTACAAGTTTAAAAATGAAGAAAAGGTTAGTTGTGCACAAACCTTCAATGCTCTCCTTTCTCTTTACTCACTATTCCTTGTCCGTCCCAACCTCTTTCTCTACTGAAAATACACAAATAGAATGTCTCAATACGCATCTCAATTGTTGCCAAGAACTCATTACATGAATGTCTAAGGCATCCCAAATTAGCTTTGCAAATTTTAGATAGTTTTGGTTTTGGATAACCTGGTGCCCCAATCTTTGAACCCAATATTTACCTATTTTCGATCATAATTTGGTGAGATATTCTTCACTAAAATTCTTCATCTAGGTCTTAACTTTATTTTTCTTTTTGAATCGCCTAATTTGGAGTTGTGTAGCTCAAGTTATGACCAAAACACGGTTATTGTTTACGTCACTGTTCATCCTGCAGATTCAGTTCTAGCAGATTTATTGATCCAAATTTGTTCAGCAATTTGATCAAGTTAAGTCCATAATTTAGTCTAATATTCTTCATAAGAAATATTCTACTATGTCTTAGGTTTCCATCGGTTCAAGAATCTCCTAAATCGGAGTTTTCTAGAGAGAGTTATGGCCATGCAAAGTTTACTGTTCATATGGTAAATCTGCAGATTTCCAAATTTCTGCAGATTCGGTGATTCAATTTTGCTCAGTAATTTGATTGGGTTAAGTCCATAATTTGGCATCAAGTTCTGCATATGAAATGTTCTACTATGTCTTAGGTTTCCATTGGTTCAAGAATCGCCTAAATCGGAATTTTCTACAGAGAGTTATGGCCATGCAAAATTTACTGTTCATATAGTCAAATTCTACAAGTTCCAGAATTTTAACTCCCATTTCAAGGCTCATTTCGGGTAGCTTAAGGTTATTTTCGGGGCAGGGTATCTTCACGAAAATTCTAGCCCTATGTCTTAAGTTTCATTTCCAATTTGTTTCACACCAATTGGAGTTGTGTAGCTCATGTTATGGGCTTCCAAACACACTGAATTCAGTGTGCAAAATTCTACCCTAAGTTCAATTTTTCATTTCTTAAATTGTTCCCTCTAACCAACCTCAATTCACATTTAATTCACCCAAAATCACTATAATTTAGCATTGACACATTAATGGCACTTCCTAACACAAAACTCACAATTTTCAAACATCAAAGTTTGCAATTTTCCCTAATCCTACCATTTTGTTATTTCTATTCATCAACCCAATGTCAATACAAACTAAATAAACCTCAAATGATCATAATTTAATACTACACATACCAAATTCACTCTCTAGCACCAAAGCCCAATTTTTCCATGAACCCTAATCTTCCATAATTCAATTTATGCAATCCCATGAAATCTTACTACTCCCAATCATGCATACTACTTCAATTTAACTTAGATTTATTATCAATTTAACTAAAATACATCAAAACCCTAATTTTTCCCATATTAGCCAAAACCCTAGTTTAGGTTCCATGCATGTTTCCTTTCAATTTCTCATGAAATTTCATCATAAATTAACTTTATTCAAAACTTATACAACTAATCTAACATGAAAAGAAGCTTACCTCAAGTGACCACTTCTAATTTTCAATTTCTTCTAACTCTTTTGTCCTCGTAGCTTCTAATCTCTCAATGAAAGATAATTTGATGTTTTCTACCAATTAGATAGAAAACCCATGGAGAAAAAGTGGAGAAAATCAAGGGTTGAGAGAGGTTGAAAGTGGAAGAATGAAGAGAGAAGAAAGAAAAGAGAGAGAGAGGAGGTGTGTGGGGGGCAACTAAATGAGGGAGGGAGGAAGATGGCTTCCTTTTATACTTATCCTAAATTTTTATTTATTTAATTAATTTTAATTGAGTTGTCCAAAGCCCATTGGTCCTAAAATTTTAATTGGGTCAAAATGGACTTAAAATTCTAAATTTTTATTTTTATTTATTTTTATTTTTCTTTCACTTTATACTTGAATTCTTTTCCTAAAAAAAATTATTCCATAGCTCAATTCATTAATTTCACTTAAATTAATTAACATTTTGATCAAAAGTCAACTCTTGAGATAAATTGACCAAAATGCCCCTCATCGGGTCATAATCCTTCTTTTTCATAATACCCGTTAAATCCTTAGGCCTTTGGTTCACTTGAATTTTTATTGTGTCTATCTCAATTAATTTTTCATTTATTTTTAGTCCTCAAGGAGTTCTTTGAATAGTACTAGTTACAGACTAAAAATAGTACTATTCATAACTCGGAGGTTCGGGGTGTTACATGCAGTGCATGTCTTGATGTCTTATGCAGACAATTTTTCGATCATTAGTACTAATCTTATTTATTTTGTACTTGTTATATTCATAATTTCATTAAATTTATCCACTTCCATTTTTGGTTGCCCAAGTAACCTATACTGGATGACTGGACTAGATAAACGCGTAAACTGGTATTGGGTATCTAGTATCTCGGGCCGTCACACCATCAGTCACATATGCATCTCCAGGTGTGCAACAGAACAACTAATAAGCTGTAATAACATTAGGCACAAGGCCAAGTATCAACACAATGTCAGAATGGCTAAAAGCTATAAAATCACAGAATGGCATAATGCCATGTGCAGTACTGCTAACTGAACCCTATTGGTATGCCAACCTATCCAAACCAATCTTGCTAGGTGTACTAGGGCATGTTACACTTTTAAATTATACAATTCTTGAAATTTAAGTTTAGGTGTTATTATTCATTTTATTAGTCAACTAAAATATTGACTTTTACATAGGCAATCGGTACATTGGTTCTAATACTCCCAACATACCACATTTTGCATTCTAAAGTTGTTGGTATTGGTTGCAATACCATTTCTAAGCTTAGTGCTAGTTGTTCAAAATTTTCAGATTTCAAGCCTTGTGTTTACTGTTCCATTGGTCATTTTTACAGTAGGAATTTGGAAAAGTTGTCTTCATGAAAGTTGTTCCTTATTTTTTCTGGTTACATTTTCTTTTTTGAATCACTCCATTTGGAGTTTTTGAGCTCAAGTTATGGCCTAAACACCATAACTGGCCAGATTGAAAACTTTCCAAATTTTTTGGACTAACCAAATCTACAGTGTTTTGTGTAGTGACTACAGGTCACTTTTTGAACATGTTATGATCAAATTTTGGTTTAGGTTTCTTCATGAAAGTTGTAGGTCTATATCTCAAATTTTTTTCTGGTAAAATGTTAGGTCAATTGGACCTTATTACATTGAGTTATGACCAAATGATTAAACACTGTTCATTTAGTCATTTTGCCCAGGCAGAATGCAAGTCACTTGGATTAGGGTAATTTTTAGGTCAACTTGGTTTGGTTTTCTGGGCAGGGTTTCTTCACCAAAATTGTGGCATTACATATCTAGTTTCACCTTCAATTATCCTTCCACCAATTGGAGCTACACAAGTTCAGTTAAGGCTCTCCAAACACACTGGACTCTAAGAGTTTAGACTGCAGCACACAAGGCAGCCTACCCTTTCCAACATCCAATGACTCAATTCACTTCATAGTAAGTTTAAAACTTACCAAATGGTCACTAAATGACCATTAAAATGTTCCTATATCATTATAGGAGTAAAACCTCAATTTGGTCAAAACCCTAAATTCTCAATTTCTCTATTCTTCCATTTACTTACAATTTAAGGTGCTAAGTGTTAATTTCATATCAAAGGACAGCTTATATACTCTTTTAATAAAAAAAAAAAAATCATCAAAACTCTCATAAGTCCATGGCTGCCAAAAATGGTAAAAATTAATCATGCAACTTTTGTTTAATTTCACTTAATTTCCACACTTAATTCCTACTCCACATATGATATACATAAAATTTCTAGAAGGAATTGGCACTAACCTCTTTTGGGAGCTAACTTGAGCTTATAAATCTCCTTAATTTCTTCTTCTAATTGCTGCCTAGAGATGGTTAAAGGTGTGAGGAAGAGGTTTAGTGAAGAAAGTTTAGGGTTTTATGGTGAAAAGGTAAGGTTTGGCATGAGAGAGAGAGAGAAGCTCTTCAATGGTGGAGGAAGAAGATGGCTGCCCAAATTTGGGAAGAAACAATCTGGGTTTCTTTTTATTTTTTTATCCTTATTTATTTCTTAAAATGTTTGTCAAGCTCCCATTGGTTGGCACTTTAATTTATTGTAAATTTAATTTAAACTTTATGACATCATGGCTTATGTCATAAGTCCAATTTTTATTTTAAATTTCTTTTTTTTCTACTCATTTCTAATTTAATTTTTAGCAATATTTATTTATATTTTATATCATGTAATTTATTTACTTAATTGGACAAGTTGGTCAAAAATCACCTCCGAAGGCAAAATGACCAAAATGCCCTCTGTTTGGCTTAACAGACTAAAATTGTCTGTACCGATTGAAAAATTTTTCTAAGCATTTTCTTGGCATTCTAATGCCATAGGAACCTCAATGACCCTTCTTTGGAGTCCTAAAAATTATTTTATGAATTTTTCCCCTGGTCTAGGGCTCCTGGTTGCAAGAATCGCAACTTTTTACTGGGTTGCCCATCGCTAGGCTCATTTAACTTGGTTGTATTTTATTTCTAAAATTTTTCCTAAATTTTTCTTGTTAATATTTGAGTTAATTATAATTTCTTACTTTAGTTTTAATATTTTTCCAGGCATTCTAACTGTCCAGACCGACACCGGTCACCGAAAGAGTAGAATGTATGGAGTTGCTACAGGGAGGGTGTTACACAAAATCTAGGTATACATAGGCCCTACCAAAAATAAACTGCTGAGGTGACTCCCACACTATGGCAGATCTGATAAAATCTCTATCTGGGCACTATTGCTGCTGCTGCTGCTGCTCTCTAATACTTATGCGTGGTAAACCAACACACTAAGCGAATTGCTTATAGGTGCATAAATTAAAATAGAAATAAACTAACTAATTAAAGATAATTATTCCATGTATAATTTCATAAAAATGTTTATTTCATGAATTTTGAGTCATTTACTTGTTTATTGAACTTTGGGAGCAAATAAGTTTATCAGGATCTTTTCTACTCAATTATTCCATAACCAGTCTTATTAAATTCATATCAGTGCCCAAGTAATCTATAACAAACTATAAAGACTGGATACACAGAAATATACTAGTTAGACATCCATATGTTTATCATGTATACATTTGTCCTGTCAGACACAAGACCAGCGGGCAGGCATAAAGCCATAAATCATATCAGGCACAGTGGCTAACGGGCAGGCACAAAGCCTGTAGAATAACCATATTAGACATATATTATCTATCAATGATCGCTCATATGGGCAGTACTACTATCTGTAGTCCCTAATTGGTATACCAATTGATCCAAGCTATATACATAAGTCTAGATATACTTTAGGCAAATTAGTGTTATTAAATACTTATAGACTTATTATTTCTTGTTATGCACTATTAGTGCTCTATAGCAAATTTCATGTTATTTGGCAAACCATTTAGGTAACTTATATATCATGTAACAAATAATTTCTTGAACCTTTCTTTAGGCCCAGATTCTGTCCCCTATTTTTGCCTAGCAATTTAGCTAATATGTAGGGTTTGTTTGACCACATTTCCTTCATGAAAGTTGTTCATATATATTTAAACTTTGATTTCTCTTTTTGAATCACTCAATTTGGAGTTTTAGAACTCAATTTATATCAATTTTCCAAGACTGGTCCATTGACTCTTTACTATTCCAAAAGTAGGCAGATTCTAGAATCCCAACTTTGTCTAGCCATTTGAACATGTTACAGTCATATTTAGGCCTAATGTCCTTCATATGAGTTGTTCTCTTATGTCTTAGGGTCACACAAATTCAAGAATCACAATTTTTTAGGTTATTTAGGGTGAGTTATAGCCAATTAACTGACCTAGACTCCTGAACCCTATGCCTTCAGGATTTCAGGTTTAGGTCAGTGTCTTTGATTCTCATTTTAGGGTCCTTACACTTAAAATTTGAGGAAAGTTACAATCAAAGTTGGAGTCCTGATTCTTAGGTTTCCTAAACAGTTTGGCTCATCCCAATTAGAGTTTCCTAATGGGAGATATGATATAAATACTATTATGGGGTCAACTGGCTATATAGTTCAATTTCAGAATTTGGAATACTGACTTGTCCTAGCAAATTGTCCAAGTTTCATTCGGTTCTAGATTTTGGTCAAAACACTAAAGTTGTAGTTCTAGATCTTATAGAGATTTTGGCTTTGGATTCACTATATTTGCAGTTTTGTGGACTGAGTTATGGCATTTTTGCCAAAACTGATAAGGTAGGTCAAAGTCCAGAATTTCAGGATAGGTTTTGGTTCTGGTCATAATTATTGACCTAAATTAATCTAGCAAATTAGTTAGGTTAGAGTTAGAATTGGGCTCTATGTTCTTCATGAAAAATGTGCTCCTATGTTTAACCTTTCCAGTGGTTCAAGAATCAAGTCATTCTGACCTTTCTAGAGTGAGTTATGCCCATTTGAATATTTACTGTTTATATGGTCATAGGTTTCCAACCCATTTGTAGCTCTCTGTCTTAGGTTTCCAACCCATTTTGAATCACTCCAATTGGAGTTTTATAGATAAAGTTATGACCTATAACCATGTTGGGGTCATAAGGCCAATCTGCTAGATTTCAGGAATTCCAGCTTTGTCATCCTAATATTTCCTAACAATTTCTCTAAGTTGCTCTAGGATCTGGGTTCTGGTCAAAACACAAAAATTATAGTTCTATGTGTTATGAGAATTTTGACTTTAGAATCATTGCATTTGCAGTTTTTTAGACCAAGTTATAGTGTTTTTACCAAAACTGGTCAGGTATGCAAAAATTCAGAATTTCCAGGTTTGGTTCTGGTACAACGCAGATTTATTGATCCAAATTTATCTAGCAATTTGGTTAAATTAAGTTCATAATTTGGCCTTAAGTTCTTCATGTGAAATGTTCTCCTATGTCTTAGGTTTCCATAGATTCAAGAATCAGGTCAATTGGAGTTTCCTAGAGTGAGTTATGAAAATTCTAAAATTACTGTTTACGTAGTCATTCTGCATGGTTCAGAGTTGTCACTTCCAGATGCAAGGCTCATTTAGGGAAACTTATTGTCATTTTCTGGGTAGTATATCTTCATGAAAGTTCTAGCCCTATGTCTTAAGTTTCATTTCCAATTAGTTTCACACTAATTGGAGTTGTATAGCTCAACTTATAAGCTGCCAAGCACACTAGACTCAATGTCCAGAATTTTAGCAACTCAACACACCACCCATCCATCAATTCATCTCAACAACCAACTTCAATTCACACTCAATGTACATCAATTGGTAAATATTGGGACATAAGAATATCAATTTCACAATATGGCACAAAATCCCAAATTCTCCAAAACCCTAGTTTGCAATTTTCTCAATCCATACCATTCCATTAATTTCTTTCATCAACCCAATGTCAATTCACACTCAATTCACACCATAATTAGGTCTTATAACCCTCAATTGCATAACATAACACAAAAGCCCTAATTTCTCATGAACCCTAATCTTTCATTTTCCAATTTATGCAAATCTCATGAAATTTCACTACCCCAATCATGTGTACTACTTCAATTAAACTTGAATTTATCATCAATTAAATTAAAACACATCAAACCCTAGGTTTCCATGCCTGGCCAAAAATCTCTTTCAAGATTTATGCATGATGCTTCAATTTCTTAAGTTAATTACCTCATAAACAACCTTAATTCCATGCATACACAATGAATTTAGCTAGGATAACGACTTACCTCAATAGTGACTTCTCCAATCTTCATTTCTCTTCCAATTTCTTTTTTTTTTTTTTCTTGTTTCAATCTCTCAACCAAAACTAAATATCAAGTTTTCTTATAGTGGGTTATGGGATTTATGGAGAAAATTCAAGGGAATTAAAAGCTTGGAAAGGGGATCAATGGTGGAAGAAGGAAGAAGAAGAAGAGAGAAAGAGAGAGGGAGAGAGTGAGTGGGGCGACAAAGAATGGGAAGGGAAGAAGAGGGTTTTTTTTTTCTCTTTTATATTTATCCCTAATTTTGATTTATTTAATTCATTTAATTGAGTTGTCCAAAGCCCATTGGTCATAAAATTTTAATTAGGTCAAAATGGGATTAAAATTTTACGTTTTCATTTCTTTTATTTTCTTTTCACTTTATACTTAAATTTTTCCTCAAAAATTTTCTTCATAATTCAATACCTTAATTTCACTTAATTAAATTAGCAATTTGGTCAAAAATCAATTCTTGAAGTGAATTGACCAAAATGCCCCTCATCGGGTTATAGTCCATCTTTTTTATAATACCCGATGAGTCCTTAGATTTTTAGTTCACTTAAATTTTTATTGTGTCTATCTCAATAAATTTTTCCTTTATTTTTAGTCCTCAAGGTGACTTTGAATAGTATTATTCACAAACAAAAAATGATACTATTTAGAGCCCGGAGGTTCAGGATGTTATAATTCTCCCCTCCTTAAAAATAAAATTTCTTCCTCGAGATTTACCTGGTCTCAGTCTCTAAAGAGTTGTGGGTGTTGCCTTCTCACATCCTCTTCATTCTCCCATGTAGCCTCCTGGCCTGAATGATGGTTCCACAGCACTTTGACCAGTGGTATCTGCTTGTTCCTTAGCTGCTTCACCTCATGTGTCAAGATTCTTATATGCTCTTCATCATATGTCAGGTCTGGGTTTACTTCAATCTCTTCTACTGGCAAAATGTGTGAGGGGTCTGATCTATACCTCCTTAATATGGAGACATGGAAGACATTGTGAATCTTTTCTAACTCCGGAAGCAACGAAAGTCTATATGCTAACAGACCCACTCTTTCCTGAACCTCAAATGGCCCGATGAAGTGAGGACTTAGTTTTCCCTTTCTACCAAACCTTATCTTCTTCTAAAGAGAAACTTTAAGGAATACTTTATCACCCACACAATACTGAATATCTCTTCTCTTCAGATCAATGTAGGACTTTTATCTATCCGATGTAGCCTTGAGTCTGTCTCTAATAAGCTTAATCTTTTTTTCCATCTGCTGCATAAGTTCGGGGCCAATCAACTTCCTCTCGCCCACTTCATCCGAACACAAGGGAGTTTTATACTTCCTGCCATACAGTGCTTCATATGGAGGCATTCCAATACTTGACTGATAACTATTGTTGTAAGCAAATTCAATCAAAGGCAAATGTGTGTCCTAACTACCTTTAAACTCAATCACACAAGCCCAAAGCATGTCCTCTAAAATCTGAATGATCCTTTCAGACTGGCCATCTGTCTGTGGATGAAATGATGTACTTAAGTTCAATCAGTTCCTAGGGCTTTTTAGAGACTACCCCAGAATCTAGAAGTGAACCTTGGATCTCTATCTGATACAATAGACACTGGCACTCCATGCAACCTCACCACTTCATCAATATACAATTTGGCCAATCTATCCAAATTATAATCCATCCTCACTGGCAGAAAGTGAACAAAATTGGTCAATCTATCAATAGTAACACAAACTACATCATGATTCTTTTATGTACGTGGAAGTCCTATCACGAAATCCATAGTGATTCTCTCCCATTTCCACTCGAGAATTGGCAATGGCTGTAGTAACCCTGCTGGCACTTGGTGTTTTGCCTTTACTTGCTAATAAGTTAGGCATTTAGCAACATATTCTGCAATGTCCTTCTTCATTCCCCTCCATCAATAGTGCTCTTTCATGGTTTTGTACATTTTGGTTCCACCAGGGTGCATAGCAAAAGGTGAATCATGTGCGTCCTTTAAAATGATCTGCCTCAGTTCATCATTATCAGGAATGCACATTCTGCCTTGATATAACAACAAGCCCTCATCATTCATCGACAACTCTAGTTTCTTGCCATCCCGAGTCTCTTCCACTAACTTCACATACTTATCATCATTTTAAGCGGCTGTTTTAATTTGTTTTATTAGCATTGGCTTCACTTGCCAAGTAGCTACCATTTGCCCATCATCATTAATCTCCAAATTGGCATGTAAAGCCCTCAAACCACGTACCATGGATAAAGGTGAAACTCTCAAACTAACCATGGTCTTACGACTTAAGGCGTCTACCACCACATTAGCTTTCCCATGTTGGTAGTCAATCAGACAATCATAGTCTTTTATCAGCTCTAACCACCTCCTCTGCCTCAAATTCAATTCTTTCTGTGCACCCAAATACTTTAAGCTCTTGTGATCTATGTATATATAACATTTCTCTCCATGCAAATAATGTTTCTAGATCTTCAAGGCAAAGACAATGGCTACTAGCTCCAGGTCATGTGTATGATAATTCCTCTTATGTGGTTTAAGCTAGCGAGAAGCGTAGGCAATGATGTTTTTGTCTTGCATCAACACATAGCCCAATCTATTATGAGAAGCATCACTCTATATGGTGTACTCTTTACCCAAAGTAGGCAAAGTTAAGATTGGAGCTTTAGTTAAACACCTCTTCAACTCATCAAAACTTTCCTGACACCGATCAGTCCACTGAAATTTCACATCCTTCTTAAGTAGCTTAGTCAGTGGAGATGCTAACATGGAGAATCCTTTCACAAATTTGCGATAATACCTAGCTAAACCAAGGAAACTTCGAACTTCAATGACATTCCTGGGTGGCTCCCAATTAAGAATAGCTTCTACTTTGCTAGGATCTATTTTAATACCCTCTAAATATACAATATACCCCAAAAATGTAATCTCCTTCAGCCAAAACTCACATTTCGATAGTTTGGCATACAACTGTTTCTCCCTCAAAGTCTGCAATATTATCCTCAAGTGATTGTCATTTTCCTCTACATTTTTTGAGTACATCAAAATATCATCAATGAATACCACCACAAACTGATCCAAATATGACTTGAAGATAGTGTTCATCAGGCCCATAAAAGCAGCTAGAGAGTTAACCCGAATGGCATCACCAAGAACTCATAGTGGGCATACCGAGTCTGAAAAGCAATTTTAGGTATACTTTGCTCCTGCACCCTCAACTGATAATAACCCAATCTCAAATCAATTTTGGAGAATACAGTTGCATCCTTTAGCTGATCAAACAGATCGTCAATCCGTGGCAGATGATATTTATTCTTTATTATCCCCTTGTTCAACTGTCTATAGTCGATACACAAACGGAGGGTACCATCCTTCTTCTTAACAAACAACACTGGAGCTCCCCAAGATGACACACTCGGGCAGATGAAACCCTTATCTAGCAACTCCTGCAATTGCACCTTCAAATCTTTCAACTCCGTAGGTGCCATCTTATAAGAAGTGATGGAAATTGACTCCACACCCAGCATAATCTCAATATCAAATTGCACCTCTCTCTCTGGAGGCAATCTCGGCAACTCTTCCGGAAAGACATACAGAAAATCACATACTGTAGGAATATCCCTTAATTTTGGACTCTCTACTTACGTGTCTATTACATGGGCCAAATATGCTTCACATCCCTTCCAAATCAACTTTCTAGCAAGTGCAGCTGAAATGATGTTGGATGGTAATAATTGCTTCTCCCCATGTATTACTACATGTGCGTACTCGAGAAGACCAAAAGTGACTGTCTTTAATCTATAGTCGTTCATGGCATGATGCCTGGCTAACCAATCCGTGCCCAAGATGATATCATAATCTTGGAAGGGCATGTCAATAAGGTCAGACAGAAAATTATGTCCTTGGATCACCAAAGGACAATCCTTATACAACCTGTTTACCCTGACCTCCTGACCTAATGTACTAGTCATTAGTACATCAAAGTCCATTTTCAAGCAGGGAATAGCAGTAGAACAAGCAATGCTAGCACTAACATATGAGTGTGTGGTGCCAAGATCAAACAACACATAAACAGCTTGTTCAAAGATGGAGAAAGTACCAGCCATAACATCTGATGTCTCAGCCTCATTCCTCTGGCTCATTGTATATACTCTAGCCGGTGCGCAGCTCTGCTTTAACTGGTTTATTGTACCATGGCTACCAAATGTACCACCTTTACCCCTGCCTCGGCCTCTACTAACTGTCTGTGGTCCTCTGGAAGTAGAGTTTTGAGCTGATCCCTCTGTTGTAGTGGATGGCACGGATCTGCGTGTACCAACACAGTCTCTTGCAAAGTGTCTTGAACCACCAAAATTGTAACAGGCTCCTATGGCCTTGTAGCATACCCCTCCATGTGTCTTACCACACGTTTCACATGTACGGACAGGAAAGGAACCCTAGATGTCTACTGGTTGGATCTAGGTGGCCTCTGCCTTGAGAATCTTCCCCTACCAGAAGCTTGACCGGAAGTCTTCCCACTCTTTCTTTTTCTTCTGTTCCCTTTTTAACGGCCCCTTCTAACTCAATTCTTTCTAATTCCAGAGCTTGGGATATCAGTTTTGAAAAGCTCTCATGTCGGAACCTAACCATTTGCAGTCTCAGATACAGTCTCAACCCTACCTCAAACCGTTTGCATCTGTCCCTGCTAGTGGTGAGTAGACTCCCAGCATAGCGACTCAGGCGAGAGAACTTCCTCTCATACTCTGTCACAGTCCTGTCCCCTTATTTTAGACTAAAAAACTCCTGAAGCTTCATATCCACGTAGGTATCAGGAACATACTTCTGTCTAAACTCCCTTAGAAAGTCATCCCATGTCAACACTGGGGGCTCAGCCAAACTGTGGGGAATGGTCTTTTACCACTCATATGCATCTCCATGCAGTAGGGAAACTGAGTATTCAAACTTCAACTCATCTGTGCTGTGCAGTTTCTTAAAAACCCTCTCCATCCACTCTAGCCATTGTTCGACTTCTAATGGGTCAGCTGTTCCCTTAAACTCAGTAGCCCCATATTTCCATTAACTTGTCATACTGTCTGGTTGGGGGCGGTGGTTGCACTAAAGGTGCTTGTACTGGAGCTTGGATTGGTACATTGCCAGCCAATTGTTGAAATAATGCAGTCATTGCTGAGTGAATTGAGCAGAAAACTGTATAGGCGGGACTGGTGCAACTGACCCATTGGCATTTTAAGGAGCTGGGGCTTCCCCTTATACCTCAACTGCTACTTATTACTCTACTGCATGATCTCCCTCTTCCATAATGAATCACAAGGAATTTTACTCCCTAGGCAACCAACACAAGAAGATTTCCCTCCATTAGTCCATATTCATGATGTAATGCACTATATGTATCAATTAATGACAATTGAGCAGCTATACTTATCAAAATATTTCAAACATGAAATTCAAAACTTGTATGAAATCCAAAGCTCTGATACTACTAAAACATGTCACATCTTATCTGTTGTAAGGAATGACATGTTCCAGTAGCATACCTAATGAATTACCGAACTACACCTACCGATAACTCATTAAGTATAATACAAGGGATTTTAAATAAATATTTACAAACTCAAAATGTTATAGCAATGTAATGCTTTTTAATACAAACTGCTCAAAGTCTGTACATCATACATATAGCTACAAAATACATCAAAGGAATTACAAGGGTATACCTAATATAGATACCCAAAGTCAATACAAAAGCTACTCCCAAGTCTCTCACTCGGTAGCCTTCTCCTTTCCCTTACTTGCGACAGCATAAATAAGTTATCACTGAGTGCATCACTCAGTGGTACACAACTAATAATTTTAAAACTTAAAGTAAAATACAACTTATCAAAATATAACACTCAATGGTACATAACTAATAATTTTAAAACTTAAAGTAAAACACAACTTATCAAAATATAACAAATCACATTTTCCATAATCATGAAAACATCACCATAATTTCTAAGTCCATAAGTACTATTTATTGAAATCACCTTTTAATGAAAAGATCATAATTCACAAATCACAAATCACAAATCATATGTATTGCCAACATCAACACACAGTTTAGACCATGACACAAAATTTCATGATCAATGTCATGTTGTACACCACGACAAAGCAAATCAATCTCACTAACCGTTATTAATGAGGGAAGGGCTAGCTAGCTAATGAGTACTCATAGAGTCTCACGCCACAAACCGTTATTAATGAGAGACATAATCATAATCAAATATCAAACTCTAAGTAGCCATTACTACTAGGGAATTCCGAAAGGGACTATCATGCTAACTGTGATTTTAAAATAATTTTTAAAAGTTTCTCAATCAACAATCACATTTGCAAACCAATAAACACATTCAAACCATCATAAAGCCCATATAGAGGTGGCAACACCCAAATTTCTCAACTGCAAATGAAAAACCATATCTCATTAAAAATAAACTCATTCAAATCAATTTACAAAGTTAAAAACAAAGAAAAAGGTTAGTTGTGCACAAACCTTCAATAAGTCTCCTTCTTCTTTACTTCTCCTTGTTTGTACCAACCTCTTTCTCTACTGAAAAAACACAAGTAGAATGTCTTAATACTCATTTTAACTCTTGCCAATAACTCATTACATAATTTTCTAATGCATCCCTAAGTTAGCTTTGCAAATTCAATGAGGTTTTGGGTTCTAGCAGCTTAGTGGCTTGATTTTTGAATCCAATTTTTACCTAGTTCCAAACATAATTTAATGAGGTATTCTCCATGAAAATTATTCCTCTAGATCTCAACTTTATTTTCCTTTTTGAATCACCTAATTTGGAGTTTTATAGCTCAAGTTATAGTCAAATTACTTTTACTATTCATGTGGATAAATTCTACAAATTCCAGGTTTTTAGAATTTCTTCTTACATCTAACATCCCAGCCTCTTACGTTTATAATTTGATCCAGGTCCTTAAAATAATATTGTAGGTCTCTATCTTAGGTTTCCAACCCATTTTAAATCACTCCAATTAAAGTTTTGTAGATAAAGTTATGACCTGTTAACCATGCTAGGGTCATAAGGCCAATCTGCTAGAGTTCAGGAATTTCAGCTTTGTCATCCTAAATTTTCCTAACAATTTCTCTAAGTTGCTCTAGGATCTAGGTTTTGGTCAAAACACAAAAATTGTAGTTCAATGTGTTATGAGAATTTTGGTTTTGAAATGATTACATTTTCAGTTTTGTAGATCAAGTTATGGCATTTTTAACAAAAATAGTTAGGTATGCAAAAATTCAGAATTTTCAGGTTTGGTTCTAGTACAGGGTAGATTTGTTGATTCAAATTTGTCCAGCAATTTGGTTGAGTTAAGTTCATACTTTGGCCTCAAGTATTTCATATGAAATGTTCTCCTATGTCTCAAGTTTTCATAGGTTCAAGAATCAAGTCAATTGGAGTTTCCTAGAGTGAGTTACGACAATTCTAATCTTATTGTTAATGTGGTCATTCTGCAAGGTCTAGAATTGCCACTTCCAGATTCAAGGCTCATTTAAGGCAACTTATGGTCATTTTCTAGGTAGTGTATCTTCATGAAAGTTCTAACCCTATATCTTAAGTTTCATTTCCAATTAGTTTCACACCAATTGGAGTTGTGTAGCTCAACTTATATGCTGCCAAGCACACTGGACTCAGTGTTCAGAATTTCAGCAACTCAACACACCACCCATCCATCAATTCATCTCATCAACCAACTTTAATTCACACTCAATGTATATCAATTGGTCAATATTGGGACATAATAACATCAATTTCATGATATGGCACAAAATCCCTAATTCTCCAAAACCCTAGTTTACAATTTCCTCAATCCATATCATTCCATTAATTCCTTTCATCAACCCAATGTTAATTCATACTCAAGGAACTTTCAAATGACCATAATTAGGTCTTATAACCCTCAATCGTATAACATAACACAAAATCCCTAATTTCTCATGAACCATAATATTTTATTTTTCAATTTATGCAAATCCCATGAAATTTCACTACCCTAATCATGTATACTACTTCAATTAAACTTGAATTCATCATTAATTAAATTAAAACACATCAAACCCCAGGTTTCCATGGCTGGCCAAAAATTCCTTTCAAGATTCATGAATGATTCTTCAATTTCTTAAGTTAATTACCTCATAAATAACACTAATCTCATGCATACACAATGAATTTAGCTAGGATAATGACTTACCTCAATAGTGACTTCTCTAATCTTTAATTCTCTTCTAATTTCTTGTTTTTTTCTTATTTCAATCTCTCACCCAAAACTAAATATCAATTTTTCTTATAGTGGGTTATGGGATTCATGGAGGAAATTCAAGGGAATCCAAAGCTTGGAAAGGGGATCAATGGTGGAAGAAGGAAGAAGAAGAAGAGAGAAAGAAAGAGGGAGAGAGTGAGTTGGGCGGCAAAGAATGGGAAGGGAAGAAGAGGGGTTTTTTCCTTTTTATATTTATCCCTAATTTTGATTTGTTTAATTCATTTAATTGAGTTATCCAAAGCCCATTGGTCACAAAATTTTAATTAGGTCAAAATGGGATTAAAATTTTAGGCTTTCATTTCTTTTATTTTCTTTTCACTTTATACTTAAATTTCTCCTCAAAAATTTTCTTCATAATTCAATACCTTAATTTCACTTAATTTAATTGACAATTTGGTCAAAAATCGATTCTTGAAGTGAATTGATCAAAATGCCCCTTATCGGGTTATTGTCCATCTTTTTCATAATACTCGATGAGTCCTTAGATTTTTTGTTCACTTAAATTTTTATTATGTCTATCTCAATAAATTTTCCCTTTATTTTTGGTCCTCAAGGTGACTTTGAATAGTATTATTCACATATAAAAAATGGTATCATTCAGAGCCCAGAGGTTCAGGATGTTACAATATGACTTCTGTCTATCTGAGGTGACTTTCAAGTTATCTCTGATGAGTTTTACATTTTCCTCAGTCTGTCTCACTAAGTCTGGGCCCACTATCTTATTCTCACCTAACTCTGTCCAACATAAGGGAGTCCTGCATATCCTCCCATATAATGCTTCATATGGAGCTATCTTTATACTAACTTGGTAGCTATTGTTGTATGCAAACTCTACCAGAGTAAGGTACTTCTCCCAACTTCCTTCAAAATCAATGATGCAGCTCAGAAGCATATCTTCTAGCACCTATCATATAATTCATGTCATTACTATCAGTCTTTTAATTATAATAACAATTCACCAAGTCTTAAGGGTTACTTGAATCACCCATTTTGACTGTCCATCCATCTACGGATGAAAAGCCATACTAAAGTGCAGTTGAGTTCCTAATGACTCTTATAGTTTCCTCCAAAACCTCAAAGTAAATCTCAGGTCTCGATCATATATGATCGATGTTGGCACTCCGTGTAAACGGACTATCTCAGCCATATAGATCTCTGCTAACCTCTCAAGTGAGTAATCAGCTCTAACTGGTAGGAAGTGAGCTGACTTTGTCAATCTATCAACAATTACCCATATAGTATCATGTTTCTTCTGTGTCAATGGCAGCCCAATGACAAAGTCAATGGTGATGCAATCCCATTTTCACTCTGGTATGGATATGGGTTGCAACAACCCTGATGGAACCTGATATTCAGTCTTAACCTGCTGGCATGTGAAACATCTTGCCACAAAGTCACAAATATCTTTCTTCATTCCAGGCCACCAATAGTGTGCCTTTAGATCATGATACATCTTAGTACTTCCTGGGTGCATAGCATGGAAGCTACTGTGTGCCTCTTTCAGGATATTCTTCTTCAGTTCTTCATCTCCTATTACACATATTTTGCCTTTATAACATAGGCACCCATCTCCTTTCAGCTCATAATCAGTCTCCTTCCCCTCTTTAACTCTGCCCATGATAATTATCAACCTTTCATCCTGTTTTTGTGCTTCCTGTATTTGCTGTAGCAAGCTTGGCTTTACTTGTAACTCAGCCAAAATAGCTCCATCTGGTGCTAAGGACAATTGACCATTCAGTGCCCTCACAGCCATCATGGACTTCCTGCTTAATGCATCAGTCATTATATTTGCCTTCTCAGGGTGATAGTCGATCACGCAATCATAATCCTTAAGGAATTCAATCCATCTTCTCTGTCTCAGGTTGACTTCGTTCTGGGTTGGCAAGTACTTCAAACTCTTATAATCTGTGCAGATGTAGCACTTCTCACCATATAGGTAATGCTTCCATATCTTCGATGCAAATATGATTGCTTCCAATTCCAGATCATGAGTTGGGTAGTTCTTTTCATGTGGCCTTAGCTGTCTGGAAGCATAAGCAACAACTTTCCCTTCCTACATTAGAACACACCCAAGCCCATTGTGAGAGGCATCATTGTAGATCACATAGTCATTCCCTGACTCTGGCTGTGTCAACACTGGAGCCTCTATAAACTTAGCCTTCAACTTCTCAAAACTGGCTTGACACTTATTATTCTAGTCAAACTTTGCATTCGTATGCAGCAGCTTAGTCAGTGGAGTAGCTATAAGGGAAAATCCCTTCACAAATCTCCTGTAATATCCAGCTAACCCCAAGAAGCTTCTAACTTCTGTTGCATTTCTAGGAGGCTTCCATTCAACTATTGCTTTAATCTTCTTTAGATCCACTCTGATCCCATTTGCGAATACAATGTGTCCAAGAAAAGAAATATCATCTAGTCAGAAAATCACACTTGGACAGCTTGGCATATAATTGCTTCTCCCGCAGTGTTTGTAATACCACTCTCAAGTGTTCATCATGCTCCTCCTGGTTCTTAGAATACACCATAATATCATCTATGAAGACTACGATGAACTGATCCAAGTAGGGATAAAAGATACAGTTTATTAGGTCTATAAAAGCTGCTGGTGCATTCGTCAGCACAAATGGCATTACTAGGAACTCATAGTGTCCATACCGGGTCCTGAAAGTAGTTTTAGACATATCTGCCTCCTTTGTCCTTAGCTGGTGATAGCCTGATCTGAGATCTATCTTGAAGAATACACCGGCCTCCTTCAGTTGATCAAACAGATCATCTATCCATGGTAAAAGATATTTGTTCTTCACTGTCACCTTATTCAATTGCTGGTAATCGATACAAAGCCAGTGCTTCCTAGAGTGACACACTCGGGCGTATGAAACCCTTATCCAGTAACTCTTGTAACTAAACTTTTAACTTTTTCAGTTTAGTGGGTGTCATCCTATATGGAGCAATAAAAATCGGTGCAATACCCGACAAAACCTCTATAGCAAACTCCACCTCTCTCTCTCTCTGGTGGTAAACCCAGCAACTCTTCCAAAAATACATCCGAAAAATCACATACAGTGGGGATGTCTTGTAAACTCAGGCTAGTCTTCCTGGTGTCAACTACATGTGCTAAGAAAGCCTTACAGCCCTTCCTTATCAATCTCCTGGCTGCTGTGGCTGATATGATAGTAGAAAGATAACTCGTTCCTTCACCCACAACTGTAATCTTATCCCCATCTACTGTTTGTAATGTAATCCTCTTCAGCCAATAATCTACCATCGCTTGATGACGTGATAACCAATCCATCACCAATATCACATCAAACTCATGGAATGGTAGCTCGATTAAGTCAGCCAAAAACTCATATCCCTGTATCCATAGAGGACAACCCTTATAGACCTTCTTCACTATTACACTATGGCCTAAAGAGTTAGTGACCAATATGTCCTCCTCTAATGTATCTATCTGTACCCCTCTATCAGCAGGTGCTGCAATGCATATATAAGAGTGTGTGGAATCGGGATCAATCAATGCACATACAGATAGATCATAAAGAGAAAAGGTACCCCTTATGACGTTTGCCTGCTCTAGCTCCTCTTGAGCCCTCATAGCATAGGCACGGAGTGCTACTCTGGCTTCCTGCCTCTTGACAGTCTCTAAAGCAGGTCTCTGTGATGTACCAGCTAACTCTACTCTCGTAGGTCTTCTACCCCTCTGTGCTACTGGGGCAGACCTCTCAGTCTGTGGTGGAGTAGTGGGAGCACTCCTCTATGAACAATCTCATAAAAAATGATCCGTAGATCCATATCTGAAGCATCCCCCAGTCAACAATCTGCACTCTCCTCGGTGGCTCCTCCCACAATGTGTACATAACAGCATTGGGGCTGATCCCCGTGCTGTAGTACCCAGAGAACTACCAACTTATGCACCCGACTGACTTCCTCTTCTCAGAGCAAACCAGGATCTCAGCCTCTGGCCTCGGCCCTGGGTCTGACCCTGAGACCCCCTAGGCCTCTTACTATCAGTAGCTGATATACTGGACTGGCCCTATCCAGAACCCCTCTTACGCTGTCTATCTCTCCTGGACTGCTCATCACCTCTGATTCTCTCCACATTAAGAGCGGATGCCACAAGCCGAGAGAAATTCGTATATTGGTGTGATGTAACATAAACTCTGATACCATCGTTCAGACCATCCTTAAACCCACAATATCTGTCTGCCTCCGTAGGCATCATCTCCCAGGCATATATGCTGAGTCTCATAAACTCCCTCTCATACTTAGAGACCGTGAACTGCCTCTTCCATAATGCCAAAAACTCCCTCTGTCGGGTCTCTAGATACACATGATTGATATACTTCTTTCTGAACTTAGCCAAAAAGAAATCCCAAGTGATCAGTACAGGCTATACCACTCTAGACACTATCACCCACCACTGGTATGCATCCTCCTATAGTTGTGACGGAATGCATTCCAACTGCTATTCTAGGGTGCAATGTAACTACTGCAGCACCCTCTTTGTCCTCTCCAGCCAGTGCTCTGCGGTAGCTGAGTTATCCTCCTTCTTGCCCTTAAAATCGATGGCCCCATACTTTTGCAATTTCTCCAGTGGGGACCTCTGCACTGGCTATGGCTGTGGGGGTGGTGGTGCCTGTGGCTGAGGTATGGCTTCGGTAATCTGGCTGTGCCCTCTTAACGACACCATGAGATGACTCCTCTCTCCTATCTCGCTCTTGACTAGGAGCAGGTGCAGGCGCATGACTCTTTGCCTCCTCCTCTATAGGTCTAGGAGACCCGTGCTCTAAGGGATCAGATGTAGCACCCCACCATAAGTAGTCCATACATTTTACTGTTCTGATGACTAATATCTATTCGAACAGTCAAAATTTCTGGACCTACACCTAGACTATAGTAAGGAGGCATAAATTAAAGGAATAAATGTTCAAAAATATAGGAAAAATGTAGAGAAAAATAAATTAAAATTTAGAGAATTTATAAATTAGTATAAAAATAACCCAATATGCACTACTAAGGGCATTTTGGTCATTTCTCCCCCAAAGGTAAATTT
This sequence comes from Hevea brasiliensis, assembly GCF_030052815.1. Classification (NCBI taxonomy): domain Eukaryota; kingdom Viridiplantae; phylum Streptophyta; class Magnoliopsida; order Malpighiales; family Euphorbiaceae; genus Hevea; species Hevea brasiliensis. The sequence goes on from NC_079497.1 coordinate 105,595,023, forward strand.
TGACCTAAATGTCAAATTAAAAATTTAGAGAATTAAAATAATTAGTATGAATTAAAACTTTATAAATTGAATTAGAAAAGAAAGAAGAAGAAAGAAAAGAAAAGAAAAGAAAAGAAAGGAAAAGAAAAGAAAAGAAAAGAAAAGAAAAGAAAAGCTTATGAAAATTTAAAAAAAATTAAGTAAACATATAAATATACAAATATAAAGCATAAAAGACAAAACTCACCAACTAAAATCATCTTCTCCATCTGTTCCCTCTCTCTTTGCTATCCACCCTAGTCCCCATTTCCCTCCATTTTTATCAAGCTTTCAAGCTTGATTTCCCAAGCTTCCACACATCAAAACCAATAGTCCCCTTCACAAAAAATACTCCCCACACCCTAAGGAAGCTATAGACACCCATAGGAAGCAAGAAAATTGAAGTTTGGGAAGCTCAAGTAAGGTTAGTGCACTAATCCCTCTTCTTCTCTTTATTAAACATGAAAAGCATATTTAGCCAAGTATAAATATCATGAAAATGAAAAGAAAATTTGAAATAAAGAACCCTTGATTTTTGGGCAGCAATGGAACTTGAAGATTGTTACTTTTAAATAATGAAAAAATGGTTCCATGAGAATGTGTGATGAGTTGGACTGTTGGGAGTTGGTTATGTAGGGTTTATATAAATTTGAAACTTTAAAAAGTAGGGTTTATGTAAATGATTGAGAACCTTGTGTAAATGCATGCATTTGACCTAATTGAGTTGAGATTGATACTTATAGAAGTGCTATATATGCTTATTTGGAGTTTGGAAGAAGGAGGAGATTGAAATTGGGAGTGTTAATTTTCTGCAGGTTGTGTTGTTATTGAATCAAGTAGGTTTTTATTACCATATCTCCCTTTGTGTTGCCCCAATTGGTATGAGGCCAATTGGAGGTTTTTGAGACATTCAAACCTTCATTTTTCAAGAAGGAACCCTATCCAAATTTTGTCAAAATCATGACCAATTCTCTGCCCAAAACTGGATGACCAAACACTAAAACCTAGAAAATGAACAGTACCTGTTCATTTGGTCATAACTCTCTCTATACTGGTCCAAAATGACCTAAAATTTACATCAATGGAAAGCTTAGACATAGGGCTTCGCTTTTCATGAAGACCACTTGATCCAGTTTTGCCTTTAACCAAGTCAATTTGTTATCACAATTTGGGTCACTAAAACTGCTAACTCAGAAATTGTCCAAAATACTGTTCCTTTGGTATGCTTGACCAGTTTTGGAAAAAATGCCATAACATGGTCTCCAAAGCTGAAAATTGAGTGAAACTACTGCCAAAAGTTTTATAAGATATGACACAATAATTTTTATGTTTTGACCAAGCTCTAGAAACCATTGCATCCTAGGGAAAATATTAGCCAAAATTAGGAATTGAAATCTAAAAAATGTTAAGTTGAACCCAAAATGCCATTTGATACCCGTGTGTTCATTTGGACATAACTCCCACTAGGAAATTCCATTTGAGATGTGCCAATATGATATGGAAACATGATACTTAGGGCTACAACATTAATTTAGACACCTTTGCCAAATTCTAAGTGTAAAGACCCTAAAAAGAGGGTCAAACATACTGCCATGATGTTTAATTATTGCCTTTATAGGATTGAGAGTCTTGGTCAATACATTGACCATAACTCATTACACCAAGCTTGAAAAATTATGAAATTGTACCTTGGAGTCCCTAAGACATAGAGGAACATAGCTTGTGAAGGAACCTAAGTCTAAAAATGACCATAAAATGATCAAATGACTGGTCAAATTTTATTGACTAGGAATTGTCAATTCTGGACAGCTTAGAGGAAAAAGGACCAGTTATAGTATTTTGACCATAACTTGAGCTCTATAACCCCAAATTGAGTGATTCAAAAACTAAAATTCAAGTTTAAACATAGAGGAGTAATTGTTATGAAGGAAATGTGACCAAATAGATATCCCAACCTAGCCAAATTCCTAGATAAAGATAATACATCAAAATGAACCTAAAGAAAGGTTCATGGGAAAAATGCTATACATGGTAATTAAAATACTCATAAGGCTAATTAAATATTAAAAATGATATGAATATGTAAATTGAGACTAATGTCCTATTTGTAGCAAGGTGTTTTGCGGTCGCCTGGACGAACACTCACCAAAGTGGGAAAGAGTGAGGAGTCGCCACTTTAATTTTGAGGGAAATTAAAGGAAACCATTTGTGAAAATAAATTAAAATGAAACCACTTTGAAAACAGAGATTCTAGGTTCGGGGTCCATATACGGGCGGGGAAGGTGTTAGGCACCCCGCCTCGTCCCTCTATGAGGGCAAACAGATTTAACATTATGCTCTTTACAAATTAGAATCGATAGTTAGGAGGGGGGGGGGGTGTAGAATGATGATGTTAATCCCTTAGACAAAAGGGAATATTTGATTTTTCACTAGTTTGGGTTACCCAATACATAAGTACATGAGACGACCCTTAGTGAGTTTGGTGTTGCGTAGCGGTTTTTTTTTAGAGGGTAACTTTGCGTATTGTGCTATTTTAGTTAGGATTTGGGAGAATCTGGATAAAAATCTCTCCCAATCTCTAGGGGTAATCTGTTTAAAGTTTGAGTGAGGAATCTCGGATAAGAACTCTCCTCCGATCTCCCCATATTTATTAAAATTTGACTGAGAATCGGATAAGAACTCTCCTCCGATCTCTTTAAATAATTATTAAAATTTGACTGAGAATCGGATAAGAACTCTCCTCCGATCTCTTTAAATAATTATTAAAATTTTTGATTGAGGATCGGATAAGAACTCTCCTCCGATCTTTTTAAATATTTATTAAAATTTTTGATTGAGGACCGGATAAGAACTCTCCTCCGATCTCTTTAAATATTTGTTAAAAATTTTGATTGAGGACCGGATAAGAACTCTCCTCTGATCTCTTTAAATATTTCTTAAAATTTTTTATTGAGGACCGGATAAGAACTCTCCTCCGATCTCTTTAAATATTTCTTAAATTTTTTTATTGAGAACCGGATAAGAACTCTCCTCCGATCTCTTTAAATATTTATTAAAATTTTTTATTGAGAACTGGATAAGAACTCTCCTCTGATCTCTTTAAATATTTCTTAAAATTTTTTATTGAGAACCGGATAAGAACTCTCCTCCGATCTTTTTAAATATTTATTAAAATTTTTGATTGAGAACTGGATAAGAACTCTCCTCCGATCTCTTTAAATATTTATTAAAATTTTTGATTGAGAGTCGGATAAGAACTCTCCTCCAATCTCTTTAAATATTTGTTAAAAATTTTGATTGAGAATGAGATAAGAACTCTCCTCCGATCTCTTTTGTTTGAATAAGGATCGGGTAAGAACTCTCCTCCGATCTCTTTAAATATTAATCACGATCGTATATTGTAAGAATGTAACACCCTCCCGGTAGCAACTCCGTACATTCTACTGTTTCGGTGACCAGTGTCAGTCTGGACAGCTAGAACGTCTGGAAAAATATTTAAACTAAAGATAAGAACCATAATTAACTCAAATATTAATAAGAAAAATTTAGGAAAAATTTTAGAAATAAAATACAACCAAGTTAAATGAGCCGGTGCCCTAGCGATGGGTAACCTAGTGAGAAGTTGCGATTCTCGCAACTAGGAGCCCTAGACCCAGGGGAAAAATTATAAAATAATTTTTGGGACTCCAGAGAAGGGTCATTGAGGTTTTTATAGCATTAGAATGCCAAGGAAATGCTTAAAAAAAATTTTTCAATCGGTACAGACAATTTTGGCCCGGTAAGCCAAATAGAGGGCATTTTGGTCATTTCATCTTCAGAGATGATTTTTGACCAACTTGTCCATTTATGCAAGTGAATTATATGACATAAAATATAAACAAATATTAATGAAAATTTATTTAAAAAAATGAATAAGCAATGAAAGAAAAGTAAATGGAAATAATGGGATTTATTACCTCATGCTTATGTAAGCATGAGGTAATTAAAAATGCTATGGCCAATCACATTGAAGCAAGACAATTAAAATTCAATAAAGAGGGATAAATGAGGCAGAATTCTAGAAAATTTCAGCAGCCCTTTCTCTCTTCAAAAACGTCACCCATGCTCTCCCATTGTCCACCATAGCCAAGCTTTATCAAGCTTGATTTTCTTAGTTTTTACCCAACTAAAGCCTAAGTTCCCAACACAAATTCTTGTTCTTTCCTCTTAGTAAATCTTTTGGGAGCAAAAAGAAATCAAAAAGAAGAGTTCTTATAAGCTTGAGATTAGCTCCATTAAAGGTTAGTGACAATTAATTCTTTAAACTTATATATACATCATTAGGAGTGTAAATTGATCCATTGATTTTATGTGTTTGAAAAGTTGAAATGGTAGAGCTAGGGTTTGGACCCAAAATTGAGATGTTGATCATGTACTGGTGAAATTAAGTTTTAATGGTCAATTAGTGACCATTTGGTTTGGTTTGAATAAAAAATGAAGTGAATTGGGTTGTGGGATTTGAGATTGGAGTGGCTGCCTTGTGTGACCTGCAAGTGTGGCTGTGAGTCCAGCCTGTTTGGACAGTCATAACATGAATTGTAGAGGTTCAATTGGTGTTTGGCTAATTGGAAATGAAACTAGACACATAATGGCACAACTTTGATGAAGAAACCATGCCCAGAAAACTAAACCAACTTGACCAAAAGTTTACCCTAATCCGGGTGACCTGTAATTTGCCTGGGCAAAATGACCAAATGAACAGTATTTGGTCATTTGTCCATAACTCAATGTAGCAAGGTCCAATTGACCTGAAATTTTACAAGAAACAAGGTGACATATAGACCAACAACTTTCATGAAGAAACTTGACCCAAATTATGACCATAACTTAGTCAAATTGCCAACCAAACTTAGGTTACCAAATCTGGCAGAACCAGTTTTGCCCAGATTTTTGGAATCTGCCCAATCCGGCCAGTTATGGTTTTTAGGCCATAACTTGAGCTACAAAACTCCAAATGGAGTGATTCAAAAAAGGAAATTCAACTAGACAAAATGAGGAACAACTTTCATGTTTACCATTTTTCCAAATTCCCACTGCAACAGTAGCTAATAGAACAGTAAACCCAAGGCTTGAAAATTGAAAATTCTGTCCAATTCACATTAAGCTTAAAGATGGTATTGGCAACCAATACCAACAAGTTTAAAATGAAAACTGTGGTATGTTGATGATATTTAAACTAAATTACCTATTGTCAATGTAAAAGTCAACATTTTGGTTGACTAATGAAATGAATAGTGGTCATAAAAATTTCAATTTTAAAGAATTACACAAATTAAAAGTGTTAAATGCCCTAATAGGCCTAATGTGATTGGTTTGGATAGGTTGGCATGCCAATAGGGTTCTGTTAGCAGTACTGCATATGGCTTTATGCCATTCTGTATTTCATGGCTTCCCATGCCATTCTGTGACATAATAGCCTTTGGCTATGAAAATGAGTTATTATACTCAGGTTTAATCCCCGATAATTATCACAGCTTATTAGGCATTACATTGCACCGGGAGACACAATGTGACCGATGGTGTGATGGTCCGAGGTACTTAGTACCCGATGCGGTTACCGTTTATCGATCCAGTCAACTAGTGTAGGTTACTCGGGCAGTATTAATAAATTTTACCAAACTTTAATCGAATAATATTGCAATAAATATTTGAAATTTAGTCCACCCAAAAATGTAACACACATGTTTTATTTTATTTTATTTTATTTTATTTTGTCACCACTAAGCAGAATTGCTTAGCGCGTCGCTTTTGCCACACGCAGGTACTGGAGACATAGCTGGGGAGTCCAGCAGACCTCACAAAGGGTGAGCCTTCATATCTGCACTCAGAGCTCAGAGTCACCTCACATTGCAATGCATTTGGTAGGACATTAGGCCATTTTGATAGTTTGATATTTTGTATTTTGTAACCTTCTGTAAAGTATATTATAAATTCATGTAATCATGCTTTTGATGTAAATATCTATGAAACATGTTCAGTAATAAATTGAGCATTTTTTTTTATTGAGTTGACTGTGATTTGAATTTAATTGAATTTTGAGATATTGAAGTGAATTGAGAAATTGTTGAGAATATATTGGAAGTTGATTGAGAATAAGGTGATGATATTATTGGGAGTGTTTTTAACAGGTTCAAAAGAACTGTTTTTCTAATTTATAGCCGGCACTCTGCCGGATTTTCTATAAAATTTGCGAAAAAATTTAGTTTTATCAAAAATTATAAATAAATGAATTAAAAAGGATTAATTGAAATTGAAACATAAATTGGTGTTCCGACACACTGAGTGGCATAACTTGCTCGGCTTCACTGTAGACGGGTAAGGGGTGTCACATTTAGTGGTATTAGAGCATCGGTTTAGGCATTTCTGGGTCTAGATAGAGTACATACCATTGCATTGCATTTGTAAGTGTTGAGGTGACACTGATGCAGATCTGTTGTTTTCTTATTTTGAATAGGTTATGGATCCTGCTTCGCAAAGAGCAGTTGATGAAGAGGTGGAGAGTCATGCTCTACCAAGGGCTGAGTCTGGGGGTAGGGGAGAACCCACTCCACCAGCAGCTGAGGCACCTGCTCAACCTTAGTTTGCGCTATTTCAGCAAATGACCGAGTTCTACCGGCAAATGATGGGGGCAATTCTACCACCATAACCACAGCCACAACCTCCACCAGCACCACAAAAATCTCATCTGGAGAAATTACGAAAACATGGGGCTGTAGACTTCTTTGGGAAGAGGGAGGATGATCCCATGGCTGCAGAAAATTGGTTGGACAGAACCATCGTAGTCTTCAAAGCAGTTAAAGCGCACCCGGCGAGAACCTGGTGGGTGCTGTGTCCCTACTTCAGGATGACGCATATCAGTGGTGGGACACAGTAACCAGTCAGGTGCAACCTGAACGGATCACCTGGGAATTCTTCCTCACAGAGTTCAGGAAGAAATATATTAGCAAAGTATATTTAAAAGAGCGAAGAAGGGAATTCATCAGTTTGAGACAAAGACAGTTGTCAGTGGCTGAGTATGAGCGTGAGTTTGTCAGACTGAGCCGGTATGGGAGGGAGATAGTCCCTACCGAGGTGGAGAGGTGCAGACGGTTTGAGGAAGGGCTCAATGACAACATCAAAGTTATGTTCACAGCACTGGAGATTACGTATTTTGCTAAACTAGTAGATGCAACATCAAAAGTGGAAAGGGTTAGAATCAATGAACAAAATAGAAGGGAAAGACAGCAGAAGAGGGGTCCGGGTCAGTCCAGTGCATATTCTGCTCCCAGTAAGAAGAGTAAGGGTCCTCCAGCTCAGAGTTCGGGACCACCACAGGGTCAGGGTCAGTCTCAGGGGCTCAGACCATAGTTCACACCTACGAGAGGCCAGTCCACACCATCAATGGGTAGCTCTCCAGGACGGTGTTTAGGGGACCAGCCCCTGCATCTTCTGCTTGTCAGTACTGTCAGAAGTGGCATAAGGGGGAGTGTTGGCGAGTGACCGGTGCATGTTTAAGGTGTGGATTGACAGAACATCAGATCAAAAATTGTCCAAAGAGGACTACTACTGTTGCTCCAACACAAACTGACAGACCTGCTCCTGCACCACAAAGGGGTAGGAAACACAGTAAACACAGAGCAATTTGGTCCATCATCGAGGCTGCATCTGAGTCAGCTGAGAGGCCAGACACTAGAATACCAGCCAGGGCCTATGCCATCAGAGCTCAGGAGGAGCAAGATGCCCCGAATGTCATCAGGGGTACGTTTTCCCTCTATAACACTTCTGTACATGCATTGGTGGATCCAGGATCTACTCATTCGTACATTTGCATCAAACTACCCGTAGAGAGGGGAGTTCCAGTAGAGGAGAGTGATCAAGACATTCTGGTCACAAATCCACTAGACCACAGTGTGGTACTAAATAAGGTGTATAAAGGGTACCCGTTGAGGATTCAGAGGTATGAATTCTCGGCAGACCTAATTGAATTGCCCTTCCACGAGTTTGACGTGATTTTGGGAATGGACTGGTTATCACGTCATCAGGCAATAGTTGATTGCAAATTGAAAAGAATTTCTCTGAAAACTTCTGAGGGTAATGAGATCACTGTTTTGGGTGAAAGGACAGATTTCCTGTCCAATGTTATCTCAGCTACAGTTGCAAGAAGAATGATGAGAAAAGGCTGTGAAGCTTACCTAGCACACGTGGTTGATACTAGGCAAGCTAAGCCAAATCTGAGTGAGATACCCACAGTAAGAGACTTCCCAGATGTATTTCCTGAAGAGTTGCCTGGTTTACCACCAGAAAGGAAAGTTGAGTTTGCTATTGAGGTAATGCCGGGTACAGCACCCATTTCCATTGCTCCTTACAGGATGGCACCCACTGAATTGAGGGAGTTGAAAACTCAGTTGCAAGAGTTGCTTGATAAGGGGTTCATACGCCCCAGTGTGTCACCATGGGGAGCTCCGGTGCTGTTTGTGAAGAAAAAGGATGGAACCTTGAGATTGTGTATCGATTACCGGCAGATGAATAAAGTAACTGTGAAGAATAAATATCCATTGCCCAGAATCGACGATATGTTTGATCAGTTGAAAGGAGCCGGTGTATTTTCAAAAATTAATCTCAGATTAGGATATCATCAGCTAAGGGTAAAGGATGCAGATGTGTCAAAAACTGCATTCAGAACTCGGTATGGGCACTATGATGCCTTTTGGGTTAACAAATGCACCAGCAGCATTTATGGACCTTATGAACTGTATCTTCCATCCATACTTAGATCGGTTTGTAGTGATCTTTATTGATGATATTCTGGTGTATTCCAAGACCAGAGAAGAACATGATGAACATTTGAGGATTGTTCTGCAAACCCTGCGAGAAAAGAAGCTGTATGCTACGTTGTCCAAGTGTGACTTCTGGATGAGTGAAATCTCTTTCCTTGGACACATAGTATCAGTAGAAGGGATTAGAGTGGATCCCAAAAAGATAGAAGCAGTGATGGAATGGAAGCCTCTCAGAAATACAACTGAGGTCAGAAGTTTCTTGGGGCTAGCTGGATACTATAGAAGATTTGTGAAGGGGTTTTCTCTTATAACTGCTCCAATGACCAAGTTGTTGCACAAGAATGTGAAATTTGGCTGGAACGACAAGTGCCAAGCCAGTTTTGAGAGGCTAAAAGCTATGTTGACAGAAGCACCAGTGTTAACATAGCCAGTGTTAGGAAAGGACTTTGTGGTCTACAGTGATGCCTCTCATAATGGGTTAGGGTGTGTATTGATGCAAGATGGGAAGGTGGTCGCTTATGCTTCCAGGCAGCTAAGGCCACATGAGCAGAATTACCCTACCCATGATCTAGAGCTTACAGCAATTATCTTCACACTGAAGATATGGAGGCACTACTTATATGGTGAAAAGTGCTACATTTACACAGACCACAAAAGTCTAAAATATTTGCCAACTCAGAAGGAGCTCAACCTTAGACAGAGGCGATGGATTGAGTTCCTGAAGGACTATGATTGTGTAATTGACTACCATCCTGGGAAGGTAAATGTAGTTGCTGATGCTTTGAGCAGAAAATCCATCACAGCTTTGAGATCATTGAATGCCCGTCTATCTTTGGTTCGAGATGGAGCTATTTTGGCTGAGTTGCAAGTGAGGCCAAACCTGCTACAGCAGATTTTAGATAGGCAAAAGGCAGATGAAAAGTTAATGGCTATTATGAGCAAAATCTCGGAGGAAAAACAAGCGACTATGAGGTGAAAGCGGATGGGTGTCTGTACTACAAAGGAAGAGTATGTGTACGGATAATGGGAATTGAAAGCCAAGATTCTGAAAGAAGCACATGCCAGTGTTTATGCTATGCACCCAGGAAGTAGAAAAATGTATCATGATCTGAAGCCTCATTATTGGTGGCCTGGTATGAAGAGGGATATAGCTGATTATGTGACTAAGTGTTTAACATGTCAGCAAGTCAAAGAAGAACATCAAGTTCCATCGGGTTTGTTACAGCCTATAAACATACCTGAATGGAAATGGGACCGAGTCACTATGGATTTTGTTAGTGGTCTACCCCTCACCCAAAGGAAGCATGATGCAGTATGGGTGATAGTGGATAGATTGACGAAGTCAGCACATTTTCTGCCAGTTAGGACTGACTACTCACTGGAGAAGCTAGCAGAATTGTATATCAGTGAGATAGTTAGGCTGCATGGAATCCCACTTTCTATCATATCTGACCGAGACCCAAGGTTTACATCAAGATTCTGGAAGAAGTTGCATGAATCCTTGGGTACACAACTCCACTTCAGCATAACTTTTCATCCTCAGACGGATGGGCAATCAGAAAGAGTAATTCAGGTCCTTGAGGATATGCTGAGGAGTTGTGTCATTGAGTTTGAGGGAAGTTGGGATAGATACCTCCCACTGGCAGAATTCGCATACAACAATAGCTACCAAGCTAGCATTAAAATGGCCCCGTATGAAGCACTGTATGGGAGGAAATGTAGAACTCCAGTGTGCTGGACTGAATTGGGCGAAGATAAGCTGGTAAGGCCAGACCTGGTGAAACAGACTGAGGAAAAAGTGAAAATAATCAAAGCTAACCTGAAGATTGCCTCCGATAGACAAAAGTCTTATGCTGACCTGAAGAGAAAAGAGATAGAGTATGCAGTTGGTGATAAAGTGTTTCTCAAAGTCTCACCATGGAAGAAAATATTGAGGTTTGGAAGAAAGGGTAAGTTAAGCCCTAGGTTCATTGGCCCATATGAAGTCATTGAACGTGTGGGACCAGTAGCCTACAGGCTAGCTTTACCACCAGAGCTGGACAAGATCCACAATGTGTTCCACGTGTCTATGCTAAGAAGATACCGCTCAGATCCTTCACATGTCATCTCCATGAAAGAAATTGAAGTACAACCGGATAAGACATATGAAGAGGAACCCATATGGATCCTGGCTCGGGAAGTAAAAGAGTTGAGGAATAAGCAGATTCCACTAGTGAAAGTGCTTTGGAGGCACCACAACACCGAGGAGGCAACTTGGGAAAGTGAAGAGACGATGGGGCAACAGTTCTCTCAACTGTTTGCACCAGGTAAAATTTCGAGGACGAAATTTAAATTAGAGCGGAAGAGTTGTAACACCCTCCCGATAGCAACTCTGTACATTCTACTGTTCCGGTGACCAGTGTCAGTCCGGATAGCTAGAACGTCCGGAAAAATATTTAAACTAAAGAGAGGGACCATAATTAACTCAAATATTAATAAGAAAAATTTAGGAAAAATTTTAGAAATAAAATACAACCAAGTTAAATGAGCCGGTGCCCTAGCGATGGATAACCTAGTGAGAAGTTGCGATTCTCGCAACTAGGAGCCCTAGACCCAGGGGAAAAATTATAAAATAATTTTTGGGACTCCAGAGAAGGGTCATTGAGGTTTTTATGGCATTAGAATGCCAAGAAAATGCTTGAAAAATTTTTTCAATCGGTACAGACAATTTTGGCCCGGTAAGCCAAATGGAGGGCATTTTGGTCATTTCATCTTCAGAGATGATTTTTGACCAACTTTTCCATTTATGCAAGTGAATTATATGACATAAAATATGAACAAATATTAATGAAAATTTATTTAAAAAAATGAATAAGCAATGAAAGAAAAGTAAATGGAAATAATGGGATTTATTACCTCATGCTTATGTAAGCATGAGGTAATTAAAAATGCTATGGCCAATCACATTAAAGCAAGACAATTAAAATTCAATAAAAAGGGATAAATGAGACAAAATTCTAGAAAATTTCAGCAGCCCTTTCTCTCTTTAAAAACGTCACCCATGCTCTCCCATTGTCCACCATAGCCAAGCTTTACCAAGCTTGATTTTCTTGGTTTTTACCCAACTAAAGCCTAAGTTCCCAACACAAATTCTTGTTCTTTCCTCTTAGTAAATCTTTTGGGAACAAAAAGAAATCAAAAGGAAGAGTTCTTACAAGCTTGAGATTAGCTCCATTAAAGGTTAGTGACAATTAATTCTTTAAACTTATATATGCATCATTAGGAGTGTAAATTGATCCATTGATTTTATGTGTTTGAAAAGTTGAAATGGTAGAGCTAGGGTTTGGACCCAAAATTAAGATGTTGATCATGTACTGGTGAAATTAAGTTTTAATGTTCAATTAGTGACCATTTGGTTTGGTTTGAATCAAAAATGAAGTGAATTGGGTTGTGGGATTTGAGATTGGAGTGGCTGCCTTGTGTGACCTGCAGGTGTGGCTGTGAGTCCAGCCTGTTTGGACAGCCATAACATGAATTGTAGAGGTTCAATTGGTGTTTGGCTAATTGGACATGAAACTAGACACATAATGGCACAACTTTGATGAAGAAACCATGCCCAGAAAACCAAACCAACTTGACCAAAAGTTTACCCTAATCCGGGTGACTTGCAATCTGCCTAGGCAAAATGACCAAATGAACAGTATTTGGTCATTTGGCCATAACTCAATGTAACAAGGTCCAATTGACCTGACATTTTACCAGCAACAAGGTGACATATAGACCAACAACTTTCATGAAGAAACTTGACCCAAATTATGACCATAACTTAGTCAAATTGCCAACCAAACTTAGGTTACCAAATCTGGCAGAACTAATTTTGCCTAGATTTTTGGAATCTGCCCAATCCGGCCAGTTATGGATTTTAGGCCATAACTTGAGCTACAAAACTCCAAATGGAGTGATTCAAAAAAATAAATTCAACTAGACAAAATGAGGAACAACTTTCATGTTTACCATTTTTCCAAATTCCCACTGCAACAGTAACTAATGGAACAGTAAACCCAAGGCTTAAAAATTGAAAATTCTGTCCAATTCACATTAAGCTTAAAGATGGTATTGGCAACCAATACCAACAAGTTTAAAATGCAAAATGTGGTATGTTGATGATATTTAAACTAAATTACCTATTGTCAATGTAAAAGTCAACATTTTGGTTGACTAATGAAATGAATAGTGGTTGTCGCAAGGGATTTTGCGGTCGCCTGAACGAACCCTCACCGAAGTGGAAAAGAATGAGGTGTCGCCACCTTAGTTTTGAGGGAAACTAAAGAAAACCATTTGTGAAGATAAATTGAAATAAAACCACTTCAAAACAGAGATTCTAAGTTCGGGGTCCGTAAACGGGTGGGGAAGGTGTTAGGCACCCCACCTCGTCCCTTAATAAGCGTAAGTAGATTTAACTTCGTATTTTTATAAATTAGTTAGGAGGGCTTGAATGGAAATGTTAATCCTTTTAACAAAAAGGAATATTTAATTTTTCACTAAGTTTGGATTACCCAGATGCATAAATAAATGAGATAACCTTAGTGAGTTACTGTTGTATATCAGTTTTGTTTGAAGGGCTATTTTATTAGAATTCAATTTTTGGAATTGGATGAGAACTCTCTTCCAATCTCTTTTGAATATTTATTTAAATTTTAGATTGAGAACCGGATAAGAACTCTCCTCCGATCTCTTTTAATATTTATTTTAATTTTAGATTGAGAACCGGATAAGAACTCTCCTCCGATCTCTTTTAATATTTATTAAAATTTTTAAGCTTGAGAAACGGATAAGAACTCTCCTCCGATCTCTTTTAATATTTATTAAAATTTTTAAGCTTGAGAAATGGATAAGAACTCTCCTCCGATCTCTTTAATATTTATTAAAATTTTTAAGCTTGAGAAACGGATAAGAACTCTCCTCCGATCTCTTTAATATTTATTAAAATTTTTAAGCTTGAGAAACGGATAAGAACTCTCCTCCGATCTCTTTAAAATTTTTAAGCTTGAGAACCGGATAAAAACTCTCTTCCAATCTCTTTTAAATATTTGCTGAAATTCTGGTTGGGGATCGGATAAAGACTCCTTTCTGATCTCTTCTATTTAAACGGCAGTCAGATAAGGGTCTTTCCGATCTCTCTAAATTTTACCTATTGAGAGGACCTAAGGCTAAGGGTTCTGACGTTCAAAGTTGTCAGGGGGTCTGCGCAAGACCTCTTTAACTTATTGATACCTTAGGACTGGGCAGGGGATGCCGAACCGAATCCTCCGACCTTCCTATATGGTCGCCTTACGAGCATTTTTGGTAGCTGATCTATTCCATTTAGTTATCCAAGGTTTGATTTTACTCTGTCTTATGACGTCTTACCCCATGACCTACTGAGTCATTCTAGTGACTCAGCTTTACCATTTTCCAGGCTTATTATTCAAACCTTTCATTATTTCAAAAGGACTCTTAAGTTGCCGTTACCTACATCTCATCCAACTACTTATGTATCGCTTGGAACTAGATGACTTACGCTCAGAAATAATAAAGATTAACAAAGGTATCGATACGGAAATAAACTAGAGCACAACCTTTCTCTGTATCTTTCTAGCGTGATATGAACTTAAAGAAAATAACATACATAAAGAAAGAAGAATGGAAATGCGTAAAACAAGAACTAAACTTAATAAAATGGCAACATGAATACTGACCTGTAAGGAGTCGATTCTAGTGAACTAACCGAGAATCACAAAACGCAATAAGATTGCAAGTTGATAGCCGAGAGACTAAGGTTCGCCTTGGAACAAAGAGTGCTTCACTAAATGCAATCGAGTCAGAATTATACCCGAGTTTAAATGAGATTGAGCATGGGCGATGGAAGTGAAAATAAAGATAACAAGGAACTGAAAAATGTGAACGCTGCGGGATGATGAACGAGCTGAAAATGGAAAGTTTCAGTGTTCAAAATCTTTTTAAGAAAATACTTCAGAAAACTGGTTCCAAAAGTTCTTCTTATGAAAGCAGAGTGACGATCTGAATTAAATTTCAGAGTTCTTCCGCTATAGTAACTTCCTTCTTTTTTCGTCCCCCCCCCCCTTTGAACAGTTTTCATGCAGGTATTTATAGGAACCGGGTCTCCCCATGAAGGGTCAGGATCTATTTTGAGGGAGATGGAGGGTCAGGATTCCGAAGGACATGATCTGAGGCTCAGGAATTAAAGAGGATCAGAACGGACGGCTGAGATCCTCTTAAGAATATTTGTCATTTTCTTCTTCTAATCTGACGGTCCCAAATTCTCTTGTCCGGGGTGATTCGAGGGCTGGGAGTGAAAGGCGCTGATCTTGTCGTTTTCTTTTTCGATCCGAGGGCTCCGAGCTCGTCCTTACAAGTAAGATCAACGGTGGAGATTAGAATGTACAGCGCTGTCCTGACGTACGCATGTCAGAAATACGGGCGATTCTGGGGCGTGCGGTTGAGATTTTACCTGCAACGCTTTAACTACCTCGGCTCTGATTATGACGATAATTGCCAGGAGCTGTCTTATTCTCTTTGTCTCCCGACCTCCCCTCTTTTCCGGTCTTTTCAACGTGATCCTTCTCCGATCTTTCATACCGGTCTCCCCTCTTCCGATCTCTATTATTCCAATATTTCCCTTAATCAGGCCCGGTCCGATCAAAGCATTAATTCCCCTCGATTCCAGAAGCGTCCGCTTCATTTTCTGCTTAGCAATAAATGCCCGATTTTCCCCTATATATACCCCTGACAGAAGAGACTTTCCTCATTCGATTTTCCTCTCTTCCTTCTTACTTCCCAGTTCTAGCTGCTCCGGTAGAAGTTCCAGCCATGATTGTGGCTGTTGATCCCTTTCCGATGGACCTCTTTATTTCCCGACTGAAAATTTACGACCCCGGTGATCGAATAATCGTGATAACCTTATCTGATGATGGTGAGAGAACTGGACTAACTAACCGATCCGGGTCGAGGACCTTGATCGTGCCGATCTCGAGCTGTTCGATCGGTATAACCGGCGAGCCGATTTTGGCCGAGAAAACTGCTAATGTTACGCCGATCGCTAGAGATCGGCTTTTGATGTAGTCAGGTCCTTAAATGTAATCCGATCTCTTGAAATCGCCCAAATGATGTAATATGACTTTTGGAAATGTAATCCGATCTCTTGGGATCGCCCAAATGATGTAATCTGGCTTTTGGAAATAAAATTTTATTTTAACAGTTATCATTTTATTTTTGTTGCTTCCGATCTCTGAAGTGTTTGTCCGATTTGGTTCCCAACTGAACAGTTTTTATCCGATCCATACTTCCAAACATCGTTTTTAATTAGCACATGATCTATGAGCTTGAACGTTGAGTGTTTGGTGAATCAGTACATGATCTGGGAGAAGGCGCATCGGCTGGGTAAAGAGGTCGAGAAGATAAGTCATGAAGCAGCTTCCCTCCAATCCCAACTATCATCCGCTCGGGACTACATATCTCAACTTGAGGGGCGATCGAAGTATTATGAGGACAAGCTGGCCGAGCAAGCTCATGTTCTGGCTGAGCGGGATCATGCTCTTGAGGAAGCGCTAGCGCTCCGGGCCGATGAAACTGCTCAACTTGCTCACCTTGCTGAGGAGCTCAAGGCGAAAGAGGAAGAGATGGTGACTGGAGTGGCCGGCGCTTATGTAAATGCCCACAGAGATCTCCTGGCTGAGCTCAAGAAGCGTTACCCTGAGGAGGACTTCTCCTGGATGGCCAACCTGGCTCCCGAGGATGAAGGCGAAGAGAGTGAGGAGGCTGAGGGTGAGGGGGGAGACAGACAAAATGTAGATCAGGCTGGGGGTGATCCTCCAGCTGAATAACTTGTACAAATTTTTGAAATGAAATGAAATGGATTACCTCTTTTGTTCGATGAATGGTTGTGATCAGAAAATTTCTAAATTATTTAAACACTTGATTGTCTGAGTATGTTGAAATAACTGAAAGTGATTATTAACCTAAGTGTGAGAGATTGGAAAACACAATGAGCATGAGATCGGTAGGGAACCAACGCTAAACGGGACTTGATTAAAATTAGAAATTTGGGCTTGAACATTTAAGATCGGGATCATCATTAAACCGGAACGGAACCTTTGATTATTCTTAAACTTTTGAAAGGGAGATCGGCAACAAAAATGGTAACAAAGATCTAGTGTTAGTTCAATTTCGTTTGTCAACAGAGATCAGGAATATACTTGACTGGTCAGGAGATTCGACAATGGGTTTGAGAGATCGGTGAGTGATTTAATAGACCGGTAAAGCTTTGACTGATGTGAGGACTTAGCATTGATTCAATTCCTTGTAGGGAGAGATCGGAAATGTGGTTATCTAGCAAAGAGAGATCGGAAATGTGGTTAGCTGTCAAAGGGAGACTTAGTACTGGGGATCGGTTTCAAAGCTTATTAATTCTGGGGATCAGCCAAAATATGGTGTCGACAGCTGCCCCTCTTTACATAATTTCTATTAAAGGGAAAAATTTTCCCATGTAGGAATTATGTAAAGATTCAGACCCATATTTTGGACGATTAGGTGTTCGAAGTTAGGGAACTAAAGCATACCTAAGTTAGTGACCTAGAGATCGGCAACAGAAGTTAAAATACTAGAAAATTAGAATCAACTTGGATCAAGGAACCAGAGGTTGATAACAGGAAATGTAAATTGCAGGAAATTAAAATCAACTTAGATCAAGGAACCAGAGGTTGATAACAGGAAATGTAAATGCATGAAATTAAAATCAACTTAGATCAAGGAACCAGAGGTTGATAACAGGAAATGTAAATTGCAGGAAATTAAAATTGACTTAGATCGAGGAACCAGAGGTTAATAACAGGAAATGTAAATTGCAGGAAATTAAAATCAACTTAGATCAAGGAACCAGAGGTTGATAACAGGAAATGTAAATTGCGGGAAATTAAAATCAACTTAGATCAAGGAACCAGAGGTTGATAACAGGAAATGTAAATTGCAGGAAATTAAAATCAACTTAGATCAAGGAACCAGAGGTTGATAACAGGAAATGTAAATTGCAGGAAATTAAAATCAACTTAGACCAAGGACCCAGAGGTTGATAACAGGAAATGTAAATTGCACTTACAAAGCAAGCCTAATCCGGACACAAGAAGTTTTTCCCCAATGAAGTGTACTTAACAGAATCCTTAAGGCCGATGATGAATGGAGGACGAGTTGCAAGACTTGACCTATGGCCTCATTTCTTCCAATACCCCATTTCTGTTTTTTTTTTCGACTTTCTCCCAAAAAGTGCCCTTGCGGGTTTTCACTTCCCCTTCGTCTATATGACTAGAAGAGCCCTTCCGGGTTTTCACCTCTAGTTTTTTTTTTTTTTTTTTGGATGCCTTTTCGGGTTTTCACCCCTACCCCCTTTTCTCCAAGACATTCCCTGCAAATCTCATAGTAGAGTACGTGAGGTTATCAATTGTCAAATCCTAATCCTATGGCAAAAAATTTTAACAGATTAATAGCGCATTAAATAACGAGATTGCAAAGAGATAATGTTAAAGAGTGAGTATAAAGGGAAGATAAAAGCATAGGGAACGAAATATGACTTTATTATAGCTTTAACAAAGATAGAATTTCAAAGGAAAAGGGTACAAGAATAGATCTCACATATTCCTTGTGGCTGGCTTTGAAATCCCTTAACTGCCATTATTTCAAACATTTCTGAAGTTTCATGTCGTGATGATTCATTTCCTTTCTCGGTTTCGTGCTTCTCCCTTATTTCTCCATTTTATGGTTCCAGGGGCGCCCCTTTTTTTTTTTTTTTTTTTTTGTTCACTCTTTCAGGACGCCCTTTCGGGTTTTCATCCTTCACTCATTTTACAGAAAGCGCCCCTTCGGGGTTTTCACCTTCTTTCACACATTTTGCTGGGAGCGCCCTTTCAGGTTTTCACTCCTACCCTTTTTTTTTTTTTTTTAGGCATAGTATCTCTTGACGGTGTCAGCATTCACAGGTCTTGGCAATTCTTCACCGTCCATGTGGGTCAAGATCAAGGCTCCTCCAGAAAATGCCGTTTTAACCACATAGGGTCCCTCGTAGGTTGGTGACCATTTGCCCCGAGGATCGCTTTGATTTGGCAGCATTTTCTTCAGAACTAGGTCCCTGGGTTGGAATTCGCATGGGCGAACGCTTTTGTCAAATGCCCTAGCCATTCTCCTCTGGTATAATTGCCCATGACATACTGCTGTTAACCTTTTCTCATCCAACAAGTTTAACTGATCCAACCTTGACTGGATCCATTCTGACTCATCAATCCCTGATTCCTTCAGAATCCTTAGGGAAGGAATTTCAACCTCAATAGGTAATACTGCTTCCATCCCGTAAACCAGTGAGTATGGAGTTGCACCAGTTGAGGTTCTTACAGAAGTCCGGTATGCATGAAGAGCGTAGGGCAGCATATCATGCCAATCCCTATATGTGACTGTCATTTTCCATACTATCCTCTTGAGATTTTTGTTTGCGGCTTCCACCGCTGCATTCATCTGGGGACGGTATGGGGAGGAATTGAGATGTCGGATTTTGTATTGATCACACAATCTCTGAATCTTTGGACCATTGAGATTCTTGGCGTTGTCAGTGACGATTTCATTAGGGAGACCATGCCGGCAGATGATATTATTTCTGAGGAATTTGAGAAACGTGTTCTGTGTAATATGGGCGTATGACGTGGCTTCGACCCATTTAGAAAAATAGTCGATTGCTACCAGGATAAACCTGTGCCCATTGGATGCCTTAGGGTTGATGGGACCAATCACATCGATGCCCCACATTGCGAAGGGCCATGGTGAGACAAGGTTGAACAACTTGTGAGGTGGCACATTTATCGGATCTGCATAAATCTGACACTTATGGCACTTTCGGAAATACTCGATGCAATCCTTTTCCATTGTAGTCTAAAAATACCCACATCGCATGATTTGCTTAGCCATCATGTGCCCATTGGCATGGGTTGCACAATTTCCCTCATGAGTCTCAAAAAGGATCTTCTTCGCCTCTTTTGCATCCACACATCTGAACAATTCGCTGTTGGGGCTCCTCTTGTATAGGGTTTCTCCACTGGGAAAGTATCCCAATGCTAATCTCCGAATCATCCTCTTTTCGTTTTTGCTTGCCCCCGAAGGGAATTCTCTGGTTTTGCAGTAGAACAGGATGTCATGATACCAAGGTCTACCATCAGGTTCTTCTTCAATCATGAAGCAATAAGATGGCTCATTCCTTGTCTTAATCTTTAATATCTGAGTCATCTGCCCTTCTTCGATTTGAGCCATAACAGCTAGAGTAGCTAAGGCATCAGCAAATTGATTCTTGTCTCTGCTAAGATGAGTGAAAGAGATTTCTTCGAATTTCTTAATCAGCTCCAGTAAGTATTTCTGATAAGGTATCAGCTTCGAATCCTTAGTTTGCCATTCTCCCTTAACCTGATAAATAATCAAGGCTGAGTCTCCGTATACTTTCAACTTCCTGATTTTCATTTCGATGGCAGCCTGTAGACCCATCACACAAGCTTCGTATTCCGCGACGTTGTTGGTGCAGTCAAATCTCAACTTGACAGCTATCGGAAAGTGTTTTCCATCCGGGGATATCAATACGGCTCCAACTCCCTTGCCAGACAAATTGACAGCTCCGTCGAAATACATTTCCCATACATCGGCTGGCCCCTCTTCTTCGCAGTCTACTTCATTAATATGCTCATCAGGGAACTCAAATCCAGAGCTTCATAATCCTGGATAGGATTTTCTGCTAGGAGGTCGGCGATCACGCTACCCTTCACCGCTTTTCGGGTCATATAGACTATGTCATATTGGGAGAGTATGACATGCCACTTGGCTATCCTGCCTGGCATGAATGAGCTTTCGAATACATATTTGATAGGATCCATCCTGGAAATGAGCCATGTCTTGTGATTCAACATGTAGTGTTTGAGGCGATTTGCCGTCTAGGCTAATGCGCAGCAAGTTTTCTCTAGGAAAGAGTACCTCGACTCGCAATCATTGAACTTTTTGCTCAGATAATAAATAG
This sequence comes from Hevea brasiliensis, assembly GCF_030052815.1. Taxonomy (NCBI): domain Eukaryota; kingdom Viridiplantae; phylum Streptophyta; class Magnoliopsida; order Malpighiales; family Euphorbiaceae; genus Hevea; species Hevea brasiliensis. The sequence continues at coordinate 105,615,909 of NC_079497.1, forward strand.
CCCTCTCTTTTCGGCCAGTATCATCATGTTGTCCCAAAACACATCTCATCGAGTTCTGTTGGACTGCCATATATAGGATCAGAGGCCTCCCCGCCACGGGTGGAACCAATACGGGTGGGCTTGACAGATACTGCTTGATTGTCTCAAAAGCCTCTTGACAAACTGAATCCCATTGAGTGGAATTATTCTTTCGGAGCAGTCTAAAAATAGGCTCGGCCTTAGCGGTGAGATTGGAAATAAACCTTGATATATAGTTCAATTTTCCCAGGAAACTGCGCACCTCCCTTTCTGTTCTTGGGGATGGCATTTCTTGAATAGCTCGAACTTTATCGGGATCTACCTCTATTCCCTTCTCGCTCACTATGAATCCCAACAATTTCCCTGACCTAGCTCCGAATATGCATTTGGCGGGATTCAGTTTCAACTGATATTTCCTGAGTCTCTCTAATACTTTCCTTACCACCTGCACGTGGCTCTCTTCTCCCCTAGATTTGATGATCATATCATCCATGTATACCTCCATTTCTTTGTGCATCATATCGTGGAATAATGTGACCATAGCGCGTTGATAGGTAGCACCGGCATTCTTCAACCCGAAAGGCATGACTCGATAGCAAAATACTCCCCATTGAGTGATAAAAGCGATTTTCTCTTTGTCTTCCTCATCCATTGGGATTTAATTGTACCCAGATGCCCCATCAATGCATGAACATCTGCCCAATCCCGCAGCATTGTCTACTAACACATCAATGTGGGGGAGAGGGAAATCATCCTTTAAGCTTGCTCTATTAAGATCCCTGTAATCAATGCACACCCTAACTCTCCCGTCCTTCTTCATTACCGGGACAACGTTAGCTATCCATTGGGGATATTTGACTACTTCCAGGAACCCAGCATCATACTGTTTCTTGACTTCATCCCGAACTTTGAGCAGTGTGTCAGGATTCATTCTTCTTAGTTTCTGCTTCACAGGGATTGTCCCCGGAATAAGGGGAATTTTGTGCGTCACTATCTGGGGGTCTAAACCAACCATATCATCATAGCTCCATGAAAATACGTCCAGGAATTCTCTAAGCAAACTGATCATGTCTCCCGATTCTTCACTCTCCACTATCTTAAGCTCCCTTTTTACTTCTTCAGTGCCTAAGTTTATGGTGCGTGTTTTGTCTCCACAAGGCACTAGGGAAGGTTCATCCTTTTCACCTCTTTCTTCTGTAAGATCTTCCTCAGATTCACTTGAAGTAATGGCAGTCATGGGGATTTCAAAATTAACCAGAGGAATTTCTGAGTCTATTGAATTATTAGGTGTTAATTGATGAATGGTCCTGAATGAATGAAAATAGAACATATTATAAGGATGGAATTCAAAAGGAAAGAAAGAGAGAATTGGATTTAAAATGCACTATTAATTCATTAATATTTATGCCATAAGAAAAAGGTCCATTTACAGAGTTACACTTGCCACCATGGACAAAATGATCAAGTGTAGATAACCAAAGGTACTTTACTCGAGATTGAGTACAGGGATGTCCTCTGCTGTCCAGTTGTCTAGCTCTTGCCCCTCAGCTATTGGCGAGACCAGAGCCTCATACAAGGAATCCAGGTGGACGACATCAATGGATGGTTCATCAGGTGATTCTTCCACATCTGCCGGATTTTCAATGACCGGTTTAGTGAAGATCTCTGCGATTCTCGGGACTACCTTCCTTTTTCCCATTTTCTGGTCAAATCTTTGATCCCGAAGCATTTTCCTCATCCAGAATCACCCATCCATAAGGGCATCTTCCTCATATCCCAAACCATAATGGCCTACCTTCTGGATAGCCGGTATGGGTTCCACGATTCCCTGTAATGTGGCGCCTAGGCCTTTGCCTTCTTCGTACCCACTCCTCGACATTATCTTGGCTACCATAGCCATAGCCCCTTCAGTTCTGGCTTCTTGTAACTCAAGGGCCTGGAAGGAGCTTTCCAACGACTCCTCAGCCACTTCCACATAAGGGAGTGATTGTGGCTTGGTGACCAAAATGGCTTCTTCTCCTCTTACAGTGATGATTTTGCCATCCATAATGTATTTTATCTTCTGGTGCAGAGTTGAGGGAACGGCGTTCGCAGAATGGATCCAAGGCCTCCCCAGCAACATAGTGTAGGCCGGCTCAATATTCATCACCTGGAATGTGACGTTGAAGGTACATGCGCCAATTTGGAGTGGTAAATCAATATCTCCCAACACTTCTCTTACAGTGCAGTCAAAGGCTCTTACCACCATAGCACTTTGACGTATATCTGATTGATCAACTGGCAACCTAGCCAAGGTAGCACTAGGGAGTACATTGAGAGCTGATCCGTTATCAATAAGTACCTTGGCTACTATATAACCCTTACATTTCACTATTACATGCAGAGCTTTAGTGTGCCTTAAACTCGCTGGGTCTATCTCGTCTTCCGAGAAAGTAACAAAACTGGACGCCTGGATTTGTCCCACTATCTTCTCAAATTGCCCCGGAGTGATGTCGGGGTTTACAAAGGCCCGATCCAGACTCTGCAAGGCTTGTCGGTGCACTTCGAGCTCGGGATCGGTGATATGATGAAATTGGCAGTGTCTTTCTCAACTGCTCCACCACATCATACTCACTTTGTTTCATTATTTGGAGCAGCAGCTCCTCCTCTTCCTTATGTCCGGCAGGCTCTACTTCCCCTGTCTTCTCAACCTCCTCTTCAGTATTCTTCGGTGACTCTCCCATCTTTACTTTCCCTTTTCTCTTTTCTTTCTCTTCGTTCCCATAACACCTCCCACTTCGAGTTATAAACTCGATTTCTTGCTCAGGTGGGGAGAATTTTGTGGTGGCAACTGGCTGAAGATTAACCTGGGGAGTAGTACTGGCGGTAGGTCCGGCATAAGTCATTTTAAAATGCTCATGGGGAGTGAAACATGGTTTTGGTGGTGTCGGAGGTGAGGCAAGATTTGGAGCTGATGTGCTGCTTGACGCTCCTTGAGTGAAAACTTGGAAATTATAGTTCCAAGGGACAGCGTGAGTATTGGTGACAGGGAGCTGAGGAGGAGTTCGGATAACTGTTACTGGTGGCGAGACTACTGGGGGTGAGAAAGTAATTCTGGGTTTAGAGGTAGAAGCATTCTGGCTGTATCTAGTTGTATTCACTCCCCTTTCCGTCTTCGACCTTGTCCGGCATCTCAGAACTTTGAGGGACAACAAGTTCTAAACCTCTTGCTTAAATTCCTCACAATCCTGCAGCTCATGATTAGCTGCCCCCCCATGGTAAGGACATCCCGTATCCTCTACTGATTTTGATGCCTGAGGGCAAAGGTAGCCTTCCTTCATTGCCACGGCAAAAATATCCTCAAAGTGAGGAATCAGCTCGTCTACCTCCGGTGTCGACCTCTCTCCGTCAGACTCTATCATATTTACACCATTGCCCGCATTATGGTTGGGCAATGGGTTTGAGGTAACATTAGGGAGGGAACCATTTCCTTCAATTTTCAGCCATCCATTCCGGATTAAAGCGTGCACTCTCCCCCTGAGTGCTCCGCAATTGTCAGTTGAATGCCCTTGTGCCCCTTCATGATACTCACAACGGGCAGTGGCATCATACCACCTGGTATATGGAGGCTGAATTGGGTCTAGGGGAACTGGTACAATCTGGTTTATACCGACAAGGTATCGGTATATTTCACTGAGCGGTAGGGGAAGAGGTGGATTAGGGTTTCTCGGGGGCCTTGGGTTGTTTTGTGGTGGTCTCGGTTGAGCAGGAGGAGGAGGTGGTCTAGGTTGGTAATTTGTTGGTGGGGGATACTGTGGGCGCGGGTATGGATAATTCGGGAAAGGAGGTGGAATTTTTGCGATGGTTTGGCCATGAGGAGAAGGATATGGCCTGTAGTTATTTTGGGGAAGTGGGGAGTAATTATTCTGCCGGGTGATGGAATGCACATCACCCTCCTTTTTCTTGCCAAAATTGGCAGTCTTCTTTGCAGGGTTCTCAGCCAACTCCTGCAGTCGTCCCATTCTTAAATTGGCGTCTATCCTTTCACCGGCCTGGATGATGTCGGAGAAGCTGTTGGAAGTGTTTCCAATCATCAAGTTGAAGTAAGGAGCTTTCAAAGTCTCGATGAACAAAGAGCATAGCTCATTGTCGGTCACCGGGGGGTGTACTTCTACCGCCTTTTCTCTCCATCTCTGGGCATACTCCTTGAAGCTTTCCTTGTCTTTCTGCACCAGGTTCTGGAGGTCCCTCCTTGTAGGGGCCACATCACAGTTAAATTTGTACTGTCTTAAGAAGGCATCAGTTAAATCCTTCCAGAGCGCAGCTTTATACATCCAGCCCAGATGCACCACCTCAGGGCTGCCCCGGAGAGGCTCTCATGAAAGAAGTGGACTAGCAATCTGTCATCATCTGTCAGAGCGGACATCTTGGCGATATAGGTGGCCAAGTGAATGCGAGGGTCTAAATTCCCAGTGTATTTGTCGAAATCAGGGACCATGAACTTGGGCGGCACCACCACATCAGGAACCAATCTAAGCGATGCCACATCGACTGAACCATACATATTCAGTCCTTCGATTGCTCTCAATCTCTCTTCTAGAGCAAATAGTTTCTCGTTTTCTCTCGTCTTATTTTCCCCTCCCACTGCATGAAATGCTCCCCCAGTTGGGAGGTGAGGGGTGGAGTGAACTGGAGGGATCAGAATTGAAGGGTATGGGTCGGTGTTTGAAACGGTTGGGTAATGAGAGTAAGGTAGGTCATTATTCATGGTAGCCGGATTGACAGTGATTGTTGGGTCCGGGATAGGCAACTGAAAGGTAAAAGAAGTTGAAGCTTGGTGAGGATCCATTATTGTAGGAGGTGGAGGAGGTAGAGGTAAGTTAGGTTCTGAAACAGGTTTATTCTGGGACATTTCCCTCATTAGTCTCATAAGTTTTGAGACCTGATCCTTCAATTCGGAAACCTGCCCTTGTAGGTTCTGTACTTGTTCCTGATCTTCCATTATCTTCTTTGTTCGGGATCTTGTTAAGTACACTCGCTTGGGTTTAACCGTGTGCTTGGTCAGGCTTGCCTTGTTTGAAGCAATGTTGATTTTCTGTAAGGAGTAAAAAAAGGTTTTAACAAATTTAGCATTTCGTAAAAAAACTAAAAGTCCTGGTCCGGACGAAGGATACAGTGGCATTTGGGAGCCAGAATGAAATCTGCGAAAGGATGGTTGCATCAACTTTATCATGGCATCATTCGATAGTCTGACTGTGAATGACTGGATTGAATGCGCATTTATGATACCTGTCCATATAGCTCATTCAATTTTCACATAACCCTAGCGAGGGAGTTCCTACGGGAGTCATATTATTCATTCACAAATTTACTAAACAATGGTCCAAAAATCATTTCATTAACTGAATAATTTGTACACCGTATTCTTTACATCGGCCTAGGCTCTGGGAGGTTCTTTATAATGAGATGACATTTCCTGAGATACTCATATAACCTTTCTTCTTGTTTGGCAGGGTCGAATGCTTTAAGAGCATACTCGGATTCAGGTAATAGTTCTTGTTTTCCCTGTGCTATTGTTCTCTCCAGCTGGTCAACATTCTCTTTCAGCTCTTGATAAATATCAGCTTGTCTTTCTTTCTCCTTCCTTTCCTTAGTGCATTCTTTCAAGATATCGTTGATGAGTAGTGCCTGTTCTTTCAATTCTAGCTTCTTCTTTTTGTTTTTTTGTTTATACTCCTCAACGAGTATTTCTTGGTATTTTATTTTTTCCTGAAGCTTACTATTTTGTATTTCTACTTCTTTTACCATAGCTTGGAGAGAGTCTTTTTCCTTTTCCCATTGTTCCTCTTGCTCTTCGAACCCTATCTTTTCGGCCCTTGCCTCTTCCCTGAGTCTTCTCACCTTTCTTTTAAGGTTCCGCTGTTGGTTCTCCAACTGTTTCATTTATTCTTGCAATTGTGAGTTCTCGGTATTTGCTTTTTGTAGTGAGTCAACCAGACAATTATCAGCTTCTTCTAATAAGACGTTTGGCGGTCGTTGTCTTGAATTCTCTGATTGAGTGTTCTCGGTCCCTGTCAGCCCTCCATTCAAGATAATCGCGTGTGGCACTTGGACCTTTAGGCGACCTTTCCATCAGAGAGATGTTTTCCCAAGATCTGCGAGCCATTTTCAACCCTTCCTCTTCTTTGATCTCATGGTAGAAATGACCTTGGTGGTATTCTTCAATGTTGATTTTGGACTGTGTTGAGCCAAACTGCCTCATTACCAATGCCGGAGTGTAACTTGTGTATCCGGTCACTCCGAATAGGGATACCGACTGATTACCTCCCATGCTGATCAAAATGGATTGGCCTGACACCCACAGTTTCCTCCAATAGTAATTATGGCTATTGAAACTCAAAATCCGTTCCCGCCACTGCTGTTCATTCTTCGGACTGATTACCAATTGGGTCATCTTCTCGATGGGGGGCTAGTCAATGTACCAAGTCAATCCTTTTGTCTCCACAGGACACATGTGACTGATAATCCAGAGATATGACAATTGAGAACAACACTTAATAGACCCTTTGCCCTGTTGTCTGCAGTAGGTAAGGGTTAATAAGGTCTCCGCAAGAATCGCCGGTATCGGATTGACCTCCTGCTTTTCTACCGCCCAGAATACTTCCACCGTGCTGCGGGTTATGATTCCCGATGGTCCCGGGAACAAAATCAGGCCATAGATTCCCAAGGCGAGTGTCATTGAAGCTCGATCCCACTGTTTCTCTTGGATGTATTGATCTAACCATTTCTTGAGATGTGTCCAATACCAACCATGCATGTTTCCTTTGACGGTTTCTTTTGGCTTTACTTCTTCTGGGGAAATACCAATCATATGTGTCAATCATTTCCAAGCCTGCCTATGCTCGAGATGAAGGTAAATCAGATTTTGCGTCAGGTAAGGAATCTCTAGTAATGTCTGATATTCTTCCATAGTGGGAACTGTATCAATATCATTGAAAGAGAATACTCCGTACTTAGGACTCCAAACCGACAGCATGGCCTTTAATGCCGGGATTTGGACATTGACTCGCATTAGGGTTGCAATCCTCCCGTACTTCTTCTCAAATCGTGCCTTGACCTGATCGGGAAGCGACCTCCAACCGTTAGACAGACCCTCGAGGCTGTTCATTCTGACCTCAATTTTATTCAGATCCAATGAAGGTAGCAAGCTAGCGTGTGCTTTGGAAATATCATTTGGCGGGGGTACTGGAGTATGAGCTGATTTGGACCAAAGTTTAGCATTCTGAACTTCTTCTGCCGACTGACTCGAGGATGTCATGATAAAAATGATGCCTATCCTTTTTACAGACTTTTGGTTTAGTGATGCCTGCGGAAAAACTCGTTAGCAGGATAAATTCAGGTAATCTTGTATTATATTATTGGTAGAGTGGTACCTATACATTTATCAAAGTAGGAAAATGTGTCGGTTTTCTTAACAATATGATTCAAGATTACCTTTAAAAATAAGAACAAAATAAAATAAATAGAATAGGGTAAGAGTAAGTATGCCCCTTTTGTCCTAGGATAGGGAGACTCCTGATACCGGATGAGTGCTACCTAATTGGATAGTTCTATCTTATAAGGTAGCTTACTACGGCTTTCAGCTATCGTGATAGTTTAGCTCAGGATCTAGTTTTCTAAGAGCCACGTGTTCCCAAATTGCCCCTCATCAGAACAAGAGCCTCATTCTATCCCCATGATATTGTTGGGAAAATTCCACGGATATCACAGTGAATAGAACGAGTTTCAATTTGAGCAGAAGCCTTCACGGATACTAACGGGGTAGAACCCACGGGTACCGCTACATGACCCCCTCCTACTTTCCTAAAAGGGTAAGAAAGCCCTGGTATAGGGCTAAAGTGTGTGAGGACATCGTGTGAGTGTTCAGTGTGTGAAGGGACATCTTTACCTCTTCCCAATTTAGGGGGATTTTATTTTCTTTTTTCTTTTTCTTTTTTTTCCTTTTTTTTCAAATGAAGAGTACTGCAAGGAGTAAAACAAGCAAAACAAGCAAAACAGTTAGTAGGAATTAACAAAAATTAACACATAAAATATTACCGGGTAAGCCCACCTAACTATAATTTGATTAAGAAATTAGATCTACTCTTGGACCTCTGGACCGGGGTCAAGTCAAATCTTCCCCAGCGGAGTCGCCAAGCTATCGCAAGGGATTTTGCGGTCGCCTGAACGAACCCTCACCGAAGTGGAAAAGAATGAGGAGTCGCCACCTTAGTTTTGAGGGAAACTAAAGAAAACCATTTGTGAAGATAAATTGAAATAAAACCACTTCAAAACAGAGATTCTAAGTTTGGGGTCCGTAAACGGGTGGGGAAGGTGTTAGGCACCCCACCTCGTCCCTTAATAAGGGTAAGTAGATTTAACTTCGTATTTTTATAAATTAGTTAGGAGGGCTTGAATGGAAATGTTAATCCTTTTAACAAAAAGGAATATTTAATTTTTCACTGAGTTTGGATTACCCAGATACATAAATAAATGAGATAACCTTAGTGAGTTACTGTTGTATATTAGTTTTGTTTGAAGGGCTATTTTATTAGAATTCAATTTTTGGAATTGGATGAGAACTCTCCTCCAATCTCTTTTGAATATTTATTTAAATTTTAGATTGAGAACCGGATAAGAACTCTCCTCCGATCTCTTTTAATATTTATTTGAATTTTAGATTGAGAACTGGATAAGAACTCTCCTCCGATCTCTTTTAATATTTATTAAAATTTTTAAGCTTGAGAAACGGATAAGAACTCTCCTCCGATCTCTTTAATATTTATTAAAATTTTTAAGCTTGAGAAACGGATAAGAACTCTCCTCCGATCTCTTTAATATTTATTAAAATTTTTAAGCTTGAGAAACGGATAAGAACTCTCCTCCGATCTCTTTAAAATTTTTAAGCTTGAGAAACGGATAAGAACAATCCTCCGATCTCTTTATCTCCTTCGATACGGAAATAAACTAGAGCACAACCTTTCTCTGTATCTTTCTAGCGTGATATGAACTTAAAGAAAATAACATACATAAAGAAAGAAGAATGGAAATGCGTAAAACAAGAACTAAACTTAATAAAATGGCAACATGAATACTGACCTGTAAGGAGTCGATTCTAGTGAACTAACCGAGAATCATAAAACGCAATAAGATTGCAAGTTGATAACCGAGAGACTAAGGTTCGCCTTGGAACAAAGAGTGCTTCACTAAATGCAATCGAGTCAGAATTATACCCGAGTTTAAATGAGATTGAGCATGGGCGATGGAAGTGAAAATAAAGATAACAAGGAACTGAAAAATGTGAACGCTACGGGATGATGAACGAGCTAAAAATGGAAAGTTTCAGTGTTCAAAATCTTTTTAAGAAAATACTTCAGAAAACTGGTTCCAAAAGTTCTTCTTATGAAAGCAGAGTGACGATCTGAATTAAATTTCAGAGTTCTTTCGCTATAGTAACTTCCTTCTTTTTTCGTCCCCCCTTCCTTTGAACAGTTTTCATGCAGGTATTTATAGGAACCGGGTGCTCCCCATGAAGGGTCAGGATCTATTTTGAGGGAGATGGAGGGTCAGGATTTCGAAGGACATGATCTGAGGCTCAGGAATTAAAGAGGATCAGAACGGACGGCTGAGATCCTCTTTAGAATATTTTTCATTTTCTTCTTCTAATCTGACGGTCCCAAATTCTCTTGTCCGGGGTGATCCAAGGGCTGGGAGTGAAAGGCGCTGATCTTGTCGTTTTCTTCTTCGATCCGAGGGCTCCGAGCTCGTCCTTACAAGTAAGATCAACGGTGGAGATTAGAATGTACAGCGCTGTCCTGACGTACGCATGTCAGAAATGCGGGCGATTCTGGGGCGTGCGGTTGAGATTTTACCTGCAACGCTTTAACTACCTCGGCTCTGATTATGGTGACGGCAGTAGGCGCCTTATTCTTTTTGTTTTCTGCTCTCTCTTCCTGTCCAATCTTCTTAACATGATCCTTCTCTGATCTTTCATACCGGTCTCCCCTCTTCCGATCTCTATTATTCCAATATTTCCCTTAACCAGGCCCAGTCCGGTCAAGGCATTAATTCCCCTCGATTCCCGAAGCGTCCGCTTCGTTTTCTGTTTAACAATAAATGCCCGATTTTCCCCTATATATACCCCTGACAGAAGAGACTTTCTTCATTCAATTTTCCTCTCTTCCTTCTTACTTTCAGCTTTAGTTGCTCGTGAAGTTAAAGCCATGATTGTGGTGTTGATCCCTTTCGATGGACCTCTTTATTCCCATCGAAAATTCTGACCCGGTGATCGAATAATCGTGATAACCTTATCTGATGATGGTGAGAGAACTAGACCAATTAACCCATCTGGATCGCGGACCTCGATCGTGCCGAACTCGAGTCGTTCGACCGGTATAATCAGCGAACCGATTTCGGCCGAGAAGACTGCTAATGTTCTGCCGACCCTTGGCGGTTGCCCTTCCAAGTTTATTCGGCTTCTCACCGCATTGGGTGTTCCGACAGCGACTTTCCGAACTGTAATACCGGTGACGATCTGTCTCATTCTCATGAGAGTCGTTGTCACCGCCATCTAAGCTGTACATCTATCCGATGTCATCGTAGGTCTTACAGTCGAACACATCCTGGATCGATCCACAGCCTGGGCTTTGACATAGGCCCTTTAGATGGGATGTTCCGCTGATCGCTAGAGATCGGCTTTTGATGTAGTCAGGTCCTTAAATGTAATCCGATCTCTTGAAATCGCCCAAATGATGTAATCTAGCTTTTGGAAATAAAATTTTATTTTGACAGTTATCATTTTATTATTGTTGCTTCCGATCTCTGAAGTGTTTGTCCAAACTGATTGTGATCGGAAAATTTCTAAATTATTTAAACACTTGATTGTCTGAGTATGTTGAAATAACTGAAAGTGATTATTAACCTAAGTGTGAGAGATCGGAAAACACAATGAACATGAGATCGGTAGGGAACCAACACTAAACGGGACTTGATTAAAATTAGAAATTTGGCTTGAACATTTAAGATCGGGATCATCATTAAACCGGAACGGAACCTTTGATTATTCTTAAACTTTTGAAAGGGAGATCGGCAACAAAAATGGTAACAAAGATCTAGTGTCAATTCAATTTCGTTTGTCAACAGAGATCAGGAATATACTTGACTGGTCAGGAGATTCGACAATGGGATTGAGAGATCGGTGAGTGATTTAATAGACCGGTAAGGCTTTGACTGATGTGAGGACTTAGTATTGATTCAATTCCTTGTGAGGAGAGATCGGAAATGTGGTTATCTAGCAAAGAGAGATCGGAAATGTGGTTAGCTGTCAAAGGGAGACTTAGTACTGGGGATCGATTTCAAAGTTTATTAATTCTGGGGATCGGCCAAAATATGGTGTCGACAGTGGTCATAAAAATTTCAATTTCAAAGAATTACACAAATTAAAAGTGTTAAATGCCCTAGTAGGCCTAATGTGATTGGTTTGGATAGGTTGGCATGCCAATAGGGTTTTGTTAGCAGTACTGCATATGGCTTTATGCCATTCTGTATTTCATGGCTTCCCATGCCATTCTGTGACATAATAGCCTTTGGTTATGATAATGAGTTATTATACTCGGGTTTAATCCTCGATAATTATCACAGCTTATTAGCTGTTCTGTTGAACACCGGGAGACACAATGTGACCGATGGTGTGATGGTCTGAGGTACTTAGTACCCAGTACCAGTTTACCCGTTTATCCAGTCCAGTCAACTAGTGTAGGTCGAATAATATTGCAATAAATATTTGAAATTTAGTCCACCCAAAAATGTAAATATACATTTTGCACACATGTTTCATTTTATTTTATTTTATTTTATTTTATTTTATATTGTCACACACTAAGCAGAATTGCTTAGCGCATCGCTTTTGCCACGCGCAGGTACTGGAGACATAGCTGGGGAGTCCAGCAGACCTCACACAGGGTGAGCCTTCATATCTGCACTCAGAGTTCAGAGTCACCTCACATTGCAGTGCATTTGGTAGGACATTAGGCCATTTTGATATTTTGATATTTTGTATTTTGTAACCTTCTGTAAAGTATATTACAAATTCATGTAATCATGCTTTTGATGTAAATATCTATGAAACATGTTCAGTAATAAATTGAGCATTTTTTTTTATTGAGTTGACTGTGGTTTGAATTTAATTGAATTTTGAGATATTGAAGTGAATTGAGAAATTGTTGAGAATATATTGGAGGTTGATTGAGAATAAGGTGATGATATTATTGGGAGTGTTTTTAACAGGTTCAGAAGAACTGTTTTTCCAATTTATAGCCGGCACTATGCCGGATTTTCTATAAAATTTGCGGAAAAATTTAGTTTTATCAAAAATTATAAATAAATGAATTAAAAAGGATTAATTGAAATTGAAACATGAATTGGTGTTCCGACACACTGAGCGGCATAACTTGCTCAGCTTCACTGTAGACGGGTAAGGGGTGTCACAAAGAACCTTAGACTAAGGTTCTAGCATCCGAAGATGCTGAGAACCCGAATGAGGCTTCTCTTAACCCATTGATACCTTATAACTAGGGAGGGGATATCATACTGAATTTTACCGATCTCCTATGTGATCGCCTTACCAGTATCTTTTGATAGGCAATATTCGATCTCTTTCATTTGCTAGTCTGGGATCCGATCTTACCTCGATCCCCCACTATACCAAGTTATCTTTTGAGCTAGTCTAGTGGTTTGACTTCATAATTTTCCTCCGATTTATTACCCAAAATTTTGTTATTTTAAAGGAACTCTCATGTTAGGATACAGCTATCAACATTTTGTCAAACTACCTATACGTTACCCGTGGCCAAAACACCTACATTTGAAGTTAATAAAGGCTAAAAATAAATAACATGAACTAATGAACAAAAAGGTAAACTCAAGAGAATAACCACCTTCGTGGGGGTCTTTAACATAACGTAAACTTAACGAAAATTACGAGCATGAAAACAAAGAAAATAATAAAAAAACAAGCACTTGATAAAGCAACGGTCTGGACACTCACTTGTGGGCAGTTGAATCTATTGAGCTAACTATGGAGTCACAAATATAGTAGAGCTGCGCGCTAATAGTCTGGGGACTAAAGCTTGCCTTGAAATAAAGAATACCAAGTTAAAATGCAGTCGAGCCGAAATGACAGTAACCGAGTTTGAATGAGATTGAGCTTGGAAAATAAAAGTCGATATAAAGATGGTGAAGACAAAACTGAAATTGAGAGATGGGATCGCAGAGTAATGAACAAACTGAAAATAAAGAGTTTCAGTGTTCAACACTCCTTCAACGAGAATACTTTAGAAAACTGGTTTCTCAAGTTTCCCTATTTTGAAAGCTTAAAAATAATAGAGTAGCAAGACTGAATCAAGTTTCAGAGCCTTTCCACTATAATCACCACCCTTTTTTGTCCTCCATCCCCTTCAACAGTTTTCATACAGGTATTTATAGGGAACGGGTGCTCCCAATGAAGGGTCAGGATTTCCTTTGAGGGAGATGGAAGGTTTGGATTTTGAAGGACATGATCTGATGCCTGAGAATCAAAGAGAATCAAAATGAATGGCTGAGATCCTATTCAGAATATTTGTCCTTTCTCTTTTCTAATCCAATGGCTCAAAATTTTCTTATCAAGGGAGATCTGAGGGCCGGGAATAAAAGGCGCCAGTATTGTCGTCTTCTCTTTGATCCAAGGGCTCTGGGCTTGTCCTTACAAGTAAGATCAATGGTGGAGATCGAGATGTACAGAACTATCATGACATATCCTGGCACCTGTCAGCAATGTGGGTGGTTATGCAAATGAGGCGTGCGGTGGAGATTTGATCTCGTCTATAATGCTTTAACTATCTCGGCTCTGATTATGACGACAGTTATTGGAAGTTGTCTTATTCTCTCTTTTCTTTCTGATCTCCCATTCCTTCCGATCTTTCCATTATGACCTTTTTCTGATCTCTCATATCGAGCCCCTCTCCCAATCTCTCCCATTCCAGCACCTTCTCCTCTATCCGAGCTGATTCAGTCAAAGCATTTATTCTTTCGGTTACTGAGGCATCCGCTTCGATTTCCGCTAGTAATAAATGCTCAGACCCCCCCTATATATATATATACCTCAATCGGGGAATTTCTCCCACATTTCATTCCTTCCTCCTTCCATTTCTCTCTTCTTCCATTCAAATTTCTCCGGTAACATTCTGGCCATGGTGACTGCTTTTGTTCTTTTTTCGACTATTCTATTAGCTCCCCGACTGAAAATTTATGACCCTGGTGATCAGAAAATCATGATAAGCATATTTGATGACAGTGAGAGAATCAGACTAATTTACCGATCAAGATCGAAAACATCGATCGCACCGATCTCGAGTCGATCTACCTATATAATTGGTGAACCGACTTTGGGCGAGAAGACTGCTAATTTCCCTCATAACATCGGTGACCGCCTCTTGAAGTTCATTTGGCTCCTCACTACATCAGGTGTCCAGACTGCGGCTTAGTTCTGGTCGATGACATCGACGAGGACTCCTCTCATTATCATGAGAGTCATAGTCACTCCATCTGAGCTGTACATCTGTCCGATGTCAATGGCTGGTTTTCTGATCAAACACATCTTTTGATTTAGCCATGAGACTAGGCTTTGACATAGGTCTTTACTAGGTAAGATGTACTGCCGATCTCTAGAGATCGCCTAAATGATGTAATCTGACCTTTAATGTAATCCGATCTCTTGAGATCACCCAAATGATGTAATCTGACCTTTAATGTAATCCGATCTCTTGAGATCTCCCAAATGATGTAATCTGACCTTTTGGAAATGAAATTTTATTTTGGCAATTATCATTTTATTATTATTGCATTGGTTATTTTCTGATCTAATATGCGTATCTGATCTGATTCCAAACTGAATAGCCTTAGGCCGATCTGTAATTCTGAACATCTTACTTAATTCACCGATCTTTAACCAGCCGATCTCCCCTTATTTATTTATAAAGTTTCTGGAATGTTCTCGCAACGTATCAGAAAAGCTAGCGAATTTTGATAATCGATGCGCCACTTGGGAGACCGTGAGCATTGAATGCTCAGACGGGTATAAATAGGGGAAGAGTCAGCCAGTTGCTCCCTTATCTCATTTTCAGTACCTCACGAGCGATTCCAAAATTCTCTCATTTTTTCAAGTTCTTCCGACACCGATCACACTCCGGTAAGGGTTTTGATCTTTCACTTAGTTAAATTTCTCTCTTTTCTTTGAAAATGAGCGACGCCGAGGATCAGAGAGCGGCGAGCCCCCCTTCCGTCCATGTCTCGTGGTCGTCAGATGAAGTTGAAGTGGTCGGACCAAGCGAGCGATCTGAACCTCCTACGACCTCCGTTTCAACCCGTGGTCAAGCAGCACCCTCAATACGAACGCATTCCTCAGGGAGAGAAAACCTTCCCGTGGATGAGCTGTCGTTAATCCTTTAAGAAACTGATCTGCAGTCGATTAGCCAAGAATACAACCTTCAGACCGACTCATACGAGCTTATCAGATGTCATGGCGATCTCCGAGCCGATCACTTCTTCAAAGAAAATGATGTGATCATAAAATACGAAGAGCAATTAAAAGCCGGACTGCGGTTTCCTCTTGATGACTTCTTCAAGGACGTTCTGAAATTCCACCAAGTATGCATAGCCCAAGTACATCCGAACTCATGGCGGATCCTGGTAGCCTTCAGAGGCCTCTGCCGAGCTAAGGGACTCAATCCTATGGCGAAGGTGTTCGCTGAGCTACATAGGCTCACTCGTCGAAAGGACGATGAGTACTGGTTCTTTCAGGCGAAACCGCATTGTGGGCTCTTTACCGATCTGCCCTCCTCACTGAAGAATTGGAAGAATCGCTTCTTTATTCTAAGGAGCAAGATTCCGAATGGTTTTGAGGGTTTCCCACGTAGCTGGCTGCATCTGGGCCCATCACTTCCGAAGCACATTGCCCTGAGTAGGGAAGAGGGCGCAATGGTGATGGAGCTAAAAGATCAGGTGGCCACTCAAAAGTTCTCCTGTTTAGATGCGGTGATGGCCGAACTGCACCATTGGATGATGCGGCTGGTTACCGGTGAAGAACACGGGCTTCAGCTCTCTGACCTCGGCATCGATACTTTCTATATCTCTGATCTCTGGGCCTTAGCGAACTCACTGACTTTTCTTTGTGCAGGTATGGCGGGCAGCGAGGCTTCCAAAGAGAGCCGAAAGCGTAAGAGGGAGGTCTCCAAGAAAGTGCAGGAGATGAAGCGTGCCGAGGCCTCACAGACGCCAAGGCACGATCCAGGAGAGATGCAGGGAGGCTCATCTCGACCCTCGGGACCGCCGATCCTAGAAATAAAAGTGGTTCGATCTCCTCCTCGACAAGAAGAGCCGTCACCACCTCCACCAATTACTTCGAGTGCGGAAGGGGGTCCTTCCCAACCTACTTCGAGGACCCTTTCCCGCGCCACTCAGGTCCTGATTAGTGCCCTGAAGAAGAACTGATCTGTTCGGGAGAATCCGACTTTGGCAAAGGTTCTGGGAGCTTCCATATGCCTCCTGAAGGATCGGCATAGGCTAACCCAGGGCAACATTGATGATCTCCTGGCCCAGACGATGAGCTTGAGTGTGGAGAGCTTAGTGAACTAGCATATCATCAGGGAAAAGGCTCATCATTTGAGGCAGGAGATCCAGAAGGTGGGTCAGGAAGCAGCTTCCACCCGAGCCCAACTTTCATCCGCCCGAGAATATATAGCTGAAATTGAGGGGCGAATGAAATTGAGGGGCAAATGAAATTGAGGTGCGAATGAAATTTAGCAGGCTCATACTCTTGAAGAAGCTCGGGCTCTCTGAGCTGCTGATGTTGCTCGCCTCACTGAAGAACTTAGAACGAAAGAAGAAGAGTCAGTGACGAGGGAGGCCGGTGCTTATGTGAACGCCCACAGGGATCTTTTGGTTGAGCTCAAGAAGCGTTATCCTGAAGAGGACTTTTCCTCGATGGTGGACCTAGCTCCCCAAGGCGAAGAGGAGGCCGAGGGAGATAGAGAGGGTGAGCAAAATGTAGAACAGGCTGGGGGTGATCCTCCAGCCGAATGACTTGTATTTTTTTACTTTGAAATGAAATGAAGTTCTCTCTTTTGTTCAATGACTTAATGAGATTGGAAAGTATCTAAGTTGTATAAGCGTCTAATTGTTTGAACATATTAAAACACCAAACTTAAAAGCGATTATTAATCTATGTATGAGAGATCAAAAAAACATTGTAAGCATGAGATCGGCCTAAGCCGAGAGCAAAACCGAGCGAAACTTAAGATTATTAAGATTGGAAACCTGATTTGAACACTTAAGAAGCACCATTAAACCAGATTGAAACCTTAACTTTATTAAATGATTATCCACAAAATTTATAAAAAGGGAGATCGAAAATGAGACTGGATGACATGAAGACCTGATGTTGGTTTGATTTCGTTTGACAAGAGATCGGAAATGTGATTGACTGGCCAGGAGACTTGATAATTGATTTGAGAGATCGGTAATGAATTGGATGACATGGAGACTTAGCATTGGTTTGGTCTCTTTGAAGAGAGATTCGTTACTGAAGTGAGCGACATGGAGACTTGGTGTTGGGAATCGGTTTCAAAGTCTACTGATTTCGGGGATCGGCCAAAATATGGTATCGACACTATTAATATGAAATTAATGGTACCAATAAACAGTACAAGAAAATAATAATAGTGAATAGTGCCAAAATAATTAAAAATGTTTAATTGCCCATAGTATACGTAGACTTATTTATTTAGTTTGGATAAATTGATATACCAATTAGGGATTATAGATAGTAGTACTGCCTATCGAGAAAATTATGAACTGACAATATATGTCTGGTATGATTGTTCTACAGGCTATATGCCTACTTACTAGCCATTGTGCCTACTTTATTTCTAGCTTTACAAGTCTGACAGCGGGTCTCATGCCCGACAGCTGGCCATGTGCCTGACAGACGTATACTGGATAGACATATGGATGTCTAACCAGTATATACCCGTGCATCCAGCTTTTATAATTTGTTATAGGTTTCTTGGGCACTAATAAAAATTAATTAAGACTTAAAATATAATAAGTAATCATAAAAGATCCTAATAATGTTAATTGTTCCCAAAGAGCAATAAAAACGTAAAAGACCCAGAAATCATGATTTACAGATATTAATTCAATTGTTTAATTATTGTTATTATAAATTATGCACCACTAAGTGTTATTCTTAGCGCGTTGGTTTTCCATCGCATAGGTACTGAAGATCAGCAGCCGCCATAGCAGCAACCGCCACAGTAGTTGTCACACCCTACTCCTCCGTAAGATGTAACATGATGCTGTAGTACACCTAATGAATTACCATACTTCACCTACCGATAACTCATTAAATATACTACAAGGGATTTTAAATCAATTTTCATGAAATTTAAATCATCGATTAAAATCCAGTATTATAAAAAATTTTCAAAATTTCGGTAAAGTGCCAGCTGTATTTTGAAAAAACAGTTCTTCAAACCTGAAAAGAAAAACACTCCTAATATGTTTTCTCAAATACAACTCCAATAAACTTCATTTCATCTCACAATTCAATCTCAATAATCAAATCATTTTATTTTCAAACCAACCTCATCATAAAAGAAACATTTCATTGATTACAAGACTCAACAATTAATATTACAAAATGATACAGGTAAATGAAATCTCAAATTTACATTTATAATAATTTACATTTAATTACATACCAAAATATTTTACATGAGATTTTATACAACTGCTCAAATAATTTACATACATATATGTACATGCATACATCAAACCTATGTACATGGGTATATCTATGATATACCTGGAGCTTATCTGAATGTGTCTTCAAGGAAGCTTACTCACCTGCTTTATGCTTCTTTCACCTGCGACAGCATGCAAAGCTATCGCTGAGTGGTGAACTCAGTGGTGCATAACTATAATTTAAAATATAATACCATATATATGTTGATAGAATTATAACAAATAATTTGGAAATCTTGAACTTCATAAAAATTCCAAAGGTCAAAATAATCGTTGCCAATAATATAACCATTTGTTAAAATAACCTTGATCAAGAATTTCAATTTGTCAAATCACAACTGAACAATTAAAGTAATTCTAGCAATTTATGGAAATAAACATTAATTTTAATAAAATCAAATATACATAAATCATAATTGAAATCACAATTCTTTACTATTCAAAAACCATTCTTTATCTCACTAACTATGCAAGACTAATTTGAAAGGGCCATCTCCGGGGTGATTCTAACTCCCTATGGTCGGGAAGGTCGAATCGGATTTTAACTCCCTATGGTCGGGGAGGTCGAATCATCGTGCACAATACACAATACAATAATGAAGCTTCCAAAAGGGCCATAACAAAAAACTTAGATCTAACCTCTAATGAGAGGAGAATCTAAGCCTGTGCACGTACCATGGTAATCAAAACAAAGCTAACTCCATTGTCTCCTCAACAAATGAGAGAGATGGGTAATAACCTAGTAAAGCATCTACAGTGAGATATAAAATAATATCATAAATCTCTTTGTCCTTTTTGTGAGCATAAATCACAATACAATTGATTCAAAGTCAATTCCAATATCCAATAATTTTTATGCTCATCATAATTCAAAACATAAATTAGTATTTTTCCATGCAAATTGCCCATCACAATTCAAAACATATTCTATCACAATTTTTCAAAACATAATTTATTCAATCCACAATAATGCTTAATACTTGTTGAAACACCATTTCACAAAGCTAAATTCATACATACTATAACAATTTCAATAATCATTGAATTAAATCCAATACTTGATAAACATAATACATAAGAAAAATAACGTCATTTAATCATATGAAATATTCAGAACAAAATCAATTAAAAACTAGTTGTGCACAAACCTCTGATGAGTAGCCTCTTGGCCTTGACTCAGTGAGTCTTTTCCCTTCCCAGTGTCTTTTCTAATTAAAATACACAATTTAAAGTGTTTCAGTACTCATTTAAATTGTTTCTAATAATAAGGTTCAATAATTAAATTTTATTAATACTATTCCTTTCATTAGTCAACTTATAATGTTGACCTTTAATGCACACTAGGTGAATTAGTTTTAATGTCGCTAATATGTTCCATTTTTCATTCCTCACATGTTGACATATGTTGCCAATTTCATTTCAAAGCTTATTGCATTTTTATTGCAATTATTCAGATTTCATGGCCAATGTTTACTGTCTATTGGACCAAGCTACATTGTAAATTTAATAGATTTCTTTTCATTAAATTATTTCTCATTGTGTCTTCTTTAATTTCCTTTTTGAATCACTCCATTTGGAGTTGTATAACTTAAGTTATGGTCATTTAACCATAACTAGGTCAAAAATGAACTTTGGTTTCCTTAATAGGCAGATTCAATACTGAATTTGACTAATTTATTTGGATAGTTTGTAGTAACATTTAGGCTTAGCATTCTTCATAGGATTTGTTATCCTATGTCTTAGGGTCAATCAGAAATTTTAATTGTAATTTGTCAACTCTTATAGGATTATTTATAGCCAAATTGTTAACTTGGACTCAAAGGTCCTATATTGGCATGATCCTCAATTAGGTCAATGGTTTTGACCTTAAATTCTGACCTTATACATTTATAATTTGAGGAAGTTGTCTAAATTAAAGTTTTAGGTCTCTTTCTTAGCTTTCCAGATTAGCATGGCTCATTTAAATTGGACACATCTTGTGGGAGATATGCTTATTTGAATTTTTTGGATTTTATGGTCAAATGTGCCAATTCCAGATTTAGTGTGCTAACTTAATCAAGTTAATTGACCTAGTTCCCTTGATTTTTGGGTTTTGGTCAAATTACCAATATTGTCAATCTATGTCTTATTGAAATTTTGGGACTGATTTCATGTCATTTGGAGTTCTATGGACCAAGTTATGGTCATTTTACTATTGCTCGTCAAGTTGCACTTATATTGCAAAGTTTAGGTCATTTTTAGGTCAAAGTCAATTCGGCCAGTTTTTGTAACCCAAATTTGGCGATCATTTTGACTTGGTAATTGACATTTCTGGGCTTGGTGGTCTTCACCAAAGTTGTAGCCCTATGTCTAAGCTTTCCAACGGTATAAATTTTAGGTCATTTGGACTAGTTTTGAGTGAGTTATGGTCAAAAGACTGATTACTGTTTATATGGTCAATTTCTGGGTTCTTATGTTATGCTAATCCGGATTTGGTCATTCTTTTAGGTCACTTCTAGGAAGAATTTTGGCGTGACCTATGCATAAAAGTTGGTTTATTTTATGTCTAGTCTTGCCTCCAATTAGCCTTATACCAATTGGGGTCACAATTTTACACTTATAGCTCAATTTAGTTACTGCCCTTGTATACTTCCCTCAACACCAACCACATGCATTTTTACTTGCTAAATCTCATACCAATTCTGATTTGGTATGGTACCACTTACTTCACATTATAGTTAATTTGGGTAATATATAACCAATTGACAACACACCAATTCCAATTCCAATTCACCAAATCCAATTCTAACAACATATACACATAATCACTCCTAACCATAACATATAACTTCACCACTACCATAACATATAACTTCACTACTAATTTACATACATATTTAGCAATCTTTAAGACCACAATTCATCAAACAACTTCATGAATTCCAGCATTCTTCAAGAAGTTAACAAGCTGCTGAATTGTAAAGCCTCCCATAATTGCTTTCAAGCTCCAATTTTCACTTAGTCAATCATCACATATACATAAAGTTAACTTACTAACACCTTAAATCACATTAATCAACATTAATTCTCCACAATACATGTAAGAATAGTTCATTTAATATACAATTCCATGGCTGTCCATTTAAGCAATTACACAGAAAATTTCAAACTCAAAATCAATTTCCAATTCAAGAACTCAACTTCAACATACACCAATAATTAACCTACTAGGACTTTTATTTACTTCAATCAACATCAATACCCATCAAATTCAAGTGAAAACAACTCAAAGCTCTTTAATTACCATGGCTGCCAAAAATAGTGCAAAATAATAACTCATTAAAACCTTAAAATTTCTTCATCAATTTACTTATCTCAAGCTTCCCACAAACTTTACTTAAGCAAGGGAAGAAAAACTAGCACTAACCTTATTTTGAGCTTTGTAAAACCTCACCTAAACTTCTTCTTTTTGCTCCCAATATTCTGCCCAAGAAGTGTACACCACTTTTAATGAAGAAACTTGCAAGAAATCATAGCTTAATCATGGTAGATGGAGCTTGCATGAAGGGGCGGCAATGGAGTTTCTTTTAGGGAGAAACAATTCGGCTTAGGGAAGATTGAATGAAGATGAAGATGATGAATTTCACATGCCTTATATAATCCCACAAGTCTCCATTAACTTAGTTTAATGTTATTTTAATTACATGTTTAATTATCCTAATTTATACCCCTTTAATTTCCCTTAATTATTCTACATATGAAATTCTATTTTTTTATGGCATTTTCAAAATTTAACACCACTTATTTTTCATGGACATTTAGGTCAAAAGTCAACTCTAGATGTCAAATGACCGAAATGCCCCTCTTCGGGTTGTATTCCCTATTTTTCGGTAACACCGATTTTTATCGATTTCTTAATTTTTTGTTTTTCTTTGTACTAATTCTTTAATTTTCTTTGACATTTCTAATGTCAATTATACTTCAATAAGTCTTTAATTATGTCTCGAAACTTAATTTTGAAGGTTCCCCGCAGTCCCGGAGTGTGCTATTGCCTGCGCCGTAACTTCCCGGTGCGGTCAATCATCGCTTCGATGTCACCTCGTTTAACTTAGTTTCACTTTCTCTCTTTTATTTTTTTTTAATTTTTCTTGTATTTTCTTTTTATTTATTTCATCATTTTATGCCTGTTTATTATCACTGAAGTGTAGTTCCAGACATCCTGACTTGTCCGGACCGATATTAGGTCAGCAGAGTAGTCGAATGTATGGACTACGTAAAGTGAGGGCGTTACAGTAGTGTTCGGACAGAGTTCCAACCAGATCTACCACCGACCAGAGTCACCTCACCAATCTTTTATATTTTGGTAGGGCCCATGTATAGACTAGCATTTTGGTTCATTATGTCTAGTCATGATGTATTTTATTTTGGACTTGTAATTAAACTTTAGATTGAAATGAAAACTTGTAATTTATTATCTATGAATTTCCATGTGAATGCAATAGATGATACTTCATTTTGAGATCTCATAAATAGTTGTGAATGATATGATAAAAGAGAATATGATATGGAAATGTGTGAAATGAATATGGACATGTTAACAGGTGATTAGTGGAAACCCGCCAGATGCTAATAAAACAGGGGAGGCTCTGTCCAGGTCTCCACAGAAATAAGATATAAAAAAAAAAAATTCTACACATAGAATACATATTTTAAATGACATCAAAAGTTTACAATAGATATGATAAAACAAGATAGAGTGCTCCGGCACCGAATGTGGCACTTCTTGCTCGGCTATATAGTAGACGGGTAAGGGGCATCACATCAGACTCCATCAATCTTATAAAACGGACAAAGAACAGATCTGTGTTAGTGTCACCTCAACTCCTAAATAAAGGCCCATGCATATTATGCACACTATCTCTTTCTATCTATCTAGGTCTAGGACCACCTAAACCTTTGCTCTTATACCACTAAATGTGATGCCCCTTACCCGATCTACAGTATAGCCAAGCAAGATGTGCCACATTCAGTGCTAGAGCACATTATTAATTTAAATTTCATTTATTCATATTATCCCATATGTTGAAAAAAAATTTTTATCACAATTTATTTTTGTGGAGACCCGGATAGAGTCTCTTTTGTTTTATTAGCATTTGGCGAGTTCCATTATTCATCTGTTCAAAAAGTTTCATATCCATCTCTTTTTTCCATGTATCATATCATATCATCATTTGCTCATATAAATTTCTCATATTCATTTCAAGTAAATACATTTCATTTCATTCATATAAAATCATGTACAATATTTACAAACCATTATATAATCTCAAAATTTAATTACATGTCCCATTTATGTGCAATGAGCAAAATACAACATGTCCCATTTATGTATAATGAGCAAAATACAAAATCTAGGTATACATGAGCCCTACCAAAAAATATATTGCTGAGGTGACTCCCACACTATGGCAGATCTGATAAAATCTTTATCTGGGCACCACTGTTGCTGCTGCTGCTGCTCTCCAGTACCTATGCATGGTAAACCAATGCCCTAAGCGAATTGCTTAGCGGTGCATAAATTAAAATAGAAATAAACTAACTAATTAAAGATAATTATTCCATGTATAATTTCATAAAAATATATATTTCTTGAATTTTGAGTGTGACACCCCTTACCCGTGTACAATATAACCGAGTAAGTAATGCCACACGGTGTACCAGCACACTCTAATATTCCTCAATTAATTTATATCATGCTTTTGCATATAATTTATGAAATAAAATTTATTTAAGCCATTTATCAAAAGTATTATTCATTTAAGGTTCCAAAAATTTTAAAGAAAATCCGGCGGAGTACCGGCTAAAAATGGAGAAAACTGTTCTTCGGAACCTGTGAAAAATCTTCCAAATAATTTTCAAACAAACCCAACTTCAATTCATCAACAGAGTCTCAATATCAAAAACTCAACAATATTTCTCAATTTCAATTCTCAATAGCCTTTTCATTTCTCAAACATCCATTTCTCAAGGTTCTCATATATATAAATAACAATTAAAAGCTCAAATTACTTCCATACATAACCATAAATCTTTATTATTTACATGAACATCAAAGTATATTACATGAGTTCAAATACATATGAAAAAGTAAAAATCTGCTACAAAATATCAAAATGACAAAATGACACTTAGTGCCCTACCAATGCACTGCAGGTAGTGAGGTGACACGAACACTGTGCAGATCTACAGGATGAACTCACCCAGTCTGCGGTCTACTGGGCTCACGTTCGAGATCTTCAGTACCTATGCGTGGCAAAAGCAACGCGCTAAGCAATAATGCTTAGTGGTGCAATAATATAATAAAAGAAAATAGCAAGAAAATAAATGTGTATAGAATGTGTATGCTTTCTTTGTTTAGTATTGGTATATTCATTATTTCGTTAACGTTGTTCACTTTTATTCATTTGGTTGCCCCAAGTAACCTACACTAGACGACTGGACTGGATAACGGGTAAACTGGCACTGGGTACCTAATACCTCGGGCCGTCACACCATCGGTCACATATGCATCTCCCGGTGTGCAATGAGCCTAACAAGCTGTAAATAATATCAGGCACAAGGCCAAGTCTCAATGCAAAGTCAGAATGGCTAAAAGCCATGAAATCACATAATGGCATTTTTGCCATATGCAGTACTGCTAACTGAACCCTATTGGCATGCCAAACTATCCAAACCAATCTTGTTAGGTATACTAGGGCATTTGAAACTCTTAAATTCGTCAATTTGTGAATTTCATGTTTTGGTGTTACTATTCACCTCATTGGTCAACAAAAATGTTGACTTTTGGATAGAAAATATGTACATTGACTTTGGCACTCCCAATATACCACATTTGGTGTTTAAAACTTGTTGGCATTAAGTGTTAATACCATTTCAAAGTGTAAACCCACACAAGCAGAATTTTCAGTTTTGGTGAGTCAAATTCACTGTTCCATTGGACACTGTTACTGTTGGAATTTGAAGAAATGTAAAACATGAAAGTTGTTCCTTATTTTGTCTAGTTTAATTTCTTTTTTTGAATCACTCCATTTGGAGTTTTGTAGCTCCAGATATGGCCCAAAAACCCAAGCTGGCCGGATGTGCATTCTGCAGAAAATTACCATATCTACAGTGCATGAACAGTGACTGAAACCACTTGTTTGGATGGGTTCTGGCCATAATTTGGGGTAGGTTCCTTCATGAAAGTTGTTTGTCTATGTCTTAACTTCTTTCTGTAAAAATTTCAGGTCAATTGACCAAATATACAGTGAGTTATGGCCAAATGAACAGTTACTGTTCATTTGGCCAATTCTGCAGAATCAGTGCAGGGTATCCGGATTTGGGGCCAAGTTTTGCTCCTCTTGCTTTGGTCTTTTGGGCATGGTTTCTTCAGCAAAAATGTGCCATTATAAGCCTAGTTTCATGTCCAATTGGCCAAACACCAATTGGACTAACACAGCCCAAGTTATGGCAGTGCAAAGGGACTGAATTTTCAGTCCCTATACTGCTGTCCTAGGGCAACCCCCACCTTGACTTTGCCATTCCATTTTTAAGTTCAAATTGTGGTCAACATACCTCAAATGGTCACTTATTGACCATTAGAGTGTTCTTTAATACTTTGGTAAGCCAAGTCAATTTTTCATGCCTCAAAACCCTAATGTCCAATGCAATTTACCCATAAACCTTAATTAACATACTTAGTTTAATGTCCATGTATATTAATACCTTAACCATCATTTCTAGCCACTCTAAATTTATTAAAACAATCAACCTCATACTTCCATAGGGCTGCCGAAAATTGAAGGTACCATAACACATATAATTTACTTCAATTTCTTAAAATTTCTTAGCTCAAAATGATGTTCTAACTAAGATTTAAAAGAAGGAGAATGAAAGTGTAGCACTAACCTTGATTGGGCAGAATTTCCAAAGCCCTAAACTTCACTTTCTTCCCTCTTGTTGGCTACCAAAAGGTTTAGCAAGGTGTGGGATTAATTTTTGATGAAGGGACTTATGGGTTTTAGGGTGAGGAAGCATGGAAATTTGAAGCTTTTGTTGCAAATTAATGGAGGGAAATGGGGAGAAGGTTTCGGCTGGATTTTTGGGGAAGATGGCTGCTGCAATTTTGGTGGATTTAGTCTTCATTTAGTCTTTTATTTAGTTAGTCAAAGGATGGCTAAATTGTGATTGGTCCAAATTTTCTTAATGACATCACCATGATGTCATAATTAGGCTTTTTCCTCATTTTCTTTCCTTTCCTCCACTACTCATTTTCAATTTAATTTCTAGTAATGTTTATTCATATTTTATGTTATATTAATTATTTACTCAACTGGACAAGTCGGCCAAAAATCACCTCAGAAGGCGAAATGACCAAAATGCCTTCCGTTTGGCTTAACGGGTCAAAATTGTCTGTGCCGATTGAAAAATTTTTCTAGGTATTTTCTTGGCATTCTAATGCCATGGGAACCTCAGTAACCCTTCTCTGGAGTCCCAAAAATTATTTTACAATTTTTCCCCCGGGTCTAGGGCTCCTCGTTGCGAGAACCGCAACTTCCCTCCGGTTACCCATCGCTAGAACCTACTCGTTTTACTTGGTTGTATTTTACTTCTAAAATTTTTACTAAGTGTTTCTTATTAATATTTGAGTTAATTTTGGTTCCTGACTTTAGTTTAAATATTTTTCCGGACGTTCTAGCTGTCCGGACCGACACCGGTCACCGGAACAGTAGAATGTACGGAGTGGTTACCGGGAGGGTGTTACAACTCTTCCCCTCTAATTTAAATTTCGTCCTCGAAATTTACCTGATGCAAACAGTTGAGGGAACTGTTGCCTCATCGTTTCTTCACTTTCTCAAGTTGCCTCCTCGGTGTTGTGGTGCCTCCAAAGTACTTTCACCAGTGGAATTTGCTTGTTCCTCAACTCTTTTACTTCCCGAGCCAGGATCCGTAGAGGTTCTTCTTCATATGTCAAATAAGGCTGTATTTCAATTTCTTCTCTGGAGATGACATGTGAAGGATCTGAGCGGTATCTTCTGAGCATGGATACGTGAAACACATTGTGGATTTTGTCCAGCTCTGGTGGTAAAGCTAGCCTATAGGCCACCGGACCCACACGTTCAATGACTTCATATGGGCCAATGAACCTAGGGCTCAACTTACCTTTTCTTCCAAACCTCAACACTTTCTTCCATGGTGACACCTTGAGGAACACTTTGTCGCCAACCACATATTCTATTTCTTTTCTCTTCAGGTCGGCATAAGATTTACATGCATGCAGGCAACCTTCAAGTTGGCTTTGATTAGTTTCACTTTCTCCTCAGTCTGTTTCACCAGGTCTGGCCCTACTAGTTTGTCTTCGCCCAATTCAGTCCAGCACACTGGAGTTCTACATTTTCTCCCATACAGTGCTTCATACAGGGCCATTTGAATACTAGCTTGGTAGTTATTGTTGTATGCAAATTCTGCCAGTGGGAGGTATCTATCCCAACTTCCCTCAAACTCAATGACACAACTCCTCAGCATATCCTCAAGGACCTGACATATATTTCATGTTATTATTATCATTTCAGTTCTATATTTGTATCAATTTCATGGGTTTCAATTGTTTACCTGGATTACTCTTTCAGATTGCCCATCCGTCTGAGGATGGAAAGCTGTGCTGAAATGGAGTTGTGTACCCAAGGATTCATGCAACTTCTTCCAAAATCTCGATGTAAACCTTGGGTCTCGATCAGATATGATGGAAAGTGGAATTCCATGCAGTCTAACTATCTCAGCGATATACAATTACGCTAACTTCTCCGGTGAGTAGTCGGTCCTAATCGGCGAGAAAGTGTCTTGACTTTGTCAATCATCAACTATCACCCATCTTTGCATCATGTTTCTTAGGGTGAGAGGTAGCCCACTTACAAAATCCATGGTGACCCGATCCCATTTCCATTCAGGTATGCGTATAGGCTGTAGCAAACCTGATGGAACTTGATGTTCTGCCTTGACTTGCTGACATGTCAAGCATTTAGTCACATAGTCACCTATATCCCTCTTCATACCAGGCCACCAATACTGGAGTTTCAGATCATGGTACATCTTTGTACTTCCTTGGTGCATAGCATATACACTAGTGTGTGACTCTTTTAGAATACTAGCTTTCGATTCCCCATCATTTGGTACACACAGTCTTTCTTTGTAATACAGACACCCATCTGCTTTCACCCCATAGTCAGTTGCTTTTCCCTCTGAGATCTTACTCATAATAGCCATTAGCTTCTCATCTACCTTTTGCCCATCTAGTATCTGTTGTAGCAGGTTTGGCCTCACTTGCAACTCAGCCAAAATAGCTCCATCTCGAACCAAAGTTAGACGGGCATTCAATGATCTCAAAGCTGTCATGGATTTTCTGCTCAAAGCATCAGCAACTACATTTGCCTTCCCAGGATGGTAGTCAATTACACAGTCATAATCCTTCAGGAACTCAATCCATCGCCTCTGTCTAAGGTTGAGCTCCTTCTGGGTTGGCAAATATTTCAGGCTCTTGTGGTCTGTGTAAATGTAGCACTTTTCACCATACAAGTAATGCCTCCATATCTTCAGTGCGAAGATAATTGCTGCAAGCTCTAAATCATGGGTAGGGTAGTTCTGTTCATGTGGCCTTAACTATCTGGAAGCATAGGCAATCACTTTCCCCTCTTGCATCAATACACACCCTAACCCATTATGTGAGGCATCACTGTAGACCACAAAGTCCTTTCCTGACACTGGCTGTGTTAACACTGGTGCCTCTGTCAACATAGCCTTCAACTTCTCAAAACTGGTCTGACACTTGTCATTCCAGTCAAATCTGACATTCTTGTGTAATAACTAGGTCATTGGAGCAGCTATTAGGGAAAATCCTTTCACAAATCTTCTGTAATACCCAGCTAGCCCCAAGAAGCTTTTGACCTCAGTTGTGTTTCTGGGAGGCTTCCATTCCATCACTGCTTCTATTTTCTTGGGATCCACCCTAATCCCTTCAGCTGACACTATGTGTCCAAGGAATGCAATCTCATTCAGCCAAAAGTCACATTTGGACAACTTAGCATACAGCTTCTTTTCTTTCAGGGTTTGCAGAACAATCCTCAAATGCTCATCATGTTCTTCCCTGGTCTTGGAATACACCAAAATATCATCAATAAAGACCACTACGAACCGATCTAGATATGGATGGAAGATACGGTTCATAAGGTCCATGAATGCCGCTGGTGCATTTGTTAAGCCAAAGGGCATCACCAGAAACTCATAATGCCCATACCGGGTCCTGAATGCAGTCTTAGGCACATCTACATCCTTCACCCTCAGCTGATGATACCCTGATCTGAGATCAATCTTACAAAATACTCCTGTTCCCTTCAACTGATCAAACAGATCATCAATTCTAGGCAACGGATATTTGTTCTTCACAGTCACTTTGTTTAACTACCGGTAATCAATGCAAAGCCTCAAAGTCCCATCCTTCTTTTTCACAAACAACACTGGAGCTCCCCATGGTGACACACTGGGGCGTATGAACCCCTTATCCAGCAACTCTTGCAATTGAGTTTTCAACTCCCTCAATTCAGTGGGTGCCATCCTATAAGGAGCAATGGAAATGGGTGCGGTACCCGGCAGTGTCTCAATAGCAAATTCGACTTCCCTTTCTGGTGGCAAACCAGGCAATTCTTCAGGAAATACCTCAGGGAAGTCTTTTACTGTGGGTATGTCACTCAGATTTGGCTTAGCCTGCCTAGTATCCACCACATGTGCTAGTTAGGCTTCACAGCCTTTTCTCATCATTCTTCTTGCAACTGTGGCTGAGATAACATTGGACAGGAAATCTGTCCTTTCCCCCACAACTGTGATCTCATTACCCTCAGGGGTTTTCAAAGAAATTCTCTTCAATTTGCAATCAACCATTGCCTGATGATGTGACAACCAATCCATTCCCAAAATCACGTCAAACTCGTGGAAGGGCAACTCAATCAGGTCTGCCAAGAATTCATACCCTTGAATCCTTAACGGGCAACCTTTGTATACCTTGTTCACCACTACACTGTGGCCCAATGGATTAGTGACCAGAATGTCTTGGTCACTCTCCCCTACTAGTATCCCCCTTTCTACGGGTAGGTTGATGCAAATATAGGAATGAGTGGATCCTGGATCCACCAATGCATGCACAGGAGTATTGTAGAGGGAGAACGTACCCCTGATGACGTCCGGGGCATCTTGCTCCTCCTGAGCTCTTAGGGCATAATTTACGCGGTGTGGTCCATTATCGGCCTCTCTGCTGCTCGGATCTTTGGCCTCTGTGATGGTCCAACAGCTTCTGACTTGCCAGATTTTCTACCTCTCTGTGGTGCAGGAGCAGGTCTATCTGCTTGTGTTGGAGCAGCTGTAGTAGTTCTGCGTGGACAGTTCTTCAACTGATGCTCTGTTGACCCACACCTCAAGTAGGCACCAGTTACTCTCCAACACTCCCCCTTGTGCCATTTCGCAGTGTGGGACAGGCGAGTTCTTTGGGTGGTCCCTGAACCCCATCCTCGGAGGCGCCACCGATGGTGTGGGTGACCTCTCCTAGGGGTGAATCGTGTCCTCGCCCCACGAGACCGACCACGACCACTGTGGTGGCCGAACTGCATGCGGGAGGACCCTTAAACTTCTTCCCAAATCCAGGAGCGGAACTAGACTGACCTGGTCCCCTCTTCTGCTGTCTATCCCTTCTGGTCTGCTCACTGATTCTAACCTTTTCAACCTTTATTGCCGCTTCTACTAGCTTGCTAAATTCTGTGATTCCCAAGGCAGTGAGCTGTATCTTGATATTGTCATTCAGTCCCTCCTCAAATCTCTTGCACCTTTCAGCTTCATTAGGGACTATCTCCCTTCCGTAGCGGCTTAATCGGACAAATTCCTTCTCGTATTCGGCCACTGATTACTGCCTCTGCCTCAGATTAATGAACTCTCTCCTTCTCTCTTCCAGGTATACAGTACCCACATACTTCTTCTTGAATTCGGAGAGGAAAAAGTCCCAAGTTACAGCTTCTGGCTGCACTTCACTAGACACAGTGTCCCACCATTCATAGGCATCGTCTTGTAACAAGGATACAGCAGCTTCTAAGTTCTGCTCTGGGGTGCAGTGGAGTTGTTTTAAGACTCTGCCCATTCTGTTCAACTAATTCTACCGCAATGAGTCATCTTCTCTCTTGCCATAGAAGTCCACACTCCAAACTTCCTTAACCTTTCAGTGTGATTTACTGTGTGGAGTGGTGGTGGTGGTGGTGCTGGCATTACCCCGGCCATTTGTCTGAAGAAGTCGGCCATTTGTTGGAACATGGCCTATGGAGGCTGAGCAGGCTCTGCTTGAGCTGGCGGAGTAGGTTCTCCTCTACCCCCAGTCTCAGCTGCTGCAGGTGGAGCATGACTCTCCACTTCCTCCTCAACGGCTCTCTGAGATGAAGGGTCCATATCCTATTCAAAATAAGAAAGACAAACAGATCTGCATTAGTGTCACCTCGACTCTTACAAATGCAATGCATGGTATGGACTCAATCTAGGCCCAGAAACGCCTAAACCGTGCTCTGATACCACTAAATGTGACACCCCTTACCCGTGTATAATATACCCGAGTAAGTGATGCCACACGGTGTACCGGCACACTCTAATATTCCTCAATTAATTTATATCATGCTTTTGCATATAATTTATGAAATACAATTTATTTAAGCCATTTATCAAAAGTATTATTCATTTAAGGTTCCAAAAATTTTAAAGAAAATCCGGCGGAGTACTGGCTAAAAATGGAGAAAAGCGTTTCTTGGAACTGTGAAAACACTTCCAAATAATTTTCAAACAAACCCAACTTCAATTCATCAACAGAGTCTCAATATCAAAAACTCAACAATATTTCTCAATTTCAATTCTCAATAGCATTTTCATTTCTCAAACATCCATTTCTCAGGGTTCTCATATATATAAATAACAATTAAAAGCTCAAATTACTTCCATACATAACCATAAATCTTTATTATTTACATGAACATCAAAGTATATTACATGAGTTCAAATACATATGAAAAAGTAAAAATCTGCTACAAAATATCAAAATGACAAAATGACACCTAGTGCCCTACCAATGCACTGCAGGTAGTGAGGTGACACGAACACTGTGCAGATCTACAGGATGAACTCACCCAGTCTGCGGTCTACTGGGCTCACGTTCGGGATCTCCAGTACCTACGCGTGGCAAAAGCAACGCGCTAAGCAATAATGCTTAGTGGTGCAATAATATAATAAAAGAAAATAGTAAGAAAATAAATGTGTATAGAATGTGTATGCTTTCTTTGTTTAGTATTGGTATATTCATTATTTCGTTAACGTTGTTCACTTTTATTCATTTGGTTGCCCCAAGTAACCTACACTAGGCATCGATCTGGATAACGGGTAACCGCACTGGGTACCTAGTACCTCGGGCCGTCACACCATCGGTCACATATGCATCTCGGTGTGCAGCGAGCGACTAACAAGTCGTAAATAATATCAGGCACAAGGCCAAGTCTCAATGCAAAGTCAGAATGGCTAAAAGCCATGAAATCACAGAATGGCATTTTTGCCATGTGCAGTACTGCTAACTGAACCCTATTGGCATGCCAAACTATCCAAACCAATCTTGTTAGGTATACTAGGGCATTTGAAACTCTTAAATTCGTCAATTTGTGAATTTCATGTTTTGGTGTTACTATTCACCTTATTGGTCAACAAAAATGTTGACTTTTGGATAGAAAATATGTACATTGACTTTGGCACTCCCAATATACCACATTTGGTGTTTAAAACTTGTTGGCATTAAGTGTTAATACCATTTCAAAGTGTAAACCCACACAAGCAGAATTTTCAGTTTTGGTGAGTCAACTTCACTGTTCCATTGGACACTGTTACTGTTGGAATTTGAAGAAATGTAAAACATGAAAGTTGTTCCTTATTTTGTCTAGTTGAATTTTTTTTTTTGAATCACTCCATTTGGAGTTTTGTAACTCCAGATATGGCCCAAAAACCCAAGCTGGCCGGATGTGCATTCTGCAGAAAATTACCATATCTACAGTGCATGAACAGTGACTGAAACCACTTGTTTGGATGGGTTCTGGCCATAATTTGGGGTAGGTTCCTTCATGAAAGTTTTTTTTCTATGTCTTAACTTGTTTCTGTAAAAATTTCAGGTCAATTGACCAAATATACAGTGAGTTATGGCCAAATGAACAATTACTGTTCATTTGGCCAATTCTGCAGAATCAGTGCAGGGTATCCGGATTTGGGGCCAAGTTTTGGTCCTTATGCTTTGGTCTTTTGGGCATGGTTTCTTCAGCAAAAATGTGCCATTATAAGCCTAGTTTCATGTCCAATTGGCCAAACACCAATTGGACTAACACAGCCCAAGTTATGGCAGTGCAAAGGGACTGAATTTTCAGTCCCTATACTGCTGTCCTAGGGCAGCCCCCACCTTGACTTTGCCATTCCATTTTCAAGTTCAAATTGTGGTCAACATACCTCAAATGGTCACTTATTGACCATTAGAGTGTTCTTTAATACTTTGGTAAGCCAAGTCAATTTTTCATGCCTCAAAACCCTAATGTCCAATGCAATTTACCCATAAACCTTAATTAACATACTTAGTTTAATATCCATGTATATTAATACCTTAACCATCATTTCTAGCCACTCTAAATTTATTAAAACAATCAACCTCATACTTCCATAGGGCTGCCGAAAATTGAAGGTACCATAACACATATAATTTACTTCAATTTCTTAAAATTTCTTAGCTCAAAATGATGTTCTAACTAAGATTTAAAAGAAGGAGAATGAAAGTGTAGCACTAACCTTGATTGGGCAGAATTTCCAAAGCCCTAAACTTCACTTTCTTCCCTCTTGTTGGCTGCCAAAAGGTTTAGCAAGGTGTGGGATTAATTTTTGATGAAGGGACTTATGGGTTTTAGGGTGAGGAAGCATGGAAATTTGAAGCTTTTGTTGCAAATTAATGGAGGGAAATGGGGAGAGGGTTTCGGCTGGATTTTTGGGGAAGATGGCTGCTGCAATTTTGGTGGATTTAGTCTTCATTTAGTCTTTTATTTAGTTAGTCAAAGGATGGCTAAATTGTGATTGGTCCAAATTTGCTTAATGACATCACCATGATGTCATAATTAGGCTTTTTCCTCATTTTCTTTCCTTTCCTCCACTACTCATTTTCAATTTAATTTCTAGTAATATTTATTCATATTTTATGTTATATTAATTATTTACCCAACTGGACAAGTCGGCCAAAAATCACCTCGGAAGGCGAAATGACCAAAATGCCCTCCGTTTGGCTTAACGGGTCAAAATTGTCTGTACCGATTGAAAAAATTTTCTAGGTATTTTCTTGGCATTCTAATGCCATGGAAACCTCAGTAACCCTTCTCTGGAGTCCCAAAAATTATTTTACAATTTTTCCCCCGGGTCTAGGGCTCCTCGTTGCGAGAACCGCAACTTCCCTCCGGTTACCCATTGCTAGGGCACCGGCTCGTTTTACTTGGTTGTATTTTACTTCTAAAATGTTTACTAAGTGTTTCTTATTAATATTTGAGTTAATTTTGGTTCCTGACTTTAGTTTAAATATTTTTCCGGACGTTCTAGCTGTCTGGACCGACACTGGTCACCGGAACAGTAGAATGTACGGAGTGGTTACCGGGAGGGTGTTACATTGAGTCATTTACATGTTTATTGAACTTTGGGAGCAAATAAGTTTATCAGGATCTTTTCTGCTCAATTATTTTATATTCAGTCTTATTAAATTCATATCAATGCCCAAGTAACCTATAACAAACTATAAAGATTGGATACACAGGAGTATACTAGTTAGACATCCATATGTCTATCATGTATACATCTATCATGTCAAGTACAAGGACAGCAAATAGGCAAATCATATCAGGTACAATGGCCAACGGGCAGGCATAAAGCCTGTGGAACAACCATATTAGACATATGTTGTCTATCAATGATCACTCATGTAGGCAGTACTGCCATCTGTAGTCCCTAATTGGTATACCAATTGATCCAAGCTATATACATATGTCTAGGTATACTTTGGGCAAATTAGTGTTATTAAATACTCAATGGACTTATTATTTCATGTTATACACTATTAGTGCTCTATAGCAAATTTCATGTTATTTGGCAAACCATTTGGCTAACTTATATATCATGTAGCAAATAATTTCTTGAACCTTTCTTTAGGTCCAGATTTTGTCCCCTATTTTTCCCTAGCAATTTAGCTAAGATGTAGGGTTTGTTTGACCACATTTCCTTTATGGAAGTTATTCCTCTATATTTAAAATTTGATTTCTCTTTTTGAATCACTTAATTTGGGGTTTTAGAACTCAAGTTATGATCAATTTTCCAAGACTGGTCCATTGACTCTTTATTGTTCTAGAAGTAGGCAGATTCTGAAATTGCAAATTTGTCCAGCCATTTGAACATGCTACAGTCATATTTAGGCCTAATATCCTTCATATGAGTTATTTCCCTATGTCTTAGGGTCACACAGGTTTAAGAATTATAATTTTTCAGGTTATATAAGGTGAGTTATAGCCAATTAACTGACCTGGACACTTGAACCCTATGCCTTCAGGATTTCAAGTTTAGGTCAGTGTTTTTGATTCTCATTTTAGGGTCCTTACACTCAAAATTTGAGAAAAGTTCCTAAATCAAAGTTGGAGTCCTGTTTCTTAGGTTTCCATAATAGTTTGGCTCATCCCAATTGGAGTTTCCTAATGGGAGATATGATATAAATACTATTATGAGGTCAAGTGGCTATGTAGTTCAATTTCAGAATTTGGAATACTGAATTATCCTAGCAAATTGTCCAAGTTCCATTAGGTTCTGGATTTTGGTCAAAACACCAAAGTTATAATTCTAGGTCTTATAGAGATTTTGGCTTTGGATTCACTGGATTTTCAGTTTTTTGGATTGAGTTATGTCATTTTTTTCAAAACTGGTTGGATAGGTCAAAGTCCAAAATTTCAAGGTAGGTTTTGGTTTCGG
The DNA here is from genome assembly GCF_030052815.1 of Hevea brasiliensis. NCBI lineage: Eukaryota > Viridiplantae > Streptophyta > Magnoliopsida > Malpighiales > Euphorbiaceae > Hevea > Hevea brasiliensis. The sequence goes on from NC_079497.1 coordinate 105,652,887, forward strand.
TCAGAATTATTGACCTAAATTAGTCTAGCGAATTGGTTGGGTTAAAGTCAGAATTAGGCTCTATGTTCTTCACGAAAAATGTGCTCCTATGTCTAAACTTTCCTTTGGTTCAAGAATCAAGTCATTCTGACCTTCCTAGAGTGAGTTATGCCCATTTGAATATTTACTATTTATATGGTCTTTTTTTCAGGTCCAGCAAGTGGTTAGCAGGATTCAAGCCAATTTTAGGTCATGTTAAGTTCAGTTTCTGGGAAGGTTCTCTTCATAAAAAATGTGTCATTATGTCTTAGGTTCAATGTTCAATTGGCGTCACACCAATTAGAGCAATGTGGCTCTACTTATGGTCACATAACCACACTGGACTTAAGGTCCAAAATTCCCCTCACAGAAAATGGCACTTCCAATCTTTAATTCCTCCCAACTACCAAACTTTAATTACATTCATTACACTTCAAATAGTCAATAATCAACCTCAACAAAGTTAATTTCAAGCCACAACACAAAATCCCCAAATTTAGGTCAAACCCTAGTTTCAAAATCACAATCTCATACTACCTTTTGCAAAACAACATATAAATCATGTATCTCATGTTGTCTAAGCTAGAATTCATGTTCACATACAATTAAACACATCAATCTCTCCTTCAGCCATGGTTGGCCGAAAATTGGCATCATCAATTCATGCTTTATTCCTTCATTTTCCTTGCAATTCTATTATATTTCAACTTGTTTTCAAGAATTAGAAGAGTAAGAGAGGTAGATTTAGCACTAAACTCTTGTGACTAATTCCAAGCTTTCCCAAAACTAGTCTTATTTTTACTCCCAAACTCTCAATAAAGGTCTAGTGATAATTTTTAGTGAAAGTGGAAAATATGGTAAGAATTAAGAGAAAAGGAAGCTTGAATGAAGAAAATGGTGGAAGGACTTAGCAATGGTGGTTCGGCCAAGGTGATATGAAGAGGAAGATGAAGCTAAATGGTGATGAGAAGGAATTAATGGCATTTGTCTCATATATATATATATGTCTAGGTTTAATTGGCTTAAATTTTTAATTATGTCACCCATACATCATGCTTAGGTCATAATTTGAAATTTAATTTCTTTTCTTCTATTTTCATCTTTTTCATTACATATTTCTATTTAAATTTTTATTAAAATTACATCATAATTTATTACGTAAATTTTCACTTAATTTAATTGACATTTTGGTCAAAAGTCAACTCTCTAAATGAAATGACCAAAATGCCCTTCATTGCATTCCTCATGTTATAATTGTCTTTACCGATTAGCATAAATTTTCTTGGCATTTTTATTATCATTAATCCTCATTAATCCTTCAATTAAATCCCAAATAATTATTTCACAGGGTTTCTCACAAGTCTTGGGTTGGCAACTAGAACCACAGCTGCTTCCCGATAAGGTCACCCATCGCCAGAACCTCAGCTCCTTTAACCTATTGGCATTTCATTTCTTTTATTTTTTCTTAATTTTACTTGGTCTTTATTAAATCAATTTATGTCTCTTCACTCTAGTTTAAGTATAGTTCTAGACATTCTAGCTGTCCGAACAGACATTAGTCATCAGAACAGTAAAATATATGGACTACCTAAAGTGAGGGCGTTACATGCTAGACAAATCAAATCATCATTCATAGCAGTAGAAATCCTTTCTTCAATCCCATAAGTTACTCGATCAAAGCTAATTTCTAAAATTTCATCAAAGTTGTATTTACAAATATCATTGTTATCTTGGAGGCTTTGAATGCAATTCCTACGTCTTCATTGCACCATTTTTGCATGAAAGAAAGAGGTATTTCAAGCTCCTGCCTTGAGCCAATTTTCCCTTGACTTTTAAGCCCAATAAACTTCTTTTTTCTTAATTTCCTGGCAGAGGTTAATCTCCAATTGACATACTGAATTCCCATCCCAACTCACCATATTATTCTTAACATCATCCAATTGATCTTGCAAAGATTGAATTTTTCATCTAGAATTGTAAGTGGTTGCTTTATTCCAATCCCATAAGGCAATTCGGCATTGCTTCAGTTTGTGATGGACTCTTTACAAAAGAGATCCAGACCTTTGACATTGCCAAGCTAAGGAGATCACATTAGTTACCTCCGGCAAATTAATCCATCTGGCATCAAAGAAGAAGTGACGCTTGGGTTTAATGTGTGCAGGATCCAGAATAATTAAAAAGGGTCGATGATTAGACCCTCTATCCTCCAGGTGCATCACAATTGCTTTTGGATAATTCATAAGCCAGGAAGCATTATCAAGGGCTCTATCAATCCTTTCCTTAATGTTTGCGGAACCATTTCCCCTGTTGTTCCATGTCATCATTGGACTTGTGAATCTCAAATCAAGGAAACCCATGTTTTGGATAAAGCCTCTAAATAAATTCATTTTTGAATGAAAATTTTGAACACCTCCCCGCTTTTCTGAAGGCCATTAAAAAGCATTGAAACCTCCAATAAGTAAAAAGTTTGCACTAAGACTTGATTTATAATTTAGAAGAAAATCAAATTGAATGCACATTATTTCCTCATCACAGCTTATGTAACACCCCTAATTTTTTTAAATAATTATTTTATATGTAAATATTAATATTTTATTTTATTAAGTATTATGAAAATTTATTTGAAATTCTCTGAAATTTTAAAATCGAGTTTGATTTTTCAAAAATAATAAACTTTGTCGATTTTTATGAATTAATTTAAAGACTTGTGGTAAAACTAAAAATATATTTGGACTCCACAAATTTTTCTGAGTTTTCTGAAATTTTTTCAAAATTTTGGGCCTCGTTTTTGGTCCCAAGGTGGAGTAAAAAATTCAATTTTATGTATTTTAAATCGGACTGGCTAAATCAAACTGGACAGAATCGGACAGGTCAAATTGGGCCGGCCCCTTTTTTTTTCTTCCCTCTTCTCTTCAGCGCCCCTACCCACCTCCCTTTTTCCTTTCATTTCTCTCTACTCCCTCCTCCTTTCGCAGGCCGAAAACCACCCCTCCCTCCCCAGCTTGCCGACCGCCCCCCTAAATGCCAGAAAATCTAGCTTGAAATCCCTCACGTGCAATGCACGACTTTTGAGTTTCCCAGCTAAAATCCAGTAGATTCAACCATCAATTGGATCGAGCCTTGTCCTAAAACTCATTTACACCTCAAGGGCTTTCCATAGAGACCAAGAACACTAATTTTTATTGAGCTATTTGTCCAATTTTTGCCCGGAAGTTTTAACCCATTTTAACTTTTGAGCTAATTTTTTCCCAAACCAAGAACCCCACCAGAATTCTGAGAATATTAGCATGCTCTACATGGCAAGAGCTTTGCGGCAATATAAATTTCAAAATTTTTTGATACCAAAATTTCGGTGGGTCTCACGAACTTCGTAGTAATTGTTCAAGCTTTAAATGAGCTTAAATAATTTTGTAAATATTTATTCTAACCCCTGGCATTGTGGGCTTCATGTAGGTACTTTCATTTCATAGAAATTCGATCGTTGCCCAGATCTATAATTTTGGATCGAGCAAATAAACTACTGGAACCACTTCGAAACCAAATCAAAGTTATAGGCTGTCCCACCATTTTTAGACGCCTCAAATGTGTTCCAAGCATCAGAATTAGCGTAGGCAAATCCGAACTCTAAGTTTCTTTAGTTATCTAGTGCCAGGTTTAGATTAATAATCCATAAAATATTTGTGGGAGATTAGAAAATTATAATTCCTCTTGCATTAGCTTTGTAATATTGCTAAGGACTGCAGGGTGAAATTTTAGAAATTTTAGAGCTCGTTTGAATGATTTATAATAAAATGTTAGTTATAGGGATTAAAATGTAATTTTTCAAATTTGTGAGTATTGATTGTTGTGAAGGGCCTAGGAGGGGCCATATGATGTTGATAAGATGTGGTTGTGGGAATTTGAGATTTAAAAGTGCTATTTAGATTTTTTTGCAGATTGAGTAGGTCCTAGGTATAGGAAATCTGTCGGATCTTTGATAAAACTTAGGATAATCCCTTGATTCTTTAAAATTTGTTTTAAGTAAATATTGATAGAATTTTTGGTATAATGTTTGGGTAAGCTGGGTCAGCCTTCCCCCTCCGCTCAGCTGTCGCAGTGACTATCAGTTAATTTGTGAATAGATATTGATTTTATTTATAATTTCAATATTATTATATATTCAAGGAATGCTCATGAATCATTTATACATATATGTATGTAATAAAAATTAGGCATGATTTATATTGCATTTGTTCTTGATGATATTACTGTGATTATTGTTTTATGGCGATCTGGAGCTGTGTGTGTAAGTTAGTGTGTATGTGGTGTGTATATGGATATGGGTAGGACGAGTAGATGCGGCTGGAGGTTGACTCACTAGGACCTAATCCTTATTATGGATAAGTCAGGGTAGGCATGGCTTTGAGTTGATCTCGCTGGCCCCTGCATTTGGATATTAAGAGAAAGACCGACTTTGAGTTGACCTCGCTGGCAAAGGTTGAAACTAAAAGAGCTGTATAGAAGATCACCTCCTATATATATATATATGTGTGAGTATGGATGTAACACATGAGTGTGTGAGTGCTCCAGATTGCTTTTGATGTGATTATGACTTGACCTGTTTGAATTGTGTGAAGGTGTTGCATTCATTCTTAAGGATGCACTACACTTAAGTAGTTATAGAAATTGTATGTAAAATCAATATCTTACTCTATGAGTCGAATGCTCACTCCTGTTCACCCTATTTTTCCAAGTTATAGGAGAGCTTATTTTTGTGTTTAACATGCTTTCTTCCTCGCAGGTCCATTAATTTCTATTTCCATATTTTATATTGTCAAATTTGAATTCTAGATCTCTGCATGTGTAGAACCATTTTATTTAGCTTGGGACCGTAAGATTAATTATCGTGGGGTTGTAAGCTTATTAATCTATGTCTGTGTGAATGTGTGGATGGATGGCTAGTTGGATGAGGGTGTTAGACTCCCATTTGATTTTATATTGATTTTTAGATGATTGTAAGGGTGAGCTAAGCTCCCCAAATGGTTTTTTTTTTTTTTGAGATTACAAGTCGGGTGAGTTAAGAACTCCCTGTTAGATGGTTCATGTTATAGCCGAACTCTGTTCGATTGATTTCTTGAAATTGGGCTCAAAATATGGGCTTTATGGATGGGTAAGAGATTAGTTGAGCTTACTACGGGCTTCGGGGGCTTATGCTGACCTAAGTCCTAATGCTAGTGAGGCCCATAATTTGGGTTGTGACAATAATGGTATCAGAGCTTAGACTCTAGATTCATGGGAAATACATGTCTAAGGCCTTAAGAAGAGTCTGGTTAGGAGTCACATGCACAGTATAGGGTCCAAATTAGTCCTTGCACTGTCATCCTTGCATCTAGTTTCCGCTTCATACACCTATATGTGATTATGAGTTGTAGAGATGTGTAGCATACTGTTTTGGATTTTTGTGGGCTAATGCTATTGAATTTTAAGGAAATGCATAGAAGTAGAAGAGCTACCATAGCACCAGAATGGGAAGTGCCAGATGAGACATCTGGCACAAGATGAGGCACCTACCTTAAGGAGACGGGGCAGGTGACCTAGAGCTGCTCAAGTATAAGAGCAGCAGCCACTAGTTCAGAAACAGTCTTTCATGGCCTAGGGTCCTATGGATCCAATGGCAGCTACTTTAGCAGGTTTGTAGAGGACCATTGATACGATGGCACAGTACATGGCCAGCCCTCCACCAAACCAGCAGCCCATAGAACAAAAAGAGTAAACCCTGCAACTAAATTATAAATTTCAAGAAGTTAGTGCCTGGTACTTATAACGTGACAGATGATGCCTATAGATTTTTAAACTCCTGTAGACAGGCAGGGATGGAGCTACAGCTAACTGATAAGAGGTTAATAGAATGTGTGCAGCATGTATTAGGGCCAGTTCCTAGATAGTGGATGTCTGACTATGTGCTTCCCCTCATTAAGGGGTTATCTTGGACGCAATTTGTGGAATTGTTTATCAGCAGATTCATACTAGAAAGCTTCAGAGACCAAAAGCAATGGGCCTTTGAGGCCTTAAGACAAAATGGTAGATCTGTGGATAAGTATGCTTCAAAATTCTTAGAGCTGAGCAGGTATGCCTCTACAGCCATGGCTACAAAAGGCATGAAGGTAAAGAGATTCCTAAAGGGGCTAGAAAGGAAGTATGCAAATCTAGCTATGCTGTCAGATCAACCCTTTGATGTAGTAGTGGATAGGGCTAAACAAATTGAAATTAGCTATATGGGAGATAAGGGAAGCAAAGTAAAGAAAAACTATGCTGAAAGGTCATCCAGTTATCCACAGATGCACACCATGGGTGGCAGCCAAAGCCACCACAACAGAAGGATTAGGGGGAATAAGAAAGCAGGCCACAAATATAGAGTTAGGGGATTCAGACCAGGTTATGGTTCAAGCAGTGGTCAAAGTTCAGGCTACAGCAATTATGGGTCTAGTTCAGGTTCTTCCTTGGCGTCATGCACACAATGTGGCAGATCACACTCGGGACCTTGTTTGATGAGCTCTGATGGATGCTTTAGTTGTGGCCAACAGAGCCACTTTGCCAGGGAATGTCCCATGTTCAGTGAACTCATGATGGGGTCACAAGGTTCTGTTGGTAATATACCCCGTCAGATGCATCTTGGCACATCCAGCATGGCGGGTAGTCAGTACCGTGGCCAATAGGGCAGTGGACAAGGAGGATGTGAATTTGGAGGCAGATTAGGAGGTAGAAGTCAACTTCATGGCTCTGTAGCTTAAGTGATATGGTTTCTACCCTTAGTAGCTGATTCCATTAAAAAGAAAGACCAAAGGACCGTCTTCAAAACAAGCCAAGAAACTCCCTTGAACCTTCAACCCTTCACCTTGAAGATGGAGAACTGAAAATATAATTCCTAAGAAAGGCAGCCAAGAACAAGACCAATTCACCTATGCCGATGAACAACCTTAAACATATAATAAAACTTAACAAATCAATATAAGAATTTGCTAAGAAAAATAGAGAGAGTTCTAAGAAGAACTTTGAAGCAAAGCTTTAGCAATTTTGCTCAAAAAATTACCATCTGAATTATATCCCCAAAATGAAACAAAAGAAGGCAGAAATATGGGTTGGTGTATTCTGCCAAGACATTTCAACAACCATGGGACATGTGCAAGTCTTGGTTAATATACCAATCTCTCCTAAAAAAAGATACAAAGTTCAAACATTAATAGGAAGGTTATGTTTTGTCTTGAAACTGAAAGTAGTAACTTTGCTTCTCTTATAAATAGTTGAAGCATGGTTGGAGCTATTAGACAAAGTTATGGCTTCCAATCATTGCAAAATGGACAAAAGCATCTTCAAAAGGTTGGTGGAGATGGGCTGCCATTTGTGCTGCCACCTAGGCACTCCACCTGGATGCCACATTGGATGGTAACTAGAATGGAATTGCTGATGTGGCTACCATATGTATGTCACCTTGGACGAATGCCACTTGGTCTCTTGGCTCCTCAAATATGCAAAGGAATGTATAGCAAGGTTGGCTTCCCTCTTTCAAGTCCAAATCGAATACTTGCAAGAGGTTGGACTTGGTGATGTGCTTATACACTAAGCCTTGAAGCTTTTTAGCCATTGCTCTAGTTATTGGCCCTTGGTGTGGAATTGGTGCAACAGGTTCCTCATCATCCTCTCCCTCTTCAAAAGAATTCGTCCTCGAATTGTCATCATCTGCATAGAAAGAAAAAAGATCAGTCACATTAAATGTAGCACTTACACCATACTCACCTGGAAGGTTTATCTTGTATTCATTGTAATTAATTCTCTCTAGCACTTCAAAAGGTCCATCACTCCTAGGTTGAAGTTTTGATTTCCTTTGTGTAGGAAACCTCTCCTTCCTCAAGTGAACCCATACAAGATCACTAGGTTAGAACACCATCTTCTTTCTCCCCTTGTTAGCTTGGGCTGCCCTCCTCTCATTCACTTTCTCCATTTGTTGCTTTGCTTTTTGATCATTTGTTTCACCATTTCAGCTTTCCTTTTGTCATCTAAACTAGCAAGCTCATTAGTAGGCAAAGACAACAAATCTAAAGGAGTTAGTGGGTTAAAACCATATACAAGTTCAAAGGGTGAATAACCAATAGATGAATACATATACCTGTTGCATGCAAATTCTATGAATGGTATGCACTCCTCCCAAGCTTTCAAGTTTTGTTTAATCATTGCGCGTAGAAGAGTTCCCACAGTCCTATTGACAACTTATGTCTGCCCATCCATTTGTGGATGGCAAGTGGTGGAGAAACAAAGTTTGGTTCCTAATTTTCCCCATAAGACTTTCCAAAATAGCTTAGAAATTTCACATCCCTATCACTAACAATTGTTCTAGGAATGCCATGCAATCTAACTATCTCCCTAAAGAACAAACAGCAATGTAATATGCATCATCAGTCTTGTGACATGGTATGAAATGAGCCATCTTGGAAAAACGATCAACAATAACAAAAATACTATCATGGCCTTTCTTTGTCCTAGGTAAACCCAAAATGAAATCCATGGATAAATCTACCCAAGATTCACTAGGAACACTCAATGGCATGTATAGACCATGCGGCCTTACTTTGGACTTTGCCTTCATGCAAGTCACGCATCTAGCACACAGTCTCTCTACATCCCTCTTCATGTGTGGCCAATAAAAATGTTCCTTTAAAATTTCTAAGGTCTTTGTAACCCCAAAATGTCCCATTAAACCACCAGCATGTGATTCTTTAACAAGCAACTCTCTAATTGAGCATTTAGGCACACATAATTTATTTTCCCTAAACAAGAAACCATTATGCCTATAGAATTTATCATATGCAGCATGTTCACAAAAGGCAAACACTTTCCCAAAGTCATCATCATTAGCATACATTTCTTTCACATGTTCGAAGCCTAAAAGTCTAGCGTCAAGCATGGAAAGTAAAGCATACCTCCTTGAAAGTGCATCAGCCACCACATTCTCTTTGCCTTGCTTGTATTGAATCACATATGGGAAACCTTCAATGAATTCACTCCACTTGGCATGGCATTTGTTGAGCTTGTTCTGCCCCTTTAAGTACTTGAGTGACTCATGGTCACTATGAATGACAAACTCCTTCAGCCACAAGTAGTGTTGCCAAGTCTCAAGTGCACGCACCAGAGCATACATCTATTTATCATAAGTGGAGTAGTTCAATGTAGCCCCACTTAGCTTCTCACTGAAGTAGGCAATCGGTCTCCTTTCTTGCTTCAAAACAGCTCCAATACCCACTCCAGAGGCATCACATTCAATCTCAAAAGTTTTAGAAAAATCAGGTAAAGCAAGTAAAGGTGCAGAACACAATTTCTCCTTAAGTGAATTAAATGCATGCTCTTGTTCTTCCCCCCACTTGAATCCCACATTTTTTTTTACAACTTCATTCAAGGGTGTGGCTATGGTACTAAAGTCCTTTATAAATCTCCTATAAAAACTAGCCAACCCATGGAAGCTCCTCACATCACTCACGGACTTAGGTGTAGGCCACTCTCTAATGGCTCTTACTTTGTCCTCATCAACCTCAATTCCCTTGCCACTCACCATAAATCCTAAGAAAATAACTTTGTCCATATAGAAAGTGCATTTCTTAAGATTGGCATACAAGTGCTCTTTTCTCAACACCTCAAAGACTTGTCTCAAGTGCAGCAAATGATCATGCATATTTTGGCTATATACTAAGATATCATCAAAATACACTACAATAAATTTTCCTAGGAAAGCATGCAACACATGGTTCATAAGCTTCATAAATGTACTAGGTGCATTGGTCAAGCCAAATGGCATGACTAACCATTCATATAGTCCATATGGAGTCTTAAAGGCAGTTTTCCATTCATCTCCTAATTTCATGCAAATTTGGTGATAACCACTCTTTAAGTCAATTTTAGAAAATATGCATGCACCATGCAACTCATCAAGCATATCATCAAGTCTAGGTATGGGATGTCTATACTTTACAGTGATTTTGTTGATTGCTCTACAATCCACACACATGCGCATGCTCCCATCTTTCTTAGGCACCAAAAGAACAGGTATGGCACATGGGCTCATGCTCTCCCTAACATGGCCTTTTGCTAGAAGCTCCTCCACTTGTCTTTGAAGTTCCTTAGCCTCTTCCAGATTGGTTCTATAGGCTGGCCTATTTGGGATTACAACTCCAGGCACAAAATCTATTTGGTGCTCTATGCCTCTAATGGGTGGTAGCCCATTAGGCATTTCTTCAGGGAAGATATCCTCAAACTCCTGCAATAAGGGCAAAGCACAACTAGGAATGGATGGGTCAAGGTTAGAAACATTGGTGTAAGCTCCCTTACAAATTAGCAATGTCACACCTTACCCCTCTGTAAGGCATAACAAGATCCCGTAGAATACCTAATGAACTACCGAACTTTACCTACCGATAACTCATTAAGTACCCTACAAGGGATTTTAAAACAATTTTCTTATTTTTGATAAGTGGTGAGCATTTTCTAATAAGTATTTAAAACATTTAGTTAAAATTAAAAGTAGTTAATATTTTTGGTCCATTTTAGTTTTCCGCAAATTTTATAAAAATTTTGACAAAGTTCTGTCTGTATTTTGAGAAACCAGTTCTTCAAATACCTATAAAAAGCACTTCTAAAAATTTTTCTCAATAACTACTTCAATTTCACAATCAAACTCAATCCATTTCAACAACTCCACAATCATTTCAATCAATTTCTCAAGTTCAAAATTCAATAATCCTCAGAATACTAGCAATTCATTTCATTCAAATTAAATAAAATAGTTCCACTCATATTTCATTAGAAACAAAACAATTTATATTCATCATACTAGAAATTTACATTAAGAAAATCCAAACTAAATTTATTACAACTTTATACAAACTTTGTACAAGCTACTCAAGACCGATTTTACATGTCCATATAATTACGTGAAATACATACACCAAAATGAATATTTACAATCAGGGTATAAATTATACTCGATAACTTCTAGCAGGTAGCTCCCCTGTCCTCAGCAGCTCAATCTGCTACTCCTCTAGTCTCTATATCTGCGACAGCATGCAAAGCTATCGCTGAGTGGTGAACTCAGTGGTGCACAAACTAATATTTTAAAACTTAATACAAATTATGCTTCACAATTCATAACAAATAGAATTTTAAAATTTCTAAATTCTTCAAAATCCATGACCTTCAGAAATCAACATTTTCATTCATGCAAATTATTCATTTGAATAACATTTTGATCAAATAGTAACTATTTAGTTACATTTCTTTTAAATTCCAAAACAATACAAAAATTCTTGAATCACTAACAAATTATTTATTTCAATCACAATTTATCAAATCATGCATAATTTAAAGGGCGTTGCCAACAATACACAAAGTCGAACCCATGACCCAAAATTCGAATAAATGCCGTGTTGTACACCATGACATTTCACATTCTCCCAATAACCAAGGCTAAAAGGGAGAAACAAAGACTAGCTAGTATATATGAGTACTCATTCACATCATTCCCCAACTGGCAAGCCAGAGAGGAAGAAACTCGCCCCATCAAGTGGAGGAGTTATCTCACTAGACAAGCTAATGAGAATTCACAACATATTGTCATGTCAACTGTGGTTTCAAATCATATTCAAAACAATTTCTATTTACAAAGTGCTTACAAATCATCAACATATTTAATCATCATAAATTCATGCTCAAGGTTGGCAACACATCAAACTTAAAATTTACAATCCTCAAAACAATGCAATAAATCCTTAAATGCATAAGAGAATTTATATTCAAATTATACAATTTCATTCAATAAGTTAAAATTCTCAACACAACAAAAATCATAAATCATACAATAAATTTATTTCAAATCAATTTGGAATTGAAAAATAACAAAAGAGTTAGTTGTGCACAAACCTCAAGCGAGTCGCCTCTTGGCCTTGACTCGATTCCTCGGGTTCTTTCCCGGTATTCTTTCCAACTGAAACACACAATTTCACAATGTTTCAGTACTAGAACTTAACATAAATCCAAAATAAATTTAGTTTCACTTTTACCTAGCTCTAACGTGCTAAACTCGACGTTCTTGAAATTTTGTGTTTCGGGGTTACTATTTATTACACTATTCAAGTCAAATTGTTGACTTTCTGAGGCTTAATAGGTATGGAAATTCCAACTTCACCCACATACCACATTTTGGTCACCAAACTTGTTGGTTTTGGTCATTTTCTCAACACTTAATCTTTTAGGCAAAATTGTCAATTTTCAGTTTTAGAGTCCTATGTTACACTGTTTCATTAGTCCTTTTACTGTTGAAATTTGGCAAAACTTTCTTCATAGAAAATGTTTCCTATTGTCTTAAGTTTATTCTCCTTTTTGAATCACCCCAATTGGAGTTTTGTAGCTCAAGTCATAAACAAATTACGTTTACTGTTCATGCTGCAGAATTTAGTTCTGGCAGATTATTAATTCCAACTTTGTTCAGCAATTTGATCAAGTTAGGTCCATAATTTAGTCTAACTTTCTTCATATGAAATGTTCTACTATGCCTTAGGTTTCCATCGGTTCAAGAATCACATAAATCAGTGTTTTCTAAAGAGTTTTATAGCCATTGAAACTTTATTATTCATGTGGTAAATCTGCAGTTTTGCAGATTCAGTGAGTCAACTTTGCTCACTAATTTGATGGGGTTAATGGCATAATTTGGGTTAGTGTTCTTCATGAAAGTTTTAGGTCTATATCTCATCTAACCACTAGTAAAATTTCAGGTCATGCTTCATACCCAATCCGAATTTGGCTTTGACTTAAACACTTCTAACACTCTTAATTAGGTCACAAATGATCATTTCTTCCCCTAAACTATGTCAAAGACATCATTTAGAACTTCTTCACATTTTTGGTCTCTAAACCCTAATGTTCAAAACCCTAATTCATGTCATTTGTTGCATTTAGCTAATTAAACACTTATAAACATACTCTCTTAACTCAATTAAGATTCCTAACATGTTTAGCTCAAACAAATTTATACTTTGTCCAACCAAACCCTAGCTGTCCAAAATTCTATATAATACCTCAACAAATTTTCTTTCCCTTTTAAGTTTATTTACAAGCTCAATAAGTTAAAAATGTAAGAATCAAACTCAAATTATCAAATTTGATTACTAACCTTTTATGTAGAATTTCCAAGTCTTTATTTCTTTAATTTTTCCTTTTCTTTCTTGCTCCAATCTTCTTTTCAAGACTCAAAGACAAGGTTTAACATGAGAAACTAGGAAATTTATGGTGTAATTTATGGTTTTAAAAGCTTAAATATAAGCTTTAATGGTGGAAAAATAAAAAGAAAGGCAGAGGAGAGCTTGGAAGAGAGAGAAACGTAAATGAATGGAAGATGAGTGTTTTCTATTTTTTTTCTTTTCTTTTTCTTTTATATCTTTAGTCTTATGGAAGACCATAAATCTAATTAATTAAATATATTAATTATTATTTTTATGGCATCATGCATGATGTCATGCATGATGTCATCACCTTTTTAACTTTTTCATTTTCCATTTTCTTTTTTTTTTCTATTTTTCTATTAGTTCTTTAACTTAATTCTCGATTCTGAAATTTTCTTTTCTCTGATTTTATTTGACAGTTAGGTCAGGAGTCAGCTCTCGGGGTCAATTGACCAAATTGCCCCTCGCCGGTTCATCCCGGTTTGCAATTAATTCCATATTTCTTTTGGCTCCCTGACCTAATTATTTGACTGGCTTAACAGTTCTTTTTCGTGATTTTCTCTTTTCCGCGGTGTTCATAAGGGTCCCAAGGACCGCGGCATCACATTTTACGATTTGAAATTTGAGTTTAAATAGACTTTGCAGTCATTCCCGAGGAGGTCACCCATCGCTGTGACTCTCAGCTCGTTTAATTTCTTATGTTCTGTTTTTCCTATTTATAATTAACTAATTGGCAATTACTAATTATTTGTGTTTATGGCTTATTTAGTTGTCTTAAGTATGGTTTTAATCCCCTTAATTGTCCGGACCGACATTGGTAATCGGAATAGTGAAATATTCTAGGCTATGCAAATGGGGGTGTTACAAGCAAAGCCATTGGCATACTAGAAAAATATGCAGTCCTCACATCCTTGGCTTTTGCTAGCAAACTGACTTTATTCTCTTCACTCTTCTCACAACTCTCCTTTTGTCCCGAGTCCTTTCCTTTTGGTTTCACTCTTTTTGAATTTTCTTTTATTTTCTTCTCTCCCTCATTTTTCCCTCTTACTTTTTCCTCTCTTTCTTTTCTTTCTTTCTCTTTTTGCACTCTTAGCTCAGCCTCTCTTTGTTGTTGCTCATTCATGGTCATTTTTATCCTTAATTGATCTTCAAAAGCTTGTGCGAGTGATAATGATGCTAAAGTAACCCTTCATCCATCATGATCAAAGGAGTACCTATTCCTAAATCCATCATGCACTACCTTCCTATCATATTGCCATGGTCTCCCTAGCACAATATGTCCAGCATGCATTGGCACCACATCACACAACACCTCATCCTTATACCTTCCAATAGAAAAAGCCAACATCACTTGCTTGTTCACCTTAATTTCCCCACATTCATTCAGCCATTGCAACTTGTATGGTCTAGGATGCTTGATGGTGCGCATGCTAAGCTTCCTAACAATGAGTATGCTAGCAACATTCACACAGCTACCACTATCTACAATCATGCTACAAGTTTTACCATTCACCAAGCATCTAGTGTGAAAAATATTTTCCCTTTGTATTGCATCTCCTTCTTCTTCCTTTGCTTGTGCGCTTAGTGCACACCTAACCACTAGAATATTACCTCCCACGGCATACTCTACATCACTAGCTTCCTCCAAAGGAGGCATACTCTCATTAGCATCATCATTATCAACATCATCATCTTCTGATTCGATCTCCCCATTCGGCCTCATCACCATCACCCTCTTGTTAGGACATTGAGATGCATAATGTCCCTTCCCTAGGCACCCAAAACATTGGATATCCCTAGTTCTTCCACTAGAGGTATTCTGTCCCTTGCCCTTCTCAGTCACACTAGGCTTTTCTCCACCCCTAGTCTCCTCTTTCTTTTCCTTAGAAATAGTCTTGGAATCACAAGTTTCACCCTTTTTCCAATTCGGTTTCCATGGAGCATTGTTGCTCGCATTCATACCTACACCCATTTTGAATGCTTTCTTCTTCTTTAGTTGTTTTTCTACCTTGATTGCCATATTTAACATGTCATCAAGCTTTACATAGTGTTGTAGCTCCACTATGTTGGCAATATCAAGATTCAACCCCTTTAGGAACCTAGCCATAGTGGCTTCCCTATCCTCCTCTACATTGGCTCTTATCATAGCCATCTCCATCTCCTTAAAATATTCTTCCACACTTCTGTTTCCTTGCACCAGCCCTTGCAACCTTTTGGTGCAACTCCCTATAATAATGTTGAGGTACAAATCTGTCCCTCATGATTTGCTTCATCTCATCCCAAGTTTTAACACCCCTCATCCCATTTCTCCTTCTTTTAGTGAGCAATTGATCCCACCAAACAATGGCATAATCTGTAAACTCAACTACTGCAAGCTTCACCTTCTTTTTCTCACTATAATTGTGACAATAAAAAATGAGATCCACCTTCCTCTCCCACTCCAAATATGCATCCGGATTGGCTTTGCCTTGGAATGGTAGAATTTTCATTTTGATCCCACTAATGTTACCATCCACTCTCCCTCTCCCTCTTGCTTCCTCCATGTAACACCCCTTACCCGGTCTATAGTGTACCCGAGCAAAGTGTGCTACATTCGATGTCGGAGCATCCTATTTTGTCTTGTCATGTATAATATTAATTCAATTATATTATATTATGTGTAGAATTTTTTTTTTTTATCCCATTCTGTCACATCATTTCTCAGGTTAATTGTTCATGTACCATATCATAACATTACTCATAAAATCTTCAAATAAAATAAACTTGCATTTTATTCATATAAAATTACTCACAATAATATACAATTTTATATACAATCCAAAATTTAGTTACATCACTTAATTACATACAATACCAAAATGCAAAGTCTAATATATACATGAGCCCTACCAAAACAACTGATGAGGTAACGACCACTCTTTAGCAGATCTGATCAAGGTCCTGTCTAAACTCTATTGCTGCTGCTGTTGTGGCTCTCCTGTACCTACGCGTGGTAAGAACCAATGCGCTAAGCATAATGCTTATTGGTGCATATATTGAAATAAAAATAAACAAATAACTAAAATAATTATTCTACGTGTATTCTTATAAGAAAATATAAAAGTTTATGAATTTCTAGGTCTTTTACCTGTTTATAGAACTTTGGACAAAATAAATTAATCGAAATCTTTTTATCATGTATCTTATGTCTAATTCAATGAACTTCACCTTAACAATCTTCTCATGTATTTATTTTAATTAAAAATTTCTACTCATTTATGTGCCCAAGTAACCTATGACAGACTATAAAGACTGGATACACGGGAGTATACAAGTTAGACAGCCGTATGTCTATCAAGTATATAACGGTCATATCAGGCACAAGGCCAGCGGGCAGGCATAAGCCAGTAATAATAAAAATTGGCACTATGGCCATCGGGCAGGCATAAAGCCAGTAGAATAATCATCTTAGACATATGTTGTCTGTCAATGATTATCTCTATGGGCAACTGCAATATATAGTCCCTAATTAGTATACCAATCGATCCAAGCTATATAAATGAGTCCAAGTGTACTTTGGGCAGAATAATATTATTAAGTAATTATAATTTCATTAATTCATGTTATTTTTATGCTTAACAATTTATTCTAATTCATTTCATGTCATATGCCTAATTGTTTTATGGACTTTTCTTTACGCCCAGATTTGGTGCACTGTATTTACATAGCAGAATGACTAGGATGTGGCCACTGTTTGGCCACACTCCCTTCATAGAATTTGTTTCTCTATGTCTTATAGTCACTCAGAAATTTTTATTACAATTTTTCAAGTTCTGTAGAATTAATTATGGCCAAATCACTGGCCTGGACTCATGTACCCTGTTCTACCAGGACTCATGTTTAGATCAGAAACTTTGACTCCCATTTTGGGGTTCTTATGTTCATAATTTGAGGACCAAGTCTAAAACAAAGTTGGAGCCCTGTTTCTTATGGTTCCAGATCTGTATGGCCCAACCTAATTGGAGTTTTCTTGTAGGAGATATAGCTAAATGTGTGTTCTGAGGTCAAATGGTTCTTTTGAAAATTTCCAGAATTTATATGTTAACTTAACCTAGTCAATTGACCTAGTTCCCTAGGTTTCTGGGTTTTGGTTAAAAGATCAATATTGTATATCTATGTCTTATAAAACTTTTTCCGTTGGTTTCATTGCATTTGGATTTTTATAGACCAAGTTATGGCCATTTTGCCAAAACTAGTCGGGTGAGCTTTAGTCTAGAAAATTCTGGGCAGAATAGTACAGGTCAGTTTGGTGTCCAGAATTAAGTCAATAATTTCATTTGGTTAGAGGCATTTCTGGGCTTGGTGTTCTCAATGAAAGTAGTAGTCCTAGGTCTAATCTTTCTACTGGTTAAAATTCAGATCATTTAGACTTTTCTAGAAGAAGTTATGGCCAAATGAACATGTACTGTTTATTTGGTCAATTTTCTGGGTTCAAGGTCTGGACATCCGAATTGGGACATTAAATTGGTCAACTTATGGATAGAATTTGGGCATGGTTTCTTCATGCAAAATGGGGCATTTTGTCCTAGGTTTCATCTCCAATTGGCCTCATACCAATTGGAGCAACACAACTCCAGTTACAACTCAAATAATGCACTGGACTCAAAGGTCTTATTTTCCTGCATAAAAATCAACACTCCCAAACTCAATTCTCCCAACTCCACAAACTTCATTTAACATATATAGCACTTATAATGGTCATTAAATCATCTCAACATCATCCATTTCAAGACACACATCAATTTCCTCAAAGTTAGGTCAAAAACCCTAACTCACAATTCTTCAATTCATGTAAACACATGCCAATCAATTTGCTCATCACAATTACTCATCAATATCACTAATAAACACAAATAATTTCCTCAAAACCATCAAACCACAACTCATATAATGGCTGCTAAAATTTAGAAATTTTCTATCCCTACAAATTTCTTTTAATTTTATATCAATCTAACTCAATTTAGCAAGCTTGTCATACTTAGAAAAGAAATAGAAATAAATTAATGCACTAACCTCTTTGGTGACTTAATAAACTTCACTTCTACCTCTTCTTATGACTATCAATAACTTCCTTATGATGTGGTGAGAAATTTTTGTGAAGACAAATTAAGGTTTAGAGGTGAAAAAGCTAAGAAAAAAAGAGCTTGAAAAAAAATGAACATGGTGGAGCTTGGGATGGGGTTTCTCGGCCATGGGAATGGAAGGAAGAAGATAATGGCCAATTTAATTTTTTTTTTGTCCTCTTTTAAGCCTTCTTATCCCTTGTTGTAAATTTGTTAATTTTCTATTGGTTCAAAATTTTTAAATGATGTCATATGACATCATAAATAAGATAATCACTTTATTTCTTTTCTTTTCTTTTCTTTTCTTATTTTATTATTATTTTTTTTTATAAATTCATAATTTAAATTTATTTTTGGTATTTTTAATCTATTTTATTTTAATTGACATTTAGGTCAAAATTCAACTCTGGGGTTGAAATGACCAAAATGCCCTTCGTTATGCTTGTCGGGTTATTTTTGTCTGTACCGATAAATAAATTTTCCTGGATTTTCTTTGATATTTTTAATGTCATTTATACCTCATTAACCCTTAAATTTAGTCTCGAAAATTATCCCTTAAAAACCGAGTTGCACTTCGTTTCTTTTACTTTTCTTTAATTTTTCTTATTCTATATTCAGTCAATTTATGTTTCCTCACTCTAGTTTGAGTGTAGTTCCAGACATTTAAACTGTCCGAACAGAAAATTAGTCGTCGGAACAGTAGAATACACGGACTACCCAAAGTGAGGGCGTTACACTCCATATTACCTCTTCCCAAGTTTCTGCCTCCACCTCTTCCACCCCTATTACCTCTCATCCCTCTCGGTCTATAGTGTTTATCATGTGCAGCAGAGTGCTGGTCATCATCTTCATCAGAATCATCATCATTTTCATCCCCCTAATCATCTGTAGGTGGTGCTTTGTTCACTCTAGATCCCCTAGCCCCATTCTGCCCCTCATTTGTGTTTTGTCTACCATTCCCACTATTCTTTCAATTCGGTCAGCTAGGTTGCTCAATTGTCTACCAATTCTTTCCAAATGTTGAACAAGTGCTTATTGGTAAAAAGGATTATCCATATTAAGTCCACTAGTTTGTTCTTGTGGCACTTTTAATACCTGCACAAAAAAGTTAGTAAAACAGAAAACAACCTCACAAATTCACTCAATTTTTTGTCACTTAAGTGTTTGTACTCAGTTTATAGGCTTTTACCCTCTTGTACTTCTTGCCACTCGATGCCTTTTTCCACTCAAGCTTGCTTACCAAGTTCTTGTTAGAACTAATGCAATTCCAACAAGTTTAAATCAAGTTTGAATATATGTTCAAGCACAAACTCAAGCAAAACATGTGGAACAAGTGTTTGTTATGACACTTGAAGCAAGAAATGAAGACACCAAGCTCTAGAGCAATGAAGTGAAATAGGAGTCGAAATTAGCTTGCCAATTTTTAAAATTAGCTTGCTATTTTTGCCTCTCCCCGAAAAAAAGGCAAAGTTAGAATTTTGTAAAACTATTTTAAGGGCAGCAACAAGACATAATTTTAGTTAGGAAAATCAAGTCTAGAGGTTCCAGAAAGCACCTTGAAGTTTTAGACTCCAAATTGGCCTAATAGGTGCTAAATTTGGTTCACCAAGTAAATGGTTGAATTTTTACACCAAATTTGATTTCTAGGCTTCATTTTGCCTACAAAGCACCCCTATGAAGTTTTAGAATTTTCTGGATTGGTTTACTTATGCCTCCCCCAAAATAGCCACCAAATAGAAATGTTGAACTTACAATATTCCAGTACTCAAACATACACTTTAGCACCTTTTTTTTTTCTTCTTTCTTTTTGTTCTTTTTTTTTTATATCATGTAACCACATAACAGATACACTCAACACATCCAACACTAAACACTTCAATAACACACTTCATAAGCCACAAAGATGCAAATAACCAGGTTGCGAAGAAAAGGTTTAAGGTAGAAAACAACACAAATGTGACAAAACTAGGGAAACAAGGACAGATGTAAGAAAGACTCTAATAAACCCTAAGATTAGTAGTATTGAGTGTTAACTCACTACTAAGCCCTAAATATGTTCGGATTTTCTTAAAGACACCAGAAAACACAAGGACTTGAAGAACGTTCAAGGCTGAAACACAAGGAAGATAAAAGAAGGAGAAAGGAAAAACAAGAACATAATAAAATGGATGACCAACCTGTTTTGAAGAGAGCCTAAGCTATGATACCAAATGATACGATTTACACCCTTAGTAGTTGATTCCACTAAGAAGAAAGACCAAAGGACCATCTTCAAAACAAGCCAAGAAACTCCCTTGAACCTTTAACCCTTCACCTTGAAGATGGAGAACTAAAAATATAGTTCCCAAGAAAGGCAGCCAAGAACAAGACCAATTCACCTATGCTGATGAACAACCTTGAACATATAATAAAACTTAACAAATCAAGACAAGAATTTTCTAAGAAAAATAGAGAGAGTTTTAAGAAGAACTTTGAAGCAAAGCTCTAGCAATTTTGCTCAAAAAATTACCATCTGAATTCTGTCCCCAAAATGAAACAAAAAAAGGCAGAAATATGGGTTGGTGTATTCTGCCAAGACATTTCAATAACCATGGGACATGTGTAAGTCTTGGTTAATACACCAATATCTCCTAAAAATAGATACAAAGTTCAAACATTAATAGGAAGGTCAGATTTGGCAGGCTACAAATGAGAGACAATCTGAAAAGAGATGTTTTGTCTTGAAGCTGAAAGTAGTAACTTTGCTTTTCCTATAAATAGTTGAAGCATGGCTGGAGCTCTTGGACAAAGTTATGGCTTCTAATCTTTGCAAAATGGACAAAAGCATCTTTAAAAGGTTGGTGGAGATGGGCTGCCAATTGTGCTGCCACCTAGGCACTCCACCTGGATGCCATATTGGATGCCAACTAGAATGGACTTACTGATGTGGCTACCACATGTATGCCACCTTGGACGGATGCTACTTGGTCTCTTGGCTCCTCAAATATGCAAAGGAATGTACAGCAAGGTTGGCTTCCCTCGTCCAAGTCCAAGCCAAATACTTGCAAGAGGTTGGACTTTGTGATGTGCTTATGCACCAAGCCTTGAAGCTTAGTAACCATTGCTCTAGTTATTGGCCCTTGGTGTGGAATTGGTGCAACCGGTTTCTCATCATTAAGGCAGGGATCAAGCCCGAGTTTTCACTTTGACTCATCAGGATACCCAAGCTTCAAATGCACTAGTGGTAGGTATTCTTCCAGTCTCTTCTTTTGAGGCATGTGTTTTGATAAATCCAGGTCCTACACACTCATTTGTTTCCTCTGTTTTCGCCCTGAGGTTGGGTAGGAATCCTACAACTCTAGAGTATCCTTTATCTGTAGCTACCCCTCTTAGCGACAACATAGATGTAGATATGATTTTTCTGGGTAGCCCAGTGGTAGTAGATGGAAAGATCCTTCAGGCAGACTTAGATCCTTTGCCAGTAATGGACTTTGATATAATCTTAGAGATGGATTGGCTAATAACTCATTATGCCACCCTAGATTGCAGAAATAAAAGGTGTATTTTCATATACCTGGGATAGAAGAGTTTAGTTTCGATGGTGATAGAAATGCAGCTCCATATAATCTAGTGTCAGTAATTAGCACCAGAAAAATGTTGAGGCATGGATGTCAAGGTTATTTGGCACTAGTAAGTGACACATCCGCAGAAGGTATAAGTATGGAAGATGTTCCTGTTCTCAGGGAATTCATGGATGTATTTCCTGAGAAGCTTCCAGGGTTACCACTAGAGAGGGAAATAGAGTTCTGTATAAACATTGTGCCAGGTACCAACCCCATTTCTATACTACCTTACAGGATTGCACTAGCAGAGTTAAAGGAACTGAAAGAGTAGCTACAAGAGCTTCTGGATAAGAGTTTCATCTGTCCAAGTACTTCACCCCGGGGTGCTCCTGTTCTGTTTGTGAGGAAGAAGGATGGATCTCTAAGGTTGTGTATTGATTATAGACAGCTGAATAAAGTGACAATTAAGAATAAATGTCCACTTCCTTGATTTGATGACCTATTTGACCAACTACAAAGAGCGAGGTACTTTTCCAAAATAGACCTACAGTCGGATTATAATCAACTGAGAATTCAAAGTGAGGATGTGCCAAAGACAGCATTCAGGACAAGATATGGTCATTATGAGCTCCTGGTGATGCCTTTTGAACTCACTAATATACCAGCGGCCTTCATGGACTTGATGAATAGGGTGTTTAGGCCATTCCTAGACCATTTTGTTATTGTATTCATAGACGACGTTCTAGTATATTCTCGGACTGAGGAAGAGCATGTTTGGCATCTGAGAATGGTGTTGCAGACTTTGAGGGAGCACCAGCTATATACAAAATTTTCAAAATGTGGTTTCTAGTGAAGGTATTCAAGTGGATCCCAAGAAGATTGAGGCAATAACTGATTGGCTTAAGCCTATAACAATCACTGAAGTATAGAGTTTTCTAGGCCTAGTAGGCTATTACAGGTGCTTTGTGTAGAATTTCTCGAGGATAGCGGCTGCCTTAACCAAGCTAACTCGAAGAATGTCCCATTCTTCAAGTCAAACGAGTGTGAGGAAAGCTTCCAAAAACTTAAAGAATGTCTAACTAGCCCTTGTGTTGACATTGCCGATAAGTGGTGAAGGATATGCAGTGTACTGTGATGCTTCTAGGGTTGGGTTGGGGTGTGTCTTAATGCAGCATAGAAAGGTAGTGGCCTATGCTTCAAGGAAACTAAAAAGGCACGACCAGAACTACCCCACCCATGATTTGAAAATGATGACTATAGTCTTTGCATTTAAAGATCTGGAGGCACTATTTGTATGGTGAAGTGTGTGAGATATATATTGAACACAAAAGCTTAAAGTACATTTTTCAGCAGAGGGACTTAAATCTGAGGCAGAGGAGATGGATGGAACTTCTGAAGGATTATGACTGCACCATTCAGTACCATCCTAAGAAAGCGAATGTAGTAGCAGATGCCTTGAGCAAAAAGTCTTCTGGCAGTTTGGCCCATATATAAGTGGAAAGGAGACTATTGATTCGAGAGATACAGGAATTGATGAATTAAAGTCTGATTCTGGATATTTTAGATGAGGGTGCTTTGTTAGCCCACTTTAAGGTGAGGCCAGACCTGCAAGACAGAATCAGAGTTTCCCAGCACAGAGACCCCCAATTAATGAGAATTATAGAAAGGGTACAGCAAGGAGAAGATTGTGAATTTGGGAGTGGTGCAGATGGTTCTCTTATGCAAGCCTTCACTATATGTGTGCCAGATGTAGACAACCTTAGAGCTGAGAGCATGCAAAAGGCGCACTACACACTCTATAATGTCCACCTAGGCTCCACTAAGATGTACCATGATGTGAAGGATAGATATTGGCGGAATGGTATGAAGAGAGACATAGCAGATTTTGTGTCCAAGTGCTTGACTTGTCAGAAAATAAAGTTTGAACATTAGAGGCCATCAGGGAAGTTGCAAGAGATCCCTATCCCAGAGTGGAAGTGGGAAATGATTACTATGGATTTCATGACTGGAACCTCGTGCTACACGTGGATATGACTCAATATGGGCGATAGTGGATCGCTTAACCAAGTTAGCTCATTTCTTACCTGTACGGACCACCTACTCTATTGCTCAATATGCTAGGCTATATATTCGTGAAATAGTCAGATTACATGGAGTTCCTGCTTTCATAATATTTGACAGGGGGCTCTAATTTACTTCTCGATTTTAGAGAAAGGTACAAGAGGCACTTGGCACACAGTTAAACTTTAATACAGCCTTCCACCCTCAGACAGATGGACAGTCTGAAAGAACCATTCAGACACTGAAAAAGATGCTTCGTATATATGTCTTGGACTTTGGGGGACAATGGGATGATCAGCTACCCTTGATAGAGTTTGCTTATAATAACAGCTATCATTCCAACATCAGGATGGCACCTTATGAGGGCCTATATGGCAGGAAGTGTAGGTCCCCTCTGTGTTGGACAAAAGTTGGAGAAGCAAAGGTACATGATGTAAACCTAATGCAGTACACCTCAGAAATGATTCCTTTGATCAAAGAACGTCTGAAAATAGCTTTCAGCAGGCAAAAGCGATATACAAACCCTACGGGGAAGGATGTAGAGTTTGCAGTGGGTGGCTATGTATTTCTGAAGGTTTCCCCTATTAATGGGAGTTATGAGATTCGAGAAGAAAGGCAAATTAGCACCCCAATACATAGGACCTTTTGAGATTGCTGACAGAGTTAAAAGTAGTAGCCTATTGGTTAAAGTAACCACCAAACCTTTCTCATGTTCACCTAGTATTCCACATCTCCATGCTTAGAAAATACATACCTGATACTTCCCATGTGTTACAACCTGATACAGTAGAGTTGAATGAAAACCTAACCTTCGAAGAGCAGCCAGTAGCCATAGTGGGCTTTTAAATGAGGTAGCTAAAGTCAAAACAGATCTCTATGGTTAAGATTTTATGGATGAGCCAATTAGTAAAAGGGTATACCTAGGAGT
The DNA here is from genome assembly GCF_030052815.1 of Hevea brasiliensis. Lineage (NCBI taxonomy): Eukaryota > Viridiplantae > Streptophyta > Magnoliopsida > Malpighiales > Euphorbiaceae > Hevea > Hevea brasiliensis. The sequence goes on from NC_079497.1 coordinate 105,677,776, forward strand.
TAGAGCAGAACATGCACAGCAAGTACCCATACTTGTTCAATATGTAATCTTTTCATTTTATTCTGCCTTCTGTAAAATTCGAGGACGAATTTTCTGTAAAGATAAAAGAATGAAACACCCCTAATTTTTTTAAATAATTATTTTATATGCAAATATTAATATTTTATTATATTAAGTATTATGAAAATTTATTTGAAATTTTCTGAAATTTTAAAATTGGGTTTGATTTTTCAAAGACAATAAATTTTGTCAATTTTTAGGAATTAATTTAAAGACCACGTGGTAAAACTAAAAATATATTTAAACTTCACAAATTTTTCTGAGTTTTTTGAAATTTTTTCAGAATTTTTGGGCTTCGTTTTTTATTCCAAGGCAAAATAAAAAATTCAATTTTGTGTATTCTGAATCAGACCGATCGAATCAAACCGGACTGGATTGAACCGATCGAATTGAACCGGCCCCTTTTCTTTTTCTTCCCTCTTCTCTTCAGCGCCCTGACCCACCTCCCTTATTTCTTTTGTTTCTCTCTCCTCAATTCAATAAGAAATACTCAAATTTATTACTGAACATGGTTCATAAATAATTACATCAAAAGCATAATTACATGAGTTTACAATATACATTACAAAAGTTTACAAAATACAAAAGACCAAAAGTAGCCTAATGTCCTACCAATGCACTGCAAATGTGAGGTGACTCTGGACTCTGTGTGCAGATCTGAAAGTTCACTCTGTATGAGGTCTGTTGGACTCTCCAGCTATGTCTCCAGTACCTGCGCGTGGCAAAAATGACGCGCTAAGCAATTCTGCTTAGTGGTGACAATATAAAATAAAATAACTAAAATAAAGTGAATATGTAGAATGTATGTTTACATCTTTGGTAGACTTAATATCTGGCATTTATTGCAGTATTATTCGATTAAAATTTGGTAAGATTCATTATCATTGCCCGAGTAACCCATACTAATCGACTAGACTAGATAAACGGGTAAACTGGCACTAGGTACTAAGTACCTTGGACCATCACACCATCGGTCACATTGTGTCTCCCGGTGTGCAATAGAACAGCTAATAAGCTGTAATAATTATCAGGGATAAAACCCAAGTATAATAACTCAATCAACATAGCCAAAGGCTATTTTATCACAGAATGGCACGTAAGGCCATAAAACACAGAATAGCATGAAGTCATATGCAGTACTGCTAACAGAACCCTATTGGCATGCCAACCTATCCAAACCAATCTTGCTAGGTGTACTAGGGCATGTTACATTCTTAAATTGTACAATTCTTGAAATTTAAGTTTAGGTGTTACTATTCATTTCATTAGTCAACAAAAATGTTGACATTTGCATAGACAATAAGTACATTAGTTTTAATACTCCCAACATACCACATTTTGCATTTTAAAATTGTTGGTATTGGTTGCTAATACCATTTCTAAGCTTAATATTAGTTGTTCAAAATTTTTAGATTTCAAGCCTTATATTTACTATTCCATTAGTCATTTTTGCAGTGGGAATTTGGCAAGGTTGTCAACAAAAAAGTTGTTCCTTATTGTGTCTAGTTACATTTCCTTTTTTGAATCACTCCATTTGGAGTTTTGTAGCTCAAGTTATGGCCTAAATACCATAACTGGCCAGATTGCCAACTTCCCAGATTTTCTGGACTGACTAAATCTACAGTGTTTTTATGCAGTGATTGCAGGTCACCTTTTGAAAATGTTATGATCACAATTTGGGTTAGGTTTCTTCATAAAAGTTGTAGGTATATGTCTCATCTATTTTCTAGTAAAATTTCAGGTCAATTGGACCTTTCTACACTGATTTATGACTAAATGAATAAATACTGTTTATTTGGTCATTTTGCCCAGGCAGAATGCAGGTCACCGGGATTAGGGCAATCTTTAGGTCAACTTGGTTTAATTTTCTGGGCATAGTTTCTTCACCAAAGTTGTGCCATTATGTGTCTAGTTTCATGTCCAATTAGCCTTGCACCAATTGAACCTCTACAACTCTAGTTATTGCTGCCCAAACCTGCTGGACTCATGGTTAGTCCTGCAGGTCTGCTAAGGCAGCAACACTAACTTTAATTCCCACTACACAAACCACTTCATTTCTCATTCACACATAACCAAATGGTCACTAATTGACCATTAAAACTTACTTTCACTATTGCATGATCAAAGTCTCAATTTCATACCCAAACCCTAACCCATTCCATCTCAAATCATGCATTCACTTACCTTTCACCATCCTAAACAATATGTTAGTGTTAAGGGCAGCTGGGGTACCATTTTAATTCAAGAAAATCTTCAAAACCCTACCAAGCCCAAGGCTGCTGGAATTTTAAGAAAAGCTTAAACATTGTATATTTTTAATTTTCATGCAAATTTACATTCCACTCCACTCCTTTAACATGAATCAAAAGAGAATGAGTGAGTTTAGTCACTAACCTTTAATGAAGTAAATTCCAAGCTTATCAAAGCTCCTCCTTTCTATTTCCTTTTGCTGTCTTTAGCTTGCCCAAGAAGAATGAACAATTTTTTGTGAAGACAAAGTTGAGTTTCAAGGTAATTTAATGGGTGATTTCAAGCTTTCCTAAGCTTCCATGGAGTTTCTCTTCTCTTTCTCTTTCTCTAACATTTCCGCTGGTTTGGAAAGAAATGGTTGTTGGAATTTTTCTTCTTTGTTTTTATCTTATTTTGTGTCCTTTTTATCTCTTAAGTCATTTTGTTAAGTGGCGATTGGGTGGAGATTCTTAATTACATAAGCATGACATCATAATTCCCAATTTAACTTCTTTTTCTTTCTTTTCTTTTCTACCAAATTTCAATTCAATTTTTAACAATTTTTAACAATATTTATTCATATTTTGTGTCATAATAATTATTTACTTAATTGGACAAGTCGGCCAAAAGTCACCTCTAAAGGCGAAATGACCAAAATACCCTCCGTTTAGCTTAACAGACTAAAATTATCTGTATCAATTGAAAAATTTTTCTAAGCATTTTCTTGGCATTCTAATGCCATAGGAACCTCAATGACCCTTCTCTGGAGTCCCAAAAATTATTTTATGAATTTTCCCTCGAATCTAGGGCTCCTAGTTGTGAGAACCGCAACTTCCCACTAGGTTACCCATCACTAGGGCACCGGCTCATTTAACTTGGTTGTATTTTATTTCTAAAATTTTTTCTAAATTTTTCTTGTTAATATTTGAGTTAATTATGGTTCCTCACTTTAGTTTAAATATTTTTTCGGACGTTCTAGCCGCCCGCATCGACGTTAGTCACCTAATGAGAATGTACTAATTGCTATAGGGAGGGTGTTACATTCTCGACATATAAGACTTTACCATCAGGAAACATCTTTCCTGACAAAGTCACTCGTCTTGGCCAGGAACTTAATCTTGTCAAGAACAACTCAAATCTGCATAGGACTTTTAACCCTGTTTACTCAAGGTTACGATTCCCCACTTGACTGAACACTTGTCCCAACATATGACCAATATGAGCTAACACACACTGGAATATTCATACACAGTATAGATATGTAAGTGGTATCAAACTCAAATCACCCATATAAGAGACAACCATGTCATCTTAGGTCTGAGGATTACATGCACTAGTATGACACAGATAACATTTTATTGACTCGAGTAAATGGCATGTTCATGTCATCTGTATGTCACAAGTTCGACCTACTCATCTCATAAGTGTCCACTGTATTTATCCTGATATCTCATATCAGATGACACGTGACTCACCATTCCAAATACATCAGTATCTCATACTGATCAATGGAGATAAAAAGAAGTGACAGCTCCTTGGATATAATGTGCCCACCAAAATATCCTTTAGCTGCGAACTCTGATTTATAGCAAATGTCCCATATATTCTGTCACTCATATTCTTATCTCATAAGAATAGAATATATAACATATTGCTAATGGACAATTTCAAATAAATATGATATTGAATATACACAACATTTAAATGAAATGTTTATTGCCATTAAAATTTACAATGTTATTTACAAGTTACAAGATTAGTGCATGCTCTAGGGCACACATAACTAACAACATTCATTCTTAGGGATGCACTAGACTTAGGTAGTTGTAGAAATTGTATGCAAAATCAATGTCTTACCCTATGAGTTGAATGCTCACTCCTGTTCACACTATTTTTCTAGGTTACAGGAGAGCTTATTCTTGTGTTTAACATGCTTTCTTCCTCGCAGGTTCATTAATTTCTATTTTCATATTTTACATTGTTAAATTTGAATTCTAGATCTCTACATATGTAAAATAATTTTATTTAGCTTGGGACTGTAAGATTAATTATTTTGGGGTTGTAGGCTTATTAATCTATCTATGTGTGAATGTATGGATGGATGGCTTGTTAGATGAGGGAGTTGGACTCCCATTTGATTTTATATTGATTTGTGGATGATTGTAAGGGTAAGCTGAGCTCCCTAAATGATTTTATTTTGAGATTACAGGTTGGGTGAGTTAAGAACTCCCCATTGGATGGTACATTTTATGACCGGACTCTGTCTGGTTGATTTCTTGAAATTGGGCTCAAAATATAGGTTTCATGGATGGGTTAGAGATTAGTTGAGCTTACTATGGATTCCAAGAGCCTTATGCCGACCCAAATCTTATTGTCAGTCCGACCCATAATTTGAATCATGACAGCTTAAGTAGAAAAAGAAGACATCACAGTAGATTTTTTTTTTTTGCATTATTTACTTGAGCATGGATTATAAAAGAGTTTTGGAGGAGCACATTCAAGGCACAAGAATCCACCTAAGCAAGACTAAGACCTCCAGAACAACCTGTCGACTCTACTGTTAGTACATTATGAAATCCACATTCCCTTAACCATTTCCTAACAACTTGATCTTTATTTTTAGTTTCAGCAAGGAAAACCAAGCTAGGGGAATGGAATTCACAAATTCCTTTTAGGGTGTGAATTGTGAGGGGTTCCCCACACTCTGACAATTCCATCTCAATATATTCGTTAATCAAGGGGGCTCATTTTTAGCTAGGTACCTCCCCCAATTCAGCTTCAGAACCGACTATGCATTGTTTCTTTGCATCTGAATCCACCATGTCTTCCTCTCTGTCTCTTTTATTCGTCCTTTCTACATTTATCACCTCATCACCATTCTCTTCCAGTGAAAGTTATTCAATTCTTACAGCAGAATTTTGTGCTCGAGCTCTTCATTTCCATTTTTGACCAGTAAATGATGTGCCTTGTAGTGTTTGATCAATTCCATATTCTTTTCCCTGAGTAGATTTCCCTTCCTGACTCATTTCACTAGTCGAGATGGGTTCACTTGTCTGGTTAAACTTTATAGATGGTTTGAATAGAGCAGTTGCAAGTTGGACCATATCATCCATTCCTACAGCCCAAGTTGGGTACTTGGAATTGTACTACTTGTACAGGTTGAGACGGGTTTCATTTGCCTTCGGGTCCAGAGTGTGTTACATTCAAACAATATTGTTTTCCCCCTTATCATCTAACTAGGCCATAGATTGTTGTGCAAGTGGGCTTGGTTTAAATGAGGGATTATGTAAATAGCTATTTGGGTTGGGCTTGGTTTCAGCTATATTAAGGGAAGGTTTGTTTGGCATGGGCTTGGGATTGGAAAAAACATCAGTTGCATTGGTAAAAGGGGGGATTAGATTTTTCTTCTGAAGATAAATTAGGGGAAGATGAATTACAGAGATCATTCAGAGCATTCAATGGCCGAGCTTGGAAAAGATTAGTTAAATAGGGAAATTTCTTAAGGAGGGAAATGGTGTCAACATGATGAATCCCTTGAAGGGAAAGATATTCCTGCCACAATTGAGAGATTTGGTCTGCAGGGAAGAGAGTGGTTGTTGTGATTCTCAATGCCTCATCTTGCATGGGGTTCAATGTTATTCCAAAAAGGAAAGCTCTCTGTATAAAAGATGGGTCAACTAGAAAATTGCTTTTTGTAGAAAAGAAAATATCCAATAGTGTTTCAGTGATCAATGTTGGCTACGATACTAGAGATGGATATGAGTTTAGAGAAGATACCGGAGTTTGAGTAGGGGAAGGTGATGAATTTTAACCTCAAAACTTTGGTTCAAAACCAGGGGGAGAAGCTGGTCTCAAGATGGATCGCTGATTAGAAGGCTTAGGCGGTTCTGTTATAGTAAGAGCAAGGTGAGCTAGGTCGTGCTATTGTTCCATTTAAGATAGGGAAGATCTGGTTCAGTAGCTTGATTTTCTGTTTCTGGGTTGATGGGTTTGATAAGTGGACTTTGCAGTTGTTTAAGGTTGCTAGAGAAAGGAGTGGCTAGTAACCAAGGACTAAATTTTCCTTTCTTCATAGAAGAGGATGACATCTCTTTACTCTGCTCTAAGATATTACAAGCTCTACTGATATGCACCCATGATACCACAGGTAAAACAAATGTCTGGAAGCATTTTTATTTTCAAGTTAATCCATTGTAGTTTTCCCTTTTCTTTTTTATTATAAAACCACATTGGAAATGGTTGATCAATAACCAATTTAATTTTGATCCAAAGGAAATTTGGGAAACCCAGCAACCCATTTTGAGTTAGGTCAGCTTCAAGAAATTGACCCATGGAATTGCCAATGATCTGTGCATTTTTTGTTGTAACTTGATTGGGAGGAAGACCATGGATTTTCACCTAAAAAGGGGAATGAATAATTTGATCTCATCAAAATTTAGATCTGGAGGCCATTCTTGCATTGCCAAATGCTGATTGTTAATATTCCAAGGCCTGTTCTCAATAACCAATTTGAAATCAACTTCATGTTGAAAGGTGAAAAGAAAGATGTTTAGCTTTTTGGGGCCTATGTTGAAATCATATCTTGTTTTCCAAGCTTTCAAAAGGATTGCGATGAGTGTGTTTACACTAATTTTCCTGGATGAAATGATTTTTCCGACAAGTAGAAGTCATTATTGTGGCATGGTTTAGGTGTTATCTGTCATGAATTGAAGGATTTTATCCTCACGGTAAAGATTTTGAGCTTTTGAAATTAACTCCATAACATTAGGTTCTATCATCTTGCAGGAACACAGAGGTTGGTTGTAAGGAGTAAAGGCTGTTTGATGCATGCATTGAAAGAGGAGGCAAGGGTTGGTGGAAAAGTGACAGCAAGAAAAGAGGAGAAAGATAATTAGAATCAAGCAAGGGGGAAATCTGGGGACCAAAACTAAGAAAGTTCCGATGATTCTTAGGCAAACAAACTAAGCTCTCGGTGCAAGAACAAAATCCAGAGAAAAGGGCTGACCCCTAAGAGAATATTTTGTGGGTTTGACTAGCACTAGAATTTAGATTGATATAAGACCTTTAAAATCCGTAGTAAATTCTAAAATTCATAATCATGTTCAACCCAAATGTCCAAACATACAAATATAAAATATAATAAAAATAAGTTGGAGAGTTTAACTCAACATGGTAATATTGCGTAACAATTATGGCAACCAAACTCAACCATAAGATTCACTATACACAATGCATATCAATCACACTGTTAATTTTAAAAATATAAATAAATAAAAATAAACTACAAATAAATAGAATAATACCTTGCAAGGAAAAAAAATTTAAGGCTATGAAATGAAAACACTCTTCCTATCACTTGAGAAAAAAATAAAAATGAACTTTCAACTAAGAGAGTATACATATTAATATATAAATATAATTCTATAACTATCTAGGTCTAATGCAATCCTATAATAAAATGCAACACTGAGAAACAAGTCATAATAATTTATGCACAATAAGATAATTCAGAGCTATTAACACGCACACACACACACACACACACACACACACATATATATATATATGAGTTGATCCCCTATAACAACCACAACTATCCAACTTTAGGGAAGTCCAACTCAATCGTATCAAATATATAATATACAAGAGAGTCAAACTTGACCCTAATAACCTCATAATATTTAGAAGAGTCTAGCTCAATCCTAATATATACACAGAGGAGCCCAACTCAATCCTACTATCCACACATACATGCGCACAACGAAACAAATAATTATGTAGCAAAATTGAGATGCTCCTAATATATGTGTATGTGTGGGGGATGGACATGCCATAAAATATAAATAATATTGAAATTATAAAATATTTAATATCCAACTTACAAATTGGTCAATCCAACTATAACTAGTCCAACTAGAAAAAAAAAAGGGTTGGCTTATATCACCTATATAGACACATTGACACCTATCAAACAAATGACAAAAATAAATAGTTAACTACAAAAGCAAGAATAACATTTCTATGGTTTTGCTGGAATTTTGGTGTGCAGTTCGGGTTCCTATTCAAGTTCTAATTCGATTTCTGTTAAAAACCAGAATCGAAATCGAACCTCAATTCCTTTATTTTTTTGAACCAAAACTGAACTTCGGTTCCTCTATTTTTTTGAACCCGAACCGAATTTTGGTTTGATTCTAGTTCTGTTCTAAGAACTTTCATTTCAATTTGGTTCTAGTTTCAATTCAGATTTTAGTTCCGATTTCAGTTCCTGTTCTCGGTTCCTATACTTAAATTGCAATATTATTGTATTCCTTTTTTAAAAAAATAAAAATAATTATATATATTTTTAACATCAAAATATTAATAAAAATAATATTATTAATATCAAAATAAAATATCAACAAAGTAACATAAAATAAAATTAACAATTCTCACATAAAAAAAAGATAGTACAAAATATCTATAATAAGTCACATCATATTTTCATATTCCCAATTATGAATTAATAGCAAATCACTTCATAAAAAATTTTGTAGATTATGATTAAAACTTTTTAAAATTAAAAATAAAATAGCTAATATAATTTTAAGTCACTTCACAGCATGTCTCTTAATAACTATATTCTACTATGTTATACATATTTCTCAATTACATAATTTTTAACTTGAAAGTATACTATATGACTAAAAGGTGAATTGGTCATGTAATTAATGACTATAAAATGATTTAATATATTTATGATTAAAAGTAATAAAGTTAATATTAAGTTGCATATATACATTTATAATTAAGGACAAAGTAGGTTGTATATATAAGTAAGAACAAATTAGGTTTTATACATATATACAATCTTAATTGCATATAAAAATATATAATTTTGTTGAAATTGTATAATATATTTAAAAATCATAAAAAAAATATATGTATAATTTCAGTTCTTCGATTTTATTCAGGTTTAGTTCTTGATGAAGAACAAGGATTAAACCAAAATAGTAAAATAAGTTTGATTTAGTACAGTTCGATTCCTACAATAACAGTTCTTTTTCGGTTTCGGTACAATTCTTCGATTGCATAGCCCTACCTAAGACCTAACCCCATGCAAGGAAAATATAGTTTATATAGCAACAACCTCACCAACGGTCTCAGGCCCATAACTCTCATTTACACTGCCCATCCAAGGCTTACCAAAACATTTTAAATTAGGTATGATCTCCAAAACTAGCTCAGGTATCTAAACTTCGCTACAACTCAATTAATTATTTATAGATTCTTGAAAATTCTAGAAATTTTATTAGAGGTCCTTTACTTGTCCTTAAGTCATTACAATTAATTTTAATCATTTTTAACAAGTCAATAATTATTCATTTATTGGCAAACCCCACCTCCAAGTTACATAATTGAGTTTGGATTTTCCTTTTTCGATCCTACTACTTGAAATGCATCTAAAACGTTCAAAAATGCTAGAAATGACTACAAGCACAATCATTTTTTGAAAAGGTCTGCCGAGCATCACGATTTGGCCAAAAACCCTATTGCAGGTGTTAAAGAGGCATCATCGATCTGAGTGCACATTCGAGATGACCGTTGGTCACAATCCTGAAGTTCGTTCGTTCGTTAAAACTCTACTTCACTTGTCAAAATGAGCCAATTTAATCTAGAATGTCTGTGGTGGTTCTTTGCCACCCAATGTCTAGTCGAGGTATAGTTGGTGCCAAAACAAAGCTTGAAAGATGTGAATTGTGATCCTTAAGTTCGATTATCCAAGGTGGTTGATGTTTGGCTAGGACCTAATAAAAAGGTTTCAATTTTCTCTCTCTTTTTTCTCTCTCCTCCATATATAAAAAGGTGCAAGGATGGTTGAAAAAGGAAGCTAGGGAGGAGTGGATCCTATCATTGTTGGAAATGTGGCATTATGATGTTAAAAATGGCTAGAAATGCCATCAAAAATCGAGTTTGTGGGTCTTTTCTCCCTTCTAATTTCTCATTGACTTCAATCAAAAGGAAGCAGAAATCAGAAGGCTAAAAAAACAGATTGCCCAGATAGAAGCTGATATGCATCGACCATCAGAACATCAACAGTCAACAACCTACAGCCCATTTGCCTTTGCAAAAAACCAAAATCCATTCATAGCCACTCCTGCCCCAGCTTATTCTCCTTTTGAACACCGCCATCTACATACTTTCCCTCTCCTTTCCTATCCAAACCAATTCCTCATCCATCTCAGCCATGACCTTTTCACCCAGAGCCAACAGACTCATCTTCTGATGAATCTCTACCCAGAGATCCAGCTAAAGGCAAAGCTCCTATGAGCTCTATTCCACCACCTCCACCACAACATATGCTTTCTCAGCACACTCTTACTCCACTAACCCAATTACCTACTATGCCTGCAGAACAATCATCTTCAGATGATTCTGATGCGTATGATTCTTCTGATTTTAATGAAACAAAATAATTAACGGACCTCACTGGTTTACTTATAGCAGATCCTACTGCCCCCACTGCCTCTAAAACTGGTATTACTGGTGCCACAGAACCTCCTTCACCAGCAGAACCTACTGCTAGTACTCCTTATGTTGAAGTACCAAATGATGATGTAGAAGAATTATCATTCACACTGCCTAACTCGCAGCAATCCTCCAGACCTGCTGCAGGACCTTGGTTCACTTTGGATAATGTGCCGCCTTCTCAATGGCGTATCCGGATTGCAGAGTTCAAAGCTTCGATTGACACCTAAGTTCTTCGTACTGATGTTGATTCCCATGCTGTCCTCTGAGAGTTTGTATCAAGAACTGTTTAAACATTACAATATTGGTTCTCCTCTATAGGAGAATATCACCTTTTACAGTTCTACCATCTTACTCCTCTTGCTGCTGTAAATGCCATTTTTAATGAGTTTCTTAGAGACGCTTCCCTTTACAATAAACAACTCAGACAAGAGTTCTTTGACATGCACTGTTGCTCTCTCAAAAGAACAGATATAGAAAGACACTATCAGAGAATGGTGCAACGCTATTATTTGCTCAATGGCTTCAATGATGCCAACTTATGTCACACTTACATTGCTTCTCTTCCAGAGCAATCACAACCAGAACTTCAATGCTCCATCACCGCTACCAGAAGAGATTTCAATACAATCTCTATTGGAGAAATCCACCAACTCATGCTAGCTTGTTTAGAGAAAATGTGTGACCAGCAGAAGATGTTCAAAGACATTATTGATAATAACAAGACACTCAAACATGTTTGCCAGAAATCTTACTTGTCAATCAAGTGCAAAGATAGGAATTGTGAATGCAAGATGAAGAAGAAAAAGCATCACAAAAAATTCTATAAAAAACAATGGCATTTCTCCAAGTCATCTTTTCCAAGGAAACATAAATAGAAGGTCAGATATTTCAAAAGAAGAACTTGCGAGAAACCTTTCGCTAAATCTGATCGCTATTACATATGCAGCAACAAGGGCCACTATGCAAAAAATAGTCCAAAAAACCCAAACAAGGATATTAAGCTCATCTAGCATATTCAACAACTCTGTCCGTTTGATGATGATAATCATGATGTTGAATCTCTGTTCTCTGAACAAGAAGAGCGCAATGATGAAATAGTCTTTGCATTAGAAAGCCTGGACACAGAAGTTTTAACTTTGGACTCAGACTCAAGTTCTGATGAAAGCCCATACTTTAGCCTCCATTTGGCCCAATAAGCCCAAATAAGACAAAAAAACCCATCAACAAACCATTCTTGTTCCTTTGGTTTCATTATCCATTCTTCTAGAGAAATACTCTCGGCCCATCTCAGTTGTTGGTTTCCTTGACACTGGTGCTCACAAGAGTATGATAAACCCAGCCATTTTACCTCCAGAAGAATGGCTTCCCCACTCAAAATATTTCAAGGTTGCAGATGGCAAAGTTTTTAAAACCAGCCTGATTTCTAGATGGCCCATTGGAATACAGTTTTTCCCCAATTACACAGTATGGACCAAAATCATTGGTTCAGATTTACCTGATAAAGATATTCTCATTGGGTTTGATATATACCAGAAGGCTTAACACTTGAGAATCCTGCTGACAGGCTTGAAATACAAAAGACACTTCAAACCTTTCACCACTATCCTCCAGATTTTCAAGAACAGAAAAAATCTCTCCTTCCTTTATGTGCAGACTCACATACTGACTTCCTCCATCCTCATCCTCTTTGGAAAACCAAGACTTCTTCATCCACCTGCCTTTCAAGTTAAATGAAGATGTTAATCCCATCAAAGCCTCACACCCAGGAATGACTCCCTCTGACCTAGCCTTGGCCCAAGAAGAATGTAAACAATTGCTTCAACAAGGCCTGATTGAGCCCACAAGCTCACCGTGGGCTTGCCAAGCCTTTTATGTTGAAAAAATATTAGAAAGGCTTTGAAACAAAAAGAGGCTAGTCATTGATTATAAACCCCTTAACCACTTCCTTCAAGACGATAAATTTCCATTGCCCAAAAGTGATGTCCTTTTTACCCAACTTCACAAAGCCCACATCTTTTCCAAGTTTGATTTAAAGGCTGAATTCTGGCAACTTGGCATCCACCCCTTAAACAAGCCCAAAACTGCCTTTTGCATCCCAACAGCCCAATACCAATGGATTGTAATGCCTTTTGGCCTCAAAACAACTCCTTCATTATTTCAAAAGGCCATGATCTATATTTTTGAGCCCATCCTACACTCCATGTAACACTCCTATATTTGGTAGTGTGTTCTACTGTTCCGGTGACCAGTGTCTATCCGGACATCTAGAATGCCTGGAACTACACTTAAATTTCAGTGAGGAGACATGAAATAATGAAATACAATAGAGGAAAATACAAGAAAAACAAAGAATAAATAAGAGCAATGAAATGTGACTAAGTTAAACAAGCTAAACCCGTAGCGATAGGTGACCGCACCAGGAAGTTGCGACAAGGACCGTTGACTAGCCATGGATTGCGGGGAACCCTGAGAAATATTTTTGGGACTTAAATAAACATCTATTGAGGTATAAATGACATTAGAAATGTCAAAGAAAAATTAATTAATTAGTACAAATAAAAACAAAAAATCATAAAACCGACAAAAATCGGTGTCACCGAAAAATCGGGAATACAAACTGAATAGGGGCATTTTGGTCAATTGACACCTAGAGTTGACTTTTAACCTAAATGTCCATGAAAAACAAGTGGTATTACATTTTGAAAATTTAATGAAAAACAAGAATTTTGACATATAATATAAATAGTGAAAGATTGAAGGTATAATTGTAATTTAAGGGACTTTGGAATAATTAATCTTTTAATCAACATTAGTGCTCCACTAAGTGTGATTTAGTGGACCTATATAAGCCAAAAGTGGATAGATTTGACTTCATCTTCCTCATACCTTCACATTGCCGAATCCAATTGTTCCCAAAACCTCCATTTTCATCCCAAGCAAAAGCTTCCATTCACCTATGATCAAGCCATGGAATCATCAAGTCTTCTTCATTAAAGTTGGAGTACACATCATGGGCAACATAAAGATAGCAAAAAGGAGAGAAAATTTCATGGATTTGTGAAGCACAAGTTGAGATAAGTGCCCATTTTCTTCCCTTGTTTAACTAAAGTTTGTGTTAGTGTTGAGATAAATTGATTTGTTGAAGAAATTGAAGGATTTGATGAGTTATGGGGATATTCCATTTTGGCAGCCATGATTTTTGAAGAATCTTGATGTATTTTCACTTGTATTTGATGGGTAATGAGGTTAATTAAAGTGCTTAAATGTATAAGAGCTTGATTACCATGTGTATGTGTGAATTGTACATTAAAAGTGAGGTTAGGAAGTCAATATGGGAGATTGAAGTATATGTGTAAATTGGGTAGCCTTGTGATGCATGGTAGAGTGTTTAAATTCATGAAATAGTTTGGTGAATTATGGTACCAAGGATGGCAGAATGTATATGTAAATATTGGTGAGAAATTAGATGTGTTAATGGGAGGTATTCATGTGTAGGTATTATTGAAATTGAACTTTAAAATTCTGAATTGTGATTGATATATTGTGAATTGTTATATTCTGCCCAAGTTGACCTAAATGTGATGTTTTAAGTGGTTATGGTTTAGTACCAATTCAAAATTTGGTAGAGAAGTGGACTTATAACAAGGTTAATGTGTATGTGGATTGGTGTTTGAGAGACATGTAAAAGGGCAGTATGTATTTTAGGCTATAAATGAACTTTTGTGACTTTAATTGGTATAAGGCCAATTGGAGGTGAAACTAGGCACAAAATGTGCCAACTTTCATGTTGGAAGCCTACCTAAATTCTATCCGGAAAGTGACATGAAGATTGACCGAATCCAAATTGATAACATTTCAAACCTGAAAATTGACCATTTGAACAGTAGTCAGCATTTTGACCATAACTCACTCAAAACAAGTCTAAATAACCTGAACTTTATATGGTTGGAAAGCTTAGACATAGGGCTACATCTTTTGTGGAGATCACAAAACCCAAAAATGACCATAACCAAGTCAAAATGATCGCCAAAATTGGGTTACAAAAACTGGCCGAATTGACTTTCACCTAAAAATGACCTAAACTTTGCAATATAAGTGCAACTTGACCAGCATTAGTAAAACGACCATAACTTGGTCCATAGAACTCCAAATGACATGAAATCAATCCCAAAATTTCAATAAAACATAGATCTACAATATTGATAATTTGACCAAAACCCAAAAATCAAGGGAACTATGTCAATTAACTTGATTAAGTTAGCACACTAAATCTGGAATTAGCACATTTGACCCTAAAATCCAGAAAATTCAAATAAGTATATCTCCCACCAGAAGTGTCTAAGGAAAGCTAAGAAAGAGACCTAAAACATTGTTTTAGATAACTTCCTCAAATTATAAATGTATAAGGTCAGAATTTAAGGTCAAATCCATTAACCTAATTGAGGATCATGCCAATATAGGACCTTTGAGTCCAAGTTAACAATTTATCTATAAAGAATTTTATAAGACTTGAAAAATGGTAAGCGAAATTTCTAGTTGTCCCTAAGACATAAGGCAACAATACTTATGAAGAATGCTAGACCTCAATGTGATTACAAACAGTCCAAATAAATTAGTAAATTTAGAACCGAAAATACCTAAAAAGGAAACTAAAACTTAGATTTGACCTAGTTATAGTTAATTGATCATAACTTGAGCTATACAACTCCAAATGGAGTGATTCAATAAGGAAATTAAAGAAAACACAATGAGAAACAATTTAATGAAGAGAAATCTATTAAATTTATACTGTACTTGGTCCAATAGACCGTAAATATTAGCCATGAAATCTGGAAACTGGCAATAAAATGCAATAAACTTTAAAATGAAATTGGTAACATATACCAACACTTAGAGACTATAAAATGTGACAAATTAGGAACATTAAAATTAATTCACCTAGTGTGTATTAATGGTCAATATTATAGGTTGACTAATAAAATGAATTAAAGGAAATAGTACCAAGAAAATTTAG
The DNA here is from genome assembly GCF_030052815.1 of Hevea brasiliensis. Classification (NCBI taxonomy): domain Eukaryota; kingdom Viridiplantae; phylum Streptophyta; class Magnoliopsida; order Malpighiales; family Euphorbiaceae; genus Hevea; species Hevea brasiliensis. The sequence goes on from NC_079497.1 coordinate 105,693,587, forward strand.
ATATTGGATATTATTGTTAGAAACAAGTTAACTGAGTACTAAAACACTTTAAATTGTGTGTTTCAATTGAAAAGGATATTGAGAAGCATAAGAAACATTAAGTCAAGGCCTAGAGGCGACTCAGATCAGGTCTGTGCACAATACTTTTTATATTCACTGCTTTTACTAGAAAATTTATTTGGAGAAATGAGTTGTAAGTTCATGACTTGGGAAAATTTATTTGAGAAAAGTTTATTGCCTATTTTAGAAATGGAAATTTCAAAATGAGATTTGTTTGATTGTTGCCTGAATTACAATTGAACATTATAGTTTTAAATTGTGTTTGTGCACAATAACTTTAAATTATCGTTTTCCCATTGAAAACTTGATTAGTATGCATTGTGTTAATTATAGGTTTCGATAACTACTGTGTTGCCACTTTGTGAATGGAAAATTGACTTTGGAAATTGATTATGTTTTGCATGAAGTATTTGAATAATATTATTGACCCCGTGTAGCTCAAAATGAGCATTGATTTTGATGATAACAAAACTCAAAAGGAATCTATCTAACCCAACTTTAAAGTGATGTGTAGATTATTTGTCTTATTCATAAAGAATTCTTGAAGTTGCATCTAAGGAGAAAGGATACTCAAAGGCATTTCAAGACAAATCCAAAATGAGAAAAGAATAAGACTATGAAAGCCAAGACTCAAAGAAAAGGTACGAAAGTCATAGAGTTAGAGATTGAGTCTTAGGTCTTATGTGAAAAGAATATATGAGAATTTAGTCAAATGGAGCTCAAAAATGAAATTTTATTTTCTGATTACTTCTTCTCATCATGACCTTGGACACTACTATTGGAACATTTTTAATAAGGTCTAAATCATTTTATTCAATATTGCAAGTTGAGACATGCAGCTGTTGACTTAGTTTGCTAACTGGTTTGCTAAAATTTTTAGTTTGCTAATGTGTTTGCTAAAAAAATTAGTTTACTAACCCGTTTACTGACTGCTACCAAAATTTCATTAGTTTGCTAAATGATCAAAGTTGCTCAACTTCGCACAAAAGGACAAAATAATGGCCATTTTGTCTTGGGCAGTGTGTATAACGTTCCAAAAAGGTTTCAAACGGTCTAAAATGATTTGGGACTATAAATACACCTTCTTTACTTCATTTACACTTGATGAAAGCTTACATTTGAACTCCAACTTTGATTTTTCATTTATTGCTTTCATTCAAGAGCTTTAAAGTCTTTGAGCTACATTGGCAAATTAACTCATCTCTTCTTTATAGTTTGATTTGTATTGAGTAAGAGTGAGTGTTACAACATTGAATTGCATTTAAGAGAGGTTGTACAAGCACCTATTGAAGCTTGAGAGAGTAAGTGCTTGAGATAGCACTTGTGAAGGTTTCAAGCTACCTTGGTAAAAGCTTGGTGTTGAAAAGTTGTAAAGGGCTTTTGGTCTCTTGCCTTCAAAAGAGCAAATAGTGGAGAGAAGACTCAAAGAGGGTTCTTTGAGAGAGTGGATGTAGGCTAGTTAAGCCGAACCACTATAAAAATCATTGTGTTTGATCTCTCTAACCTTGACCTCCTTACTTTTGTGCAATTTAAATTTTTCCTTTTATACATGATATTGAATGTTGGTTGAATAGATTGAATTGATAAACTTGAAGACATATTGAGTGAGTTGAGAAATTAGTTGTATTTTGTATGATGCATGTTTTGTTAGATATTGCTATAAATAGTGATTGAGGCTTGAATTGCAACTTAGGAACACATTGTTGAAACACATATTACTTTCATTATATGTAGAGAAGCATCTAGTTGAACAAAGTCACAATTTTTCATTAGGCTACAAGCAAGGGCCAAAAAATTATTGAAGTCTAATTCACCCCCCTCTTGGACTATTTTGGGACAACAAATTGGTATCAGAGCTTGTCTCTCTTGCTTAGGGTGTTACAACCTTAGAGTGATCCATAATGGCTGGTTCATCTAGCAATACTGCCGGTATACCCGCACCACTAGCTGAAGGCTACTCAATTACTAGACCACCACTCGTCAATGGCACTAATTATTCATTTTGGAAAGTAAGAATGAGAAATTTCATACAATCTGTAGATATTGATGCATGGAGAATTATTAAAAATGGCTCATATGTTCCTCAAAAGAATGGTCCAAGAACTACAAAAGTTCCAAAACATGAAGATGAATATGATGACAATGATTGGAAGAAAATTTCTATAAATGCTAAAGCTATTAATATTTTGCGTTGCTCACTTGACCTTAATGAATATAATCGTATTTCAGGATGTCAATCTACTAAGGAAATTTGGGATAAGCTTGAAGTCACTTATGAAGGAACTGATGTCGTCAAAGAGTCCAAAGCAAAACTTCTTATTCGAGATTATGTGCTATTTGAAATGAAGCCAGGAGAATCAATTGCGAATATGAGTACAAGGTTTACCGATCTTGTAAATCTTCTCAAAGCACTTGGTAAAAAATTTGAGGAAGCTGAACTTGTGAAGAAAATTCTTAGATCACTTCCAAAATCTTGGGAAGCAAAGACAACAGTTATCCAAGATACCAAGGATTTCAAAACATTCACTTATGATGAACTCATTGGATCTCTCATTGCACATGAGATGGTATATAAGAAAGATGAAGTTAAGAATGAGCATAAGAAGAAGAAAAACATTGCTCTTAAGTCAAACAAAGATGAAGATAAGAAGAAAGGAGTTGCATTCAAAGCTGACTCTAGTGACAACTCAAGTGCTTCAAGTGATGATGATGATGAAATGGTTATGCTTGCAAGAAAATTTAAAAGAGCTTTCAAAAAGGGAGGAAGCAAATACAAGAAATTCTTGAAAAAGTATACTCCCAAGGATAAACATTTCAGAGATTCAAATGAAGAAGTTGTATGTTATGAGTGTCACAAACCTGGACATATCAAGCCCAAATGTCCATTACTCAAAAAGAAGAAAGGAAAAGAAGATAGAAGCAAGAAAGCTATGAAAGTAGTTTGGAGTAACAATGAAGAATCTTCAAATGATGAATCAAGTGACAAGGAGACTGCTCTTCTTTGTATGATGGCACTTGAAGAGAAAGTTGAGAGTTCACAAAAGGAAGAAGAAAGTGACAATGAGGTAAACTCTTATGAATCTCCTAATGTAGAAGAACTTGAGCTTGTATTTGCTAAAGTATATGATGAGTATAGAAATTACAAGAGAAAGTGCATTAAAATGAATTTAGAAATTGAATCATTGAGATCACAAAATATTGCCATGTCCAATGTGTATAAAGAAAATGAATTTTACAAAGGACAAATTGCTTTGTTTAAAGAACTAGATTTAGAGTTGAAAATCTCAAAAGAAACTTGTGAAATGCTCATTGAGAAAAATAAAGTTCTTGAAGCTAAAGTAGAATCCTTGACAAATGATTTGGCTAAATTTACAAAAGGAAAAGAAACTCTAGATGTACTTCTTGGAAACCAAAGAATTTCAAATGAAAAGTATGGAATTGGTTTTGATGGTTTCATGAACTATGACAAATATAAGAATCATTTACATCTTTCTTGCCTAATGTTAAATGTTATTATTGCAACAAAAGAGGTCATATGATTAGTTCTTATGCACTTAGGAAAGGTCGTCTTAAGGTAAAGAAGGTATGGGTGCCAAAGGAAACCTTACCTAAGGTCACTAACCCCCAAGGACCCAAAGTTGCTTGGGTACCTAAAGTTTAATGATTAAATTTCAGGTATGTTTCAAAGGGATGAAGGAAAGTGAAAAATGGTATATAGATAGTGGTTGTTCAAAGCACATGACTGGTTGTTCAAAGCACATGACTGGTGAAAAGGACAAGTTTTCAAAAATCACAATGAAAGATGGAGGATATGTAAAATTTGGAGATAAAGGAAAAGGAAAAATAATTGGAAATGGCACAATTGGAACCAAACCTTGTATTGAAGATGTGTCGCTTGTTGAAGGATTGAAATACAACTTGCTAAGTGTAAGCCAACTTTATGATAAAGGTTTTGAGGTAAAGTTCACTTCTTCTCTATGTACAATCAATAACTTAGATAATGACATATTGTTCATTGCCAATAGATCCAATAATGTTTACTTGCTTGACATGAATAATTTTGAAACTAATCATGGTACATGTCTAGTATCTTTTGATAATTCTAGTTATTTGTGGCATAGAAGACTAGGTCATGCAAGCATGCATACACTCTCAAAATTGTCTAAGAAAGAACTTGTTAATGGTCTTCCTAAGATTAATTATGAAAATGAATTTCAATGTAGAGCATGTGCACTAGGAAAGCATACTAGAGCATCTTTTAAATCTAAAAATATTGTGTCTACCACTAGGCCATTAGAATTGCTTCATCTTGATTTATTTGGACCCGTATCTCCTACTAGTCTTGGTGGGAAGTCATATGTTTTAGTTATTGTTGATGACTATTCAATATATACCTGGACATTTTTCCTTGCTCACAAAGATGAAACTTTTGAAAAATTCACCTTTTTTAGTAAAATGGTTCAAAATGAAAAAGGCTTTTGCATCTCATCTATAAGAAGTGACCATGGAACTGAATTTGAAAATCATTTATTTGAGAAATATTGTGATAAATATGGAATCAACCATAATTTTTCAACTCCTAGAACACCACAACAAAATAGGGTAGTAGAAAGGAAAAATAGGACTTTGCAAGAAATGACTAGAACTATGTTGAGTGAAAATAATTTGCCAAAGTACTTTTGGGCTGAAGCTGTTAATACATCTTGCTATGAGTTGAATAGAGTTTTGATTAGACCAATTTTGAAAAAAACCCCCTATGAGCTGTGGAAAGGAAGAAAACCAAATATCTCATATTTCAAAGCATTTGGTTGTAAGTGCTATATTTTAAATAACAAGAAAGATAACTTGAAGAAATTTGGTGCTAAATCCGATGAAGGAATCTTTCTTGGGTATTCAACAAAGAGTAAAGCCTATAGAGTGTTCAATAGAAGCACTTTAGTTATTGAGGAAACTATTCATGTTTTGTTTGATGAGACTAACCCTTCTATCAGAAGGAAAAATGTTTGTGATGATAATAATGAGCAGGTTTTTGGAAAAGAAAATATAATATCAAGTCAAGAAATGGAACAAATTGATGACAAAGATGAAAAAACTCAAGGAGAAACCACAATAGATGTCCATAATGCCAATGAAGATCAAATCAATGAAGAAATGCCAAATTTGGAAGAATTACAAGTAATTGAGCCCCAACATGAAGATTTACCTAAAGAATGGAGATTCCATAGAAATCATCCCCAAGAAGACATTATTGATGATCCATCTCAGAGGATGATGACTAGAGCTCAATTGAGAAGATATTTTGGTAATGTTGCCTTTGTTTCACAAATTGAACCTAAATGTTTTGAAGATGCTCAAAATAATGAAAGTTGGATTCTTGCCATGCAAGAAGAACTAAATCAATTTAAGAGAAATAAAGTTTGGAATTTAGTGCCTAAACCAAAAGATCATTCAATTATTGGTACAAAATGGGCTTTTAGAAACAAAATGGATGAAAAAGGCAATGTTGTTAGGAACAAAGCTAGACTAGTGGCTCAAGGCTACAACCAAGAGGAAGGGATTAATTTTGATGAAACCTTTGCTCCGGTTGCTAGAATTGAAGCTATTAGAATGTTGTGTGCCTTTGCATGTTACAAGGATTTTATACTTTATCCAATGGATGGCAAGAGTGCATTTTTAAATGGTTATATTGATGAGTTGTAAGTTCATGACTTGGGAAAATTTATTTGAGAAAAGTTTATTGCCTATTTTAGAAATGGAAATTTCAAAATGAGATTTGTTTGATTGTTGCCTGAATTACAATTGAACATTATAGTTTTAAATTGTGTTTGTGCACAATAACTTTAAATTATCGTTTTCCCATTGAAAACTTGATTAGTATGCATTGTGTTAATTATGGGTTTCGATAACTACTGTGTTGCCACTTTGTGAATGGAAAATTGACTTTGGAAATTGATTATGTTTTGCATGAAATATTTGAATAATATTGTTGACCCGTGTAGCTCAAAATGAGCATTGATTTTGATGATAACAAAACTCAAAAGGAATCTATCTAACCCAACTTTAAAGTGATGTGTAGATTATTTGTCTTATTCATAAAGAATTCTTGAAGTTGCATCTAAGGAGAAAGGATACTCAAAGGCATTTCAAGACAAATCCAAAATGAGAAAAGAACAAGACTATGAAAGCCAAGACTCAAAGAAAAGGTACGAAAGTCATAGAGTTAGAGATTGAGTCTTAAGTCTTATGTGAAAAGAATAGATAAGAATTTAGTCAAATGCAGATCAAAAATGAAATTTTATTTTCTGATTACTTCTTCTCATCATGACCTTGGACACTACTATTGGAACATTTTTAACAAGGTCTAAATCATTTTATTCAATATTGCAAGTTGAGACATGCAGCTGTTAACTTAGTTTGCTAACTGGTTTGCTAAAATTTTTAGTTTGCTAATGTGTTTGCTAAAAAAATTAGTTTACTAACCCGTTTACTGACTGCTACCAAAATTTCATTAGTTTGCTAAATGATCAGAGCTGCTCAACTTCGCACAAAAGGACAAAATAACGGCCATTTTGTCTTGGGCAGTGTGTATAATGTTCCAAAAAGGTTTCAAACGGTCTAAAATGATTTGGGACTATAAATACACCTTCTTTACTTCATTTACACTTGATGAAAGCTTACATTTGAACTCCAACTTTGATTTTTCATTTATTGCTTTCATTTAAGAGCTTTAAAGTCTTTGAGCTACATTGGCAAATTAACTCATCTCTTCTTTATAGTTTGATTTGTATTGAGTAAGAGTGAGTGTTACAACATTGAATTGCATTTAAGAGAGGTTGTACAAGCACCTATTGAAGCTTGAGAGAGTAAGTACTTGAGATAGCACTTGTGAAGGTTTCAAGCTACCTTGGTAAAAGCTTGGTGTTGAAAAGTTGTAAAGGGCTTTTGGTCTCTTACCTTCAAAAGAGCAAATAGTGGAGAGAAGACTCAAAGAGGGTTCTTTGAGAGAGTGGATGTAGGCTAGTTAAGCAGAACCACTGTAAAAATCATTGTGTTTGATCTCTCTAACCTTGACTTCCTTACTTTTGTGCAATTTAAATTTTTCCTTTTATACATGATATTGAATGTTGGTTGAATAGATTGAATTGATAAACTTGAGGACATATTGAGTGAGTTGAGAAATTAGTTGTATATTGTATGATGCATGTTTTGTTAGATATTGCTATAAATAGTGATTGAGGCTTGAATTGCAACTTAGGAACACATTGTTGAAACACATATTACTTTCATTATATGTAGAGAAGCACCTAGTTGAACAAAGCCACAATTTTTCATTAGGCTACAAGCAAGGGCCGAAAAATTATTAAAGTCCAATTTACCCCCCTCTTGGACTATTTTGGGACAGCAAATATGATTTAAAATTGTTTTTTATTCACACTTGGCATGGCAGTCCCTTACTCTGTTCCTCCTCCACTTGTGGGGTTGAGTTTGATATTTGATTATTTTCCTCCCTCTCTGGCTTACCGGTCTGAGGTGAGTTTGGATGAGTACTCATTAGCTAGCTAGCCACCTCCCTCATTGATTTCGATTAGTGGGGTGAGTTTTTCTTGTCGTGGTGTGCAACACGGCATGTTTGGAAAAATTTATGTCATGACCTAAGTTGTATTATTGATTAGCAATACTATGTTATTCAATTGTTTGATCAAATTTGTGTTATATGAGCTTTGAAATTTGTGAATTATTTGAATTATAAATTATCAATAAAAGTTTTATATACCACATTTTAAATTGCTATTGTGCACCACTGAGTAAATTTTACTCAACGGTAGCTTTTTCATTGCTATCGCAGGTAGACAGACAGATAAAGCAGTAGAGTAGGCTGCTTGTGACTTCGCTTTGGGATTTTGCCGGGTATATTGAGTATACCACTTCTTTGTAAATATTATTGTAATGTATGTGAACTGTATATATATATTGTACTTGGTCTTAAACAGTTGTAAAATAAAGTTATAAATTATTTTGGCATGTTAAAATATTGTATTACAATTCTCTTATTTCAGCTTTTGAAATACTCATTTATTTACACTTTATCTTTGGAATTGCTGAAAATGATATTGGATTGAGAGTGAACTGTGTTGAGGACACTGATTTGAGTTAAGCCATATTGGAGTTTGGGATTGAACAAATATATTGAAAGTGCTTTTTACAGGTTTTTGAAAAACTGTTTTGCTCCAAATACAGATGACACTTTGCCGAAATTTTTATAAAAATAATTGATACTTCAGATTTTTTATTTAATTTCACTTCAGTTAAAAAAAAAAATTAACACCTGTCAAAAGTGCTCACCACTGTAAAAAGAAATAAGAAAATGTTTAAAATCCCTTGTAGTGTATTTAATGGGTTATCAGTAGATGAAGTTTGGTAATTTATTAGGTATACTACGAGATCATGTTATGTCTTACGGAGGGGTAAGGTGTGACACTCCACCCTAATTTACATTGATGACATTCTTCTCTTTTCAAAAGTCATCCACAGCCAAACAATTGTTGGCCCAATTTCATTTCATTGTCCAAGCCCATGGAATAATGCTCTCTGAAAAAAAGAGTTATTTAGCCCGCACTAAAATTGAGTTTTTGGGTATGCATTTCAAAAATGGGAAATACTAGCCTGGTCCACACATAGCTGTTGAGCTCCTCAAGTTTTCTAACAAGAATCTGACTCACAAACAGTTACAACAGTTTTTGGGTATAGTCAATTATATCCGTCAGTTCTTGCCACATGTCTCAATCCACACTAGTCAATTTTCAAAGATGTTGAAAAAGAATGCCTCACCATGGGGACTAGAACAAACAACAGCTATCAAAGCACTTAAAGCAAAGGTATAAAACCCTCCACCTCTCCATATCCCTAGTAATGGAGACAGAATCCTGCAGACAGATGCCAGTGACATTCATTGGGATGCCATTCTAATTGAATCACATGATGGTCTCAAAGACATATGTGTTTATGCTAGTGGACAATTCAAACCTGCTGAACAACACTGCCACTCAGTCTATAAAGAAATCCTTGCAGTAAAAAATGGGATCAAAAAATTCGAGCTCCATCTTATTGGCCACCATTTCACTGTCATGATGGACAACTCTTCATTCCAAAGAATATTAGACTTCAAGAATAAGGTGCTTCCTAAACCACAACTTTTATGCCTTAAAGACTGGTTTTCTAAGTATAAATTCAAGGTTCAGCACATTAAAGGAAAAAACAATCTCATCCCTAACCTCCTCTCAAGACCAAGCTAAGTCCATCTTATTAACTCTATCTCTGCCCTTCCACTTATTTTCATGGCCAGTTCATTAAACACATCTAGCTCTCTTACTCCTCCTCCAGATAGCTTTCCACCTGAAAGTTCACCCTCCATGACTCCTGCAGAACTTCAAACTTATGCCAGGAACCACCTATTTCATTTTCAGAATGCAAGAAATGTTCTCAGAAACATCATTCCCCCTATTTCTTATTTCCTGTCAGATTATCCCTTTCTCACCTGCATTAGCCTTCATCCTGAAACGAACATGCTCCTTGAAGAACTCTGGTTTCTCTGGTGCTTAACCACCTTGTACTCTGTAGCCATTGAATTTTCCACCTTGGGTCTTTATTACTATGTCCAAAACCACACAACTAAGACGTTACTCTTAAGATTCCTAGAATGGTTTTAGCCTTTATCAACTTGGGCTTACACACTCAGAAGACTCATAGACTCCCATGGTATTGAAGACAGACCTCCAGCCCAACAAAACACAGTCCGGTCCATTTTCATTGTCCATCGACCTTTTTTCAAAAGATCTGATGGCCTGCTTTGGTCACAGAACCATAATTATGAATGGAGGACTTTTGAAGGAAGTATTATTGATGAGGACCGCTTGGGACCTCTGAGACACCAATTGGCACACCATTTATGTGAAATCAATAATTATATACCAGCCTTGGATACTTCAGTCACATGCACCTCCCTAGGCAATAGCCCCACTGACTGGTCTAATCCTGTCTTTCAAGACTCACAAGACCCAATGGATATTGAGGCCCTTGAAGCTATAGCAAGTGTTGTCCCCTCCTCATCTGAAGAAAGAGAGCCCTGGTATCATTGCTTTTATGGTGATATTTACTCTAACAGCTCAGACTATAGGAACTATAATCTGTCCAGATCTCCATAAGTGCCCGTAAACCTGTGAACTTTATCACTGTTGGCTTGTCCCTACCTTAAGTGTGTCAGTGTATATTATTTAAAGTGTGTTGCTTTATTCAAAGTTTGTAATCAGCTTTCTTTTTGAAAGCTTGTCTGTATAATTATTCTTGTTTGTCGTGTTCTTAAGGTCTCTCCTCTATATAAGAGAGCCTCCTCCAGTTGTAACTCAAGAACTATCTTAGAGAAATAAAACTTGGTGTTTCTCTTTATGGCTTTCTAAAACCCTCTTTTTTCTCTTCTGAAACTCCAAGAATATATGTTATTTCTTGTAACTCAGTTGCACGTATGCTCTACACTCACCTCATATGAGGATCTTATGTACCAAAAATGCATCTATTTTGATCCAGTAAGCTACGGTCCTTATACTGTATGCTGTATATGAGTACAAAAGGGCCCCCAGCCAGAGAGTACCAAAGGTGGGAAGAGGCATTGGGCATGAGTATAAACATACAATATATAGTATAAGGCTCCCGGACCATCATTGGCATCAGAGCCTGATTTACGTTAAATAGTATATACTTCTAGGAATAGTAAGAAGAGAACCTCCATACACCATGAGTTGCCATACACCTACTCCTTCTCCAGAAACTATTCTACAAACACCTACTCCTTCAGATATAGTTAATCTTTCTTCTTCTCTATCTTTATCCTCACCTCTTCGCAGAACCCTTTCTTCCAAAATAGATAATCTTATTGAAATATCTACTCTTCCAGAAGATGCTCAAATAGGAGAATCTCTCCTGCCTCTTATCAGCCCCTATAATATTTACAGAAGATCTAACACCCTCACTAAAGGTATTAGGTCTATCCTAAACTCCAGAAGATCTCTGCCCAAAGAATATGTCCAATCATCTCGCATGGACCAGTGTAGTCTACATGCCACATCTTCATAATAGTATGTAACTTTGGAGATCCCCCCTCCACTTGTGACTAAATGGAAGAATGAAGGATTCTCTCACCTTCACTTTGAAGCAGTAAGGTTGATTCTAACAATACATGGAAGAAGAGGACTCCCAATCACTACTCGAGTCTCTCTTTTAGATACTCGCTTCTTACAGTATGAGTATGCTGTCATAGGCACTTGTCTCACAATACTTCATGCTGGAAGTGTGGTTCTTACCTTTTTTTTCCCAACTACAATATGTCTTTGAGAGATCCAAACCTTTGTACTGCCTTAAAAGTACATGTTCAGATCACTGGTGCAGAACAAGTAACTTCCTCTATGATGGCTACTCTCCATCACCAGATCATCTACAGACTGTAAGATCATGCAATTGATCTCGCTCAGGCCTTAGTCTCTTCAGACACCTTGCTCATCCTTGTTGATACTGAGCAAACTCCTACAATAGTCCAGATTTCATGGCAGATTCCCAGATCAAAACTGGAACAGCTCATTCCAAAAGCTTGGTTTACAAACTATGAGAATATCCACACTACTTCTCAACCTATTCAGCTTACAGAGTCGTCTTTTCGAAAACAACCTGATGGGACTTTCTAGACCACATTTTAGCCAGCCAGACACTCTACAAGTTCTCTTCCTATTTTTCAGTCAATGATAATCACTCCACTCCCTAAAGAAGAAAAATGGTGTCCTATCAGAGCAGTCACTGTAGATAGTCATTATGTCTATCCCATGAGGATCAATTACCACTACCCCTGGGATCTCCCAGGATCAGGATTATGTGATAACAATTGTGACTGTGATGAAGATTATTGGGAGAATGAATATGGACATCCACTATCTAACAAAAACTAGAGAAAATTAACCAAGACAAAGAAGATATCCTGCGATCTTCATCTTGCCATTCATCTCATCACAAAGATGACCCGGATGACAAACCCTGGGTAGGAATCCATGAGAAGACAATACAGAAGAAGCCTTTACCCATTTATGAGCTGGCCTTACAAATTCTAAGGAAAGAAGGTTATCCTCCTCCTTCTCCACTAAAGTTTTCACCTTCTATACCGCCTCCTGCTTTAGCAATGGTTTCTTCTTGCATAATGATCTCACCATCCTCTTATGAAACAGACTTTCCACCTCTCTCTCAACAGACAGACAAAACCTCTGATGTCTTCCTTAGACCCTTTGTTCAACCTACTAAGATTACTCCTGAAGGACACCCCAGTCCTTTAACTCAAGCTGAAGAAGTTCTTAATTGGCACACAAAAAATGCCACTGCCAAAACCAGACACTCCAAAGGCATGATTCTAAGATTGATCGAGTTCTGTCTTACTCACATACCGTTGAAAAGAAGGTTGATTCTTTCTCAATGTACGTTGAAAACATATACAAGGATCTCCAGTCAAAGATCTATCATCTTGATAAGGATCTCCGTACTATGATCCAACAGAGAAGATTCGGACCTAACTTCAATCAAAAGGAAGCAGAGCTCACAGATTGTCTTATCGGTCGCAGCCTCGTCTTTCATTGAAGAAGGAAAAAGGAGAGGAGGGTTTGGTTGTAAATGCATTTTCACTTTTCTATCTATTAATTAATAATTAATAATATAATAAATTGATTATTCAAAAATAATAATATGACTAGAATATTAATAAAATTTTATTAATACTTTAATTCATAAAATTCTTATTTTTAAAAAAAAAGTCATTGCATTTAATCCTTTTTAATTGAATTTATATATGTCACAGATTATACAGTATATATATGTCAATAATTAATTTACGTGATTATTTATTATTTATAATATATGAAATTCGCATTATATAAAATGCTTCAATCTCGCAAGTTATAAGTGACATTAATATTTTTTTTTCTAAATCATGATTTAATAAAAATATATTACTCTATTCAGTTAGCAATGCATAATAATTAAGTATTTATTTTATAATATAAAGAATTAAAGTATGAGTTATGATACATCCTCAGGTTAATAATTTAATAATTAAATATATAAAAAAAATTAAGATCAATTGAAATTTAACAATTATATTTTCTTTAAAAATGTTCCAATATAATAAAAAAATTAAAAACAAGTAGAATTAATTCGACAAAGTTTAGAAAGCAATGCTCACCAGCCACTATAAAGGCTACAAGATAAAGGAACTCATGTTTCTCATTTTCATTTTGGATCCTTGAAAGGATTAATGTCCCACAATAATGGCTTCATGGGACACAATGACCTTTATACCCACGTACATGATTATGAATTTCTCTGCATAATTTCCATTATATACATATTATTTTTTTTAGTAATGAAATTGAAGAAGGGGGCCTTGAACTTGATATGTGATACAATATAAAATAATCACATAACATATATTCCTCTTATTTAGAAATATATCTTAAAGAATATTTTTTAATATATACCGCAAAATATGCTTTCTTCACTTTCTCTTTTTAAAGTATAACTCTTTCTAACTTAAGTATCGGAAGGACCTAATTAGGGACCTCTAACCATTTTTTCTTAATTTTGTAAGTTCTTTTAGTTGAAATAATGAAAATAAGACCAATATTAGTAAAGCAACACAATCATGAATATGTCTTCAATCACTAAACCAATCGGACTCAATTATTTATATATTTAAATCCCCTTTTTGTCCAATTTAAAAGCCACCGCAATTAAAGCTTCATATAATGAAATGTCAATTGCAATAGATTTCCCAAAAAATGGTCCAAAATGGGAGTGATGAGTAAGAAAGAAACCCTAACCCTACCCTACCTTACCTTATTCTGAATCTGGTCCCACTTCTCTTCACACATTGCTTTCCTTCATAGGCTTGTTATTTAGAAGTGCACTATCCAAACTCACAACTCGTATCTTCATAAATAATATCAATCTACATCACTTGTACTACACAATCATTTTATGATATTTTCTTAATTTAATTAATTTTTTTCTTGTTTTTCTTATTTTTAATATATCCTTATAAAAAGTTACAATAATCTTTTTTCAATTTCTAATAAAGAGAATGGAAGAAATTTACTTCTCATTAGCTACCATTTGCTTAATACCATTTTGTTGAACTTTTTTACATGCCTTCATCTCTATAAAATGGATTCTACCATGGGATAAATTCATTATATAATTTTCCTATTTTGCCCCTACCATGAAAATTAAGACCAAGAAAATTATGGCTATTTGTGGAGACATGAAATGAACATGTGGCAACCAAAGGTAAGAGTGTGTTATTCCAATTTTGATTTATCTAAAAATTGAAATTTTCATACAATTCTGATATATAAATTCTTTGATTTTTTTATGATATATTAAATTTTAATATACCTAAAAATCATATATATATATAAAATTCTCGATCAATGGTTTATTTTTTACAATTTTTCGATTTAATTCAGAATTTCAATAACATACACCCTTAACCAGGAAAAATTAACCCATCATAATAAATAATTATAATTAAACATAAAACGGCAAGCAAAAGGAACAAAGGGCAATATCACAGAGGCTTCCCATGCAAGATCACATCATGGCGTAAAAAAAGGCCGCTCCTCCCCTTCTCCCTTTCCTCTCTTTCCACGGATTTAAAAGAAGGAAATAAGGGGAAAGGGAAGGAAACCGACAAAGACAAGAGTTACAGGAACAAGGCTTGTTTACAGGCTGTAAAGCAAGAGTAAATTGAAGAATAGGTCCCCACCTATCCCATAATACAGAAACAGCCATAAAATTCCAAGAAACAATGATTACTACTTATTTTCTTAATTTTAACGCTCCAAACGCTCCCTAACCTGTTGTTGAAAATCAGACAAGCTCCATTTTATAAGGCACTCTCAAAGTTTAAGGCAACATAGAACTCAACCATAGAGAATGATCACCAAAGGTTAAAATCCAATCACAAACCCACAAAACTACAAATGCTCTGCACAGATTTATATTATCATAAATCTCAAAGCTTAAAACAGAAATTCTATTAACTTAAAATGACCTGAAAATCCACAAAATCTACTACCTTCAGAGGAAGGTTACACATCATACCAGAACCAACATCCGCTGGTAAACATAGAAAGCAAACCAGCTCCATTAGTTTCTGCGTCTTGTTCACTGACTTAAACAAGTCAAATAAAAAAGCTAAACAGAATTGCAGACAAATCCCTTTTTGCTTACAACATGCAATCAGTTCTTGCTGGCAACCTTCGGAAGAAATTGAGCGGCACTGAAGGAAGCTTGTGGCGAAACCTGGGATGTCTCAACACATAAAATCCAGTCAGAAGTGCAACAACTTGGAAAGGAGTAACATAAAGAACAATGGCTGCCACCAAACAGAAAATCACAAACAGTGCTGTGGCCCTTGGATCTCGCCAGCTCAGCAAAGACTGCAGTCTCTCCCCTTGAGTGGCTAAATCTCCCACCACAGTCTGAATCCTTCCAGCAATACTTCTCAACCGATCATATCTCATCCTCACAATATCAGAAGGCCGAGAAGTTGGGAATGTATCAAACTCTTCATCCAGTTCATCAGGATGTGCAGACTCTGCATGTGATAGACGAGTGTCCATGTGAGGAGGTTGCTTTGGCCTCCATCTATAATACCAAACACCAATCAGGAAGAGATAAAGGAAGATTGTGGGTAAGATAAGCTCCGGATAAAGTACTAGTATTATAAACAATATGTGAATAAGCACCGTAGTGATGGGGTTCTTCCAATTACATATCTGATCAAACCATTTGCCCACTGCGATTATCCCACTAAAAACCCCCATGATTCTGAAAAAGTTAGCTTTGCTTCTTCTCATGCTCCACATGTGAGACCCCACATCTAGCATGTATTCAACAACCTCCTTCCTTAAGGGTGGCTCTGCACGGCTCAGCCTCATGGACACAATCTGCGTTGCCTGGTGCCTCAAACTATCAAGTTGGCTAACTGTAAGTGGATGAAGATAGTGCATCTTTGGCAGCAAAGGTTGCGAGTACATATGCATCATATTGAGCAAGGACGAGCAAGTGAAACGAACTGCCAAATGAATTTCTCCCATCTTCTTTAGACCATTAGGATGCAGCACAAGGAGAGGATAAGAGTGCGTGTAAACCCGATCAGTTTCAAGTGTGGAAAGACGGATTCGTACCTTACCAATCCTGGAATCTTTGGCCGTTCCAGACTTGTCCCCTCCAGGTAAATGGCCGTTATCAAAAACCCCAATAGTTATGACAGTACAGGGATCAAAAACTTCCCAAGTATATTGCTCATTCCATTTGGGCATGAAACTGTCAATAATTGTTCGAGTTCGAACCCACTTCTGGCCATACTTCGCCACACAGTAAGCATCAGTTGTTCCCCGACTATCCTTTGGCTTCATGGGCATCAATCCCTGAGCATTAAGAATACCTAGTTCGAGAACCCCTATACTCTGCTTCCACAGCTGTTTGGCTGTAGGTCGAAGATCACTACTATAGTGTGTTGATTCATCCAGAACATGATAACCACCCTCCAGACAGATTCTCATATGAATTCTGCTGGCAAACTTAACTTCTTTCTTCTTTTCCCCTTCTATAACAACATGTTTCTCCAGATTAAACCACCTGGTATTAACAGGCCTGTGGTCAAGCCGCCTGTCCACAAACTGCAAAGGAATTGCACATCTCCCCAATACTTCATCCTTGTTAGGTGCAACTCTATCTTCCACACTCAAGATCAAAGGCTCCTCAAACGGTTCTGCCGCCACAAACATAAGGTCCTCATTCCACATGGGATTGATACTCCTGCCGGGCGAAATTCTTGTTCTCAAGGCTTGATTTCCCAGAATAACCTTCACAAAAACTTCTGGATACCGACCTTTATCAGTTGGTTGCAAGTCTTGAGCTTCAATTACATTGACCCTCAAATACCAGAGTTTCGGGGAGAGATATACCTTTGAACGAATATTGGCAAGACTATCTATTCCACTTACAGCCGCTGCATCAGAATGCCATGCTTCTGGAAAAGCTTCATCTGCTTGTGTACCCATCCACACAGCTAACATCAATTCCCCCTTTATTTTATCTCCTTTTTTATCCTCCAATCTATACCACTGGGGTGCTAATGGACTATCTGGCGGTACACGTTTTGGTATCTCATTCAAATCAAACCAAACACGACCAATGAAATCATCCTTAACAACATCTTTATCCTTGACAGTTACCTCAAGCACCGAGGACTGAATACGTTCCTTTGAGAATGCAAACACCTGGTTCCACTCAGGGTTGGTCTTCTTCTCAAAATGCCGGGTGGTACCCCTGTAGTTTCCCAGCTTAACTTCCACATAAGGGTCACAACTACCCGTAACATCTTTCGCCGGCAAGTCCCTGGCCTTCACAACCCGGACATAGAGGTACTGCATCTGCTCAACGAGATCATAGGTGCTGGTGAGCTTGTCACCAGTGATCTTTCCCCCTCCCAAATGGGGATTGGTCTCCTTCAATACAAATTCCTCTGGTGGTGGCCTCTGCATCTTGTAGGGTCAATTGAGAGAAGGGCAAATCTCCAAAAAAATACAATTTTCTTTTTCAAGCTGAACTTAAACAGTATAGTTTTTTGATGATCCACGAACTAAACAAAGTTTGGATTCAAAAGGATTTGAAAAGCCCTGAAAGTAAGGAATTAGAACTTCAAATTAGCCGTTGCAAAATGCCACGCTAGGTAACCTAAACTTGGGGGAACTGAAATATAGGAAAGTGATCCAAACATTCAAAGAAGCAAAACAAACCTCAACGGATAACTAAGAGTCTAAGAGAGAGAGAGAGAGAGAGAGAGAGAGAGAGAGAGAGAAGGGTTTGAAAAAAGATAACAAGAAGTCGAAACTGACGCTGATAAAAGCAAAAGTAAAAACATATCCTTAGATTTCTTAAAAGAGAGGACTTGAACCAAACCTGCTAGCATCAAAGAGAAATCTTCAAATCCTCAGATCTGAATGCTTCAACCCTGCAAAACAGAGAGTGAAAAATCCTAGTCACAAAAGCCCAATAACAACATTTTAGCAAAATGAAAAGAAAAATATAGATCCGATAACAGATAAAAGTGTAACAAGAGTAAAGTGAACTAATTCTTTGTTTGTTTGCAGAGAAAATGCAGTAACGTCTGAAGAGAACATAACTTCACTTCAACCCAACTTTTTTTTTTTTAATTCTTTTACCAACTTTCTCACCAAATAAACAAATAATAACACAAAATCCCCAGCGTAGAGATTTTTTAAAGCTTTCTCCTATTCCTATTTTCCCTCGATTTTCTCGAGAACCAAACAGAAAACTGAAGCTTAAAAATCACGACAAAAGGCACCAACATTACAACTTGGAAAGGAAAAACAACACACGATCATATAAAAAAAAAAGTTAAGAAAACAACATAGAACAAAGACCATAATGTAAAGCTATGGATAAGCTTTAAAAAACGAGGAACACATATACCTCTAGAAGATAAAAGAAGAAGAAGAAGAAGAAGTAGTAGTAGTACAGTGAAGATCCAAAAATGGGTTTTGTAAAAACCCTAGCTCCATTTGCATCAAACAAAACACATACGCAAAGGCAGACGCAGTCACACTCTCTTTCTTCACTTCTAAGAGGAAGATAGAAAGAAAAAGATAAGGCAGAGGAGAATTCTGGAGAGAGAGAGAGATGGGATGTTTGTGCTTTTGCTTTTTCTATGTATTTTCATTTTCACTTTATGGTCTAAAATTAGGATCTCTGGAATCTGCGGGAATTACACACAGAACATACTCTCTCTCTCTCTCTCTCTTTCTCTCTCTCTCTCTCTCTCTTTCTTTTTTTTTTTAATTTTTTAAATTTTGCTGTGTTGGTTTGTTTGTCACTGTGCTGGTTGAGTGGGGACCAGACCAGAGAGATAGAAGCGTGCGACCGACTACGGGAGTGAGTGGCACGTGCAGGGAGCGTTTGCAAATATATTCAGAAACCGGCGTTGGATGTGTTGAAAGGTACAACACGTGGCATTGGATTCCAGCTGAAAATGATATTTCACTGTCGTATTGTGCGCTTTCATTCGAGATAATGGAGTTTAGATACACACGTTGACTGCTCCGGTCCAGCCCCATTTTTTATTACAATTGACGGTTTTATTCCGCATCGAAGCGGTTCAGGTTGGTTTTAACTCCAAGCTATTAAATTTTAATAAATTATAAGTGTCTGTAACTTTAGACGATTAATAATTTAATTTTTATATTTTCAAAATTAAATACATTAATTTTTTTTTATTTTCTATTCTACTAATTATATAGTTGTTGTAGTTAATAATTAATTTTTTACATTTTAATATCCTTAACATTCTTCACACAAAATTTTATTGAAAATGTCAATATGACTGATTTTTAATGATTTTTCTAAATTCCTTTTTTCATCATGATAATAGAGAAAATATAATTTCAGTAATATATTAAATATAATTTTTTATTAAAATGTGTTTTGTGCATCATATTTTAAAATATTACAAATGATTGTGTTAATATATATATATAGACTCATTAAATATATGTAATGTGATAAAATAAATTAAAAAATTATGATGGTTAAAACAAATTTGTATATTTTTTACTAATTTATAGTTATATTTATGAATAAAAAGCATATTAATCAGATTAATAAATATCATAATACTATAGTTTTTTTTATTTAAAAATATATACTGAATAAAATAGACAGTTTCTTTGTTTTAGATAATGAATTTTACATTTCTCTACAGATAATGACAAGCTTTAAAGTTTGTGGAATTGATAAAACTTTATTCTTTTTGTTAAAGAATTTCAAAATTTAGTATTAATTAATAGTTGAAATTTATATTTGAAATGTTGAAAAATGACACATCTAATTATTAGTTTTATTATTTAATGATTAATAATTGAAACTTATAAACTAAACTAACTTCATCTGCAAGCCAACTTTTTTACTCACTCTCTTAGCTGTTTTATCTCTCTAAACAGTACACAACCCAGTGCTTTGTAACTGAATTTTTCTTTAGTGCTTTAATTATAATCATTAATTATGATAGATTTATAGAAAATTTACTATAATTAATAATTAATAATTATAATAAAATTATTATATATATATTGATTTTATTGTATAATTTTTCTTTATAATGAGGAGTAGTGTTTAAAGGTGAACACTATTCGGTTTAAACTGAATAAATTAAACTAAACCATCTTAATTTAGTAATTCAATTTGATTTTTAAGATAATTCGATTCAGTTTAGTTTTATATTTTAAAAATTCGGTTATTTCAGTTTAATTTGTTTTTGGAGAGGAAAAAATCAGTTGAACCGATCCGAATCAAATTACGTTATTAATTTTTAAAATAATTTATTTTTTAGAAAATTTATAAATTATATGTAATTTTATATATATTAATTATTTAATTTCATTGATTAATAGTTATTAAGTTTAAACTAAAATCAAAATTAGACTAAATAACTTAAAAATCAAGTTTAAATTAAAAAATTATCAAAACTTAAAAATTAATTAGTTCAAATCAAACTAAACAAAAATAAAATGGTTCAATTTAATTTAATTTTTTATTCATTTCAATTCAATTCGATTTAATTCAATTCGATTTAAATCGAATGCTTAGCCTAATGGTGTTGACTGCTTTGGCAGGCAATAGCTCTCTCTCTCTCTCTATATATATATTGCATAGCACTACAATAGGAACTTTTCTTAAAAGTTTTTCTCAGTAACTGAATTGATTTTATATTTTATTTAGACTATTATTTTTTTTTAATTTATTAATTACAAAATTGAAGTAAAAGTATATACATAAATATATATATATATATTCGATTCTTACATATATTATATATTAAATTACTAATTATTATCTATTTTAATAATAAAATAAATAATATGTTATATACTCTTATTAGTTATTTTACACATCAACAATAATAATTAGATATAATTCTATTAAATATTTAGAATACATCATTTACAATCAGCTATAAGTTATATTGAATAGTAAAATCAAATAAACACTAAGGACATGTTTGGCATTGTTGTTGAAACTGCTGTTGAAAAAATCACTTTTTTAAATATACTAGTTAGAGAGTGTTAAAAAATAATTAAAAATTAAATTTGATTAATTTTAATTATAAGAATACTAAAATAATAAAACAGCTTTTTATAAATTGTTTTTCTCAACAGTATATAAAATTGTACTTTTATTCAAAAAAACAATTTTAAGCTCTGAAACTCAATGCCAAACAGGGTCTAAATTTCTTTATTTCTTCATAGTTTTTGGTTTGGTCTCTTTAAATCTTGAGTTTAATCTATTCAGTCTATGGGTTCTTTTTGTTGGTTTTAAACTCTTAAAGGAGGGTATTTCACTTTTTAATGTCTATTTGATGGATGGTGGGGAAGTTCATCCAATAATGAAAACTTTCAAATTTGGATTTTATGGATCAAGTTGTAGTTGTTATTTTAGGACACCACTCCTGACATTCTATGTAAAATAAAGAAAAAACAGACATGAAGAACGTAAATTGATTTTTTCTGAGAAATATTTTTCATATTTTTTAATGTTTTGAGACTTTCAGAAAAATAAGTTAATAAAAAATATTTTTTAATTAAATAAAAAGTTAAATAATTAAATAATTAAAGAAAAAATTAAATCAATTTAAAAAAAATAATAAGTTATTTTGTATTTTTTAGATTTTAAAATTTTTACTAAAATGTAAAAATATTTATACATACATGATATAAACGCAAAACATTAGTTTAACATTATAATTAAATAACGAAAAATATTTTTATGGAAGATATATTCTATATACAAGTTATTTTTCATGAAATAATCAGAGTATATGTTACGTTTGGTATAGCGTAATATAATACAATATAATCAATTATATAATACAATTAAAATTGTAATGTAATATAATATAATTGTCAATACATTTTTTTGTTTTGTTATAAAATAAAAATATAAATAATGTAATGTAGTGATACTTTTTATTTTAATATTTAATTTATTTATAATATTAATAATAAGTGGTAATAATTACAGTGATTCATAGTTGAGTGATAGTGGTGGCGGCGTCAACGAAAGTTATATGCTGTTGGTGGTGAAGGCAAAGTGAGGTAGTGGTAGTGATAGTGGCCAGGTGATAGTAGAAGTGACAATAGCTCAACGGTAATAATGGTAGTCAAGTGATGGTGATAGTGATGGTGGTAACAGTATGGTGATAGTGATGGTGATGGTGGTGGTGGTGGTGATTATAGTGGTAGTGATAGTGGTGGCAGAGTAAAAGTAAAAATGGTAATAGCAGTGATAGTAGAGTAGTGGTGGTGGTGATAATATTAATAATAAATAAAAAAATTAAAACATGTAATTGTGATTACATTCACTTTTATATGTAATCACTGTGTTACTTTAAGTATAATTAATTACATTGTGTAATTATTATTCTATTATATTAAATTTTTTTTATTTTACTGAGCAACGTAATTAAATATACAATTTAATTATGATTGCATTACAACTTTGATTATATGTAATTATATATATATAAATTATTTAATTTCATTGATTAATGATTATTACGTTCAAACTAATGTCAAAATTAAATCAAATAACTTGAAAATAAAATCTAAATTAAAAAATCTATCAAAACTAAAAAACTAATCGATTCAAATCAAACCAAATTAAAATAGAGCGGTTCAATTTTTTACTTATTTCGATTTGATTCAATTTATAAAATATAATAATTCAATTAATTCGATTTTGATCAATTCAATTCGATTTAAATCGAATGCTCTGCCACAGTGGTGTTGACTACTTTGATAGGCAATAGCTTTATATATATATATATATATATATATATATATATATATATATATATATATATATATATATATATATATATATATATATATATTATTCAACTAATAGATGTGTAAACTATTTATCAACTATAGTTTGCATAGCACTACTATAGGAACTTTTCTTAAAAGCTTTTCTCAGTAATTGAATTAATTTTATATTTTATTCAGACTATATTATTCTCTTTAAAATTTATTAATTATAAAATTTTAGTGTCCTCAAAGTTCAAATTATTATTTTATATTAATAAATAACGTATTATTATAAGAAATAATAGATAAATATTAAGATATTATATAATAATTAAATTAGTTATATCAATGAGTTTTAACTCAATAATATTAGAGTGATTTCCATGATTATGAGGTGTTGAATTCAAATTTAAGCAGTTTAATCTAATTATAGCAAAAAAAAAAAAGGTTACAATATTCACTTATATGAAAAAAAGTATCTATATAAAAATATACATATTTGATTCTTATATATATTATATAATAAATTAATAATTATTATGTATTTTAATAATAAAATAAATAATATATTATGCATTCTTAGTACTTATTTTGCATATCAACTTTAACAATCAGATATAATTGTATCAAATGTTTAGAATACATAGATTACAATCAACTATTAATTATATTAAACAGCTAAATCAAATAAACACTAAATTTCTATACTTTTTCATAGTTTTTTGTTTGGTCTCTTTAAATCTAGAGTTTTATCTATTCAGTTTATGGGTTTTTTTGTTGGTTTTAAACTCTCAAAGGAGGGTATTTCCCTTTTTAATGTCTATTTGATGGACAGTGGGGAAGTTCATCCAATGATGAAAACTTTCAAATTTGGATTTTATGGATCAAGTTGTAATGGTTATTTTAGGACACCACTCTGTTTGAAAGGTATTAAAAAAATAAAATAAAATAAAATAAAATAAAATAAAAAAACAAAGATGAAGAAGGTAAATTGATTTTTCTGAGAAATGTTTTTTATATTTTTTAATATTTTGAGATATTTAAAAAAAGAATTAATGAAAAATATTTTTTTAATTAAGAAAAAAATTAAGTCAATTTAAAAAAAATAATAAATCATTTTTTATTTTATAGATGTTAAAAATCATATTAAAATGTAAAAACATTTATGCATACATGATAAATATATAACATTAATTTAACATTACAATTAAATAATAAAAAATATTTCATAGAAAATATACTCTACATACAAGTTATTTTTCATGAAATAAATATAGTTATATATTATGTTTGGTGTAGCGTAATATAATGCAATGTAATTAATTATATAATATAATTAAAATTGTAATGTAATATAATATAATGTAATTATTATTACATTCACCTGTTTAGTTGAAATAAAAATAAAAATAGTATAATATAATGATAATTTTTATTTTAATATTTAATTTATTTATAATATTAATAATAAGTAATAATAGTTGTAGCAATTTGTAGTTGAGTGATAGTGATAGGGCGATAACAGTAGTAAGATGATGGTAATGATAGTGACCAGATGATTATAGAAGTGATAATAGCTAAACAATAATAATAATAGTCAAGTGATGGTGGTAACAATATAGTAATAGTGATGGTAATGGTGATTGTAATAGCAGTAATGATAATTATGGTGGTAATGATAGTAGTGACAGAATAAAAGTAGTAGTAACGGTAATAATGATAAATGAGTATAAATAGTGATAATAATATTGATAATAACTAAAAAAATAAAATAAGTAATTATGATTATATGTACTTTTATATATAATCATTAGGTTACTTTAAGTGTAATCAATTATATTACATAATTATCATTTTATTATATTAAATTTTTTTATATTAATTAAACATGTAATGTAATAATGATTACATTACGATTTTAATTACATATTAATTGTTATTATAAACTAATAATTAATTTTTATGTATTTAAATTAATCTAATTATTTGAATATCAAAAACAAAAATATCACCAACACTAAAACTCAAACCTTGAAATTTACATAAAGAAAAAAAATATATAAAACATAAAAAAAGAAAGAAAGAATAGGAGATGGATGGGATAAATAATTCAATTAAAATTGGTATAATATTAAAATTATATCTAAATTGATCAAATTTTGTGTTTAAACTTTAATTAAAAATCAAACAAATAAAATAATTATTTTGTTCTCTATATTTTTCTTTTTCATTTTCTAAAACTAAAAAAAAAATAAGGGAAGTGACCTTACCCTTGCAAAGAGGGTAACTCTTCTTATTTAAATTTTTCCGATGTAAAGAGTGCACCTTTTCTTACTACATACATTGCTTTTTACTTAGATAACGTGTCGTCAGACAGCAGTACTTGATGATAATTTCAATGCTAATTCTATGACTACGTGGCTTCCAAAGAAGGTACGTTCCACGGCAAGACCATGTGACTGCCAATGTTGGGGATACGGATGAGAATTATAACACAATGCAAGGCTTTCTTTTATATAGAAAAAAATTTATATATAAAAATATTTAAAAAAAGTGATTATTTCATATATTTTTAAATATTTTTAATTTTAATGAGATAAAATCTAAAAAATAATATTTCCTTAAAAAGAAAATTATTTTCTTTAAAATATTTATTTACATAAATAAAGTATATATTTGGAGAATATTGAATATTATTTTTTATTATTTTGTATAAAAGCACCGAATAATTCCTTCTTATGCTAGGTGTCCATCATGCTGGATTCTTTAGATATTCCCTCGCTGGCTTTGGCTGGCTGGATACCATATTCCAGCTGCTGCTAGTACTACTACCTCCTTAATTATGCTGCTGCTTCCTCAAATTTTTATTAAAAATCTAGTTAATAGTTTTTTTAAATAAAAAAAAACAAATTAAATATATCTTATAATTTAAGCTTTATTAAATAATTTAACATAAATCTTAAAAATTAATTACATAAATAATGAATAATTCTCTTAATTAAAGATGTAAATTAAATTGATTGAACATTAGAATTGATTAAATAATAAATTATAAAATTTTTAGCTGATAATTTTTTTATTGGATTGTTATGCGTGAAATTTTATTAAATTAAAAAATTAAATTTAAGTTATGATATTTCTTGTTTGATTGTTTGATGGAAAGACATTTTTTTAATATTTTTATTAAAATTAGTGTAGTTAATAAGAATAAAATGATATTTTATTTTTATTGTTTATGATTTAATTTTATTAATAAATTTGATAATTTATATATTTGTTAAATTTTTTTTATCTATATTTAATTTATTATAAATTTAAAATATAAAATATATAGTTAAACTTATTTATTAAATACATAAACTCCATATATATTTATAAAGTGAATTCATTATGGATAATTCAAAATCATTAACCCTCCTTGATGACTGTATTTATACTAATTGTGAACGAAATTCTTCAATTGGAATACTTAGCATCAGTTGCAAACCTGGAAGATAATCATTCCTAATGCTTAAGGGCGAGCCTCTACCAATGGATTTCAAGTCTGTGTGGGTAGCAATCAAAGAGTGCCAATGACTCGACCTAATAAAGACCATGCGAATATGCAATGACATTTTGATTAATTAATTTGAGATTAAGGTTAATTTATTAAAATTAAAAAATTACAAAAATATATAGTTCTTTCTTTTTATATATAAGTAGGCCTACTTTTTTTTAGGGAAATTGTTACCTATTGTAGTGTTTGTATACCCAACCAACAAAAAATCAAGAATATGTATTTATTTGTGGGACCTATCATGATTGTAATTAATATGTCATTTATTAATTAGTACACTTTATTGGGTTTGGATTGAGAACAATGCGATTTATATATATTTTTTTTAATTTTAACATAATTAGAAAGATGATATAACACAAAATGAGTTAATAATTTTTATTTTATTTTATAAGATAATGGTATAGTTTATAAATTTTTTTTGTAAGTATAGATCTGTAAAATAGATAATAAATGAGTTAAACGTCTATTGAGTATTTTCAGAATGAATCCTCTGATGATTAAGTTATAATTGATATGAGAGAATAATATATCAGATTGATTAAAGAAAATAATATATTTTCACATATGATCTGATCTTTTTATATAGAATATAAATAATGATTAATTATGATAGTCAACTATATAATCATATATAATTATATGAATATCATTTGTTAGCGTAATTATAGAATTATATTTTTATTTATACTATATAATTATAGGTATTATTATATTTAATAATTTTATCAAAATTATTTACTTTAATGAATATTCTTTTCTTTTATTGAATAAGTCTTATAATTATTGAATCGACTAAACAAATCTCATAATTGAATTATTAAATATTATTAAATTTATAACTATTCGAAAATTTAAATTATGAGATTTATTATATATTTTAAAAGAATTATATCAAATGGAATGATATGATAAAATAAATATAAAAATTATTAAAATACCATTAACTAAATATGTGATATAAAGAAGAAATTTTAAAAATATATAAAAAAATATAATTAAAATTTTATAAATCGTACAATGATAAAAGTGGAATGCAAAGTTTCTATACCATCTTAACCTATTAAATTAATGGTTTAAAAAGTTATGATAAAATAAATTATTATTTTATAATTTAAAATTATTATTATTATTTAAATATAATTTTTATAAATACAATAAGAAATCGGACCGTACATTATGAAGCCATTCCAAACTATGAGTTAAACCGGATTAAAAGGAATGATGTATGAATTTATACGGTTGACCTCTCATTGGATACCGCAGCAATCATGATAATTTGAATATTAAACAATGGAGCTATTTTGAAAAACAATGATGATGCGAGCCACGTGGTGTTTTGGACCTTTACTAACTGCCTATGATAAAACTAAACAATATACTAAACAATATCATCCCCTAATGTCCATGATAATAATTGAGAATATGATAATTACAATTCCAAATGCTTAATTCTTGTTCTATTTAAATTCTATAATAATTTTATTTTTAAAAAATATATGTTTTAAATATTAAACAAAAATTCATGAAAAATAAACTCATAAATTAAAAATTCTACTCTTAATATACTTGTATCAAATTTGAACCTTATCGATAACTATTAAAATTTATCGTGAATGAGCGATACGTAATCCTTATTGTAAATCTTCAGTAGTCTGTAGATTCTTCGGTAAACATTTTGCAACCTAAAATAAATGAAAAAGTGCATCGTGAGATGGTCTTTCAACCTTTAATGATTCATTCATGGAAGCAACAAGATTGTATTGATGGGTAGCAAACAATGGGGGGGGCCTGCAACGATAGGGATTTGTGAGAAGTGGCTGTTAGGTGGGGTGGGTTCAACAAGCACTTGTTTGAGCTTATGGCTTATTAATAACTTGCTTTTATTTTGCTCCTCATCATCCCTTTTCTTTGTCAATATAATTCAATTTCTGTTGGGCAATCCTTTTCATGCTTCCATTTGACCTCTAATCTTCACTTTCACAAGCAATTGACCTATAAACCTCTTTGTTTTTCTTTTACATGACTGCGATGTTAGCTTGTTTATGTCATCCTTTGAGATTCGTAGTTTCTGTTGGAGAAAAAATATTTTATATTAAGAATACATAGAGAGGGATAGACTCATGTCTAGATCTTTTATTTCATATTATAGTTTTTTTTTTTTGTTATTTCGATGGATTTTTAATTTTTTTTAATTGAAATGTTTGCATTTATTGCTCATTTTATACATATTTTTTAATTTGAAACGATTAAACTAAAATTAGAAAAATTTTATTCAAAATTTAAATTACATCTTCAAATTCTAATAGATAAATTATAATTTAGTGTCTAAAATTTTGATAAAATTTATAACTTAATTCATCGGTCTAACTTTTCATTCAACTAATTATTAATTATAACAAAAATATTAAAATGTTTTTGACTCTATATATTTTTTATGAGATAGAAACAAGAACTTGTTAGTTTTTTTTCCTAAATTTAATTGTCACATACTGCAACCGAGTTAGAACTCAGCTCCATTATTATAATCTGTAAACCCAACTCAATTTAATCTTAATTTTTTGGATGAAATAATTTTTTGTTTTTATTATAAGAAATCAAAATTTAACCGTTTAAAATCTAAAAAAAATAGATATTGAAAAATTTAAGAAAAATTTTAGGAAATATTTTATAAAAAAAAAGAATTATTTTGAGAAAAATAATATATTAATTATACTGTTTGAATAAAAAGTTAGGTTTTACTAAATTTTGAAATTTAAATTGCTTGGTTTTGAATATATAAAAAGTAAGTTATAGATTTTGTTGAATTAAATTGTAATTTATTAAATTTTAATTTAAATGTTAAATATTTTTTTTTAATTTGAAAATATTTAATTTAATTATTTAAAATTAAAAAATTCAAATAAAATAGCATAACGTTTGGATGTTTCATTATCAAACAAAAGTCACTAGTCATCAATTATCATTCGAATCGGACCCTCTGGATATATATGGATTGGAAGGAATCCGACTCAAAGATGACAAGTCCACGTGTTAAGCACACGAGGCAGCTCCATTATTGACCCGAAACAATAGACAAAAATGCATGTTGATTTTTTTTTTTAATTTTTAATTTTTATTTACATTTTCAAATTTTTATTTTATTTTAAGAATTTAAAATTTAGTTTTAAAAATGAATTTCAATGTTAATCAAACGTTGGAGATAAAACGGCGGCGTATGGGAAAGGGGATGGATATCAGTGGGCCGTGCACGTATATCGTAGAATTGTAGCTTTGGGTTAGCCTTAGCCTTCATAGCATTGTTTGGGCTCCGGAGATGGATTGGGCTTTGCTTTGCACTTCTCGCCTAATGTGTCAAAATCATTTAATTTTCTTTCCTTTTTGGAAGTAATTTCTGACTCTTGAAAAGTACTTGTAAACCTTTTTTAATAAAAAAATTAACAGCTTTTCGATCACCTTTAAACACTTTAATAAAATAATTAATTATTTAAAATTTTAAATATTTATAAATTCAAATTAATTCTATAAATATTAATCTAATTTTTATAAATTAAATTAAATTAAATACTTTCTTCATAAAAAAATTTAATAGCCACTTTATTTTGTAATTTTAATCATACAACATGTTTTTATTTGATTTATGATAAATTTTGAAAAATTGAAATAATATTTTATCATTAAAATTATAAAACAAAAATAAAGTAAAATAAAACGAATATAAAACATATTGCACTTGCCCAAATTATATTTATTAGTTTTTTTCTCATTATACTCATCATGCATACTAATAATTTAATTTTTAATTTTGTATGCATAATTTTTATTTAATATAATACTTTTAATAATATTAATTATATATATATAATTACAAGTTATGGCAGTTATCGAAGACCCCAATAGTTATGATAGTACAGAGATCAAAAACTTCCCAAGTACATATTGCTCATTCCATTTGGGCACGAAACTGTCAATAATTGCTCGAGTTCGAACCCACTTCTGGCCATACTTCGCCACGCAGTAAGCATCAGTTGTTCCCCGACAATCCTTAGTCTTCATGGGCATCAATCCTCGAGCACTGAGAATACCTAGTTTGAGAACACTCGGCTTCCACAGCTGTTTGGCTGTAGGTCGAAGATCACTACTATAGTGTATTGATTCATCCAGAACGTGATAACCACCCTCCAGACAGATTCTCATGTGAATTCTGCTCGCAAACTTAATTTCTTTCTTCTTTTCGCCTTCTACAACATGTTTCTCCAGATAAAACCACCTGCTATTAACAGGTCTGTGGTCAAGCCGCCTGTCCACATACTGCAAAGGAATTACACATTTCCCCAATACTTCATCCTTGTTCGGTGCAACTCTATCTTCCACACTCAAGATCAAAGGCTCCTCCGCCACAAACATAAGGTCCTCATTCCACATAGGATTGATACTCCCGCTGGGCGAAATTCTTGTTCTCAAGGCTTGATTTCCCAGGATAACCTTCACAAAAACTTCTGGATACCGACCTTTATCAGTGGTTGTAGGTCTTAAGCTTCAATTACATTGACCCTCAAATACCAGAGTTTCGAGGAGAGATATACCTTTGACCAAATATTGGCAAGACTATCTATTCCACTTCCAGCCAGCTGCATCAGAATGCCATGCTTCTGGAAAAGCTTTATCTGCTTGTGTGCCCATCCATAACGCTAACAGCAATTCCCCCTTAATTTTATCTCCTTTTTTATCCTCCAATCTATACCACTGGGGTGCTAATGGACTATCTGGCGGTACAAGTTTTGGTATTTCATTCAAATCAAACCAAACACGACCAATGAAATCGTCCTTAGCAACATCTTTATCCTTGACAGTTACCTCAAGCACCGAGGACTGAATACGATCCTTTGAGAATGCAAACACCTGGTTCCACTCAGGGTTGGTCTTCTTCTCAAAATGCCGAGTGGCAACCTTGTAGTTCCCCAGCTTAACTTCCACATAAGGGTCACAACTACCTGTAACATCTTTCCCCGGTAAGTCCTTGGCCTTGACAACCCGGACATAGAGGTACAGCATCTGCTCAACGAGATCATAGGTGCTGGTCAGCTTGCCACCAGTGATCTTTCCCTCTCCCAAATGGGGGTTGGTCTCCTTCAATAAAAATTCCTCTGGTGGTGGCCTCTGCATCTTGTATGGCCAATTGAGAGAGAAGGGCAAATCTCCCCAAAAAAAAAAAAAAAAAAATCTTTTTCAAGCTGAACTTAAATGGTATAGGAAAGCCCTGAAAGTAAGGAATTAGAACTTCAAATTAGCCGTTGCAAAATGCCACGCTAGGTAAACTAAACTTGCGGGAACTGAAATATAGGAAAGTAATCCAAACATTCAAAGAAGCAAAACAAACCTTAACCGATAACTAAGAGTCTAAGAGAGAGAAGAAAAGGGTCTGAAAAGAGAGAAACAAGAAGTCGAAACTGATGCTGATAAAAGCCAAAGTAAAAACATATCTTTAAATCTGTTAAAAGAGAGGACTTGAACCAAACCTGATAGCACGAAAGAGAAATCTTCAAATCCTCAGATCTGAATCTTCAACCCTGCAAAAGAGAGAGTGAAAAATCCCAGTCACAAAATCCCAATAACAACGTTTTAGCAAAATAAAAAGAAAAAAAAAAGATCCAATAACAGATAAGAGTGAGTAAAGTGAACTAATTCTTTGTTTGTTTGCAGAGAAAATGCAGTAACTTCTTAAGAAAACATAGCTTTACTTCTACCCAACTTTTTTTTTTTTTAAAATTCTTTTACCAACTTTCTCACCAAATAAACAAATAATAACACAGAATCCCCAGCGTAGAGATTTTTTAAAGCTTTCTCCTATTTTCCCTCGATTCTCTCGAGAACCAAACAGAAAACTGAAGTTTAAAAATCACGACAAAAGGCAGCAACATTACAACTTGGACAGGAAAAACAACACACGATCATATAAAAAAAAGTCAAGAAAACAACATAGAACAAAGACTATAAATGTAAAACCATGGATAAGCTTTAAAAAGCGAGAAACACATATATACCTCTAGAAGATAAAAGAAGAAGAATAAGTACAGTGAAGACCAAAAATGGCTTTTGTAAAAACCCTAGCTCCATTTGCATCAAACAAAACACATACGCAGACGCAGACGCTGTCACACTCTCTTTCTTAACTTCTAAGAGAAAGAGAGAGAAAAAGATCAGGAAGAGGAGAGTTCTGGAGAGAGAGAGAGAGAGAGAGAGAGACCTGATGGTCTAAAATTAGGATCTCAAGAATGTGCCAGAATCACACACAGAACCTTCTCTCTCTCTCTTTATTATTCTTTTTAAAATTTATTGATTATGAAATTTAATTTTAAAAATGAATTTCAATGTTTTTCAAACGTTGTAAATAAAATGGCGGCGCATTGAGAAAGGAATGGGTATCAGTGGGCCGTGGATGGATAGCGTAGAATTGTAGATTTGGGTTAGCCTTAGCCTTCACAGCATTATTTGGGCTCCGCAGATGGATTGGGCTTTGCTTTGCACTTCTCCCCTAATGTCTCAAGATCATTTAATTTTCTTTCTTTTTTTAAAGTAATTTCTGACTCTTGAAAAGCTTATATATATGTATTACAAATTTAAAAAACATATTTATATAAAATTTTTAATTCATATAATAAATATTAAGTTAAACTTGTAAATAGTATTAATCGAATTTGTGATAAGCATAGGTTTTTTCTTTTTTTAATAAGGGATTAAAGAAGTGAAATTCGAACATAAGTATATCAATCGAGTAATATGTCTTCACCTAAATTAGACTAGCAAATAAACATATTTGAAAGATGATTATCTTAATTTAAATTGACTAAATAAAAATAATTTATTTATAATAATTTTTAAATTTAAAAATTAAGTTTATAAATTAAAAATAATAAGTTAGAAATCTATTTTTTTTTTATTTTGATACTTATAAGTTAATTTAATTAATTATTTTATTATATTATCATCACTTAAATTTTTAGATTTCATTATAAATATTATTTAATATCTTTTCTAATCATTTTAATAATAAATGTATTTATAAATTATTTAAAAACAAATAAGCTGTTGACTAATCATTTTTAAATACTTTAATAAAATATATAATTATTTAAAATTTTAAATATTTATAAGCTAAAATTAACTTATAAACACTAAACTGATTTTCATAAATTAAGTCTAATACTTTCTTAATAAGAATTAATTAGAAGTAACAAAAGAGAATTGTTTTTAACTTATTTGAAAGTATAAACAAAATCTCATATGACTATTTTTTCATATGTTTACAATATAGTCAAAACTTTTTTTTTAATTTAATTTATAGATAAAATAAAATATAAAATAATTTTAAGAGATTGATGAAAAACGATAGAAACAAATTTCAATAATTTCCCAAATGCAATGAATTCTAAGGAAGGTTTATTTGTAAATGTCAGTTACAATTTTGTATTTATATTTGCCCTTTAATGGAGAAAAAATTTCTCATTTTTGTTATTTAATAAAAAATTATTAAATAAAATAAGAACATGTTTATGTATCTTCTTTTTGTATAAGACGCATTAGCATATGATTAATGGGAGATTTAGTAGTTACTTTACTTTTATTTTGTAATTTTAATCATAGAATATATTTTTATTTGATTATGATAAATTTTGTTAAAATAAAATCATATTTATCGTTAAAATTATATAAGCACACGTTTTTTTACACTCATTATGCATACTCATAATTTAATTTTGTATGTATAATCTTTATATCTTCTATATATTAATATGTTCATTTTAAGAAACTGAACTAGATGTGAGACCCCACATCCAGCATGTATTCAACAACCTCCTTCCTTAAGGGTGGCTCTGCGCGGCTCAGCCTCATGGACACAATCTGCGTGGCCTGGTGACTCAAACTACCAAGTTGGCTAACCGGAAGTGGATGAAGATAGTGCATCTTTGGCAGCAAAGGTTGCGAGTACATATGCATCATACTGAGAAAGGACGAGCATGTGAAACGGACTCTCAAATGAAGTTCTCCCATCTTCTTGACACCATTAGGATGCAGGACAAGGAGAGGATAAGAGTGCGTGTAAACCCGATTAGTTTCTAGTGTGGAAAGACGGATTCGTACCTTACCAATCCTGGAATCTTTGGCCGCTCCAGACTTGTCCCCTCCATGTAAATGGCAGTTATCAAAGACCCCAATAGTTATGACAGTACAGGGATCAAAAACTTCCCAAGTGTATTGCTCATTCCATTTGGGCATCAAACTGTCAATAATTGTTCGAGTTCGAACCCACTTCTGGCCATACTTCGCCACACAGTAAGCATCAGTTGTTCCCCGACTATTCTTTGTCTTCATGGGCATCAATCCCTGAGCATTGAGAATACCTAGTTCGAGAACCCCTATACTCGGCTTCCACAGCTCTTTGGCTGTAGGTCGAAGATCACTACTATAGTCTGTTGATTCATCCAGAACATGATAACCACCCTCCAGACAGATTCTCATATGAATTCTGCTGGCAAACTTAATTTCTTTCTTCTTTTCCCCTTCTACAACAACATGTTTCTCCAGATTAAACCACCTGCTATTAACAGGTCTGTGGTCAAGCCGCCTGTCCACATACTGCAAAGGAATTGCACATTTCCCCAATACTTCATCATTGTTCGGTGCAACTCTATCTTCCACACTCAAGATCAAAGGCTCCTCAAACGGTTCTGCCGCCACAAACATAAGGTCCTCATTCCACATTGGATTGATACTCCTGCTGGGCGAAATTCTTGATCTCAAGGCTTGATTTCCCAGGATAACCTTCACAAAAACTTCTGGATACCGACCTTTATCAGTTGGTTGCAGGTCTTGAGCTTCAATTACATTGACCCTCAAATACCAGAGTTTCGGGGAGAGATATACCTTTGACCGAATATTGGCAAGACTATCTATTCCACTTACAGCCTCTGCATCAGAATGCCATGCTTCTGGAAAAGCTTCATCTGCTTGTGTACCCATCCAAACTGCTAACAACAATTCCCCCTTAATTTTATCTCCTTTTTTATCCTCCAATCTATACCACTGGGGTGCTAATGAACTATCTGGCGGTACAAGTTTTGGTATCTCATTCAAATCAAACCAAACACGACCAATGAAATCATCCTTAGCAAGGTCTTTATCCTTGACAGTTACCTCAAGCACCGAGGACTGAATATGATCCTTTGAGAATGCAAACACCTGGTTCCACTCAGGGTTGGTCTTCTTCTCAAAATGCCGAGTGGTACCCTTGTAGTTTCCCAGCTTAACTTCCACATAAGGGTCACAACTACCTGTAACATCTTTCCCCGGTAAGTCCTTGGCCTTGACAACCCGGACATAGAGGTACTGCAGCTGCTCAACGAAATCATAGGTGCTGATCAGCTTCTCACCAGTGATCTTTCCCCCTCCCAAATGAGGGTTGGTCTCCTTCAATACAAATCCCTCTGGTGGTGGCCTCCGCATCTTGTAGGGTCAATTGAGAGAGAAGGGCAAATCTCCCAAAAAAAAAAAAAAATTCTTTTTCAAGCTGAACATAAACAGTATAGTGTTTTGATGATCCACGAACTAAACAAAGTTTGGATTCAAATGGATTTGAAAAGCCCTGAAAGTAAGGAATTAGAACTTCAAATTAGCCGTTGCAAAATGCCACGCTAGGTAAACTAAACTTGGGGGAACTGAAATATAGGAAAGTAATCTAAACATTCAAAGAAGCAAAACAGACCTTAACGGATAACTAAGAGAGAGAGAGAGAGAGAGAGAAAAAAGTTTCTGAAAAGAGATAACAAGAAGTCGAAACTGACGCTGATAAAAGCAAAAGTTCAAAAATATACTTAAATCTCTTAAAAGAGAGGACTTGAATCAAACCTGATAGCATGAAAGAGAAATCTTCAAATCCTCAGA
This sequence comes from Hevea brasiliensis, assembly GCF_030052815.1. Lineage (NCBI taxonomy): Eukaryota > Viridiplantae > Streptophyta > Magnoliopsida > Malpighiales > Euphorbiaceae > Hevea > Hevea brasiliensis. The sequence goes on from NC_079497.1 coordinate 105,730,121, forward strand.
TCTGATCAAAAGAGAGAGTGAATAATCCTAGTCACTAAAGCCCAAAAACAACATTTTAGCAAAATAAAAAGAAAAACATAGATCCGATAACAGATAAGAGAAAGTAAAGTGAACTAATTCTTTGTTTGTTTGCAGAGAAAATGCAGTAACGTCTTAAGAAAACATAACTTTACTTCTACCCAACTTAATTTTTTTTTTTAAATTCTTTTACCAACTTTCTCACCAAATACACAAATAATAACACAGAAGCCCCAGCGTAGAGATTTTTTAAAGCTTTCTCCTATTTTCCCTCGATTTTCTCCAGAACCTAACAGAAAACTGAAGTTTAAAAATCACGACAAAAGGCAGCAACACTACAACTTGGAAAGAAAAAACAACACACGAAAAAGAAAAAAGTTAAGAAAACAACATAGAACAAAGACTATAAATGTAAAGCCATGGATATGCTTTAAAAAGCGAGATACTCATATATACCTCTAGAAGAAGAAGAAGAAGAAGAAGAAGAAGAAGTACAGTGAAGATCCAAAAATGGGTTTTGTAGAAACCCTGGCTCCATTTGCATCAAACAAAACACATACGCAAACGCAGACGCAAACGCAGTCACAGTCACACTCTCTTTCTTAACTTCTAAGAGAAGGAGAGAAAGAAAAAGGTTAGCAAAAGGAGAATTCTGGAGAGGGAGATATTTTATAAGTTAAATCAAACGCTCAAATTTTCTACATTATTATCTTGACACAAATTAATTAAAGTTAATAAAGAAAGGATTGTTTTTAACTTATTTGAAAGCTTAAATAAAAGCTCATACGACTATTTTTTTTTCATATGTTTACAATATAGTCAAAACTATTTTTTAATTAAATTTATAGATAAAATAAAATATAAAATAATTCCAGGGGATTGATGAAAAACGATAGAAACAAATTTCAAAAATTCCCCAAATGTAATGAATTCTAGGGAAGGTTTATTTGTAAATCTTAGTTAATATTTTGTATTTATATTTGCCCTTTAATAGAGATTAAATTTCTCATTTTTGTTATTTAATAAGAAATTGTTAAATAAAATAAGAATATGTTTATGTATCTTCTTTTCATATAGGATGCATTGGCATATGATTAATGGGAGATTTTATAGTTACTTTATTTTTATTTTGTAATTTTAATCATAAAGTATATTTTTATTTGATTATGATAAATTTTGATAAAATTATATCATATTTTAACATTAAAATTATAAAAAAAAATAAAAAAAATATAAAACATATTGCACTTACCAATTTATGTATATTAGTTTTTTTCTCACTTGTGTTGCATGTTATTTATATTTATTATGCATACTCATTATTTAAATGTATAATCTTTATATAATATAATATTTTAAAAAAATTAATTTTATAAATATATATATTGTTATTGGTGGTGTTTAGTTAAATACAATCACTAGTTATATAATTGCCCATATTTTTTTAATCCCTAGAAGGTAATAAAAATATGGAATCTTATAAGTTCTATTAATAGAAGCTTCTATTATTAATATATTTTCTATATATTAATATGTTCATTTTAAGAAACTAAAAAAAATAATTAATTAGTATTAGCTAGGAGGTATTTTATATGTAATCTTATATTATTAGTCCTTATGGTGTGATTATTCTTTGATTATTCAGTTCCTATTTACTTAAGAAAAATTGGAATAATTTTATAAAAAAAAATATTTTTGTATTTACATATATTAATTTTTCAAATGAAAAATTTGAAAATTAATTTTTTGTTTTTTTTAAATTTAATTTTGATTTGGAAAAATAATTTAAATTATATTCAACTATTAAACTTTATAAAAAAACCATATTTTCTAACTATTTTTCTAAATAAAAATAATTTTTATTCAATTTAAAAATTTATTTGTAATGATAAAAAAGTAATCACATTACTATAAAATTTAGTTTTTGGCAATAATTAGATTACAGATTTTTCATTATTATCATGACCCGATTTCATGGGTCGGATCGGTATTAGGTCTTGGGCCGGCTTAAAGCCCTTAAAGACCTAAGCCTTATTATTCACTAACTCACAACTAGACCCAAAGTCAAGGCTCGACACATAAAAATAAAATAATATAAAATATTATTTCTCAAATTTGGGGAGTTCAATTCAACCCAAACATAGTACAACAATATGAAGAGCCTAGTTCAATCATAATATCCAACACATTCAATTCATTAAATACTATTTCTCATATCCAAATAATACATTATTTATTAGTATCATTGCGGGGTTTTAAGAATAAAATAAAAAAATACATAATTAAATATATAATTAAATATAATAAAACTACTAACATCACTACAACTTGTGAAGAAAAATGCAGGTTAGACTTTGTAAGAAATAATGCTCCTCCTATTACCTAGGAAAAATATATTGAACAAGTGTGAGCGTTCAACTTAGTGAGTTTAGATCTTCATTACAAATGCAATTTCTATAACTAACTATAACTAGTGCAACTCTATCATGAAATGCATATCCAACACATATAACAAATAATCCACTCAATATTTGCACAAGAAGATAATTTGAAACTATTCTTGCACCCAATATATCACATCAATACATAAATATGAGAGCTAATATCCTATACAGCTCTCTCAATCCAAATCTTGCTAATAAGCTTAACTAAAGCTGGACTTTCACTTAAATCTAAGTGCGGAGGCCAGTGAGATCAACTCAAGGTCGTGCCTCACCCAGACTTTCGATATCCATAAGGACTGGATTCCAGTAAGACTAGCTCAAGTAGCAACTACCCTTCCAATTCATATTCATATACACCATATACAAATAATACACCCAACTCTAAATTATTCTTAGGGCGACAATCACAAATAAAATGACAATAATTAAATATGCAATAACCAAAATACCCTTAATATATTAACTATTTATGTGCATAATTAAATATTTATAAAATGCATGAGCATGCCATATTATAATTAATATTTAAATTACAAAAATAATCAATATCTAACTCACAGACTGATCGACTCGACTGCAGCTAGTCCAGCTAGAAGAAAGAAAAATAGTTGACACTGAACACCTATACAGGCACACTGACATTTATCAATTTATTGACAAAATAATTAATTAAATTTAAACTATAGAAGAAAAAATTATTCCTAGGTTCTTGCCAAAATGGTAGAATCTCTTCTATAACTGGACCTTATCCCTTGCAAGAAAACTTATCAAAATACATCACTCAAGGCTTCAGGCCCACAATAGGAAACATTACACCCATCTGGGGCCTACAAGAAACCTAATCTAAGTTGAATTCTCCATATTTAGTTCATGTGCCTATATTTCACTACTTTCCAATTAATTATTAAATACTTTTCAAAAATTCCAAAAATATTCTTGGGGCCCTTCACATCATCTTAAAGTCCATACAGTTTATTTTAATTATTTTTAATATGCCAGAAATATTATACAAATTAATTAGCTAGCTTAATCATAGGTAAAAATCACATAACTTGAGTTTGGGCTTTGTGAATTCTATTATCTGGAACGCATCTGAAACGTCTAAAAATACTAGAAATGACTGTAAACAAGACTACCTTACGAGATGGCCTGTCGGGTGTCCAAACTGGGTCGAAAACTTGGTTTTGAGTGTCAGTGAATTATCGTCGATCTGATTGCACCTAAACAAAGCCTATAAATTGTTAATAATTATCATATAATTATTTTTAATTTGTAGGAATCGAAAAGGCTGAAAAATCTTACCGAACGATATGAACTGTCTGATGATCCCCTTTTTCAAACAGTGTCTAATTGGAGAGGGGTTAGTTCCATCTTGAAGGTTTTGCTGCACTGAGTTCAACGATGCCCTTGGATCACAGATCCGGCGGTTAGATTTGCCCAAATCTTATTGGAAAACTGCTTGATACCCATCTCATTCCTACCTTGATTCATGATTCTAGCTACCACCGATGTTGTTACTAGTTGGGAAATGGAGCTAGAACTGTAAGGAACTCAGCTTTGAAGGTCTCATGGTTAAATGCTGTAGGACATGGCCGGCGGCAGTCGGAGAAGATTCGACCTTCCTTTTGCATGTCAACCTGAAGCCAAGAGCTACCCATCCTTTTTTGCTTCTACCATCGTCGAATTGCAAGCTTCTGGGGCTAACGGCGTCCACTGGTCTTGCTGGAGTGCTCCACCATTAATGGGCCTTGAAGGTTGGCCGGCGTTCACGGAGAAATGGGAGGAAAAAAAGCTCGGCGTGAGGGATGGGAGGAGAAGTTTCATGTAACCTAATTGGTTACTTTCAAAATGAATTTATTTATTTTTAAATAAAATAATGTTAACTTATATAATATCTCAATTAACTAAAATTTAAAATAACAAAATCTACATTTTATACCTTCTAATAAATTTGAAACATAACCACAACTTATAATAATATAATTATTAAAATTTCATTCTTTACTTGATGATCATTAGACATGTAATAATAATAATAATAATAATAATAATAATAATAATAATAATAATAATAATAATAATAATAATACAAAGTATAAAATCTAATAGTAAAATAATCTTTACACAATATAATTAGTTCTATCCAATATTTAAACCAAGATTTAATATTTAAGTTAAGAATGGAAAAAAAAATGATATTTATAAATGAGATATTTAAATTATAACACCAATGAAATAATATTAGAAAAATAGTAAAATTATTTAAAAAAATTTAAGTCGTTATACTTTTCTCCCCTTAAGAAAATTCGTCATTGAATTTTATTATTATTATTTTTTAATCTTTTTTTCAGTATTCTCTAACACCCACTATGCTTCCGTTGCTTCCTGATGTGATTTCTCGTAACTCTAATCAACTTGGTGCCTACTTTTCTTTAATGTGCACTGCCGTGAGTTTTTGTGACTTCATTTTTTTATTTCTCTGTCTCTTTAATATTTGTTGTCTACCGACGTAACTTCTTTTTCTTGCCAATCTCCATGCTTTGTCCCACACATCCCTTAGTGTGTCCTTCTCATAACATTTCTTCTTCTTCCTATCCTCGTAACCAACTCTTCCAAGGCTTTCTCCTATCCTTCAAGTCGTAATTGTTTTCTCTTTCCTATTTCTGCTACTGATCATATCTTATCCTCCTATTATGCATTTCATTTTTAACATCTGTCTCGAGTCTTGAACTTGTAGTACTAGTAATGCTTTTGTGCATCTTGTCTGTCCTTAATCTTGTCCTCTCTCACCCTTGAGCCTCTTCTTTCGAAGATATCCATGCCAGCAACATTAACTTTAACCTATTTTTGTTACTAGCTCTATTGCTTCTAGAATTCCAGCTCTATGATTGACTCCTATTAGCACATCCTTCATATCATGGAACACTACATTACTAACCTGCATTCACATTATGCAACACCTGTAATTTATCATGAAAGATTCTTTCTGTACTTCCTTTTCCAACTTAACCATCAAATCACTATCATTCCTTACCTTTTGTAGGAAATTGGTCATCATGGTTAGTTAGGGCCCCTTGAACCTATAAGTTACACTTGAACTAATAAGGAAGTGGTGAACATGTTTTCTGCCATAATCCTTAACAAGATGCTTCATGTGTTCATTCTCCTTGATATGGCCGCATCTACTACCTATAACTTTCCCAACTTTAGCCTTAAATTTACCCATCAACAAATGTTCCATCTTTCGAATCTTATCGGTAGATAACATTTCCTCCAGTTTATAGCTACCCATATGACTCAACATAAGAAAAGCCTTTCTATAATTTGAGTTCACCCAAAACCTACAGCTGTAGATTAAGCCTAACTCATGTCACTACCATGTTCATTTCTTAATCCTTGACATAGATATGCACTTACCATTATTTCCACCTTCGGAGATTACGTACGAACTGGTGCCTGCCAAAATCCAAAATAACTAGGTTAACTCAAAATAATCTCCCTTCCTAATATAGTTTTTTGGAGCTGAAAGCATGATCTAATCTTAAAGACAAGGAGAAAGCTTTTTCTACAGTCAACAATATCTATTGTCCAATGAGCAATGTTTATCTCATTTCTCTTGGTCTTCCTCTTCCAAATTTTCAACTCTTTGCAATTATTATGCTTTTCTTATAGGATATTAACTGTACTAACCCTCTGTTTTACCACTGTCTCACTTGTCATAACATCTTCTAATTTTACTATTTCCACATATACCCCATTATATTTCATACCTATCCTCACTTGTTCTAGGCCCCTCCCTTTTGCTATATTCTGGAAGATACCTATTCTTCTAGACCAACTCTAATCATATCATTGCCGTTACTTTAACCCTTGTACTTCATGATGATTATGACTACTACTTATAGCTATTTCTTTCTATTCTGCCTCCTACTTTTATTCCGTCATTGATGAACCTGCACAGGCAACTCTATTGGTCACGCTAAAAAAATCTGCCTGCTTCATCATTTTTGCAGTCTAACCTAAAGCCTTTGTACTATTACACATCATTCTTTCCCCTTATTAAGTCTGTTTGTACTATTAGGTTAACCTTTATTCAACTACTTACTAACTCTGCTCTTTAGCTTGATAGGACAGTTCAGGATACCATTGTGCGCCCTCTAGCTACTACTCTCTAATCTTGACTTTCAGTTTATTTTGTTTAGCTTACCCAAAACAACACCTTATCTACTCTATATTTGACCCTGTGCTTCCTCATCTTGCCCTATTTTGGGCCTTTCAATTATTCTTTAATCTATCTCTCTTATCACACCCATAATAGAACTTTGATTGTACTATTCCTTAACTCTATCCTCATTACCTAATCAGATAGCTATGCTAGATAATTATACCTTATAGTGTCTCTATTAGGTCATTTGCATCTCTATACTACTTAAAATTGGTCCTCTAACCACTCCGATCAACGTTTCCACTGGCCTTCGGATGATCTTTCCTGCTACATCTAAACCAATTGTACTAACTCTCATTTTTTTGCATTTTTTCTATCTACTAGTATTATATGATTTGTCTTCATTGAATCATTGCCCTTTTTCCTTTTCTCTGCTTATAGTATACTCTTGTCTTGAGCATAAGAAGCTGAGAAGGAAGTTAGGGAACAACAGTCATGCATTCACTGCGTGATCTCTGTTCCTATCTGTTGTACTATATACTACCCTTTATTATCTCGAAGAAAGGATCTGAGAGATTCTCTTTTTCCTATTTCCACTCAATTAGCTAAAGCTTAAGGTACTAGGTACCTAAACCGATCATAAACTAACAAGCTTGACATACATCAAGATCTTATCATTTATGATTCTTATGGTGGGACTTATGCCCTCTTTAGGGTACCTGAACTAATAACTCTCTATTACAACATACAGTCCTATCTGAGACGTTATTCCATAAGTCACCAACACTAGTAGTAACCTTCTGTCTCTCCTGAAAAGGTAAGGCCATACCCTGTAGCACAACTAACTGCAAAAAAGGTATAACATCTGCCACATTACCATAACCATGTTAGGCTATATTCTCTTTTATCATACTACAAACTCCTTAAAACGTCATTTCACAGGCTATGAACATTATTCCTAGACTCTAGTCTCCTTTAGGCAGCAAGGTTGTACTTTGTACCTTGTTGTCACACAAAGAATATACTATTCTCACTAAACTTTAGGTAAAATGTTCATCATAATGCCAAAATTATCCAAGATCCCATACTAAAGACCAATTGATCTCATTTAGTAGGTGCCATCCTAACACTGTAACTATACTAAACCTCTAATCCCATGACAATTCGTGATATATCTGTAGCCCACGTAGGGTACCCGAGTCACTGACTCTAGTTACCACCCAATTGTGATCTTTGATATTCTAGCTCAAGAGTTTTAAACCCCTTAACTAGGAGTTTCAAACTCCTCTATAGAAACATAATTTTGTAATGGTGCCACTGTACCAAAACAAAAGTTGTCTACTATCCTCATCATGGAACACCATAGGGATGTACGCAGCTATACACAATAATCTCCTGTCAATCTTATAATCTGCAGCTTACAGAATAGACAAGGAGAGCATTACATAGATTACTGTGGTACGTTCTAATAGACTATCATCTCCAACCTCATGCACTTCTATATAACCCATGTGGAAAATCGTGTCCTGATAAGACACTCTACTAGAACCATAAACTTGTCCTGACTGGTCAATCCACTAACAACTGCCAGCAGTGGTATCCTTACCCCTATTTAGGGTAACTATTACTATAACTTACCTTTATGTATTTATGCCTTGCACTAGATAGGCATGCCTCTTGGCCCCATTCTAATATAAACACAGCACTCCTTGGAGTACGTATCCCTATGATAAATCTCAATACGTCTGTTAGCTCAAATTTACATCACCATATACTCTACAAAAATCATGACACTAAACCAAATCACTCTTATACTACTCGATGAATATCGTGAAATTTAGAAACAAAGAATTACTAAAGAAGATGAAACAGAATTTAGGTACACTTTCCTATTAATCTAGAGCCTAAGCTCTGATACCATAGTTGTCATGACCTGATTCCACAAGCTGGATTGGCACAAGGTATTAGGCCAACTTAAAGCTCCTGAAGACCGTAGTAAGCCTTATTGTTCACTAACCCATAACCAGACCCAAAGTCAAGGCTCAACACACAAAAATAAAATAATATAAAATATTATTTCTCAAATTTGGGGAGTTTAACTCAACCCAAACATAGTACAACAATATAAAGAGCCTAGTTCAATTATAATATCCAACACATTTCATTCATTAAACACCATTTCTCATATCCAAATAATACATTATTTATTAGTGTCACAATGGAGTTTTAAGAATAAAATAAAATAAATAAATAATTAAATATAATAAAACTGCTAACATCACCACAACTTGCAAAGGAAAATATAGGTTAGACTCTGGAGGAAAAAATGCTCCTCCTATAACCTGGGAAAAATATTTTAAATAAGAGAGAGCGTTCGACTCAGTGAATTTAGATCTTTATTACAAATGAAATTTCTATAACTACCTATAACTAGTGTAAATCTACCATGAAATGCACATCCAATACATATAACAAACAATTCACTCAACATTCGTACGAAAAGATAATTTGGAGCTAATCATGCACTAGTGTATCACATCAATGCATAAATATGAGAGCTGATCTCCTATACAACTCTCTCAATCCAAATCCCACTAGCGAGCTTAACTTAAGCCGGACTTTTGCTTAAATCCAAGTGCGAAGACCAGTGAAATTAACTCAAAGTCGCGCTTCACCCTGACTTTCCATATCCATAAGGACCGGGTTCCAACGAACTAGCTCAAGTCGCAATTACCCATTCAATCTATATTCATATATACCATATACAAATAACACACCAAACTCCAAATTATCCTCAGGGCGGCAATCACAAACAAAATAACTAGACCTAATTTGCTGCAAGAAAACTTGTCAAAATGCAACACTCAGGGCCTTAGGCCCATAACAACAAACACTACACCTATCCGGGGCCTACAAGAAACCTAATCTAGGTCAAACTCTCCATATCTAGTTCATGTCTCTATATTTCACTATTGTCCAATTAATGATCAAATACTTTTCAAAAATTTCAAAAATATTCTTGGGGGTTCTTTACATCATTTTAAAGTCCATACAATTTATTTCAATTATTTTTAACATGCCAGAAATATTTTACAAATTAATTAGCTAGCTTAATCTTAGATAAAAATCACATAACTTGAGTTCGAGATTACTTTTGTGAATTCTATTATCTAGAACGCGTCTAGAATATCTAAAAACACTAGAAATGATTGTAAACACAACTACCTTCCGAGCCGGTTTATAGGGCGTATAGACCGAGCCGAAAACTCAGTCTTGAGTGTTAGTGAGCTATTGCCTATTTAATTGCACCTAAACAAAGCCTATAAATTATTAATAATTATTATATAATTATTTTTAATTTATGGGAATAGAAAAAGATCAAAAATTTCATTGAACAATCTATGTCGTCTAATGATCGCCTTTTTCAAATAGTGTCCAATCGAAACTGAGTTGGTTCCATCTCAAAAGTTTCGCCGCACTGAGTTCAGTGATGCTCTTAGATCACCGATTCGACAGTCAGATTTGCCAGAATCTCACTAGAAAGCTGCTTGATACCCATCTCCTTCCTACCTCAAATTGTGTGATTCTAGCTACTATCGAAGATGCTACTAGTCGAGAAATGAAGCTGGTACTATGGGGAACTCAGCTCCAAAGGTCTCAAGGTTAAAGGCTGCCGACCGTGACCATGGCAGTTGGAGAAGATTTGACCTTTCTTTTGCAATTCGACCCGAGGCCAAGAGCTACCCATACTCTCTTGCTTCTGCCATTGTCAAATTGCTGGTTTCTGGGGGCTGACGACATTCACTAGTCTTGCTGGAGTGCTCCACCATTGATGGGGCTTGAAGGTTGGTCCGTGTTCATGAAGAAATGGGAGGAAGAAGGGTTCAGGGGAAAAGGGATGTGAGGGACGAGAGGGGAAGTTTCATGTAACCTAATTGGTTGCTTTGAATGCAAATTTAATTTTTTTTAATAAACTAATGTCAACTTATATAATATCTCAATTAATTAAAATTTAAAATAACAAAATCTATATTTTATACCTTTTAATAAATTTGAAATATAACCACAACTTATAATAATATAATTATTAAAATTTCATTTCTTACTTTATGATCATTAGTCATGTAATAATAATAATAATAATAATAATAATAATAATAAATTTGAAACATAACCACAACTTATAATAATATAATTATTAAAATTTCATTCCTTACTTTATGATCATTAGTCATGTAATAATAATAATAATAATAATAATAATAATAATAATAATAATAATAATAATAATAATAATAATACAAAGTATAAAATCTAATAGTAAAATAATGTTTGCCCCATATAATTAGTTCTATCCAATAATTAAACCAAGATTTAAAATTTATGTTAAGAATGGAAAAAATTGATATTTATAAATGAGATATTTAAATTATAATTATATCACCAATAAAATTATTAGAATAATAGTAAAATTATTTTAAAAAAATTCAGGTCGTTATAATTATATTTTAATATCTAGTAATTTGATTTAAATAATACTTTATTTATTTCTAGCATTTTAATTCAAATTATTTTCATAAAATATTTTAAATTCTCAAACTTTATTTATTTAATTTTTTTTATTTTGTTAGTATAAAAACTAAAAATACACATTTTGAAGCTACCGAAAGTATTAATTCTTAAATATAAATTTCAGAAATTTTTAATGATTAACCAAATATTTTTAAAAAAAGATAGCAACTATTATAAGCTAAACTTTCTATAAAAATATTATTAAATTAAATATTTGTATTTAAATTTAAGAGTTTATTATATACTTCAAGACTATGTATATATTTTAATATAAATATTTAATTTAATATTCATTGATTTCATTTTTATATAAAATACATTTATATTAGATACATCATATTAAAATAATTAAATAAAAAAATTTTCCATAATTACTATAAGAAATATTAGATTTATTAGCAAAATTTTTTACTGACAAACACAAAATATACTACTAAAAGTTTATAACTGTAATATATAAATTATTTTATATTACTATATTATCATAAAAATTTTATTATTATCAGCAACAATTATTATTATAAAAAATTTTAATGGTAATAATAATTTTTATTATATTTTCTTTTATATGTATTCATTTATTGTTATATATTAATTTTATAAACAATAACATTAACGTTGTTGTAAATTTTTACCGCTAATATTTGTTATAGTGAATCAACGGTGATTTTTCACTAGAGCGGCATAACTAACTTAAAACGTTTCAAAATGGAATTTCCCTTTGTTCAACGATAGTACCCAATCAAATTCCACCACGTGGTCAATCCCATGCAGCTACCCCCACCTAATAATTCCTCCTCAGTCCTCACTCCCCTCCTCTCTCTCTCTCTCTCTCTCTCTCTCTCTCTCTCAAAAACGCCACTCATTGTTCCCCAAAGATCTGCAAAAACAGAAAGCTCTCATTTTTTTTCTCTCAAAAAACGCTTTCCCTTTCTCTGAGTCATGACGGACTCTACTGAGCCACCATCCACGTCGGCCGCCGAACCCAATCCAAACCCGCACCTCAATCCCAATTCCCTTATCCACCCTCGCCGTGAGCCTTTCGAGCATGGTCTCCTCCCAATCCCCAAGCTCATCTTCCCTGACCCGACTCAAACGCTCATCCAACTTAGGCAGAAACTCGTTTCCCATCCCCGTGTTGATTATGCCACCCTTGCTGACACCGTTCAGATCTCCGTCGACCATGCTAGGCTCGTTCTCGACACTCTCGCCTCTGTTCTCCACTCCGAGGCTGACCCGCTTGTCAAGGCCGAACCCGGAGAGATTGATTCCGTTGGGGCGGATTTGCATGATCTGATATTATTTTTGTATATACAATCGTATAAGAAGTTGTTGCCCAGGACACATAAGGACTCTGCTGCCGTGGCCGATGTCTGGCCCTCCACCTCAGCTTTCGATGGGTACTTGTCGGCCTTATCACCGCTTCAGGTATTTTTTTTTTTGGCTTTTAATTTTCGTCTTCTGTTGGCTAATTTGTGAAAATTTCGCCATTTTGGGTGTTAATTATGTGACTTGGTGTCTTAATTGATATTTTTTGATTTGGACTTGTACCAAATTGAATCAGGGTTTGTTCATATTAGGCTTGTTTTTTTTTTTTGGGAATGAGATAACAATTCAATGTGTTTTTGTTGCCACTTAATTGTGATCGTTTGTTTGCATAATATATTTTTTTTCATGGGTTGATTAGCTTAATTATCAGTATCATATAATGTTGATGACAATTGTGTCTGTTCTGTCCTCCTTAGTGATAACATTGAGACATTTTCTGATGGGGTATAGTAATATTGGTTTGGTTTATTATCTGTACGATGGATTACAAATGCTGTTAAAATGAATTGATTACTTTATTTTTAGAAGCAATTCGCAGCAATTTGTGTAAAACGGTGGTGGAAATAGTGGGTTGCATAATTGTTGGTACTTGGTTGATTGCCAGAGTTGTTGAAACTAACATAAGAAATGCAGTGTAATTTGTGATATTTTGGAAAGAATCAGTGCATTGCATAACACCTATTGGCAACTGATAAAAGGTGCATATAGATTAAATTATTCTGGTGATTTAAGCAAGTTATCATTTTTTCGCTCAGGGGAATAGGATAATGAGTTTTGTTTTAGAAATATAATTTAGAGGAGTCGCAGTTTGCTATCTTGTGTTTAACTTGATTATAATGAAATTTCATATCTTGTGAGTGGACCTTCCTAGTGTCCATATTTCTGTTACATTGTATAGGTTTTAATATATTTGCAATGGCTTGACGTACTAATATGTAATCGTTCATTCATTTGTTTTCCCTTATTTGTTTTATTCACAGATAAATTTCTATAAGGCCAACCATAAAAAATAGCATTTTGTTTTTGTTTTGTTTGCTGTGTTAAGATGCACATCATTCTTCAATGAATTTTCAAGATTGGGTTAACATTTCATGGTTTATTGTAATAGTCATTGTCATAAATTTTTATTTGAGCAATTAAGTTACATAGAATGTTACTTAAACTTAGTGGTTCACTACTTTGCAGCTTGTGCGCAGCAACAGCCGCCGGTTCATGCCATCACAGGCTGATGAAGAGGCTCATCAGTTATCCTATCTACAAAAGCACATGGCTAACATTCTCTCTCTTTTGGCGGAGCCTGTGGAAGGAGAAGGCGAAGAGTCTCTGGTTTGTGAATTAATTTCTTTCTGTGGTTTTGGTTAAATTTACTCTTCTTAGTAATGTAAATAAACTACAACTGGAGATAACAGTAGTGCTTCTTCTATTTATTTGTATTTCTGGGTTGCTCTGTATTTTCTGTATTATTATTTTTGTAAGTTTTTCCTCAAACTTTTGATGATTGGAGCAATGGAGAAATTTTTTAAAGAATGTGTTTGGTATCAAGCTGCAGTTACTTTTCAAATACTCTTACTGTGCATATTTTTATGGATGATTTTGGTAAAACCTTTGCTTAGAGTGTATGCTAGTGGAAAGAGGAAGTTGCTTGCAGAAGCTCCTTTTCTCCAACATTCTTTTTCACTTAGTCCTGACTCCTGGAACAGAGAAGTGGTATGCTTCTGCAAATAATTAAAATGGAGATCTGCAATAAAGTTCCTAATTTTTGGTATATATATTGTATTTAACTGATTAAGGCTTAGTTGAGTTGGGTTTTGAACAACTTTCCTTTTAGTTGGTTAGAAATTTCAAAACGCTGAGTGGACTTCACAAAGTCTGTGGTTCCAAATGTAGACCTTGCTTTATTCTGTTTATATAAAATAATCAAAACCTCTTTGGAAAAGGTTTGCATTGGATAGTGGGGCACATTTTTGGTGCCAAGCATGTGAAAATGTTTGCTTAGAAAGTAACTGATGTTTTCATTTTGGATTTTCAAACTGAATTATTGTTCAAGAACTCCTGGTAGTCGAAATTTTTTTGGGCAACTTCATTTGTTTGATCAAATTATCAAATGTAATATTTCATTTGCCAATTCCTTTCTCTTTGAAGATTGTGGCTTTGCATACATTTGGAGCTATTTCACGTTTGGTTTTCATAATTATAAAGATATGATATGCTAAAATCCTCCATGCCCTCTTCATTCTTGTGCAGAGTGCATTTGCATTTTACTGGTTTTCCAATTTCTTGGATATGCCAACTTTCTTTCAATGCAAACCTGTGTCTTAAATACTGTGTTTCCTAACATAAATATGTTTTGAGAAATTTTCTAATGGCTTTCGGCTTTTGAAGCTTTATGTCAAAATTTTAGTTCTTGTGTTTCTTGTTGCTTCTGAAATTTATTTTATGCTTATTGATATCTTCTTCAGCTTGTTCTTAACTTGTAAGGTTAACCATACTGTCTTAGGTTTTGACCATGGAAGGTTTTGAGCACCTTGGGTTTCTGATTCAATTTGGTGAGAAGGGATCTGAAGGAGTTTCATTAAGTCAAGCTGCTCCATTTTTTGCCAATTCAGATCCCGACATGCCTGCTGTTCCTGTTCCTGCTGCACAAGTTCATGATTGGATTTCACAGAATATAGCCTCTGCTTTGGAGCATATCACTGAAAGAATTTCTGCAAAAGAAAATGGGCCATCCAGTGTCTCTGATCAGGATGTTACCATGGCTGATGCCTGTACAAGTTCAATCAAGACCTCACCAAGTGCTAGGGGATCAAGTTTTATTGAGGGGATCTCTAAATCTTCATATGTAAAGCAAGCATCGGATCTTAAAGGTTCTTCTGTAAAGGTTAGTTTTGAAATACATTTTTTTCTTTGCCCTTGGTTACTAAACTAATGAAATAAATATTGTGCTTAAGATGAGTTATATATCATTAATGCAAAGCTTGTGATTCCTAAAATGCTACTTTTAGATATTAGAATTTATATATGGCTGATTCTATTTTTAATAATTTGGGCTGTTAAATATGTGGAATCAGGAGCCATGATTGGCTAATTTGGCTAAAGTTTTAAATCTTAAAAAACAATTGAAAGCTAAAAAACTGAATCTAAATCCACCATGAGATATAATTGTCACATAGAAATAAGATGTTTATCAAAGTATTTTTCTTAAATCCCCAAAGTTCATAGAATGTTCTGCATGTACTTTCAAGTTGGAAAATCCTGAGCGGCTATGCTTTTTGGGCTATACTTTCACTTCAGAAGATTGTGATCTGAAAGTTTGTGCGAATCTGTGCAGTGTTTGAAATCTGTCATGTTAATGTTCGAAGTTTGAACTTGGAATTGGGCATCAATTGTAACAAATATAAAAATGTGATATTAATTGCACTGTCTTGAGTTCTTTTGATTGGTCGCTTTGGTGCATATTTTTCCATGTTTAAGTTGGACTTGGTAAGTTGGTATATGTATTCTGTCTGTGCATAGTGAAATGAAGCAACTTTTATCTGTATACTTTACGGGCTGTACTTGAAATGCTTGGCAAATTTGTTATAAGTATGGTTTTTAAAAAGGTGAAGCTGGAGAGAAGCTTACTGTTTTTCTTGCAATAAGTTGAAGTCACTGATAATGTAATTGGAAAGAAATAATTCTGTTCAAGAGTCTATGTGATGTCAGCTCAATTTTAACTTGCCAGAGTCTGTCAATGCATTCTAGGGCTTTGTTTCGCATCTTGAGGAAAGCTCCAGGACTGTCTTATGTAGCTGTAAGGTATTTTAAATTAGGGATTGGTTCACTTGTAAAGGATGCCAGGATGGTTTGTTATTGCTATTAGTATTAAAGGGCAGCAGAAATCTGGGTTTTAGCTCTTCATGTCTTGCACTATGAGGTAGGCATTCAACCATTAGGGTAGCAGTCCAATGGCACTTGGATGGGTTGTTTTTATTCTACTGTTATTAGACTAGTTGTGTCCAAATCTGCTAGAGTACACGTTGGCACTTGTTTGCAAGTGATTGCACGGTACTCTTGATACTATTCGGGCCTCCTTTAATAAAGTGCTAATTTCTTTTCAATGGTGGTCTCTGAACCTCTGGTATTTGAAGGTGCTACTCTCTTATAAGTGCAGGTTATGTTGTAACTTCCTGATGTCACATTAGTTAATCATTTCTGAAGGATTTTATTTTAGTCAAACGGCTAGTGCTGTCCAAACAGTTAGTAGTCATCAAATTAGAAAGAGTGTTATGAGTGCTCTTTAGTTTATATCAGGTTCATCACATTAGATTCTGTTTTCGTTTATGCCCATTGTAATCCATCACCAGTCTTGGTTTTATGCTTTAGTTATGCTGAGAAAATTTTAGGGTGTGACAGGCACAGAATTTTTTTTTCTATGTTAGAATTTGGTTGCTAAATATGTAGATACAACCAGCTGTCCTCTTTTCTCTTTAGTTGAGGAGGATGTGGAAGCTGGAGTCTATGGTGCAAATTTGCAGCAATGTCATTCAATTGTCAAGTTCATTTTGATAATATACCTGGTTGATGCCAACAAGGTTAATGGTCTAATGATTCTAGCCTGTGTCTTTAACCCTGATTTTGAGCACTGTTCACTAATGGTAACTTGTTTTGGGCTGCTTGGTCCTGAACTTCTTTTTTGAATTTGTGAAATATGAAAATCAAATCAGAATCTATTCTTGTTCTATGTCGCAATTTTGAAGCAATCTGAAGTTGTTTCAAGAATAACCCCTTGTTGATGCCACCAAAAGTTGTCAATGGCCTAATCATTCTAGCCTTA
This sequence comes from Hevea brasiliensis, assembly GCF_030052815.1. Classification (NCBI taxonomy): domain Eukaryota; kingdom Viridiplantae; phylum Streptophyta; class Magnoliopsida; order Malpighiales; family Euphorbiaceae; genus Hevea; species Hevea brasiliensis. Next base: position 105,747,462 of record NC_079497.1, read on the forward strand.
GTGACCATGATTTCAAGACTTCTTGCTAAAACAACAACTTTATCTTGCTTGATGCTGAACCTTTTTTTCGAATTGTGAATTATAATCGATCCAATTCAATAATTACTCAACCTACTGTGGATGCTGGACGCCAGTTTCAATACTTGCTGCATAGTTTTTCAATAAAAAACTCTATATAACTTATACGTCTCCTCCTTTTCTTCCCAACCCAACCAAAAGAGAGAGAGAGAGAGAGAGAGAGATAGAGAGAGAGCAACTACCATAATTTGAATTCTTGATGACTTGACTTTTATTCAAGACATCCTGTAATGCAGTTGGGGATGGTGTGACACAGAAATGTGTAACATAGAAAGTTGTGTTTGTGCTAATAAAGATTGATGCAAATTGCTCAACATAGAAGCATGGGGAATTTGAAAATGCTTGGTAGGTTAACCCTTGGGTCTGTAAACATTTCAAATCTTATGTTCAAACATAGGTTGCATATAAATTTTGGTGGATTTTATTTTTAAGGATGTGGTAATTACTACTAGCTAAAGAACTTTGGGTGTGAACATGTGTCCAGATTGGAGCCAGGCCAGGCAGTGCCAACTGTCTCATCCAAAGGAAATAGCAACTCAATTTTTTTTAATTATTTACTTAACATTTTATTTTCTTGGTTGATTTATCCATTTTCTTAAAAAAAGGATTTTTCTATCCAAGTGCTGATATCTTATTTTATTAGCTTTGATGTTTCTTTCTACATTGTTGTGCTTTTCCAGCTACTTTGACAGTGGCTTATGGTTGCAGGTTTTGAATTGCCATGATTCTGTCATTTACATCTTGGCACCCTTGAGATATGCCACCGTCTATGGATGCTCTGACACTACAATAGTTCTTGGAGCTGTAGGCAAGGTAATAACAAAAGCGTTGGTTTTTGTGACTGTTGGGTGTTTGGATCACTTATTGATATCTCATCCATTTAATCCTCTTTTTGAATGATATATAGCATGCAGATATGTCATATGCTGGACAACTTTTTTTGTTTTAGCAAGTAGAAATTTAACAGATTGTTGTTTGTCTCTAATTTTTTGGGAGAGAGGACAACGGGGACTGGGGACCAAGAATGAGATATGTTAACTGAGTTATAATTAAGGAGAAAAATTTTTGTGCCCATCCGTTCCTCCCCTCCCACCACAAAACAAAGTGCCACCCCAAACCCCCTTTTCCTATCAAACAGCATTGTTTCACTGTAGATGAAATTGCTTTCAAGCATTTGGAAAGAAATATGGTCAATTGATAAGTGAGGAATTAATGGCACAACTGTCTTACCAACTGATTTTTTGGCTTTGTTGCTCCATTTTTCTTATGTCTCCGGGCATCTTTGCACTGTTCATTGAAGGATGTAGCACTCTGCATTTTTCTTAGAGTCTTTTAGCTTAACTTGATTCCTTTATGTATTTGATGCAATTAGATTTGCTTTTTAAGCACATTAATCAAAGATATCAGAGGTCTGGTCCTGCAAGGAACTGCTGGTGAAGTGCCTGGAATATGCTGCATGCTCTTGTTTGACAACTATTTTCAGTGAAAGTTGTTTATTATTTTCTCATCCGCTGTGTAATTGTCTTCTTTTTCTTAATCAGATTATGAAATTATTATCAATTTGACTCTATTTTTATCAGCAAGTGTGTGGGCAGTTTATTAGGTAACACTTTGCCAGTTCACATGTGGTGTTTTTATGCAACTTTTGTTTTTTTGAGTTTAGTTCTCCTATAGCCAGTTCTAGGCACGGTTTCAAATAACAGCGTTACGTAATATAACGGCCGTTATTTACAAGTTTCGGAAGGGCCCGATATGCGATACAGTTATTTACAGGCAAATTTTTAGTTCCAGGTGTAACAGCTGTTACACCAATTTTGAACTCTGCTGCAATCACATTCCCATGAAAATAGTGTTTTTGGATTCTCTTTTCTTTGTTTGCATATTCTTCTCTGCATCAGCTATATATCTTCCATATTCTCTCATTTTCACTCAACTTTCTCTTTTCTTCTACAAAATCTCTCCCTTATTGTCTACTAATCTAAGTGATTGTTTGGCATTACGTTTGGAGGTCCAAAACTGCTTTTTTGAATAAAAGCACCATTTTAGATGCTGTTGAAAAAAGCAGTTTGAAAAAAACTGTTTTGTTATTTTAGTGTTCTTGTGGCTAAAATTTATTAAATTTAATTTTTAATTATTTTTTAATACTCTCTAACTAGTATATCTAAAAAAGTGATTTTCTCAATAGCGGTTTGTTACATATTATAGGAAGAGGAAGAAGAATAGTAATAAGTAGTGAGAGTTGGATAGCTGAGATTTTTGGAGGGAAAAGATACTTTAGTAATTGACTTTTCTGCTGTTTGTTAGAGGCAGTTACACTACTTTGTGTACAAGCAGTTACACTTCTCTTGTATAAAAGGGAAGTCTTTTCCTGTATTCATTCATTCAAGAATCAATAACAGAAATATTTTCTCTCTTCTTCAATATTTTTCTACTCTCTTCTCATCCAATCTCTATTGTCTTCTCACCCAATCTTCTAATATTCTGCTTTAATCTCTATTTCAGAGATTAATTCAGATCTGATCTTTAACAATTTGGTATCAGAGCTTGTAGCGTGAGGGAACCAGCCAATTTCAGATCTGAAGTGTCGCAAGATGACTAGATCTGGAACAGTTACTCAAGAATCTAGGGTTTCAGAGTTGGAGGAACAAGTTAGGGTTTTACAGGAGGATTTTAAGAAAAATAAGGAGGAATTGCGTGGGGAAATCAAGCAATCTGCAATAGAATTGAGGGAGGAAATCAAGCAATCTGCAATTGATACCAGGAAAATTATCCTGGAGGAGTTCCGATCCTTGTTTGGTGCAAATTTGACTAAGAAGGCCAAAGGAAACCAGCATGGAGGCAATGAGGAGGCTGGTACTTCTATGGCTACTCTTGGAGGAAGGGGAATACTTCCTGTGCCAAGGGAGAACATTACTACAGGTCGTAGAGGGGCTAATAGTGCTGGATCTACAACTGAAGTTGAAGGTATGTCCAGATTTTTGCCCAAAGTTAAGTTGATTACTTTTGATGGTAAATAACCTCGGGTTTGGCTTAGGAAATGTATTAAATACTTTGAAGTGTATGATATTCCTAAGGATCAAAAGGTGGGAATAGCAAGTTTATTTTTGGTGGATAGGGCTGATTCGTGGTACCATAACTGGATTAAGGGAATGGAGGACATTCTTGGGAAGATTTTGAAAAGGAGTTGTGTGGTAGATTTGGAGATGAAGGATTGGGGGATATAATTGAAGAATTTATGAGAATGAGACAAGAAGGTACTCTTGAGGAGTATCAGGACAAATTTGAAGACATTAGAATTAGATTGGAAAGGGAAATGCCTCATTTAGGAGAAACCTATTTTCTGTCGACTTTGTAAGTGGATTGAGGATGATATTCGACCTATGGTCAAAATGTTCAAACCAACAACTCTTTACTTAAGCTATTGAAACACAAGATTGCAAGAGCGACTTTTGAATAATACCAGAAAACCTAATGCCTATTCCAGACCTTACCAAAGCAATTACAGACCTAATAACTCTCTATCTTCATTACCTACTACTCACAGAACTGTTCAAAATTCTCAACAATATCCTTATGCCCCTAAACCACCTAATGCAGACCAAAATTTCCATTTGAAACAGCCTAATTTCACCAATCAAAATCAAAACTTTACCTACCACTAGTCAATCTTCTCACAACCAACCAGCTATTAAACCCAATTTTACCAATGCTTCTAACTCCATCCAAACCTTGCTTTAAATGTGGAAAAATATTTGCCATCAATGCAAGCAAAAAACATTAATGTCCTTGCAAATGTCTGAAAAAGAAGGAGAAGTTTTTCAATTGCAAGGACTAGAGGAAGGAGAGGAGGAATGGCATGATGTAATGGAAGGGGATATACCTGATAGTGCAGAGGCAGCAACTCTGTCAGTCCATGCTATTGAGGGAATTCAAGGAGCTGAAACTATAAGGGTCATTGGAAGGCATCAAAATAGGGAGCTATTGATTCTTGTAGACAGTGGTAGTACTCACAGTTTTTTGGATGCCAAAGTAGCAAGTGAATTAAAGATCCCATTGGTGAAAGTCCCTGCAATATCTGTTACAGTAGCAGATGGCAGAAAAATTGCAAGCAATAGTGTGTGCCCTGCATTTAGCTGGAAGATTCAACAATACTCTTTCAATTTTGACTTGAGGTTGTTGGAAATGGGAAGTTTTGATATGATTTTGGGAGTTGACTGGATGAAAACATGTAATCTCATTCTGTTTGATTTTCAGAATTCAAAAATCAGTTTTAAGAAGGATGGGAAGTCAATTGGTGATTTGGGTTCTCACTCTAAGCTACTGAATTGTATGAGTTGTCAACAGCTTTTACACAAGCAGGGGAAGGATTTTCAAACTCCCTTGTTTTGCATACAAGTTTCTAAGTCACATTCTTCAGTAATTCCAAATACTGCAGCATTCTCAAGTAATTCTGTTGCATTTCAAGGTACTGCAGCACCCTCAAATCCTTATTCAGTTGAATTGCAGTCATTATTGGATGAGTATCATGGGATTTTTGAGGATCCAAAAGGTCTGCCACCTTTCAGAAGTCACAACCATTCAATTCCCTTGGTACCTTCAGCATTACCTGTCAATATCAGGCCTTATAGGTACCCACATTTTAATAGAGAAACTTGTGGATGAAATGTTACAAAATGAGGTCATTCAACCTAGCACCAGTCCATATTCTTCTCCAGTACTACTTGTCAAGAAGAAAGATGGCTCTTGGAGATTTTGCATTGACTACAGGAAGTTGAATGATCTTACTATTAAAGACAAGTTCCCAATTCCTATTATAGATGATCTTCTAGATGAGCTTCATGGTGCTTCAATTTTTTCTAAGATTGATTTAAAAGCTGGATACCATCAGATTAGGATGAATCCTTCTGATATTCACAAAACAGCTTTTAGAACACATCATGGGCATTATGAATTTACTGTCATGCCCTTTGGGCTAACAAATGCCCCTGCAACATTTCAAGCACTCATGAACCACATCTTCCAGCCTTATTTGAGGAAGTTTATATTAGTGTTTTTTGATGATATTTTGATCTATAGCTCATCTTGGGAACAACATTTACACCATTTGAAATTAGTCTTTCAAGTTTTGCAAAGAAAACAATTGTTTGCAAAACTAAGTACATGTTCATTTGGCAAGGCTGACAGTGAGGATTTAGGCCATCTTATATCAGGGGAAGGGGTAGCAACAGACCCTACCAAGATTAAAGCTGTTTTGTCTTGGCCAATACCAACTTAAAGAGTTGAGGAGTTTTTGGGATTAAGTATTACAGAAAATTTGTTCAATACTATGGTATTATCAAGAAACCACTCACTGACATGCTTAAGAAAGATGCTTTTCAGTGGGGTGAGACAGCTCAAAGAGCATTTGATCATCTCAGAATAGCCATGTCTCAAGCTCCATTTCTAGCACTTCCAGATTTCAATAAACCTTTCATTGTTGAAACTGATGCTAGTGGGACAGGTATGGGGGCAGTTTTACAACAGAATGGACATCCTATAGCCTTTATCTCTAAGGCTTTTGGTCCAAGAACTAAAGCACATGAGAGAGAGCTAGCCATTACCTTTGCTGTCTCTAAATGGAGACATTACCTAGAGCAAGGACCATTCTTTATTAAGACTGACCATGAGAGTATCAAACATTTATTGGAGCAAAGGTTGCACACTAATTTGCAATTGAAGGGTGTTTCAAAATTATTGGGGCTGCAATATAAAATTATATACAGAAAGGGGGTTGAAAACAAAGTTGCTGATGCCTTATCAAGGAAACCTGTTGTGGATGAACAACTTTATGCTTTACACTCTTCATTGCAGCCTACTTGGATGGCACAATTGATTCATAGCTATGAAGGGGATGTCAAAGCTGCTGAATTCATCTCTCATTTGTCAATAGATGAGCAAGGCCACCCTGGTTATTCCTATAAAAATGGATTGCTATTCCATAAGGATAGGTTGTATGTGGGCAGCAATGGTAATTTGAGAGAGCATTTGTTAGTTCTTTACCATAATTCTCATCTAGGTGGTCATTCTGGAATTAATGCTACTTTTGTGAGGTTGAGACATTTTGTATGTTGAAATCAGTGGTGGACTGGATTAAAAGCTGTGATACTTGTGCTCGGTGTAAAACAGAAACATGTGCCTCTCCAGGGCTTTTACAACCTTTACCTATTCCAACTCAGGCATGGCAGCATGTTACAATGGATTTTGTGGAGCAACTACCAAAATCTCAAGGCAAGGATACTATTCTGGTGGTGATTTGCAGATTTACAAAGTATGGGCACTTCATTCCATTACAACATCCTTTCACAGCCTCAACTGTTGCTAAATTGTTTTTAGATACTATTTTTAAGCTCCATGGCCTTCCTGTTTCTATTATCACTGATAGAGACAAGATTTTTACAAGTTTATTCTGGAAAGATTTGTTTAAAATGATGGGGACTAAGCTTGCTTATAGTACAGCCTATCACCCTCAATCAGATGGCCAATCTGAGAGATTAAATCAGAGTATGGAAGGGTATTTGAGGTGTCTTTGTTATCAAGCACCTCATTCATGTGTTAAATGGCTTCCTTTAGCTGAATGGTGGTATAACACTAGCTATCATAGTGCCTTGAAACTGTCTCCATTTGAAGCTTTATATGGTTACAAGCCAGCTCCATTGACTTTTTTGCCTATTGAGAATGCTTGACTGATTTTGTGCAAGATAGACAGCATATGTCTCAAATTATTAGAGATAACTTGCTAGCTAGAATGAAGCAATATGCTAATAAAAAGAGGTGTGAAAGAATTTTTGAAGTGGGGATTGGGTGTATCTTAAATTACAACCCTACAAGCGAGTTCTATAGCCTTAAGGAAAACTTCAGGTATTACGGCCTTTTCAGGTGTAAGCTAAAGTTGGTACTGTGGCTACAAACTACCCCTAATTCCACTGTACATCCTGTGTTCCATGTTTCGTTATTAAAGAAAAAGGTTGGCGACAATCGTGATTGTTCAGATCTACCTCTTTTCCATGATAGATAGTGACTCAAAGTTTTGCAGATTAGAATAATTACCAGGCATGATCAACAAGTTCTTCAAGGACTTATCAAGTGGATGAATTTACCTGAAGAAGAAGCCACCTGGGAGGATCAAACCTTTATTCTTTCTCAATTTCCTGAGTTTCAATCTTCTTGGGGACAAGAAGATACTGTTGGGGGGGGGGGGGGGGTATTGTTACATATTATAGGAAGAGGAAGAAGAATAGTAATAAGTAGTGAGAGTTGGATAGCTGAGATTTTTGGAGGGAAAAGATACTTTAGTAATTGACTTTTCTGCTGTTTGTTAGAGGCAGTTACACTACTTTGTGTACAAGCAGTTACACTTCTCTTGTATAAAAGGGAAGTCTTTTCCTGTATTCATTCATTCAAGAATCAATAACAGAAATATTTTCTCTCTTCTTCAATATTTTTCTACTCTCTTCTCATCCAATCTCTATTCTCTTCTCACCCAATCTTCTAATATTCTGCTTTAATCTCTATTTCAGAGATTAATTCAGATCTGATCTTTAACACGGTTTCAACAGCAATGCCAAACAGGTTCTAAGATTATCAATTCCACTCTGTTCTACAAAGCTACTTCTTGCAAAAGGGTGTTATTTGCTTTTTTTTTTTTTTGGCATATTTGTTAGAAAAAATTATTGTTGATGTTAGATTTGTTGTTAAGTTTATAGTCTGAAGGGTTAGTTTACCCGATGTATAGGTTTATTTGATGTTTTTGTGCTTATTATATAATTGTGTATTTTAATTTTATTTTTATCGATCAATATATAGTCATTTTATAAACTTTGCAAATTTTTCAAAAAAATTTGCGTAACGCTAGACTGTTACCGTTACGTTATGGCCTTTATAGGCTTGTTTCTATTATCCTCGACCGCGAATTGAAACCATGGTTCTAGGTTCTTAATTAAGATTGTAGATTCTGAATTAAGATTGTAGATTCTGAATATCTTCCTTGCACTTGCCAATAAATGCTTTGAGCTTTCTTTATGAATTCATCAATTCAATTGTGGTGCTGTTTTAAGGTGGATAATTTTCAATATCTAGTTAGTTTGAATGTCTATCCAACTTGAAACTTTGTGACTTTATTGTGTAATTTCCTATCTTATCTCATGTTCTGGATAAAAAATGGGTGGGGAAACTGAAACATCTCTTCTATGCTTTTGATGTTTTTTGTAGGCTGCAAGGATTGAACATTGTGAGCGAGTTCATGTGATTACCGCAGCAAAACGGGTCTGTATTGCTAATTGTCGTGAATGTGTGTTCTTTCTGGGAGTAAACCAGAAACCACTCATGGTTGGTGATAACCATAAGCTGCAGGTTAGTTTGTCACTCCCTGTTGACTGTTTTGTGTTACTGTGTCAACAGCCATTGCCACTGAATTATCCCAATTAATGATTATAATGAGAAAATTTCCTTGAGAATGTTGCATGTGTTTGTCTTTCATATCTGATTTGAACATAAAATTTTATTTCTAACAGAACCTCTATGTTGTTTCGTTGATTAATTTAATTACTTAGCTCTTTGGTTTCGGATATACTGGTCTGTAATCTTTGGTTTCGGATATACTGGTCTGTAAAATGCAGTGGCACTGTCTAGGTGGTTCATCGTCAGACTTAGTTTCAAACATATTGATCTTACTTGTATACACTGTTACGAAGATTGCTAAAATTCCAGTTCTTCATTTTGACCCAAGAACTAGGAGTAAGGTTTAGGGACTAGGCTCAGGTAAGACCTACCTGTACTGTTTCCCTTGTGCCAATATCTGTGAATTTGTAGGTTCCTTAAAAGAGAAAAAACTATTTTTTTAATGTAATTATGTTACAAGCAGTCATAGTTCAATGAGAATTAAAGAGGAACGGCCATTCTAGAACAATAATTTTTTCTGCTTCATTCTGATTTTGCTCTGCTCCCCACTTCACCTCACCCCAACCCAAAGGAGAGAGAGAGAGAGAGAGAGAGAGAGAGAGATTAACTCTTGCTCTTCTATAAAATCAAGTTTGAATCTGTATGAATCTTTTGCATGCATGTTCAATTTGCCCAATGCTTTTGCTTTTACATAGTTCCTTGAAGTGTCATCATCACTAAAGGTAGTGTGTCTCATTTTTAATTCTCAATTTAATGGCATGCTGGTTCATATTTTTTCTTGTTAGATTTTGTAGATGATTATAATTCTATGTTGATTGGCCAATTTGATGTAAACATGGCTTTGACTGTGGAAATATCATATTAAGTAATTGATTTTTATCAGGAAGTCCATATGCTCACAATTTTTCTGCTAGGCTTAAGAAACACCTACAATACAAATGTTCTTTCTATTGTGATTTTCTTGGAAAATTTTGAATATGAAAGGGAAATGCTGAACTCTTTGATTATAGTCATGAGAATATGCAGAATGTTGTTTACTTGTTTTTGTATTGTTTGTTTAAATTTATTAATGGACTGATTTTGCATATGATGAAGCAATTTACTTTTTTGTAATTGGATATCCTTTCTCCTTTTCAAGTACTAATGAAAAATAATATGTATAGAAATCCTTCTATGTTTCAATCAGGTGGCACCTTACAATACATATTACTCAGAGTTGGAGGAGCACATGGCTAAAGTGGGCATTGAGACAACTATTAACAGATGGGATGATCCCTTGGCCTTGGGAGTGATCGACCCGCACGATTCATTATCTCATCCTGCAGGTGTCTCTGATGTTCAAGCTGAGTCAGCTACGCGCCTGGACCCTGATCAATTCACAAATTTTCTGGTATTTTTTTTATCTACTTATGCTAATTTTCTGATAATTAAGAATTTTTGTATTCATTTTATTATGTTTTTTTGCTTGAACTGTCTCTATTCTTAACTTGAGCTCCTGCATGTATAATGAATATCATCTATATCTTTTGAACTGATTCTTGCTACTTTCTTTTTCTCCATCATAATTCTTTGTTATTATATGTTTCTTGGAGAGGGTAATTATTATCAGACTTGCTTTCTATCGCTTCTTGGACTTTTATTTCATGCATAACACATGTTCTTTATTTCTTGGTGTACAGATTCCAAACTGGTTTGGCAGTGGATCTCCTGGGTCAACAAAAGATAACCCTTTTCCATTACCAGAAGCTTACATGTCATCTCAGCAGAGAAATGTATGTACTGCTCATTTGTGTTGCCAATGGTGCTTTTCAATTTGTTTATTTATTTATTTATTGTTAAATTCATTTTTTATTGGGTTTACTTTTTTAACCAGCAAAAGAATTTGTGGGAGATAAAGCAATTATTGAGGGAAGCTCCTCTTGAAGAAAATCGGAAGCGTGAAATATCTTGCGCACTCCATCTACTATTCAAGGACTGGTTATATGGTAATTTTCATTATCTTAGGAGGAGATTCCTATTTTAAGCATGATTAGTTCTTAACCTTTTTGAATGACATCATCATATTAAGTTCTATGCCTATTTTGTGCTGTGTGCATCTTCAAGGTTTTTGATGATGGTGGCTTTATTCAGAAGTTCCTTTACTCTTTTTTCATTTGAATTAGTTTTGCATTTAGTTTCAGAGTTCAGTTTAAGGTGTTTAAACAAAAGCAGTAAATGAGGAGTAATTGAGGATTTACCCTGGGGCTGAGGTTGTTTTGAGTGCTGTCAGTAACTTGGATTATACATCTAAATTGCACTGGTTTGTGTGTTACATCCTACTAACCAAATCTGAACAAACATCCATCAGAACTTCGTGGATAAACTGTAACACAACCCCCTTCACTTTATTTTGTTACAGAATTTGATAAACTAGCTAACTAGTTGTTTGGTTTCATACAGCTTCAGGCAATATACGTCAGCTTTACTGCCTTCAAGGTGATTGATGTTGAATAATGAATGTATCGCATAACCAAAGTTGGTAACAGAAGGCAGCTTTCTGGTACTTTTTCTGTTGCAGCTCCAATTTTATCAGTAGTAGAGGCAGCTGAGAATCATCCCTTTGTACTTTGGAATCGAACACATTTGTCCGATGACAGTGGTGCACAGAATACATTGATTACGCTAATCTCATTGTAATATTTTTTTTGTCCAAGGAAAAATCTTGCTGTAATATTTATTTACTTAGGTTTGCAATCTTGTGAATTTTTCCCTTTTTTTTTAATTCATTCCTTTTTAGTCTCCATTCTAAAATTTAAATGCTGGATTTTTTTAGTTCACCTTTCAAGTTTTGTCTATCGGTTAGCTGTCGACATTGTCATTCTCTGGCATATATATATATATATAGTGGGGATGAATTAAAGTGGAATTTTCTTTTTGGTATCTCATAAGATTATGGAAATCTGGGTGTAATAGAGCATCTTTAGTAGGCTAATGAAGTGTAATGCAACGCAATGATAAATAAGCTCCTCTTGTAGTTCTTGTATAAGACTCATTGATCACTTGTTCAGGTGGCTAGTTTGTACGGTTTTAACATGTATCCTGAGCCATTTGGTTAGTTTGATTCATTGCAAAACTTGCAATGAATACTCGAGCCATTTTGCATTATAAAACCATACGAATAAAGCTGTTTTTGATAAATAAGTGTCTATAATTAAACAATCTGATTGCATAAAGAAATTTGATGTACTCAAATGAAGAGTAAAATCTGCATATGATTGCTTACAGATTGCCACAAACATCCCTCCCTCTCTCTCCTCTCTAGTTCGGATCTTACGAAGGTAGTTTTTGAGCACCTATGTATTTTCAACCATAACAAATGCACAAACGTGGGATTTAACTAGCTGGGGCCAGTTGAAACAGCTTCTCTGCCTGCTCTGGGAAGAAGGTGATGAATAAATATGCACCTATACACATTGATATAAGAAATGAGAAATCATTTAAATAGTTAAACTACTTCATCATGCAAGCTCTACCAACGTGTTGAAGGGCTTACAGATAAGTACTGTTCCAAGTACAGCTGATATCTTCCCTTGAATAGTGATCAAACCAGCTTTGCCAGCATTTTGTAACTCTGTGGAGCCTTCAGAATCAAATGTTCCTGCAGAAACAAAACCCTTTTGCTTCTCTTACTTTTCCTTCCTTCAAAACTTGTATATATATTAAAAAAAGAGGTTTGGAAAAAAGGAAAATTTAACCTGGTTTCACAGATTGAAGCCCTGATGTTATGCATGCTATGTTTTGGAAACCAGCTTGCTCTAATTTATTGGCTGCTGCTGTAGACCTAGATACATTGAAAGTAAACACATTCCTGTCAAGTGGTCTCAAAGCCAAGGTAAAAGGATTTTATATAAGATAATTTGGGTAAATAAGGAAATAAAACGAATACAATCCAAAAACCAAAACTCTACGATTGTAGATAGGATGTGCTAAGGTCATAATAGCAGGGAAGATCATCTGAGTCACTGATCAGACCCCACTTTACATGCTACAACCATGATAAAGACACTCAACAAACAACTCTACTCTTTTTCACCTTGTCTGTGGAATTCAAGCCATCTTGCTACATTGTGTAAACTTGAATTTCAAACATTTAATTTCTGCAAATCAAGCTCCCACGTGCATCAAATGTTTCTACTTTATCATTACTTTTTCAAGAAAATGCATCATAATCTGCACTTTGAACATTTTTTTAAGGGAGATCAACTTACATTCTAGCACATACTAATCTTGGGCTAAGAATTTCAACACTTCTAATCACATTCTGCTAGAACCGGCAATAAATTTAGATGCTACACAGAAAGAAACCAAGAACAAAAGTTCTACTTGAGTATATCATTACTGTTCTGAATTTCGTAGTCCCTCAAAATGGCATCCTAAATATGTGGAAATATTCAAGTACATGAAACTAATATTTCCATGGATTAGCCTCTTAAGTTACTCATTAATATTAGACTTTCTCAAGATATCAAATTGGAAAAACAGTCAGGTAAAATCAGAGGTAAATAAATAACTAACCTTAACCCTTCCTGGCATACAAGTAACAGTTTACTGTCAGGTGAAAACTGGCCCTTTACAGATTCTACAAATTCAGGATTGGGCTTCGTAAATGGCAATCCAAAGAACAAACCCGAAAAATTGTTGTGCACAGTCCTTTTTATGATAGTGCCTGCTCAAAATTACATTTAGGGGATGCATAAACAAGAACAATCATGGAAAAATGCAGATAAAAAGGAAGAGGAATTACCCAAATCATTGTCTTGGTTTTCAATGAAAAGAGGCACGTGATAACATGATTTTATATGAGCTCGTTCATATTGAGTTATGTCCCGCACATCCAGTACAACATATCCTTCAGCTGCTACGAGTTTCTTTGCTTCTTCTGCATTCACATAATTCACTTCAGCTCTAATTCCAAGCTTTCTCCAACAATTAGTTTTCCCTGGGATGTTTCTCGCATGATGAGTCCGGAACTTGCTGAAAGCACATCCAATGCCTTATTCCCATTTTCACAGCTATCTAATTTCACTTTTATTGATGTTGAATGCAAGATCTTTTTTCATGTAACTAGAGTTGTTACCAAAAATATTGGAATAACCTTATCAACAACATTTATGGACCAACAAAGGATTTGAAAGCCCATGCCTCGTTTGGTTCTTGAGGGAAAAATCAAATCCTATGTATTTCTGTGGTGGGGAACTTAAAATCTAGGAACTGAAAGTATAAAACCAATTTAACCATTTGGCAACAAGTTGAGTTTCAATGTTTCATATACGTTGATAACCAAAGAATAACAGTAATAAAGCTCAAAATTTTATCCAGTTTTCAACATCAGATTCTTAAAAAGGAACACAAGAAGACATAAAAAAAAAAAAAAAACAATATGGGATGATTAACTTGGGATTAAGGGGAAAAAAAAGAATTGATGAGAATGATTAACTTAGGATTAATGAGGAAAATGGAATTATTGTTTTTTATGTTATTCCAAAGGAACCACTAGAATTAGAATCCAATACATACATAGTTATTAAAGGCGCATCTCAGGCGCGCCTCAGCCTCCAGGCTCACCAGCTCCAGTCCTAGCGCCTCTACAAGAGAAAGGCGGGCAACATTCACCAGGCCCTCGCCTTATACGCCTAGGCGTGCGCCTTGTTCTAAGCACAAGACTACAAAGACGCGCTTTTTTTATTTCTATATTCGGCGAGTATCGTTGGTGATAACTAGTCACCAAAATCTCATCAAACTAACATACTTAGCATTACAAACCTCTCATATTTTAATTTTCAACGCTACCATTCATTATCTTTTTCAAAAAAAAAAAGTTAATACTCTTTTAGTTATTAAAGGTGAGGAAAATTATGAAAATATTGATTTTAAAGATGAATATTAAGAGGATGAAGGAGTAAAAAAAGATGAAAGAAGATATAGTTACCTTATAATTTCTTAACTTCGGTTAGGAAAGACTAAAAGATTATTAAAGTTTTAATAATTTAGTACTTGAACGCTTATTTATTATTATTATTTTTAGTTTTATATTATTTGAAGTTTTATAATATTCTTTTTTTTTTTTTCCCCTAGCTCAGGCGCAAGACGAATAGGCTCCAAGACGCCTTAGCGCGTCTTGAGCCTTTAATAACTATGAATACATAACACATTTCTCTGAAATGTGCACATATATTTATAGCAAATAACAACGCAATCAAAATAAACCAACCCATTTTCGGTATGAACTCATATTTCACATTTTCCCATTTATTACCTAATTTTGATAACAATTTTCTTAAAGAATGAAAAATTCACTTTCTCAGAAACCACAAAGAATTGGAAGGGAAAAAAAGAAAGAAAAGAAAAGGCAGTCACGTTTGAAACGTTTCTTAAAATGGTGAACAATATCAAAAGGAAAGAAGAGGGTATTACCTTCTGGAAGAGAGAGTTAAGCAAGAAGTAGAAACCCCAGCCATCGTTAACAGTTCCAGGACCCTCTCATGCTCTCTGGAGAGAGGGTGTGTATCAGTTAGATTTATTTTAGTGGCCCATGAAATTTGAGAGGGGCAATGGGCTGCTGCCACGTGGTATGTCTTAATCTTGCAGCTACACTGTCTTCTGTCATAAAGATTAAATATTAAATATCAAAATATGACTCTTTTTTTTTTTTTTTTTTTTTTTTAAGTGTTCGTTTTGCTTTCAAGAAATCATAACTTTTGTAATATTTTTTTTAACCAAATTTGAGTGTATTTTAGTTCAACTCTTAATAAATTTTAGTGCTTGTTATTATGTGGTCACTAGAAAGTGTTTTAATTTTTCAAAATTTGAATTTTTTAAAATTATTTAATAAACAAAAAATCTTGCATTGCATGTCCATATGAATATGTTAGAGCATCATTAATGATACAAATAATTAAGATGCATCTGAAAAACATGTAGTTAATAATTCTTTAAAAGTAATTATGGGGAAGATCACATATTTATGGCAGAGAGAGAGAGAGAGAGAGAGAGAGAGAGAGAGAGAGAGAGAGTTATGGGTGAAGATCACATATTTAAGATGGAGAGGCACTTATATGTATTAAGAAAGTCTGAATAGGATAAAAACCTATTCAGTGGAAATTCTAATTAGAATATAATAAAAGTAATATTATTTATATAGTGAAAAGGTTACACGGATTCAGTCATGGAAAATGGCTTCCTTTCATTATCAAAAAAAAGATTTTGCTAATAGTTAAAGAGTGACTTTACCTATTGATAAGGGCCTTTATTTATTGAATTTTATGAAATAAAAAATATTTTAATCTAATGCTTAAATAGGGTATAGTCTAAAAAAAATTAAATTATTATCCATTGTGGTTAAAGGCATCTTTATAGTATATAATATAATTAAAATAATAAATATATTAAATCACGATAAAAAAAATAAAAAAAATTAATTAATATATTTATTATAAACAGTCGCGTAACTAAAATTCTTTGAGTATAATTAAATTAAATAGTAAATATATTTTAATTTATAATTAATAATTATTTTATTAATAATAAAAGACGATGAATTTATAGATCTAATTTTATATAAAAAGAATGAAGGATATAAATATTAATATTTTATTTATTTATTTATTTATTTTATATTTTTTAATTTACACATTTTCACTATTCATGACAATTTTATTAATTAATATATGCAGCATCTTAAATCGATGAATCCCAGAGTCATTAATATTCTATCATCTAATGCTATATAGCTTGGATTGTCAGTTTCCTTCCTCACCCTTAAAATTTTGTGAGAAATGATTATTGTTTCATGCAGTTGCAGCCTGAGCCATTAAGCTCACAGACTGAAAAATTCTTACATCGCCAAATGTATAAAGCTTAATTGATCACAATTCAGAAAATTATATTCTATAATAGGATTCATTATATTGTAAGATTTATCATTATTTTAATAATAAATAAATTATTAATTAAATGAGTATATATACTTTAATATGAAAAAAAAAAATACTGACAAACCGACATTCATGCTAATGAGAAGGATCTAACAATTATTTGCTTTCCATTCTAAGAAGGTGTATTAGTTATATGCATAGAATAATTTCAAATAATTTCAATATCCTTCCTGTGGGGAAGCCAGATGCTAAAAGCTGTAATTGACCATCTTTGACAGTAATTTGGCAATTCAAGGCACCAAACACTATTTTTTAGAGGCAGCTTAATGTCCTTCGGGATCCTACATTAGTTGTGGATAGCCTATATATGTATTTTATATGAATTAGCATATCATGATTTTACCAAAGAGTATATCCTGTTACCTGGACATCTATGTTTACCTTTGAAAAAAAAGAGGCAGCTTAATTTTTCGTTTTTTCAATTTTAGTTTTTTTTTGCAGTAAATTTTAACCTCGGTAATAATTTTAGCCAATTCAATAAGAGAAAAATATTAAAAAATAATTATGCATGTGTAGCCTACAAAATTATTTCAATTTACTGTTTTGCTAATGCGATGTGTGAATTTATGTTAATTTCATTAAATTAAATTATGTAAAAAAATATATAATTTATATTTAAATTAAATATTTTTGGGTGGGATCAAAGAACACTAAAACAGAACATTAAAACCTTCAATTTGCATGTTCACCATTTTCATCCCTCCTCTGGGTTGATTGCTAGCATATGAATGCACAGAACAACAAAATTTAAAGAAACTGGTAAGCTCCAGGGCCATCAAATAATCTGAAAAACTTGCACTAGGGAAAGACAAATCTCCACATAATCCTTCTCTCACATTCAAAAGTACCAAAACAATTATTTTTCTTGGCCTCTGTTTCAATTTACTATATGAAAAACAACAGCCGTCTCATACTGAAAAATAAACATCTAAAAGATCTTTTGAAAAAAAAAATGACAAGTGTATTTATTTAGATTACCCATTCAGGCACTAAGAGTAACAAGAGAGCTGTAGATATGAGATTCAAGAATACGATTACATATCCAAAAACATACAGGCCATTCAAGAAACCATGAAAACTTCTTCCCATTAGTTTGCCAGCATCTTCCATTTTACCAACAGTGTCAAGAAATTAACTCTCAACAGTGGATCTTTTCTTGGTGGTGTAAGGGTAGTACTCCTTGCCAGTGTCAATTCTGGTGGTTTGACCTCCAGCGTCAATTGCTGCAGAAGTGACTGCCAATGCTGTACCAGCAGAAATAGCTGTTGAAATGCTCCTTCCTGCAAAATGAGCGGCACCCCAATCATTTCAAATTAAAGCCATAACAAATGAATACAGCATTGACTGAACTACCATATTCAACATGTAGTACAAATCCAAGAGTATACCAATCAAGTACTGGTTGCCTTTACACTTTATAAGCATAAAGGAAGTTCATAATTAGAATCTTCGAGTAGGACAAATACTTCACACAATATGTTGGTGCTGTTCACCTAAGAGCCTCTGCAGTTAAACTAAGGTGCTATAACGGAAACAATATTTAGATGCTAAAAAATTTATCCTTCCAGAGATACATCCTTGTACTAGCATTCCACTCTTCTATACCTATGGTCATCAGCAGAAAAATAAGCCTTTTGGATCCATATGGCTAGGCCAATTAAGAATGAGACAAAGGATTTAACATTACGCCATTTGAAGATTGAGGTATGGAAAAACAGCATTCAGAAAAGTTCTTAACATATAATTCAAGGAAAAAAGATGTGATTTATTGCACAATAATCTTCCTCCTTCCTCTCTTTCTCAACCAAAAGTGCAACTCACATCAAAACTTCAAATTCCTATTTATTTAACACTTTCCTGACATCCATTCTGCATCAAATTTCTAAGAAAAGGAGGAGAAAGTATTCTCAAAGATTCCATAGGTAGCTTTTATCTGAGTTGTGATAAATTAGGCAAAACAAATGTCCATAGACTTGGTAATACCATTATATCATTGCTTTCACATTTGGTAAAAGCACATTGTTTAAGTGTTTCATTATAAATTCCTACATATAAACATTACAGTTCATCTTTTGATTATCTGACTACAGCACAACACAGCAACTCTTAGATCCAGTATAGTCATTACGTTTACCATAACAAATTCACGTTCTAATATCAGCTATTAACAGGACTGAAACACACTACAGAGGGAAAGTTATCAATGCATCAATGCCCATTTTCTATTAATCAAACTTCAGTGGTAAGTTTTTCATCCACTAACTACACCATATCAGATGTTCACCTGAACCCTTTAGTTTATGTATGAAAATTGCTGATACACTGAAGGAAAAAAAAGTTAAAAAAAAAAAAACTAAACAACATTTCAGTTAAAATTATAGTAAAGCTCTCAACCACGCCAGCAAATTTCCAAGGGATAATCACATTTCACAATAAAAGCCATCCATCCAACAAATATATTTGAATAAAATACATCTAGATAAGATCAAATTTCCCTATGCACTATTTTCCATGTAGAAACATCAACTTACAATCTCAATTTAAAAAAAAAAAAAAGAAATAAAAATTGGTTAAAAAAAAAAAAAGAGCACCCACTTAACAGGAATCCTCACCTTTGAAGCCCAGAATGGAGGCACCAGCAACAAAGCCACCAACAGCTCCATTGACAAAATCTCTTTTCATCCTATAATGCTGCATCAACTGCTCAACGCCAATGTAAACTCCTCCAATTGCTGCAAAAGTTATGCCGTGGTTACCCATCATCTTGACGGTCCTTATTAGCCCTGGAAGTGCAATATGTTTCTCAACACGAGGCACATCATACCAAGTCGCAACCACAGTCCCCCAGATAGTTCCAGCAACTAAACCCATAGTTGCACCCTTGATTGTTTTCATTGTGGGAGTATCATCGTCTTCCAAATACCTTAGTTCTGATGGATCCATACTGCCTTCTAACTGGGTACTCCATAATCAAAAAATAATAAAAAGAAGAAGTTAGCACTTGCACATTAGTCCCTTCAAAATGAAAATGCTTTTGACAAGAAATATCCCAATTACAGAAAGCCAATAAATCAACCTTGTTTCGTTGCATTCATCCAATTCTTTCATTGAGAAAAATTGAAAGCCCAGTCTAAAATGGCAAGAATTAATGCATACAAATAACTAGAATGCAAATTACAATGTACTGGCATTATTTAAACATTTAGACATTTGCATTATATTTTAATGCATCAATTTAATCATTTATGAGATTAAGGCCCTGGAACACAAATTAAGGAGCTATTCTATCCAAAATAAATACATAAATAACATATGTTATCACTCTATCCACTGTAAAAGTAATTTCCCATTACCACGCATTACCAAGGAAAGAGAGGGAGGGAGATATCTTGCATTCAAAATCAATAGCTCAAAATGCTAAAAATAACAAACAGAAAGTTTCGTTTCAATATTAAGAGAGCGACTGAAACCACTTACAAAAAGGCTAACAGAAAAACCTAACAGGGCGAAAACACTTCAAAAGAAAAGAAAACGCACACGATTATGCAACGCCTAATAGAAGCAAACGCCCAAAATCCATATGAAAACATCTTCAACAAATCAAACACTGCTTCTCCAATAATCAAAATCATAACAGTCACTATCTCACAGTCTCTCGCGACAAACACGCAGATCACATCGCGAATACTTAATATTCAGCAAGCAATTAATATTGGGTTTCGATGTAAACCCTAGATAAACAACATATACGCACACAAAATCCCAGAAAACGGAGACTAGGAACATAATTGATTAAGCTAATGAGCAATCGGGAGAGAGAGACACAATCAAATCAACGTTACCTTTTGAATTTGAGCAAGTTCGAAGCAGGCAGAGACCTATACACTCCGACTCGGAACTGAATTTTGGTTGTTTCATCCACTCGTTCCAAACTCCAATTCAGCACCAGCTGAATATTTTGTACTGACTATATTGCCCTCACCCTCTTCCCATATTTACTTTAACAAATTAACATTTAATCTATTTATTTTGATAATTCTAACTTCTTAGTCTTCAAACTTTAAAAAATTACATAAATTTGTTTTTATATTTTTATTTTATCTACTCTAATGTCTTTATTCAGTTTAAATTATATTTTCTGTCAATTAATCTATTGGAGAAATTATCGGTATAAGGGACTAAACATTTTAAGACTTAGAAAATAAAAAAATTATATAATTATATTTTTAAATTATAGATATTGAATGATTAAAAAAAGTAAAAAGTAAATAAAATAAAAAATAGAGAGATTAATAATATATTTTTAAAATAAAAATTTCTAATAGTTAATTTTATTAAAATAAAAAAATTAAATATAATTTTTCTTTTAATTTACATAAATTTTAAAGAATAAATTATTAGTTAATTCATTCATTTTATTATTAAACTTTTTCCTTTTATTTTAAAAAATAAATTAAAACTTTTATTAATAACCTTGTAAGTTCTCATTAACACTTAACTTTACGTGTTATGAGAGAGAAAATTCCTTAAATTTACCTATTAAATATATAATTTTATATATTTATATTTTTTTTATTTATAATAAATTTAATCTAATCAATAATTTCTCATAAATCTCTTATATAAATGATAAAAAATATAATATTTATCTTTAAAAATTTTTGATACACTCGATTCAAACACATCAAAATTTCCTATTATGCACTCTTTTAGAAAATTCCTGTGCTGATTTTTTTTTTACCTTTTTTTTATTAATTTTAGCTGAGATTTTTTTTAATTTTTAATCAATTAAAAATTTTTAAATAAAATTTTATTAATTTTTACGGATCCTATTACCTTATATGTATATGACTGTTATTTAATAGTTACATAATTAAAATCAAATTTAATTAAATTAAAATGAAAATAAAGCAAAAAAAATCGTCTCCAGCTTCCAAAAGGTCTCTAGTGGAAATTAAATACATGATAGGCTATTAAGGCATGAAATCTTTCTCGGTGTTGAGGTCCATCAATGGTGAAGGATTGAGGGTTCTTATTAGGGATTTGATCGGTAGGTAAACCAGAGATTTTCGAAACCTTAAGCCAAGTAAGCCATGGAGCCTTCCACTCTTGTTATTACACACTTTTCTTGTCCAGTTTATGTGCATTTGTTGTGGTAATTTATATTTGCTAAGGTTTTAGTTTAGGGTTTATTTTTCAGAAGATGTCTTGCTTGCAGAGTACATTCATTGTCCATTATTGAACTGAATGTTTCTTCTAACATAATTCAGAATCATGGGCTTTCTCTGCTTTTCTTTTTCCATTCACAGGAGCTTCTGACTTGGGCCTAGTTTGTGAAACAATGTGTATTTGTCTGCATTGTCGTCCCTAATTTTGTAATTGTTACAGGTGATTTAGTTCAGTGGGAAATATTATGGAGTCTCAAGAGAGAGATAGAGACAGAATCGGCAATCTTCCTGATCTGGTTGTCCATCACATCCTTTCCTTCCTCAACATGCGAGAACTTGCAAAATTGTCCCTTACTTCGAAAAACCTGAGAGAATTCTGCATATCAATTCCATTCTTGACTTTTGATGGTATGGTTTGGAAAAAGAGCTTGACTGATAGAATGGTGTTCATCAATTTTGTGGACAGATTTTTTGCTCTCCGTAAAGGAATGGAGACCCAACACGTTTCTATTCGCTGGCCTCTTACCACTGCCACTTCTTTTGAAAAATTTCGTGTTTTTACATGGCTTTATAATGCAATAGGATGTAAGGTTCAATGGCTTGAGCTTGAATTCATCCTCAAAGGTGTAGAGGTTTTCTCGTTGCCAATTTCTGTCTATCACTGCAAGTCTTTGAAGAAATTCGAAATAGACTTGCACAGAAGCATTCTTGAATTTCCCTCTTCAGGTGGCTTCTACAATCTCAAATCCTTATCTTTGAGAAATGTAAGAATTAATAATGATAGTTTTGGAGAGTGGATTTCATCTTTCTGCAAGCACCTTGAGGAATTATTGCTTGATCACATTGATGGGGTAAAGAATATTATGATCAATAGCTCCACCCTTGAACGTTTGACCATAGATAATCCTTCCTCTAGTAAACTGAGCAATATAATCATATCGGCAGAAAAGCTTACTTCGTTTCTCTTGTTTTGGAGAGGTCGTTCTTCTAATCCCAAGTTATTGAAAATCTTTGCCCCAAATCTTATTCGTCTGATTTGGGAGAGTTATCTTGTGGATTCATACTGCTTGGGGAAGTTGAACCATTTACAAGTTACTGGAATCAATGTCAAGCAAGATCCTTCCTTGGATAGGCACGAGTTTTCTACCAATAAGAACTTGTCAAGTCTACTTGATAGCATATGTACAACTACCAATCTATATATAGATTATGAATGCAATGAGGTAAACAGTAGACTCTGACATGTGTTTGCTAACTCTTCTGTTGTTACTTGTGCTAATTAACATATTTTATTTTTAATGTTGTAGATTATGTTTAAGCAGGGTTGTCTACCATCACTCTTCTGTAATTTGAGTTCCCTCAGTATATATACCAACAATTTAGATGATTGTTTGGTGCCTGCTATAGCTTCGTTGCTCAAAGGAACACCTAATCTGAAGACTCTTACAATAAAATACCATGACTACTTCCTTGCTAAAAGAGTATGCTTACATCTCTCTCATATATATATGTATTACATTATTAAATTTTGTATATCTTCTTGGTCTAATTATATTTCTTTGTCTTTTTTCTAGTTAACAAAAATGGAATCGAAATCATATGGATTTACCCTGGGATATTGGGAGTCTCAAAACCTAGCTTTTGTTCATAAATTGGAGAAAGCGGCAATAGAGCTTTTTCACAAAGGGGATAATGAGTTGGAGCTCATAAAGTACTTGCTCAAGCATGCTACATCTTTAAAGAAGATGGCCATCCTTTATTCATCTCCCTTACCATCTGGGATCAATAGAGAGGTAGATGATTACGAGAAGGCTCCTACTGCTGAAATAGTTTTCTTTGCAGTGCCTCAGGAAAATTCATAAGAAAGATTTCCATTGCAATATAGAAAATTAACTATAAGAAGCAAAAGTTGCTGTATCATTAAGGAATTTTATTTTATTTTATTTTATTTTATTATTTTTTTTTTTTGCATGACAGCAGAGGAAAAAGAGAGTTCCTTAAGCTGTGCTGCTTTCAATTTTTTTTTTTTTTTTTTAAATTTGGCCTCATGTCACAAATAGATTCTAGTTTTCTTCCAATTGACAGAGAAGAAGCATACCATGCTTTTATATTAATGGTATGGAGGTATAGGAGCATTGGTAATTCAATAAAACAGAACTTGAAATTCCCATACTAGTGTAGCATTCATAGGCTTGAGATGATGAACAAACCTTCTTTTCACCGCATTAAAGAATTAGAGAGGTTAAAGAGTGAAGGTACATGAAAATATGGCATTAAACCATAGCTAAAACGGTTGCAAAAATCAAGCCAACATGTAATGCAATATTATGATTGCAGCCATTCCTCATTTAATGCTTTCATTAATGTTAACATCATTAATGCTATCTCACATTGCAGAGTACAGTTTGCTTCTTTTCTTTACTGGCAGAGAAGGAAAGTTCATTTTCTTTTTTCTGTTCCCCAATTGTTGCTTTGAGGTCTGGCTCGGCTCTGTTTTGGAAATTGGAACAATCAAGGGGAAAAAAAAGAAAGGATGTCCCGCGTAAATGAAAGAAACTGTCCTCAAATTTAGGGCAAGTTTATGGGTGAGCATTCAGTTCAAATTAAATCGAATTAAATATTTTAGAAATCAAATCGAATTGAAATGGATGAAAAATCAAATCGAATCGAATCGCTTTATTTCAGTTCAGTTTGGTTCAAATCGATCGGATTTGATTTTTAATTATTTTTTAATTTAGACTTAATTTTCAAGTTATTTGATATAATTTAAACCTAATAATCATTAATCAATAAAATTAAATAATTTATATATATATATATATATATATATATATATATATATAATTACATATAATTCATAAATTCTCCATAAAAATAAATCAATTCAAAAATTAATAAAACTATTTAGTTCAATTCTGTTTAATTGATTTTTTCTCTTTAAAATCGAACTGAATCAAAATAATCAAAATTTTTAAAATATAAAATTAAATCAAATTAAATTATTTTAAAAATCAAACTGAATTACTAAATTAAAATAATTCAATTTAATTTATTCAATTTAAACTAAATAATACTCAAATTTTGGCTTGTGTGCTTTGTCTGTAAAGCAAACGTTAACTCAAGCATTTAATAAGCATTATTAGATATCTTTACTTTCTTTTTTAATATGTCTCAAATTAAAGCCATTTCCCTTTCCGAAATAATAGTTTATTTAATAATTTATTAATATATTTTTATTTAATATGTATTTAAAAAATAAAATCTATTAATTTTAAAAATAATTTAATCAAATAAATAACTTAATTTTAAATGCAACAATATAAATGAAAGGTATATTAAAAAAAGATAAATAAAATTTATTACTTTAATTACTATTTCTTAATCCAGTTAAAAAGTAAATAAATTTATCTTAATACGACGGAAGAGTACATGGAAGTTAAAAACAAGGGTAGCATAGCAAAAAGTAAAAAGCAAAAGAAGAAAAATCCTATATATATTCGGATGAAAAGCAATACACAAACATTTAATAAAGGTATACCGTTTATATTTTTTTTACTATCGTCTCTAATTAAGATTTGAAATTCAAACTTCATAATTTTTAAAACAACTTGAATATCAGTGAATTAAAACTTTATTATAAAAAAAATAGTGCTCTTGTGCTCAAGTTTCATGAATTGTTATATATATATATATATATATATATATATATATATATATATAAATTCGATTTATTATAAATTTAAAAATAATTTATATAGCATAATTTAATATATAAAATAAATAAAATTTTATATTTATATATTAAATATATGAAAGTCAAATAACATTTTTTTCATATGCATAACTATATCAATTAGCTTTTACCTCAACAGAAAATTGTTATAGTCATTGATGATACCTACCAGATGGACCGCTCTCTCATGGAACAATTGACTCTAACTAAGATTTGAGATCCAAAACTAAGATTTAATATCCAAACTTGATAATTTTGAAAACAACTTTAATATTAAAACTCATTAATAATGTCACGATTCAAATTCTGGGCCGGATCGACACTAGAACTTGAGTTAGCATAAGACCTCCAAAGCCGTAGCAAACCTAATTATTCCTAACCTAACCATAAAGCCTATAAACATAGTTTAATTTCAAGAAAACAAATGAACAGAGTTCGACTATATATTAAACTATCTAATGAGGAGTATTAACTTACCTAACCTGTAAATACAAAAATACACAATCTGGAGAGCTTAGCTCACCCTCACAATTCTCATTCTGATAAATAATCCAATGGGAGCTCAGCTCCCCCATCAAAGGAAATACTCATCTCATACATCCAACCACAACCATATAATAAGTTTACAACACCCAAATGATTAGATTATTATAATCTCAGAAAAGGTTGATACACTACTGATACATGCGAAGTTCAAGAATATAAATCAAGAAAATGAAAAACAATTAAGTTGTTGCTGGTAAACTTGCGACAGGTTATTCACAAAAAGACCACCTGTCACCTGAGAAAAAATAGTTGAATAATGGTGACCTTTTAACTCATAGAGTAAGATATTGATTTTAAATACAATTTTTATAACTATCTAGAACTAATACATTGCTTAGATATGAAATGCAGCATAGTCACATAGTATCAAACAATTCAAGCAAAATTCGCATAAAAGATAATTTAGAGCACATACATACCCGTGTGTCACATCAGCATATATACATATAGGAGCTAATCCCCTATACAACTCTCTTAATTCCAATACCTGCCAGCGAAGTCAACTCAAGTCGGACTTTCTCTTAATAATCCAAGTGCGGGAGTCAGCGAGATCAACTCAAAGCCATACTCACCCCGAGTTATCCACATATAAGGATCGAGTCCTAGCGAGTCAAGTTTCGGCCGTAACTATCCATCCTACCCATATCCATATCCACACTACACGCACGCCAACACACGCACACAGCTCTAAATTACCCTAAGGTGACATTTACAATAATTTCATGAAATAAATATAAAATACAAGGTGTGTCTAGTAATTAACTATATACATATATTTATAAGTGAATGCATGAGCATGCCTTGAATATATAATAATATTGAAATTATAAATAAAATCAATATCTATTCACAATACACCAGATATCACTGCGGCAGCTGGGAGGAAGAAGAAGGCTGATTCTGATCACCTAAATAATTATATTAATGAATTCATTAGTATTGACATAAAACAAGAATTCAAAGAATTAAAGACATTCTAGTTTATGCTAGAAATTCAACAGAGTTTTTTCTGTACCTAGAACCTACCTAACCTGTAAAGCAACTCAAACACACTTTTAAAATCAAAGGCCTCAAACCCACATCTCAATAATATCATACGGCCTCTCTTGAGCCTACCAAACCAGACAATTCTCAAGTAACTACACAATTCAGCTATAAGGTTTAAAACTAGCATTTTTCAAAAATTATTCAAACCAACTTCAAAAATTCTATAAACATGCCCCGCAGTCCTTAACGATGCCATTAAACTATTGCAAAAAGAATAATAATGTTCTAGCTATCCACAAATATTTTATGAATTTTCATCCTAAACTCGATATTAGATAAAAAGAGTAATTTGGAGTTTGGATTTACCTATGCTAATTTTGACACCTGTAACGCATTCGAAGCAATTAAATCGATGGGAAGCATTGTAATATTGACCCACTTTTGAAGTGGGTCTGATAGCCCATGCGTCTGGCTCAAAAATGCAATCCCGATCGCTAAGGGAATTTCCTCAAAATGAAAACACTTACGCAAAGCTCACGACACTAGAAGTTAGAATATAATTTTTATTTAAAAAATTTGGGATGTTGAATACTTCCCTCATAGAAAATTTGTCCTCAAATTTTATATAAGACAGAATAATAATATTGAGTTACATACTAAACGAGTATGAGTACTTATTGTGCATATATGGCTCTGCCTCCTAGGTGCATTTCTTTACAAAACTTTAACCATAGGGATTTATTTTGACGAAAGCTATCTCATCTGATAATCTACTATAGCTACTGGCTACTCTTCAAAGATCAAGTTCTTATTCAATTCTACTATGTCTGATTGCAACACATGAGAAGGATCGGGAATATATTTCCTAAGCATGGAGATATGAACACTGGGTGGACATGAGAAATGTTTGGTAGCAACTCTAATCAGTAGGCAACTGCTTTTACTTTGTCTGTGATCTCAAAATGTTCTATGTAACAGGGTGCTAACTTGTCTTTCTTCTCAAATGTCATAACCCCTTTCATTGGAGAAACCTTTAAGAATACTTAGTCACCCGTTGCAAATTCTATATCTTTTCACGTCGGATCTGCATAACTCTTCTGCCTACTAAAAGCTATCTTTAAATGTTTCCTGCCCAAAGAAACTATCTTTACCAGATCTAAATCATGTACTCTCTTCTCTCCAACTTCTATCCAACTCTGAAGGGATCTACACTTCCTACCATTTAATGCCTCATAGGACGCCATTCCAATACTAGAATGATAGTTGTTGTTATAAGCAAATTGAACCAATGATAGCTGATCATCCTACTAACATCCAAAATCCATGACACACATACAAAGCATGTCCTCCAAAGTTTGTATTGTCCTCTCAAACTGCCCGTCTATCTACGAGTGAAAAGCTGTACTAAGATTCAGCTATGCGTCAAGTGCTTCCTGAAACTTCCTGTAATAACCTGAATGTTAAATTACAAATTTTATATTTTTATATGGTATTAAAATATTAATTTAATAGTATCTACTTAATTTATAATTATTAAATAGTCTAATTTTAATTGAAATAATTAGTTTTATACATTTATATTAAATCAATTATCATAATATAGTTTGATTAAATTGTTATTAATTTTATAAATATTATAATAATTATCATTATTTTCTTTGTTGTCTAATTATACACAAAATTGTATTTAGAACCCAATTGAAAAGTATTTTGAACCTATTAAATTATACCCAAAAAGTATTATTTTTATATATTATTAGTATATATTATAAATATAGTAAAAAAAAGAAAATAAAAAAAAGAAAAGAAAGGGGGATGGGACTTGGCGTGTGACAGTGGATTCCACTGTCACCGCCAGTCACTTTATTAAAAAAAAAAATTAAAATTAACAAAAAGGGGAAGGAACCCCACCACCACCACCACCACCTTCTCTCTCTCTCTTTCTCCACACTCTCTCTCTCCTTTCTTCATTCTCCGGCGAGCCACCATCCACCGGCCAGCAACCTCCCTGGCGGCTCCACACTCACCGACGACATCACCAGTGGTGACAGCAGTCTAGAATCCAGCCAGCAATAGAGAGAGAGAGAAAAAAAAATGAGTCCCAAACTTTGAATACTCATATCCGGCGGTACTAATGTCCGATTGGAGTGATTCCAGCGGCTATGGACTCCTAAGAGAGAGCTCTTTCAGATAAGACCAGCCTCATCGGATTTTGTGGCCATTTCAGGCACCGGCGAGGAGAGAGAAAATTGGTTTTTTTTTTTTTTTACTTTCTGATAAGATTTCTGATAATTCGACTGTTGGATCGACAATCCAAGACCACCTATGGACTCAGGAGGAGGAGAGGAACATTTTAGTGTGATAAGATCCGATAGATATTGCTGGCGACCGGCGATCGACCATCGTGTGCTGTGGCTCCGGCGAGCTTTGGGGATGATTCAACTTCCAGAGGCTTCCTCATAAATTTTTAGAATTTTTGAGACACAGATAATCTTTGGTAAGATTATTTTCATTATTGTTCAGTCTGCAGTGATTAAATGCATTGTTTCTTAAACAGGAAAAAATTGGAGAAACATTTTAAGAAAAATATATGATGAAAGTAAAATTATTTGGAGATGTTTTATGGTATTTGTTGAATTTTTAAGTGATTGTGAAATATTTTTGAAAAATATATGTGGGTTTTAGTTAGATTTTTATCATCTGAGCATATAAGATCATCTAGATTTATGGTATTTAAATTTTATATGATTGGTTGAAGCTTGAGGATGGAGGTTTAAATATGTGAATATTGAATTGGGTTGAATTAAGAATATGTTAGCTGTTGGAAACTTATGGAATTGAGTAATATTCTTGAATAAAATATTTATGGGTGATTAGAAAATTATAATTCCTTTTGCGATAGCTTTATAATTTTATTAAGGATCACGGGGCAAAATTTTAGAATTTTTAGAGCTTGTTTGAGTAGATTTTTACAAAATGTCAATTATAGAGACTAAAATGTAAATTTTCAAGTTTATGACTATTTTCTGATTTGAAGGGCCTAGGAGAGGCCATATGATGTTGATGAGATGTGATTGTAGAAATTGAGAATTTAGAAGTGTTATTTGAATCTTTTTACAGGTTGGGTAGGTCCTAAGTATAAGGGAAACTCTGTCGAATTTTCGGCATAAATTAGAATCGCCTCTTTAGATTTACTTTTATTTGAATTAGTACTAATAAATTTATAATAAAATTATGTAGGTGATCAGGGTCAACCATCTTTCTTCACCCAACCTCTACAGTCGTCTCTGGTGTACTGTGAGTAAAATATTAATTTTAATTATAATTTCAATATTATTATGTTCAAGCATGCCCATGCATCACTTATAAATATGTATCTATATAGTTAAACACTAGGCACATTTTATAATGCATTCTTAATTGATGAAGTGCCATGGTTATTGTTTAAGGTAATTTGGAGTATGCGTGCATTGGCGTGCATGTGGTGTGTGATATTGGATATGGATAGGACGGGTAGACGCGGCTTGAGAGACACTCGCTGGGACCCAGTCCTTTATGGATAAGTCGGGGTAGGCATGGCTTGAGAGACACTCGCTGGCCCCCGCATTTGGTTTATTAAGCGAAAGTCCAGCTTGAGAGACACTCGCTGGCAGAGGTTTGATTAAGAGAGCTGTATAGGGGATTAGCTCTCATATATGTACTATTTGAACGGTATTAGGTGTGTGATTACTCCAAATTACCTTTTTACTATTATGATGTGATTTGTATGAAATTTATGATGATGTTGCATTCCATTCCTTAGGATGCATTAGCTTTAGATAACTATAGAAATTATACTTAAAATTAGTATTTTACTCTCTGAGTCGAACGCTCACTCCTGTTCACCTATTTTTCCAGGCTACAGGAGGAGTTCTTTTACAGAGCAACCTGCTTTCTTCCTTGCAGGTTTAACGTCGATTATTTAATTGTTTTATTATTTTTCTAAATTTGAAATCTAGAACTCTGTATGTGTTAGTAGTAGTATGGACCTTGTTAGAAATCGTGTTAATTTAAATTCTTGAGATTAATAAATAAAGATTTGTATGGTACTTAAACAATTTGTAAGTGATGGTATCAGGGTTGAGCGGAGCTGCCCTGACTTTAGTTTTTGATGGTTACCGGATTGGGTTGACCCGAATAAAAAATATTTTATTTTATTTACATGTTGGGCCTAAGTTTTTAGGCATTGGTTATGGATTTGAGAACAGTAAGGCTTACTACGGGCCTCGGGGGCTTTATGCCGGCCTAGGTCCTGGTGCCAGTCCTGCTCATAGGTTAGGTCATTACAAATGTGGTATCAGAGCTTAGGCTTTAGATTCATGGGAAATAATGTAATTGGGAATCTAAAAAGGAGTCTTGTTAGGAGGTCGCATGCAGAGTATAGGATTCTGTTTCGTATTTTTCTGTAATTCTTTATTTCTAGATTCTGCGTTATATCTCGGGAAATATAAGAGTGCCCCAGTTAGTGTTTTGATTTTCATGGAGTACATAGAAATGTGAAATAGAGTTAGCAGACATGTTGAGGTCTGCCATGGAAATACGTTCTCCAAGAAACACTATATCTCTATCAGTATGGGTCCAAGTGTTGTGCCTATCTGGTGCTAGGCATGAGTACATAAAGGTGAGTTTTGATAGTATAATTGCACTAGATAAGGGTAAGGATACCACTGCTAACAGTTGTCAGTGGATGACCCAGTCAGAGTAAGTTTATGATAATAGTAGATTCAAGAGAGATAAGAGATTAGGAGACCTAGTCTGTCAGGACGTATCATAGTAACTATACAATGTTCTCGATGTCTACTCTGTAAGCTGCAGATTATAGTAATGACATGAGATTATTATGTAAAGCTATGTGCTTCCCCGTGGTGCTCATGGCGAGGATGTTTGCAGACAATCTCTGTTTTGGTATAGTTATGCCAGAATAGAGTTCTATTTCTGCAAAATAGTTAAAACTCCTAGTTTGTGGTTTAAAACCTTTGAGCTAGAACATCAAAAGTTACAGTGAGCAGTAACTAAAGTCAAGACTTGATTACCCTAGCCTGGATGAGAGTTACATCAGGAATTACTATGAGACTAGAGGTTCCAGTATAGTCATAAATTAAAGGTGACACTTATAGAGTGAGACCATCTGGTCTTTGGTATGGGACTTTAGATAGTTTTTGTAGTATGATGGATGTTTTGCCTAGCGTGTAGTGAGAATAGTATCTCCTTTGCGTGGCAACAA
Organism: Hevea brasiliensis; assembly: GCF_030052815.1. Taxonomy (NCBI): domain Eukaryota; kingdom Viridiplantae; phylum Streptophyta; class Magnoliopsida; order Malpighiales; family Euphorbiaceae; genus Hevea; species Hevea brasiliensis. The sequence goes on from NC_079497.1 coordinate 105,779,646, forward strand.
GGTGTAGAATACGACTTTGCTCCTAAAATGAGACAATATGCTATGAATGATGTTTATAACCTGTGAAACGATGCTCTAAGGGGTTTGCAGTGTGATAAGAGAGCAGATAGCCTGACATGGTTGTGGCAAGGTGGTAGATGTAATACCTTTTTCATAGTCAGTTATGATGTAAAGCCCTTGAATTGAATGACAGGTTTGGGTGCCCAATATCTTAAGTTTTTGCTAATTGAGTAAACATGGAAAAAAAATAATAATAAAATAAAATAAAATTGCTACAGAATCAGTTCTCGAGGTAGTAGGGGATAGTATGTAGTCTAAAAGGGTAAGAACAGAGATCACGCAGGAGAAGTATGACTGCTATTTCCTAAGTTCATCCTTAGCTTCTTAATGCTTAAGACAAAAGTATACTCCAAATAAAGTAAAAGAAAAAGGACAAAAGTTAGAATCAATAAATCATAGAATCTGTATATATATATATATATATATATATATATATATAGTGTTAGTAGTATGCCCTAAAGCATATGATTTAGTATGTATCTTGTACATATTTTTATTAATAAAAGGCATTTTCATTTTTCCGTTTACATAATATATTTATGTGTAATAGAAAAGGTCCATTGATATTTTGTTAGAAATATTATTCTTAAGTTGTTAAGAATATGAGTGACAATATTTCCAGCACAAAATATCATAAATAGGTTCACAATCGAGGATACTTCATAATAAGGACATGACTTATCCAGAAAGATTGTATTCATGTTTGTTCCCAAGTTATTTATATGAGATATAAATAAGATGGAATGGTGAGTCTCATGCCATATAACAAACATGATAGGCACTTATAAATGATAAGTAGGCCGAACCAGTGACACTTATGACAAGCACATGGAGTTTACTCTTGTCAATGTTTTGTCATAAATCATATCAGTGCATATAATCTTTAGACCTGAGATAGCACAGTTATCTTGTATATAGGTAGTTTGAGTTTGATATTGCTTTCATACTTATACTATGTATGGGTATATGGGCATGTGTTGGCTTCTACTAGTTATATATGGAGGTAGGTGTTGATCAAGATGGAATCTGTTCCTCTAAGTAAATAGAGATAAAATCCTATGTTTATTTAATTGTTCTTGATGTTTCAAGTTCTGGCCAGACAGATAGATTTATTCAAAGAGTTTACGATGAAAAAATCTTTTAATCAAGAACTGAAATTAAAAGAGAACATAATATTCATAGCAAATGGAGTTTGACATAAACCATGACTCCAGCTTGAGTTGGGATTTTGTAACAGAGAGATTCTAGTGCATGGTAACATATGATTATAGGTTCATTTAAGGTAAACCTTATTACTAATTGGGTGGCCATGGCATGCTATGCTAGGTGTTAACCATGGTCTATGAGGTTCATAAAATGATTTAGAGAAATCATTTATGGTAAGAAAGAGTTCGATGATATTAAGAGTTGATATCATGTCTCATTGCCAATTAGTGATGAGCCTAGTAAGTCACACACATACACAAGTTATCACCTATTTAAATATGATTTAATTAATTAATTAAAGAGTTTAATTGATTAATTAAATAGGTTTGGTTTGCAATTAAATTGCAAAGTCCTAGCATGACTTGAAACCAAATCTAGATTATTGGATGTGTAGTATAAATTAAATTTATATTTAAAGTGTTTAAATATGAATTTAATTAATGAGAAATTAATTAATAGAGATTAATTAATTAATTTATATTTGATATAAATTAATTAGAAGAAGAAAAATAATTATTTTGGGTTAAGAACTCAAAATTAAGACACAGGGGCATTTTGGTCATTTCACGATTGTGACACGTGGCAACATGAGATGGTGACACATGGGATTACACATAAGCTTGCCAAATGTTTTTAAATTATGTAAGATGATTAAAATCAAGATTAAATATAGGTTTGACACTTGGCACAATGTGATTGGGTCACTTAAACCTAGAGCTAATCAAAGGGTGACATGTGGCAAGGGTTTAATGTGTTAACCTAGCTATTTAAGTGTGGTTATGAAAAGAAAAAATAACTAGCAGCCACTTCTCTCCTTTGTCACGCCACTTTGAGGCTTTTCATCTATTCTTCTTCATCTCTCATCAATTCAAAGAGATTAGCCATCAATCTCTTGAATTAAGAACACTAGAAATTGTTTCTAGTGTCCTGTTTATCTCTAATCTCTTAAAAGGCGTAACTTGAATTTCTAATTAATAGAAAAGGCTTCAGAAGCTGTTCAAGGGCTGCCATAGGTGTTCTTGGTGTGGACAAGCTAGAGGATAACATCCGTGTCCTCAAGATGAATCTCAAAGGCGCAGACAGCATCAAGAGGTTAGTGTAATCGTTCTTGATTTAATCTAGGGTTCTAAAATTAATCTGATTAATTTTAAAATCTTAAATGGCAAATACAGATCCAAAAACATATTAAAAGAGTTTTAATATGTTGTTTATCATTGAAATCAAATAGATAAAAATAAATCTTGCATGATGCTTGTGACCCTAGGTGAAAATTTTTGAATTCAATGGTATAAACTTATGTTTTTCACGCTTCCGTTCCTTCATATAGATGGAGTGCGGTTCAAATGCAGTAGAAGAGATTGCCTGAAGGCAGTAGAAGTTTAGCTAGGGTAGTTAGAGGATCAATTCTGAGTAATATTGAGGTATAGATGACGTGTTAGGGATAGTGGAAAGGTATAAGTTTCTAACATGACAATCAGGTTCAAAAGAAAAATAGAGCTAAAGAATGGAAGAGTGAAAGTTCGGATTTGGGTAAGATAAAAAGAGTTGGCTAAAGAATAAACTAGAAAAACAGATTAGGATAAGATTAGGAAGAATAGAGCCAAGATACCGAGGAGGTGAATGTGGTTTTAAGAAGGGTAAACGAGATAAACAAAAAAGTAAGGATAGAGAGCGTAGGATGGCATTAGGAAGGACATTGTCAAGTTATGGAACCCAGAAGTACAGGACTTAGAGTAGGTCATAATTGATGTAGTGTAAGGAGCCTGAACTTAGAGCTTAGAGTTACAGGATCTGGATTAGACCTTATCTGTTTTCTACCCCCAAGGTAGGATAATGGGGCAATGACATAAGAACCCTTTTGGTTGTTGACAGTATAATGGAAATTAGGTGAGATGTGCAACCAAAGTAGGTAGCAGCTGTTAAGCGTGCTGTGGTAACTTGAATTGTATTTTCAGATAAAGAAGCAAGATCAGTAGGAGTAAGCTGGATAAAAGTCAACATAAGGGATTTAAATATGCAAGATGAGGGAAAAGAATGAGGGATAATGTCATAGAGGCTTGATGTTAAAATTTAGAATGGCGAGACCTAGAGTCTAAAATTGGAGTTAGACAGATATTTTTAGTGTTATCAATAGGATAATTATGTAAAAAAAAATTAAAAAAAAGGAAAGAAAATGAGTAATAATAAATAAATATATAATAGTATGATAATATATAGCAGAACACTAGTAAAGGTCAGAATAGGACAAGATAGGTATAGGTGTAATTATAAGATATTGAGAAGTACATAGATTAGAGGAGTGATTGTTGATAAAATTGGAGTAGATCTGAAAGAATCTATAAGTGCTTTTATCTTGTAAAATATAACCAAGTATAAGGAGTATTGGACAAATAATTATAAGTATGGAAGATAAATGGAGAGTAAGAAGGAAATAGTAAATTCTAAGATGATATGTCAGGTAGGACAACAGTATAACAAATGGTAAATACAATTGATATCTTGTAATAAAGCACAATAATTACAAAGAAATAATGAAACTAAAAAGGGAGACTAAGGGGTATGAGCTAAACCTTGTTTATCAAACAATGGCATACCAGAAATGGTGGGAGAACATTTCTCCTTCTTTCCAAATTAGCTCGTGTTTCGATTTTAAGAGATTATATTGAGAAGAGAGGTCGTGTCAAAATGACGCAATTGATTGAAAATTTGATGGGCGTTAGTACATATCCAATCTTTTGAGGCGAAAATGACGATAAGGGTGTACCTAATGTTAATTATGAAAGAATGATCAAAGAGGTGACAGGAGGAGTCAAATCGAGCTAGTTACTAGGGCTAACAACCCTTTTGAACTATAAGCCAAAGGAAGTGCTATTTGGTAATGAGTTATAGTGAGTGAAATTGTTACTAATGGTAAAAAAATTGAGGCTGAAGTTTGGAAAGCTGTAAGCAATAGATGTGGCTATATCAAGGAGAATGAACAAAGTATCTAGTTGGGAATTGTGGCAGAACACGCATTCACCACTACCCCGTTAGTCCAGGTGGAACTTATAGGCTCAAGGATTGTAGGGAATAATAATATTTTGATAGTCATGTTAGGAAGGAAGTACAAAGAGAAACATCTATGGTGAATATCCTAATGGGAACCAATTGCAGAGTTAAAATTCTAGAAGCAACAGAGTTAACAATCAAGTTAAGATTAAAAGGTAAAAAGGGTACAGTTAATGCTAATGGGATGACTATCGTCAAGGGAAAGACACAAGGCAAGGAAAGACAAAGAGGAATAGTATAAGAGAGACACTAAAGAATGACTAGGGCAAATTATGGTAAAATGGCAGGTTAAGAGAGTAGTGGAGCCTCGATCTAAGTAGCAATGTGTTAGGACGCATATCAGATAGTAAGAAGTTTCAAGCAAAAGTCTGGGGACTCTCTTTTCAAAAAGGGAGTAGGATATGGTTAGATATATTGACTGGGTGGCTTAGGAATACGTAGACTTTTGACAGGTCAGAGAAGAGACCCATTCCACTTTCTAGTTGGATAAATGGAATATGGATGTTCAACCCTGAGATGGAGCTCTACATAACTAGTTACATAAGATGAACAGAAGTTGATCTAAGGACCTTAGTAATGACACAAAGTAAATTGGAAGCTTGTCGTATCATGAAGTTAAGATGATGCGAACGTTTTGAATATAGAAGGGATCTAGCTAAAGATTCAAGGACCAACAAAATCAGTAATGATCTCGAATAAGGTATGTGAAAAAGTAGTTATTTCAGACGGGCACTTGATGAGACTTGGTAAAGCAGGCAAAGTCACATATTTGCCCTAGGAATTGGTAGTAAAAATGAACCAAGACTAGTATTGCTACATACCACATCTGAGTGCAGTGGGTGCATCATGGGTACTAGAGATATCAAGAAAAGATCAATGAGTACTCAAATATAATGGCGTAGTTTCAGATGGAGGAGTAATGCTCGCACTTGTACTAATAAATATTCTTTTCTTTATCCTCGGTTTATTCGAAAATTCGAGGAGAAATTTTTCTTAAGGGGGGAAGATTGTAATAACCTAAATTTTAAATTACAAATTTTATATTTTTATATGGTATTAAAATATTAATTTAATAGTATCTACTTAATTTATAATTATTAAATATCTTATTTTAATTGAAATGATTAGTTTTATAAATTAATATTAAATCAATTATCATAATATAGTTTGATTAAATTGTTATTAATTTTATAAACATTATAATAATTATCATCACTATATTTATTATTATTATTTTCTTTGTTGTCTAATTATACACAAAATTGTATTTAGAACCCAATCGAAAAGAATTTTGAATCTATTAAACTATCCCCAAAAAGTATTATTTTTATATATTATTATTACATATTATAAATATAATAAAAAAAAAGAAAAAAAAAAGAAATGGGGATGGGACTTGGTGTGTGACCACTGTCGCCGCCAGTCACTTTATTAAAAAAAAATAATAATAAAATTAACAAAAAGGGGAAGGAACCCCACCACCACCACCTTCTCTCTCTCTTCCTCCACACTCTCTCTCTCCTTTCGTCATTCTTCCGCGAGCCACCATCTACCGGCCGGCGACCTCCTTGGCAGCTCCACACTCATCGGCAATGTCACTAGCGGCGGTAACAATCTAGAATCCAGCCAGCAATAGAGAGAGAGAGAGAGAGAGAGAGAGAGAGAGAGAGAGAGAGAGAAAGGGTCCCAAACTTTGAATACTCGCATCCGACGATCCCGACTTCCGATTGGAGTGATTTCAGTGGCTATGGACTCCTAAGAGAGAGCTTTTTCAGATGAGACCAGCCTCACCGGATTTGGTGGCCGTTTCCGACGCCGACGAGGAGAGAGAAAATTGATTTTTTTTTACTTTCCGACAAGATTTTTGACAATCCGACTGTTGGATCGACAATCTAAGACTACCTATGGACTCAGGAGGAGGAGAGGAACATTTTAGTGTGACCAAATCCGACAGATGTTGCCAGTGACCGGCGGCTGGGCACCGTGCGCGGTGGTTCTGGCAGTGGCTCCGGCGAGCTTTGAGGATAATTCAACTTCCAGAGGCTTCCTCATAAATTTTTGAAACATAGATAAGTTTTGGGTAAGATTATTTTCATTATTTCTCAGTCTGCGGTGCTTAAATGCAGTGTTTCTTAAATAGGAAAAAATTGGAGAAACATTTTAAGAAAAATATATGATGAAAGTAAAATTATTTGGAGATGTTTTATGGTATTTGTTGAATTTTTAAGTGATTGTGGAATATTTTTGAAAAATATATGTATGTTTTAGTTAGATTTTTATCATCTGAGCATATAAGATCATCTGGATTTATAGTATTTAAATTTTATATGATTAGTTGAAGCTTGAGGATGGAAATTTAAATATGTGAATATTGAATTAGGTTGAATTAAGAATATGCTGGCTTTTGGAAACTTATGGAATTGAGTAATATTCTTGAATAAAATATTTATGGGTGATTAGAAAATTATAATTCCTTTTGTGATAGCTTTATAATTTTATTAAGGACTGCGGGCTAAAATTTTAGAATTTTTAGAGCTTGTTTGAGTGGATTTTTACAAAATGTCAATTATAAAGATTAAAATATAATTTTTCAAGTTTATGACTATTGTCTGATTTGGAGGACCCAGGAGGGACCATATGATATTGATGAGATGTGATTGTGGAAATTGAGAATTTAGAAGTGTTATTTGAATCTTTTTGCAGGTTGGGTAGGTCCTAAGTATAGGGGAAACTCTGTCGAATTTTCGGCATAAATTTGGATTGCCTCTTTAGATTTATTTTTATTTGAATTAGCACTAATAAATTCACAATAAAATTATGTAGGTGATCAGGGTCAACCATCTTTCTTCACCCAACCTCTACAGTCGTCTCTGGTGTACTGTGAATAAAATACTAATTTTAATTATAATTTCAATATTATTATGTTCAAGCATGCCCATGCATCACTTATAAATATGTATCTATGTAGTTAAACACTAGACACGTTTTATAATGCATTCTTAATTGATGAAGTGCCATGGTTATTATTTATAGTAATTTGGAGCAGTGTGCGTGTATGTGGTATGTGGTATTGGATATGGATAAGACAGATAGACGCGGCTTGAGAGACACTCGCTAGGACCCAGTCCTTTATGGATAAGTCGGGGTAGGCACGGCTTGAGAGACACTCGGTGGCCCCCGCATTTGGTTTATCAAGTGAAAGTCCGGCTTGAGAGATACTCGCTGGTAGAGGTTGGATTAAGAGAGCTGTATAGGGGATCAGCTCTCATATATGTACTGTTTGAACAGTATTGGGTGTGTGAGTGCTCCAAATTACCTTTTTACTGTTATGATGTGATTTGTATGAAATTTATGATGATGTTGTATTCTATTCCTTAGGATGCATTAGTTTTAGATAGCTATATAAATTATACTTAAAATTAGTATTTTACTCTCTGAGTTGAACGCTCACTCCTGTTCACCTATTTTTTCAGGCTACAGGAGGGGTTCTTTTACAGAGCAACCTACTTTCTTTCTTGCAGGTTTAACGTCGGTTATTTAATTGTTTTATTATTTTTCTAAATTTGAAATCTAGAACTCTGCATGTGTTAGTAGTAGTATAGACCTTGCTATAAATCGTATTAATTTAAAGTCTTGAGATTAATAAATGAAGATTTGTATGGTATTTAAACAATTTGTAAGTGATAGTATCAGGGTTGAGTGAGGCTCCCCTGACTTCAGTTTTTTATAGTTATCGGATTGGGTTGACCCGAATAAAAAATATTTTATTTAATTTAATTTTATTTACATGTTGGCCCTAAGTTTTTAGGCCTTAGTTATAGATTTGAGAACAGTAAAGCTTACTACGGGCCTCGGGGGTTTTATGCTAATCAACCGTGTTAGAGGAGCTAATAACTTTTTTATTTAAATAATTTTTTATTTATATATATATAATTTTTATTTAAATTTGATTTAATATAAATTTAAAAATAATATATATGATGTGATTCAAGGTGTAAAATAAATAAAATTTTATATTTATATGTTAAATTTATAACATTTTTCCCATTTACATAACCGTATCAGTTTGCTTTGACCAGCAGAAAACTGTTGTGGTCGTTGACGATGCCTAGTAGATGGATGGACTGGGCTTGGGTTCTTGAATCATCGTCGGTTCAGTAGTGGCCCATCTACGGCCTTCTCTTGTTTTCTTCTGCTAATTTTCCGAGTCTCTCCCTTCAAGCTACGTCTCACAGTAATGGCTGAATCAACGAAAAACCGAACAGGAAATGGACGAAATGAAGAAAATGAAGAAGAAGATTACATGGGAGACCTGTCTCAATTCCTTCCTCCTGAAATCTCCAACTCTTCTAATGTCTCTGCCGAAAAGGTCAGTGTTGGATTCTGTAGTAATCTTCCAGAACATTTATTTACTCTCTGATTACGGTGAATGAATCTATGTTTACATGTTTTTTTCCTTTGTTTTTCAACAAATCCCATGAAGGAAACTGTGCTATTTGATTACGTATTTAGATGTTTTATCACATATAAGCATTTTATATTCATTGCAGCTCTCTGAGTAAAAAAACCCTAAATTTTATTTTTTTCGGCCTGAGACTTAGACCAATTGAGTATGTAACAAGCTTCTGCAGGAAAAGAAGCCAATGTTAGCCGTGTAAACATGTAAATGAACAAGGAAATTAATAGAATTGGATAGTTTTAAAATCTCTCTCTCTCTCTCTCTCTCTCTCTCTCTCTATATATATATATATATATATGTTGTGTGTGGACTTTATTTATATTGTGAGGAGCAGTGATTTATTAGGGTTTGTTTTTTTTCTCCAAATATGTTTCCAACTTTATGGAGCTATTAGTTTTCCCCAGGCTTTGTATTCTCTTAGACGGTAGGAATCAGCAAAATACTGGGATTTTTACATCTAATTTTTATTTTCATTTCTTATTCTTTTAGTGACTGAGGCACACAGTGATCATAGTCATTTGTGCAGATTTTGAGCAACAATACCTCAGCTGTTCAATCATCTAAGAAGAAGTCCAAAACTCTCAGCTGGCAAGAGCGGCGGAGACTCGAAAGAGAGAGAAACCAACAAGAAGAGGATGAGCAAACCTTAGCAAAAATAGAGGCTCCAATTCCACAATCTAACATTGGGTTTAAGTTGTTACAGCGAATGGGGTATAACCCTGGTTCATCACTTGGTAAGGAGGGCTCAGGAAGAGCTGAACCAGTGGGGATTGAGATTCGGCGGACACGAGTTGGGATCGGAAGGGAGGATCCGCATAAGGAAAAAAGAAAGAGAGAGGAGCTTGAGGCTGAGAGGAAGACAAGGAAGGAAGAGGCTTTGGTGGCAGAGTTCGGATCTAGGCAGAAGTCACAATGGCGGAGTAGGAGGGTTGTAGTAAATTTCAGAAAAGCAAAAGCAGCTCTTGACCAATTGGAGAACAAAGAAGTTGAGGAAAAAAAGAATGAGGAGGAGGAGGAGGAGGCTGAACAGGAGGAGGAAGAGATAACTGAGGAGGTGTGTTCCTCTTTAGAAGTTGTTTTTAGTTACTTACTGCATTTAATTACATAATTGGGACTGAAATCTATTGAGTGAATTCAAAATGAGCTTCTTATTGATGTGCTTGCAACTAGTGTTCGGTTTGGTTTGGTTTGGTTTGGTTTGGGAATTGAAAATCCTCATAACCAAACCGAACCTCAATTCTTAAAAAGTTTAAGGACTAAAACTACAACCCAAAAGACTGATAACAGGAACTGAATCAACTGTAATTTCAGCTCTGTATGGTTCTTTGATTCTTTCCTCATGAGAACCAAAACCAAATCGAATAGAAATTCGATTCGATTCTTTAGATCTCACCTCACCTCAACTATTTTGTTAACAGAAACATACCTTAGGGATTAACTTGTTTCTCATGAAAAATAGAGGGACAAAACTGTGTTTTTTGTCATACTACATTGTAAATTACCCTATAGTTTACTAGTGATTCTACCTCATTAGGTGGAACCAACCCGTTGTTGGCGCTTTTGTTCAATACTAATTTCATATTATCTTCATTCTATGTAAAAGTTTTACTTTGAGACCCTAATGGACTATGGACTTGTGGATGCAGGATTTGCAAGAAATATTGATAAAGTTGAGAGGTGAATATAGATACTGCCTGTTTTGCGGATTTCAGGTAAGTCAATATCTTACATTCTGGAAGAATTTGAAGCATTTCAAACTCGTAGACAACACAAACTCATGCATCTTTAGTTCCAAATTTTGAAACAATGCATTTGCTGTTTGTTTCAGTATGAAACAATGGAAGCGCTTCTATCCAACTGCCCTGGAACAGATGAAGATGACCACTAGACTATATTTATGTCTCAGCTTTATCAATATTAGTTGGATAAACATTGCTTCCATCCAACTAAGATGCCACCGAGATACAAACTCGTTAATGAGATTTGGAAGTTATGTGGGTATACTTTTGCTTCCATTTTCTCATATTTGCAGCAGGGTGGAATTTCTGTTATTTTGCTTTCTAGAGAGGATGTGAAGAAAAAAGTAGGAAGGTGACGAGTCATTTTCGTCTATGAGATCACATGTTGCTGTTGGGATTTACATCCATGGTAAATCATTTAAACAATTCTTATAGGCTCTTCCATGCTGACGGATAGATAGCTGCACCATCTTCATCTTTATCCAATTAGATTGAGACAGATATCATGCTGTGAAATCATATGGAACTGAATTTGCTTCAATCATCATTAGAAATGCGCATATCATTATTAGAATAGTGAGGTACAATAACAATTCAAAGAGAAGCAATATTTTGATGATATTGTTCAGGATGTTTGTTGTTGCACTCTATGTTGTTAATAACTTAATATAACCACCCCACCCTGATTGCCTTGTCAAATGCAATCTTGACTCGAGAAAGTTGCCTGCACCATAGCCTCTTAACCATAGCTTCTTCTTCTTCTTCTTCTTAATATAAGTGATTTATGTCAACTCTATTCAAATCCATTACTATATTTTTCTTATAAAAAAATGCAATTACATTTATGCAGAATAAATTCTAGTTAAAAAGTTTTATTATTTTTGAAAATATTATATGTAATTAGTATTATTGTTAAAATATATAGGAAACACTTCAACTAATTTATGCACAACAAAACATTTAGAACTATTAAATATGAATTTAACCATTGGAAATAAATTTAGCCATTGGAAATAAAGAGAGAACCATCACTAGGGAAAACTATTGCTTGATTTTTGGATGTTATCATTATTAATCAGTCCCTCTGTTATACGTTAATTAGTTTGTGATATAATTTCGTCAATAAAATAGTCTAAATTTAATTATTTATGTATATTATGTTAGTCAAGCTATAAAAGATCATTCAAATGAGAGATGCAAGTTTTCTATTCCTAAAATACTCCTAAAATCCCCCACCATTTTTTTCTCTCTGCTCATTCTTCTTTTCCAACCTTAAATCTCGTTGTTAGGGAAGAAGTTTTTAGAGATAAGTAAGGATTTTAAAGTATCGAAAGTTTTTTTTAAAGAGAGAAGGTTTTTTGAGGTTTCAAAAATTTCAAAACTTTTTTTTTTCATTCCGCCAAATTGTTAGGTTGGGTGGTTTTAATATCTTACTTTATTCATTCTCTTCGTTTACACGCACGTTTGGACGAGGGTGAATGAGGGGTAAATAAAGTTAAAGAAGGGTATGTGAGTTATTTATCACTATTTGAAAATAGGTGAATTAATAGAGGATAAGAGTAAGGGTAAGTCTCACTCTCCCTTGTCCCTGAAATCTCAATTTTTCTTACACCTCAAATTTGGGTGTTTATAAAACTTCACTTACTTCATCTAAACACACTTCTAGATGAGAGTGAAGGAGAGATAAATAAAGGTAAGGACAGGTATGTGAGTTAAGTATCCCTCTTTGGAGAAGGGTAAATTGACGGAGAGTAAGGGTAATTTTATATTCCTTTATCCCTCAAATCTCAATTTTTTTTAGGGGAGATGAGAGCTATGCTTATTTTTTTGTTTTTATATCCTTTAAGTTTACGCTTTCTTCACATTTTTCCAAATATAAAAAATATACATTACTCTCTTTAATTTCCCATTAATTCACTCATTTCTAAACATAAAAATATTTTTATGCTAACCCTCCTTATCCTTTTTTATCCTTCTACTATTTATCCTTGCCTCACTCTATCCAAACATACCCTAATGCTCTTTGTCTTGTGTCTTTGTCCGTCTCACCACCACCAATATCAATGCTTCCCTCTCTACCTCCATTGTTGATAGTCTGCAACCCCTCTCCGCTTATAATCACACCCACCTGACCATATCTCCTTGTTGCCTCCAACGATCGACGACCTTTATGATTTCATGCAAGCCGTGTCCCTTTTTGCTATAACATCATGATCGATGACCTCTCTGATTTCATACAAGCCATGTCTCTTAATTACTCTAATATCAAGATCCACAACTTCTCTTCACCACCAATATCAATGCTTCCCTCTCTACCTCCATTGTTGATAGTCTGCAACCCCTCTCCGCTTCTAATCACACCCACCTGACCATATCTCCTTGTTGCCTCCAACGATCGACGACCTTTATGATTTCATGCAAGCCGTGTCCCTTTTTGCTATAACATCATGATCGATGACCTCTCTGATTTCATACAAGCCATGTCTCTTAATTACTCTAATATCAAGATCCACAACTTCTCTTCACCTCTAATCATGCCTCCAATAATCACCCTTTCTAACAATCCCAACCTTGAGAAAGGGAGATAAACGGGTACAAACAACTGAGTGGGTTGAAGATTAAAATACTCCATCTTCTAATTTCAGTTGTTCTTCAAGCCTCAAAGCATACTCGAGTTTGGGACAGTAATAGGTACATACGAAAATTGCTTTATCTGAACTTGATTACTAGTCTCAATATCTGAATTCATTTCAAACCTGATCAAAATTTATTATAAATTATCCAAACTTGTGACAAACCTACCCAAGTTGTGACCTCAAGCTGCTAGTCTTTTATGTGCTGGCAATGTATGTACTCGCTAGATTTAGTTGGGCTTTTTAAATTTTCTTTCAATTCGCATTCCCATTTTTGCGGTTGAATGATCATTTTGGGAGATTTGTCTTTAGAAGGATTTGATTTTTTTTTTTCTGATGTATATAGAAGATTTGATTTATTTATTGTTGTTTGATGCTACCTCTTTTGAGGAATTCTTTTATTATCGTAGATAGAAAGTAATGAATTTATCTGAATTTGATAGCCTATTGATGATGTTGAAGGGGGAAAATTATACAATAAACTTATGTAAACCTCATCACAATTAATGATTATAATAAAATAATATTTTACCATATAAAAATTCCTAAATTCTACTTCAATGAGCACGCATTAAATTACTTCATATAGTATTTGATACATGAATTCAGTGCTTGCGAGCGATTTTTATTGGCCTTCTTCCTGCAACCAATGCCAAATTGTCAATTAGAAAAGCAGTTCTTTTAGAGGATATGGATTCCTTTAAAAAGGAAACCTGAAAAACCAATGCTTCCAGGGACAATTCAAAGCATAATTTCCATACGTGGCAATATGGCTCTGGAACTCATAATTGTCCTGTATCCTCGAGCAATTTCTATCAGATGATTTTACAGAAATGACACCTTGCTTGATGTTATATTACAATCTTAAGCAAATACAGACCTAAAGCTGAACGAGTCAAATATGGGTTTGTCCCAACAAAAGATGAGATCACTTTCCTGACATGCATATTCCAATTTATTAGTAACCAACTTCCAGAAGCCTTGCATAATAACCAGACAAAATGGGTCACTTAAAGCGACCAGTGCATATGCTGAGCAGAAGAGTCGTATGCTCTGGAGTGGTCAAGTTCCATGTACTGCTTTGTATTCTGTTGAGATAAGTCAAGATCACCAGAGAACTGACTGTTCAGAGGCTGTGAAATCTGACCCAGACACAGATCGTGGCACATCTGGTGCGAACTGCTACTAGCTTCGCTGCCCTTGAAACACCAAGTATGGTTTGGATATTGATTGACAATAGCACAATGAGGAGCTGTTGATTGAGCCATGGAAGCCCCTTGGGGATTATTAACCATGTCCTTCACCCCAAGCCCTGATGCTTGGTTTCTTGGGCCCCATTGTTGATTTGACAGAAGAGAGAGAGCACAGCTAGAGTCAGCGATGCTGACTCCTGTGTAGCATTCTCCTGAAGGAATTACAGAATTGGAAAAACCAGTCCCACTTGCTGAACCTTGCATGTAAATGTTGGATGGAGGATTCTGAGAGCTATTCTGCCATGGAGGATGAGGAAGGGACCTTCCTACTGCTGTGGTTTGATTCCCAGGCACCCGTTCACAGGATCTTGCAGGCGGCCATGCATCCCTCCCACTAAGCCTCGAGTAAGCACTGAAATCCACAAGAATGCCCCCAGCTCGGCTGCTGTTATCTGTCACCACATGATCCAAGCAAGTAATGATATTAGAAGCATAAAACAAAGTTAAATATGTCCCATGGCAGTTGTAAAGAGGACCTCTGAAAGTGATTCACTCTGGTAAACTCTTACCAAAAATTGTTGAAAAAAGTCTGTTATAGCGAGATGACAGCACTGATCCAGTTGGTGGCTTCCTCCGCCGTTCATTATGACCAGCTAGGCGTCTGCGACAACTTCGTTTTCCTTGGTCAAATTCAGGAAGCTGATGAAATCTGATCACAAACTAACACACAAGTTATTAGCAGGCAGTGAAAAAAAAATGAAAGCACCAGTTATCTCCACATGAGTATAAATTCATAACAAAAATGAAAAAGAAAAAATGAGGATTCTGTGCCATAGGGCTTTTGCAATCCATGGAAAACTGGGAAGAAAAAAGTTCAAGTAACTCCTTCATTTCATCCCAATCCCATGCATAGGAATTATAAAAACACAAAGCAAGCCATCAAAATGATGAAAAGCCTGCAGAGTCCAGAGGGTGTCCCAAGTAAACTGTGACACAGCCAAGGTAAAACATGCTCCAAATTGAAATATTTTCCTAACCTCTGCAAGTGAAACAAATAGAACTACAGTCCCCAGTTTGAAAAAATTCAATTTTTGATTTAGGACATAAGAAAAGAAAAAGATATGAAAATGCTACTGCCTATCAAAACAAAAAGGCAGCAAAATGAGATGCAGACACTATATTGAAATAGACAAGAAACAATCTAGAAGTATATTTACACACTTTCAACTTCCATCAGACGATTTCCGTAAGTCATTCTTAACTGTGCTCCATTTGCTGATTTCACACTTCTGTCTCAGACATTCCAATGCCACCTCAGATGCTCTTAGTGTTAAAAAAAAAATCTATGAAAATTGGAAAAAAAAGAGCTGTGAACATTTTAGAGAAGATCTTTTACATATCCAAAATCAGTGACCATGAGAACTAGGTTTCCACAGTGACAAGCCATCCTCACATTGTGAACATTAAGTAAAAAACATTTTAAAAAGTGATGATAATAAAAATAGAACACATAATTCAAAGGGATGTTAGTTTCATCATTCATGCAGCTTCAAACGTACAAAAGGGGTGCAAAATCTTGTTCAAATAAGCAAACTATTATAACTGAAACTTCCAGTAAAAGCATGTATAGTAGCCTTCTTTAAGTTTCTAAACAAGAACCTAAGGAACCCACAATTCATGGAAAGAAATATAGTTTCACTATCCAACTGTTCTTGTCAACACAATTTACAGAAAAGAGAACTTCAAAAGATCCAATTTTTCATTCCTTGCCCATTGCATTCCTCAAACACAATTTGCGCTGGTTGCTAGATCCTTTAAATTCCACCGGAATTAAAAAAAAATAATAATAATAACAGAAGTTTGATCAACATGACAAAGTTGTGATTATAGACATTCAAAACGTAAATTTAACTGAAATGCCAATTTACCAATTTCATGCTTACTTGGATATATTTTCTCAGATGATGTTTGTTCACACCCGATAATTTTAATTTGACAAGAGACCCTAACCATGGAGGGAAATGGAATAGTGTTATTAAGGCGAGAGGTAACTTATGGCCATAGGTGAGAAATAAGACGAGAGCCTTTTTGAAGTGAAGCGCCATAGCATATATATATATATATATATTAACATAAAAATATCATACTTTTAATTACTTTAATTAGTGAAAAAGCATATTGAAAAGAAGAAAAAACATATTATTTGCACTATGTAATATAAAAGAAATAAAAAGTAGAAATAATAAGGTTATAGAAAGGAAACGAAATTCAAAGAAAGATTAGTTAACTCCACTTTAGTAAAGGGTTTGGAGAGAAGATAAGAGGAGAGGAGGAGGAGAGAATAGAAGAGGGGAGAAGGAAGAGAGGAGGAGGAAAGAAAGGAGAGAAGAAGGGAGAGAGGAGAAAAAAAATGAACCCTAAAAATAAAAATAAAAATAAATGTTACTTTGAAAGAGGTATGCCTCACCTCGCCTAGCGCCTCAACGGGAGAGGCACTCACCTCTTGGAACTGGGCTGTGCCTTGCCCATTGCCTTTAATAACATTGAAATGGAGAGGAGAAAAAATGAATAAATAAATCTAATTTCTCCAATATCTCGTGTTTGGACATTAAATAGAGAAGAGAAAGGAGTAGAATAAAAGAAAAAATTTATTTCTCAAATCCTCTTAATTGATCCAAAATAATTCCCACTAAATTGGAGTGAAATGGAGGGGAATTTGGGAATAAATGTGTTATTTATATTAAAATTACTTAGATGCCCATACAATATAATAGGAAAATGTGGGTATAAATGTAATAGTTATTTTCCTTTTTTTCTCTACTATTCTAATAATCTATCCAAACAACATAAAAGAAAGGATCCAAACAAAGGGTCGAGAAAATATTTTTGAGCTCAAAACTCTTGCATTTTGCCGCGCCTTACCAAATCTAATTTTCCATCATAAGTTTCACATTTTATCACACATATCATTCACCGATCAAACTGAAATTGAAAAACCGAACTTGAAATGCATTGAAAGTTCTGTTCGGTTATGGGTCCTAGGCAAATCCTGAATGGAAATGGGATTAGAATCAAAACCGCACAACCCTAGTTCTTATGACTAACCATTTCAAAATTAATATCAAACCAATTTTTAATACCCTCTAACTAACATATTTAAAGAGGTGCTTTTCTTCACTGCAATTCCAACAACAATGCGAAACAGAGCTAAAGAAGTACTTCAACCTAGTTCAAACTTGGAATCTAAACTCCATCTTTCTTCTTTTTAAATCATCTTCGACACATAAATTAAACGTATCAAACAAAATTATAATTTTCCTTTAATCAATGGTATTTGACAATTTCCCCTTCTTTTCAACACATTAGAAAATGTCATAATCAGAACATTATAAAGCAAAAAAATCCAGTGTACTAGAAAAATCCCTAAATGGGTGATTCTCTTCCCCAACTCACATTCATCAAGTGTACATGCTAATTTGACAAAAACCAAAATTGCAAGAAATCTTTTGCACGTGGGGTTTGATAGAGACTTTTTTTTTTTTACCCTTTCTTTGTTTCCTTTTTCCCCCTTGAATAGTTTTACATCAATTTTGCCTTTTTCTTTTTGGAAATTTACTAGATAAACTCTTCATCCCAATTTGAATTTGAAAGTTGGACAATCTTAGTTGAAATCCCCATCTGATAACGTTACATGCATTAGAAATGTAACATTTTCAACTTTTTTTTTTTATGTCTTTCATAGTTTTCCATCTAAAAGATTGTTCAAGCTTGTGAAATTCTTGAATTCTGCAGGTGTAGTTCACTTCTATACTATCTTATGTACCAAAAAGGAAAGGGAAAAAAAAGCATCTTGTGTGCAATACTTTTGTGTTTTAGACTTTTGTTCAAAGAAGGGAGAAGGGATCAATGAAACTATTGATGTAATTATTCCAAGTATATTTAGTGTCATACGTATAATGGTCATAGTGGGAGTTGCCACTCCAAGATCTATTACTGAGATAACTAGAATTTCAATAACTATAAAAGGAACTTTTTAGTTTAAGAAAAGTATGATCATTAGGGGTCAGTAATATAACTGAAAAATCGAACCAAACAATTTTAATTCTATTTTTCAGTTAGTTCACCTCTGTTAATTTCTTAATCCGGGGCTTTTTCATGAGCATAGGATTGCCGTTAGAACACTTTTTCATGATAGTATTGGCCTTGGAAGCCACGTTGAGAATTTATTAAGACTTCTAATTTCAGTCTTGCACAAGAGAAAGACTTAAAAAAAGAAAGAAAAAGAAAACAAAAGAAGTGTACATGATTAGGAATGCCTAAAAATCAGATAATTCACCAATAAGAACCAATAAAATCAAATTGAGAGACATGGATGAACTCACACAACAAAGATTAAAGCAATAAAGTACAGAATAAACATCCAAACAAAAAGCAAGAACCATGCCCAACAGAAACTACCAGTCCAATTCCCTGATAAATTATAATTTTGATTAATATGGTAGCCAAGAAGATAGAGAAGGGGTCAAAAAGAAAAAGTTTCAAAAGCCTATCCAAATTGACTGAGCAACATATTTACGACAAAGAAAGGCATCACAAAAACCCACCTAAAAGACATTGAAAGCTACTGTTTAATTTATGAACACCTGACTTCTGCCTCTTTCTACATCTACAAACTGAACAAAATACCCATTATCAAGCTAGCTAAAGAAAATTCTTTCAGCACTAATAGACATTAAAAAAAGAAATCACCAAGATCAAATTTTAAGAAAATAAAGTCAGGGTATATATATATAAAAAAAAATTAATAGAAAGGAATAACCCAACTCACCTACTACACTGCTGGCAAAATCTTTGCTCCAAACCAGCAACAATGACCTTAGGAGACTTAGAGTGCATACCACAAACTTTGTGCCTCGAATAATAAGCCTTAGCATCACTCAGATCCACTTTACATCCCTCAACTTGACACCTGGGTGGCTGCTGCTGCTGCCCAACGTGAACCTTCCTGGACGGGGCCCCGGACCCGGAAGATGAAGACCCGGGTGCAGATTTGGCCGGAGTTTTAGCCCCCGCATTCTCAAAATAGATTTTTTGGCCAAATTTCAACCCATTTATTGACTCGGCAGGTGGAGAAGTGGCGTTGGAGGTACCTGACTCTGTCAAAGAGCCCGAACCCATTTCCATAAGTGGTGCTCACAGTACATTCATGGTGTTTTTGTTGGTCATTGAAGAAGACTCGAGGGGCTCTTCTGACTTTATGTCTGTGATTATAAATAAACGGAAGTACACATATATAAGGAAATAGGAGAGAAGGGATGAGTTATACCAAGAGGAAGAAAAAGTAGGGAAAAGCAGACACCTGACACTGGCCCATGCCAGCGAGGGTGCAGTATAAGTACACTAACTGAACTGACCAAGAGAGACTCTCTTTCGCTTTGTCTCTGTCTATCAAAAACAATAGTGGAAAGAGAGGGTGAAGGATGAAAAAGGGAGATAAGGAGAGGCACTTTGGGGAGTTCAAGGAAGCTTTTTTTGTCTTTTATAATTTGCAGGGAGAAGTTTCACGGCCAACTAAACTCAACTGTCGTTTTAGAATGCTTTTTTCTGTTCGTCTCTTTGGCTTTTTTGTTTGTGTTTGTCCGTTTTCTTTCTTTCTCAATTGAAATCTATTCAAGGGAATCTTGATTATATTTTAAATTTAAGATATAAAATAAAATTTAATAATAAATTAAAAAAAATTTAAAATAATATATAAATTTTTTTTATCAAATAAAAAAAATGTTAATTGACTTATTATTTTTAAAAATATATCTAACATTAAAAGAAATTAATAATAAAATTTATAAGAAGTTAATTTATATAAATATATAAATACATAATAATAATTTTAAGAAAATATCAATTGACTCCTTTTCAATAATAAATCCGTTATTATTAAATACATTATAAATAAAATCTAAATAAAAAAAATCTCTACGTAAAATAAAAACAAATATAGTATTGAAAAAATTATTTTACTCGAATTTTAAATTATTTAAATTTTATTTATTAAAAATATTATATAATAATATTTATAATTATTATTATTATTATTATAAATACTCTATTTTATATTTAATTAATTATATATAAAAATTTAAATTTAATTTAAATCAAATTTAAACATTATTTTTCAAAGTCAAAACTCATCTTAAACTCATCTAATAAAAATGATAGGAAATTTTTAATTATTTTTATTAATAATATGTAATTATATTTTTATTATTAATTTATAAATTAACAACAAATAATATATAACTTTATACTTTTAGTTAATTTAATGCAATTAAATATTTTGATTTGATAATATTTGATATTTTTCTTAAAATTTAAAACTCCATTAAAATGCGGACCACAGCTGGGAGATATTTTCTCATTTTCTTCCATCACAGTAAAAAAAAAGTGTCGGGTGCCCTAATGGCAATTTTGGTTGTCCTATGAAAGGTCTGAAATACCCTTCTTTTAATTTTTTCGATCGGTGAGCCTGAGATTTGGGCAGTGTGGTGAAGTGCAGAAGTCCTTAATCGGAAATCTGATGATTGATGTATTGATTCAACAATCTCCTTTGTCCACGTCTACTTTCCCACTGTAATTAGGAGGTGCATGAAATAAAGGCAATAGATATATGGGGCAGAAATACAGTTGATAAAAATGGTAAAAAAAAGTAAAATACAGTAAAATAATAGTAATTTAAATAATTTAAAGACGATTATTGAAATTGATCTTTAAAATATGCTTGAAAATCATTTTCAACAACATATGATATTGGTAAGACGAATTAAAAGAGCACGTTTAACTCGATTTCAATTTCTCCTTATAAATAAGAAGGTAATTTTGTGAAAAGAGGCAGATAAAAATTTTGATATCAGCAATGATGTCACAGATGCTTAGTTGAATGGGAATTTAGGTTGGTGATATTTGGAAAATAAAAATAGAGGAAAGAAGGGCAAAAATGTGAAAAGGAAAAGAAAGGAAAGTGATTGACAAAGGGGGCATACCATTATTCCCCTCCGCAGAAATAATTTCAAATATCTCATGAGAAGATGTGAGCCTTTTTTGGGACTAGTGGCGTTGCCAAATGTGACCAATCGTTACCAGACCTCCCCACCCTCTAACGTCTTGTTTGGATAGGTTGAGAGGAGAGAGGAAAAAAAATAACTGGAGAAAAATAAAGTTGACATGATATTTTTTTTTATTTAAAAAAAAAAAAAAGAGGGGAGGGAAAATTTTATCATATTTGTTTTTAGTTATTTTTTTTAATTTAAAAAGAAAATAAGAAATCAAATAATTAAAGTAACTTATTTTGTTTTTTTTTTTTATTTTTTTTTATTTATCCAAACATAAGAAGATAAAATGAGTAATAAAAAATAAAAAAAGATTTTCTTCTTTGATTTTCTTTCCCCTCTAATTGTTTATCCAAAGAGAGTGTAAAGGTCTTATGCTGTTACAAACTCTTTTTTACATAAAAATTTAAATATTTATTATTCTTATCTAAATTTAATAATAAATATTTAATTTATATATCATTAAATTTATTTTTATATAAATCAAATTTATAATAATCACACCCTACACTGAATATAAACAATAAAATTTTAAATTTACACTTATATAAGATAAAATTTGCTTTTCTAAACTCATAATTTAATGTTGAATATACTATTTTTAATAAAAAAATATTAAATAAGTTCATGTACATCAAGGGTTAAACAAATTCAAAATTAAGTTTGGGATCCTATAAGTTCCTATATTTTTCAATTAAGGTCAAATAAGTCCTTACTTAATAAAATATTATTTTCTCTTTTTCTAATAATAAAATATTAAATATAATAATTTTGATATTAAAATTAATAAAAAAATTATTTTATTAGGTGAAAACTTATTTAACATTAATTAAAATATATAATTTATTTAACCTAAAATTTATTTTTAAATTTATTTCACCTTCAATATATATATACCCAACTAATAGAAAATTAGTAAACTATTATTTTAAGTAAATCTTATTATAATTTTATTTAATGTGTAATATATAGATTGATTGGCTGTATATACCCAATTATTAGTAAGACTCATCTTCTCTAGGTGTTTATTTGGAGTTTTTTTTTTTTTTTTTTTTGTTGCAATTTACTTGGAGTCTTTACGTCTAGGGTTTAGCAACTGAGTATTTTGGGCCTTATCATGTTGGGCTTGCGCTTGGATAGAACTTATTTGTACTTCTAGACCTTGTGCCTTCCTCTTTGTAATCTTGCCTATTTGGATGTTAACAATTAATATATATATATATATATATATATATATAGTCTACTTTTCATTATGTATAATCATGAAGCTCATGGAATGTCTTCATGTAACACCCCAAAATTTTAAATTTTATTATTTTATGAGCATTTTTAGTATTTTAATTTTATTTAAATTTTAGGAATTTTTTTGAGATTTTTCGGATTTTAAAAATCGGGTTCGATTTTCCGAAAATATAAACTTTGATGATTTTTAAAAATTAATTTAAAGACCACGTGGCAAAACTAAAAATATATTTGGAGTCTACGTATTTTTCTGAGTTTTCTGAAATTTTTTCGAAATTTTGGGACCTCGTTTTCGACCCCGAGGCAGAGTAAAAATTTAAAATTTTGTATCATGAATCGGACCGGCTGAATCGAACCAGACCGGATCGGACCGGTCGAATCAGACCGGCCTTTTCTTTTTCTTCCTTCTTCCTCCCGCGCGTGTCGACCTCTCTCCCTTCTCTCTCTCTTTTCTCTCTCCTCCCTCCTCCTTTGCTGCCGCCTCCCGCCTTCCCACCTCGCCGCCTCACCTCGGTCCTCCCCACGGCCGCGCCGGAACCAGCCGAAACGCCTGAAGGGGCGCGCGCGACTTTTCAACTTCCCGGCCCAAATCCGGCCGATCCGGCCACCAATTGGACCGGGTCTTGTGCCTAAAATCATATTCTCGACGAGAGCTTTCCAT
Organism: Hevea brasiliensis; assembly: GCF_030052815.1. Taxonomy (NCBI): domain Eukaryota; kingdom Viridiplantae; phylum Streptophyta; class Magnoliopsida; order Malpighiales; family Euphorbiaceae; genus Hevea; species Hevea brasiliensis. Next base: position 105,802,990 of record NC_079497.1, read on the forward strand.
AGACACCAAGAACACCGAAATCAATCGAGCGGTTTGTCTAATTTTTGCCTGGGAAGTTTTAGCCCATTTTGACTTTCGGGCTAGATTTCTCAGAAACCGTGAATCCCACGAGAAAACCGAGAGTACCAGAGCGTTCCACTTTTCGAGAGTTTCGCGGCGACATAAATTTCAAATTTTTTCAACACCGTTTTCGGTGGGTCTCACGGAACTTCGCAGTGTCTTTTCGAGCATTAAATGAGCTTAGAAAATTCTGAAAAATTTATGCACTAACCCCCGTGTTGTGGGCTTCGTGTAGGTATCCTCAATTCGCGGAAATTCGGCGATTGGCCAAGATGCAAATTTCGGGCGAACGGACCGTTCTGAAAAAGTCTCCGAATTGGACCAAGGTTTTGGCTACCCCCCCATTGTCAGACGTCCCGAGCGCGTCCCCTAAGTCGGAATCGGCAAAGGTAAACCCGAACCTTGCTTTTTCGTAATTTTCTAGTGCTTAAATAAGATTAAAAATTCATAAAATATTCGTGGTAGCTCAGAAAATTATGATTCTTTTTGCAATAGCCTAGTAATATTGCTAAGGACCGCGGGGCAAAGTTTTAGAATTTTTAGAGCTTGTTTGGGTAGTTTTTGCAAAAATGATTAATTATAAGGACTAAATTGAAATTTTACATATTGTGATGGATGATTGATTTGATGGGCCTAGGAGGGGCTGTGTGATGTGATTGAGTTATGGATATATGGATTGTGAAAATAGAAGTGTGTTTTGAGCCCTTTTGTAGGTTGGGTAGGTCCTAGGTATAGGGGAGACTCTGCCGGATTTTCGGCACGACTTAGGACGTATTTGGTATTTTCTTGATTGTATTAAGTCATTTGTATTAAATAATTGTAATGTAATTGTCAGGTGAGCCGGGACAGCCTTCTTCCTCCGCCCAGCCGCCACAGTAACCGTTGTTAAGTTTGTGAGTAAAATATTAATTTTAATTGTAATTTCACTATTATTATATGTTCAAGCATGCCCATGCATCACTTATATGCATATATCTATGTAGATAAACTCTAGGCACGATTTATGTTGCATTGATAACTGTTAAAGTGCCATAGATGTTGTTGTGGTAATTTGGAGCAGTGTGCGTGCGTTGGCGTGCGTGTGATGTGGTGTGGACTATGGATAGGACGGGTAGTCACGGCTTGAGTTCTTCGCTGGGACCCGATCCTTCGAGGGGTAGTCACGGCTTGAGTTCTTCGCTGGGACCCTCGATTTGGTTTATTAAGCGAAAGTCCGGCTTGAGTTCTTCGCTGGCACCAGGTTGGATTTAAGAGAGCTGTATAGGAGATCAGCTCCCATATATTATGACTGATACTACAGGGTGTGTGAGTGCTCCAAATTACCTTTTTGATGTTATGATGTGAAAATATTATTGATGTTGCATTTCACTCTACAGGGTGCATTAGTTTTAGATAGTTATAGAGATTATGGTTAAAATTGATATTTTACTCTCTGAGTCGAACGCTCACTCCTGTTCAATATTTTTTCAGGCCACAGGAGGATATTTTTTAGATTAACCTGCTTTCTTCCTCGCAAGTCGATTATTAACGTTTGTATAAACTTGTTAAATCTTAGAATTTCTGCATGTGTTAGAAATGTTTATTTGATTTGGGTCTGTAAACTAAATTATTATTTTGGACCTGTAAACTTATATTCTATGCATGTTTGATGGATTGGATGAGGGAGCTGAGCTCCCATTTATTTTTATGTTGATGAGTATGTGGAGGGTGAGCTGAGCTCCCCAATTGAGTATTTACTGTGTTTACAGGTCGGGTGAGTCATAAACTCCCCATTGGTAGGTCCATTTTATAGCCGGACTCTATTCGGTTGATTTCTTGATATTGGGCCCAAATGGGCCTTAGAGTTGGATTAGTGAATAGTTAGGCTTACTGCGGGCCTCGGGGGCTTTAGGCTGGCCCAGGTCCTAGTGCCGGTCCGACCCATAGGTTGGGTCGTGACAAATGTGGTATCAGAGCTTAGGCTCCAGATTCTTAGGGAATGTTGTTTAAAGTGTTGGGAAGAGTCTACTAGGAGTCACATGCGGAAATATAGGGTCCACATTCATCTTGCATTGTCATATTTGCTTCTAGTTTCTGCTTCAAATAATTATGTATAAATATGAGTCCATAGAGCTGTGTAACATGTTGTTTTGAAATTTGTGGGCTAATGCTGCTGAATTTCAGGAAAATGCGTAGAAGCAGGAGAGCTGGCACTGCACCAGAACCAGATGTGCCTGACGAGGTGTCGGTACAGGATGAGGCGCCTGCCCCGAGGAGGCGGGGTAGGAGGCCTAGAGCTGCTCAAGTAGAAGAAGCGGTGCCCACGGTCAGAAACGATCTTTCATGGCACAGGTCCCATGGACCCCATGGCGGCTACTCTAGCCGGATTGCGAAGAACCATCGATATGATGGCGCGAGATATGGTCCACCCTCCACACAATGGCAGATCCACCGCACCAAGAGGGGAACCTTACAAACAGATCATAAATTTTAAGAAGTTGGTGCCTGGTACTTATGATGTGTCAGACGATGCATATCGGTTTTTGGATTCCTGCAGACAGGCAGGAACAAAATTACAGTTGACTGACGGAAGACTCATAGAGTGTATGCAGCATGTCATGGGGCCTATGCCTAGACAGTGGATGAATGACTACATATTACCTCAGATGGAGGGTTTGTCGTGGACTCAGTTTGTGGAACTGTTCATCAATTGGTTTGTGCGAAAGCTTGAGGATCAAAAGCGGTGGGCCTTTGAGGCCTTAAGACGAATGGCAGTGCAGTAGATGAATATGCTCTGAAATTTTACGGAATTGAGCAGATATGCCCCTCTGATGGTAGCTACAGAGACTATGAAGGTGAAGAGATTCCTAAAGGGGCTTGACGGAAGGTATGCAAACAGCCATGATGTCGATCGGTCATTTGATGTGGTAGTTGATCGAGCGAGAAAGATAGAGATTAGCTATCTTTGCGGATGACATGAAAGAGCAAAGAAAAACAGAGCGAGAGGGTTCTTGGTGTTCCCCAAATGGGTACTCCAGACGGTGGTGGCGAGTAATTCTGAGAGGAAAAAGTAGGAACAAGAAGAGTGGTTTTAGACACAAACCTCGAGGGTTCGGACACTGATACGGATCAGCGGTGGTCACGATTCAGTAATGCAGCCTGGTGCAGTTCAGATCTTCCTTAGCACCTTGTGCACAGTGTGGAAGAGGACATTCGGGACCTTGTTTGATGGGTTCAGAGTATGCTTGTGTGTAGCCAACAGGTCACTTTGCTAGGGAATGCCACGTGTTCAATGAGCCACGGATGGGGTCACAGGTTCTTTTGCAAATGTTCCTCTTGATTGTATCCGGTGCTTCGGCATGGCGGCGATCGATTCGATGTGCCAACAGTGAGGACAAGGGGCGTGGATTTGGAGGTAGATCAGAGGTAGAAGTCGATGTCGTGGTTACGCTACTCGGGGTAGGGGTCAAGCTCGGGTTTTCACCTGACCCACCGGGATGCTCAAGCTTCAAATGCGGTTGTGGCGAGTATTCTTACAGTGCATTCCTATGAGGCTCGTGTTTTGATAGATCCGGGTGCTACGCACTCATTTGTCTCCCCTGTGTTTGCCATGAGATTGGGTAGAAACCCTACCACTTTAGAATGCCCTTTGTCTGTAGCTACCCCACTTAGTGACAACATAGATGTAGATATGGTTTTTCCGGGTAGCCCAGTAGTAGTGGATGGAAAGATCCTCCCCGCAGACTTAGTTCCTCTACCAGTAATGGATTTTGATGTAATTTTGGGGATGGATTGGTTGGCAACTCATTATGCCACCTTAGACTGCAGGAACAAAAAGGTGTATTTCCACATACCTGGTGTGGAAGAGTTTAGCTTTGATGGTGACAGGAGCGTGGCTCCATATAACTTGGTTTCAGCAATTAGTGCTAGAAAAATGTTGAGGCGCGGATGCCAAGGGTATTTGGCATTGGTGAGAGATACATCTGTAGAAGGTGTCAGCATGGAAAATGTTCCTGTTGTCAGAGAATTTATGGATGTCTTCCCTGAAGAGCTTCCAGGGTTGCCACCAGAAAGGGGAATAGAGTTCTGCATTGATGTTGTTCCGGGTACAAACCCCATTTCAATGCCGCCTTAAAGGATGGCACCAGCAGAATTGAAAGAGCTGAAGGAGCAACTACAGGAGCTTTTGGACAAGGGTTTCATACGCCCGAGCACTTCACCCTGGGGCACTCCTGTGCTATTTGTAAGAAAGAAAGATGGGTCATTGAGGTTGTGCATTGACTACAGACAGCTGAACAAGGTGACTGTGAAGAACAAGTATCCACTTCCTCGGATCGATGATCTGTTTGATCAGCTCCAAGGAGCTAGATTCTTTTCCAAGATAGACCTGCGATCAGGCTACCATCGCTTGAGAATCGGGAATGAGGACGTGTCCAAAAGCGGCGTGAGGACAAGATATGGTCATTATGAGTTCTTGGTGATGTCTTTTGGACTCACTAATGCACCAGCAGCCTTCATGGACTTGATGAACCGGGTGTTCAAGCCATTTTTGGACCGTTTTGTCATCGTATTCATAGATGACATTTTGGTATACTCTCAGACCGAGGAAGAACACGTGTGGCACTTGAGGATGGTGTTGCAGACTTTGAGGGAGCACCAGCTATATGCCAAATTTTCAAAATGTGAATTTTGGCTAGAAAGCATCTCATTCTTGGGACACGTGGTTTCTAGTGATGGCATTCAAGTGGATCCCAAGAAAATTGAAGCTGTAACTGATTGGCTTAGGCCTATAACAGTCACTGAGGTGCGAAGTTTTCTAGGTCTAGCTGGCTACTATAGGCGTTTTGTGCAAGATTTTTCCAGGATAGCAGCTCCCCTAACTAAGTTAACTCGGAAGAATGTTCCATTCATTTGGACAGATGACTGTGAGAGGAGTTTCCAGAAGCTTAAGGAGTGTCTAACCACCGCCCCTGTGTTGACACTACCTATGAGTGGTGAAGGATACACCGTGTACTGTGACGCCTCCAGAGTTGGCCTAGGGTGTGTTTTGATACAGAATGGAAAAGTAGTGGCTTATGCTTCAAGACAGCTGAAGAGGCATGAGCAGAACTACCCCACCCATGATTTGGAAATGGCGGCTGTAATCTTAATCTGGAGACACTACCTGTATGGTGAAGTGTGCGAGATATACACCGACCACAAGAGTTTGAAGTACATCTTCCAACAGAGGGACTTAAACTTGAGACAGAGGAGATGGATGGAGCTTCTGAAAGACTATGATTTCTCCATCCAGTACCACCCTGGGAAAGCCAATGTAGTAGCAGATGCTTTGAGCAGAAAATCTTCTGGCAGTTTGGCACACATTTCAGCAGAGAAGAGACCATTGATTCAGGAATTACATGAGTTGATGGATCAAGGTTTAATCCTAGATCTTTCAGATGATGGGGTATTGCTGGCTCATTTTTCAGTGAGGCCAGACTTAAGAGACAGAGTTAGAGTTTCCCAGCACAGAGACCAACAATTGATGAAGATCATAGAAAGAGTACAGCAAGGTGAAGGTGGTGAGTTTGGGTTTGCCAATGATGGCGCCCTTATACAAGGTTCAAGGATATGTGTGCCCGATGTGGGTAATCTCATAAATGAAATCATGCAAGAGGCACACTATACACTGTACAGTGTCCACCCAGGTTCCACCAAGATGTACCATGATGTGAAAGATAGCTACTGGTGGAATGGCATGAAGAGAGACATAGCAGACTTTGTGTCCAAGTGCTTGACTTGTCAGAAGGTGAAGTTTGAACACCAGAGACCGTCAGGGAAGCTGCAAGAGCTCCCTATCCCAGAATGGAAGTGGGAAATGATCACTATGGATTTTGTGACTGGGTTGCCTCGTACCACGCGAGGATATGATTCGATATGGGTAATTGTGGACCGGCTAACCAAATCAGCTCACTTTTTGCCTGTGAAAACTACATATTCGGTGGCACAGTACGCCCGACTCTACATTCGAGAAATAGTCAGATTGCATGGAGTTCCGGCTTCCATAATATCTAACAGAGGGCCCCAGTTCACTTCTCGGTTTTGGAGAAAGTTGCAGGAGGCACTTGGCACAGTTGAACTTTAGTACGCTTTCCACCCTCGCATGCAGACGGACAAATTGAAAGGACAATCCAAACACTGGAAGACATGCTTCGCATGAGTGTTTTGGATTTTGGAGGTCAATGGGATGAGCAGCTAGCTTTGGTGGAATTTGCCTATAACAACAGTTATCATTCCAGCATAGGGATGGCACCCTATGAGGCATTATATGGAAGAAAGTGTAGGTCTCCTCTGTGTTGGACAGAAATGGGGGAAGCGAAGGTGCATGATGTAGACCTAGTGTAGTACACATCAGAGATGGTTCCCTTAATCAGGGAACGATTGAAAACAACTTTTCAAGAGGCGTAAGAGTTATGCACCCTGCATGCAGGGATGTGGAGTTTGCAGTAGGCGACTATGTATTCCTGAAGGTTTCTCCAATGAAGGGAGTCATGAGATTTGGAAAGAAGGGCAAGTTGGCACCTCGGTATATCGGACCTTTTGAGGTTACAGATAGAGTTGGAGCAGTTGCCTACCTGTTGGAGCTACCACCCAACCTTTCTCACGTTCATCCCGTATTTCACATCTCCATACTCAGGAAATACATTCCAGATCCTTCTCATGTACTACAACCAGATGTAATAGAGCTAAAAGAGAACTTGACATTTGAGGAGCAACCTGTAGCCATAGTGGACTACCAAGTGAGACAACTAAGATCCAAACAGATCCCTATGGTTAAGGTCTTGTGGAGGAGCCAGTCAGTGGAAGAGTGCACCTGGGAGTCAGAACGGGACATGCGTAGCAAGTACCCTTATCTGTTCAATGTATAATCATGTGCTTTATTCTGCCTTGTTTAAAATTCAAGGACGAATTTTCTGTAAGGGGGGAAGAATGTAACAACCCAAAATTTTAAATTTTATTATTTTATGAGCATTTTTGGTATTTTAATTTTATTTAAATTTTAGGAATTTTTTTGAGATTTTTTGGATTTTAAAAATTGGGTTCGATTTTCCGAAAATATAAATTTTGATGATTTTTAAAAATTAATTTAAAGACCACGTGGCAAAACTAAAAATATATTTGGAGTCTATGTATTTTTCTGAGTTTTCTGAAATTTTTTCGAAATTTTTGGACCTCGTTTTCGGTCCCGAGGCAGAGTAAAAATTCAAAATTTTGTATCCTGAATCAGACCGGATCGGACCGGTCGAATCGGACCGGCCTTTTCTTTTTCTTCCTTCTTCCTCCCGCGCGCGTCGACCTCTCTCCCTTCTCTCTCTCTTTTCTCTCTCCTCCCTCCTCCCCTTGCCGCGCCGCCGCCTCCCCTGCCTTCCCACCTCGCCGGCGCCTCACCTCGGTCCTCCCCCACGGCCGGCCGCCACCTGGAACGCCGGAAAACGGCCTCTGAAGGGACGCGCAGCGCGCGCGCGACGTTTCAACTTCCCGGCCCAAATCCGGCCGATCCGGCCACCAATTGGACCGGGTCTTGTGTCTAAAATCATCTACTCGACGAGAGCTTTCCATAGACACCAAGAACACCGAAATCCATCTAGCTGTTTGTTCAATTTTTGCCCGGGAAGTTTTAGCCCATTTTGACTTTCGGGCTAGATTTCTCACAAACCGTGAATCTCACGAGAAAACCGAGAGTACCAGAGCGCTCCACTCATCGAGAACTTCGCGGCGACATAAATTTCAAATTTTTCCAACACCGTTTTACGGTGGGTCCCACGGAACTTCGCAGTGTCTTTTCGGGCATTAAATGAGCTTAGAAAATTCTGAAAAATTTATGTACTAACCCCCGTGTTGTGGGCTTCATGTAGGTATCCTCAATTCGCGGAAATTCGACAGTTGACCGGGTCTGCAAATTTCGGGCCAGACAGACCTGTTACCGGAAAAGTCTCCGAATTGGACCAAGGTTTTGGCTACCCCCCATTGTTAGACCTCCCGAGCGCGTCCCCGGAGTCGGAATCGGCAAAGGTAAACCCGAACCTTGCTTTTTCGTAATTTTCTAGTGCTTAAATAAGATTAAAAATTCATAAAATATTCGTGGTAGCTCAGAAAATTATGATTCTTTTTACAATAGCCTAGTAATATTGCTAAGGACCACGGGGCAAAGTTTTAGAATTTTTAGAGCTTGTTTGGGTAGTTTTTGCAAAAATGATTAATTATAAGGACTAAATTAAAATTTTACATATTGTGATGGATGACTGATTTGATGGGCCCAGGAGGGGCTGTGTGATGTGATTGAGTTGTGGATATATGGATTGTGAAAATAGAAGTGTGTTTTGAGCCCTTTTGCAAGTTGGGTTGGTCCTAGGTATAGGGGAAACTCTACCGGATTTTCGGCACGACCTAGGACGTATTTGGTCTTTTCTTGATTGTATTGAGTCATTTGTATTAAATAATTGTAATGTAATTGTCAGGTGAGCTGGGACAGTCTTCTTCCTCCGCCCAGCCGCCATAGTAACCGTTGTTAAGTATGTGAGTAAAATATTAATTTTAATTGTAATTTCACTATTATTATATGTTCAAGCATGCCCATGCATCACTTATATGCATATATCTATGTAGATAAATTCTAGGCACGATTTATGTTGCATTGATAACTGTTAAAGTGCCATGGATGTTGTTGTGGTAATTTGGAGCAGTGTGCGTGCGTTGGCGTGCGTGTGATGTGGTGTGGACTATGGATAGGACGGGTAGTCACGGCTTGAGTTCTTCGCTGGGACCCGATCCTTCGAGGGGTAGTCACGGCTTGAGTTCTTCGCTGGGACCCTCGATTTGATTTATTAAGCGAAAGTCCGGCTTGAGTTCTTCGCTGGCACTAGGTTGGATTTAAGAGAGCTGTATAGGGGATCAGCTCCCATATATTATGACTGATACTACAGGGTGTGTGAGTGCTCCAAATTACCTTTTTGATGTTATGATGTGAAAATGTTGTTGATGTTGCATTTCACTCTACAGGGTGCATTAGTTTTAGATAGTTATAGAGATTATGGTTAAAATTGATATTTTACTCTCTGAGTCGAACGCTCACTCCTGTTCAATATTTTTTTAGGCCACAGGAGGATATTTTTGAGATTAACCTGCTTTCTTTCTCGCAGGTCGATTATTAAAGTTTGTATAAACTTATTAAATCTTAGAATTTCCGCATGTGTTAGAAATGTTTATTTGATTTGGGTCTGTAAACTAAATTATTATTTTGGACCTGTAAACTTATATTCTATGCATGTTTGATGGATTGGATGAGGGAGCTGAGCTCCCATTTATTTTTATGTTGATGAGTATGTGGAGGGTGAGCTGAGCTCCCCAATTGAGTATTTACTGTGTTTACAGGTCGGGTGAGTCATAAACTCCCCGTTGGTAGGTCCATTTTATGGCCGGACTCTGTCCGGTTGATTTCTTGATATTGGGCCCAAATGGGCCTTAGAGTTGGATTAATGAATAGTTAGGCTTACTACGGGCCTCGGGGGCTTTAGGCTGGCCCAGGTCCTAGTGCCGGTCCGGCCCATAGGTTGGGTCGTGACACTTCAGATATATCACCAATTAATTCTAGTTGATTACTTAATTAAATTAAAAATATTTTTTTTAGTAAAAAAACTAACTAATATAATATTAATTACAAGTATTTAATAACGATAATATTTTTAATTATTTGACGATTTGGGATAATTAATTATTAGAATTTAATATTTTATTTTGATAATAACTTTTTTAAAAAAATATTAACATAGATACTAATTAAATATATGAATTCATTCATATAAATAACTTAAAAGATACAAATATTTTAATAAATCATTAAATAAAATACAGTTAAAATTTAAAATAATATAAATAAAAATAAATTTTTGCAACGCCTGAGATGACGATTTGTTTTAAATATGATGTTTGGTCTCACAACTAATAGTTTAAAATTCTTAGTTAAATTGAGTAGTATTTATATTTATAATAATTTAAAAGTATTAAATTAATATTTAATTATTAAATTAAATAAATTTATATAATTTAGTTGAATTATTTAATTTTAAATTTTGATTCTCTTAATTTTCAGAATGTTTCACTTTCCTCCCTTATCTTTATTTTGTTACCATAAAATTCATAAACTTTAAAAATAATATACTAAAAGAACTTATGCTAGAATAGGATAAATTCTTCAATAAGACGCTTATGTGATAGTGACACTTAACATCTTACCTTTAATTACATCTTATTCGACTTCTGAATTTTTTAAAAGCGTAACTATTAAATCTTTGAAATACTAGCCAGCAAAATATGTGAAAATACATTCAATTAGACAATTGAAGATGAGAAAAAATATTATTAAAATTTATATAATTATAAAATTTAAAAAATTATAATAATTACTTTAATTCTCTCTCCTTTCCTCTTCAAAAAACTCCACCAAATTGAGCACTGTTGATCAGAAAATGAAGTTAAGACAAGGTGAGTTGATCAATGCTTGCCTCGCCTTTGGTCGCCAAAAAGGGTTGGTATGGTCACCCAGAAATCCTGTCCTATCACACATCACTGAAAAGAAAAAAACGTCCTTAGTTCCATCTGAGTGTTCACCTGCCATTGTCAATATTGCCAAAGAGCATTAATACAAGTCAATATTCATGTTAACATGAAAACTCTTGTAAGTCACCGGTCGCAGAGTTAAATAGTTACATTTTTATAAAATTTAATTATCTAATGAGATGCGTTTAAAAGTGAAGGTGTCATCGTGCAAAGATCAAAAGTTAAATAGTTACAATATTATAAAGTTCAAGTATCAAATGGATGCAAGTGCAACTAAAGACAGAGATGCTATGTGACTTTTTAGGTAAATGCCAATGCAATCCATTTACATTCCTATGACACGGCCATAAGCATGTTCACAAACCCAAATCTAACATTTGTTGATGTAGCTATTGAGCTTAGGTTTTCTTCTTCCATTTCTAATAACTTCAACTTCAATAAAATCATTATGTTTTAGTTTAATAGCGTTAGAGTCGTCTGTACAACTTACAAAATCTTGAGTTTGAAAGAAGTCAAATCAACCAAAGCAAATTTGGACAAAAATCTCTTAGGAAAGCATATACAGGTTGGCCATGGCAAACCAGTCCCATGGCCTTACAACATTATGTAGCTTCTATCGCTTTCACAATAAGCCAATTAATGGTCCCCAGTGCAAGTGATTAACCATTTTAGAAGACAAGCTACCTGACACAAACAAGCTTGGAAGGATAACCCTAGTAAAATACCTTCAAATGCCATTGGTGGTTCTCAAATTTAAACCCAGTATAGATTGTCAAATCAGTCTAGTTCTAGTAGTTCTTTTGATGATGAGATTGTCTGTATCAATTGCAGTTTCATCTACAATTGTAGTTCTAGTAGTTCCTTCCACCCACTACGTTGCACAAGCTCACCTTCATTACAAGCTTCTGTAATCATCATTGTTACTTGCAAAATTACTCTTCTGTATCACCAAGTCTTCACATTCATTTCTTCAGAGTCTTAACCTTCTGTGAACAGTGTTAAAAAGTAATTCAGTGTCGATAGACCTCATGAAGCCTCTGATTTATAATTGATCAGAGCAACTAGCTACATTTCAAACAATGAAAAAGCTAATGAAAGCTGATTAAACTACAAAATGGTTGCACTATCATCCTAAGTGCAGTTTGTATTGTACTTATACCAGACAAATAACAAGAACCTAAGGCTAGTCACTAGTTAGCCATGTAATGCCAGCAATAAATAGATGTAGCTAGCAAGCATAATTCTCTTGCAAAGGGAAAATAAATTTTTTCTTTACTTATGACTAAATGCAAATAGCAGAAGACCAGCAAATAATTTCCGATGGTGGAAGGTTTCTGCATAATTATATGAAGTAAAATCAATGTTATAGCCTCCGAATCGAAATTATCCGCTCCAGAGAAATGGAATCAACAAATATAAAAACAAATATCATATAACAAAAGAAACATCTAGCCAAACCTACGCAATAAGCTCCACTTCGATAATTAAGATTTATATTATCCCATGACAGGAAAGAAGACATGAAACCTTTAAAACAACAAAAATGAAGTTCACTTGCACTCAACAACAGCTTCAGCAGCCCTCCTGGGCTTGTTTTTTCGTCTGCTCCCATTTTGTCGAAATCCAATACTCACTGTTGAATTATCAATATCCAACTTTGTTCCAACACCATTTTCCTCTTTGACTGAATTTGAATTTTCTTCGGTATGTCCAGGTCTCTTCCTTTTCTGTCCATTCTCAATGGCAGCCTGACTTTTCACATCTTTAGAAGAAATAGTATCTTTCACATCCTTGCCATCTTCTTTTATTTCTGCAACTTCTTCTTCTTCTTCTTCTTCATTATCATCCTGCAGTGGTTTTGTTGGCCTTCCTCTTCTTCTATAGGTAGGAATTTTTTCTTCAGCACTGGCAGGATCTTCATGTGAACCAATAACAGTCTGCTTCTTCCCTTTTCCTCTGCCCCTTCTCATTGTTTGAAGCTGTCTGAAGTTGCCTGAAAGAAAAATTCAAACAACTAAAGGTTCCTGCAAACATGACCAGATAAGAGTCCTAAATCAACAAACAACACAAAAAGAACAGAAAATATTACAAAGCTCATAAAAACACAATACATATCATTTTGCTACAACCGTCAAAGTTAAGAAACTCAATATGACATCAACTGATAATGAGATCATTGACCATATGAGCCAAACCAAAAAATTGCCCTATTTGATAAACATGGCAAATCCTCAACCTCACTAAAACAGAACGTACACAAACTGAATTAGTTTTACTCTCATTTGATTAATCTTTTAAAGGCACAGCTTATGCATATCAAAAACATTTTGGAGGATTTGATTCCCAAAGCCCCAGATTAGTCAAAATTCGAAATTTTTATTTCTTTTCCAACCTTCTTCTTCCTTGGGAAAAGAATCTTTAGTAAAGATCCTTCGGGAAAATGGTAAAACCATAAGATATTAGAAAGATTTTGGGTGAAAGAACCAGAACAATGAATACATGCTACCTCTACTTTAGATAATATCAAGGGGCAAAAATCAAAATTAACAATTCTGTACTTGGTTGTCAAAAACCTAAGGAGAACAAACCTCAAATCTCCTATTCTATCCGCAGAAAATGAAAGCTTTTTTCTTCTCATCTGCTAATCAGAGAGAAACCAAAGATTCAAATATATACGACATATCATTTTACTGCTTTTATTTCAGCAACCAAATAAAGCATTGACAAGCAATATTAACGAGCATTTGCATTTCCATCAAACGTCATATTATATAGAAACAAAAAGAAAAGAAAAAAAAAAGGAAAAAGAAATGAAGCTCTGACCTCATAACATATATCCATTACTTGCGTCTTTGCTGAAAAAGAACCACTTATCAGAATGTAATTTTTTCCAATCAAGAAACAACCAAATTCCCTAGGAAACAAATGGGCTTTCGTTTCTATCAATGATTTTCAAAAGAAAGCAGCAACTGCAAAAAAATGGTGAGAACAATCATCTGAATCGGAATTTAAACACAACCCAGATCAGAAATGATGTGATTCTAGAGAAGTAGCAGCAAAAAGATTGAGACTTTAAAGAGTTTAATCAATTTTGCTAGCTTAGATGGAGTGGAGGCTGAGAGAACTAAATACAACTGCTCAAGAAAAAGTGGAGAAGAAAATGGCAAAGAAGCATATAAATATATTTCCTTTTTACTTCATAGGGTTTTATTTTTTTATTTTTATTTTTTTAAGATAACTGAAAATTAATATAAAGAATGTTTTGGTTTGAAATATATTTTATTTATAAGTTAATTTGAAAATAAATAATTAATTATTTAATAGAATTATTTAAAATGTTTAAAAGTAATTTAATTTATTAAAATGATAAAAATAATATGTAATTAAGTGTTGCAATTGTAATGCTTGAAAAATATATTTTTTTTAAATTTAATAAACTGTACAAATAATTATTTTAATATTATTTTTATTCCTTTTAAACATATTCTATAAAGATTAATTCAAAACTTCAATTTTAAATTAAATGATTATTTTCTAAAGTTAAATTTTCTATTCATAATTATTATTATTGCAGTATTTATGTAGTTTTTTTATTAAAAAGAATAAATATTAGATATTGTGAATTAGATTGTTATTAGTGTTGTTTTATTTAAAATATTGTTGTAAGGGAATTTAAATAGGATGGACTTGATTGAAAAGTATGATGGATTCGATTGAAAAATATTTTGGACTTAATTGTAAAACAATAAAAAGTTTAGAGATTAAAAGATAATTAAAATTAAAAAAAAGCTTCGAATTTTGAAAAACACAGCAGCAACCCTCTCCCCAAAATCTCTCTTTCTCTTCCTCCCACATCTGTCACTCTCTCTCTTCGTTCATTATCCCTCGGCCAGACCAGCAACGGGAGATTATCGGTGAACCTCCGGCGACCATCAGCAGCATCGGCACAGGCTCATTGGGCAGTGAACAGCGGCGGCCAGCGCGCTTTTTCAGTTAAACGCGCAAGAAGGAGCCAAATAATTTTTTGCCCTTTTTTGGCGATTCCGATGTTGGATCGAAGTCAAACCAACGGCATTCAACTCTTCTTCCACTGGGCTACCAGATTCAACTAACCTTGCTCCCTATCGTTGTAGGAATTCGACAAATCAAGGAGAGAAAAATAGAAACTTCTAGGGCCAATTCCATTCAATTAGACCATCAAATCGGCGATCCATAACCACCGATGGACTTAAAGCAATGAAACCTTCGAGATGGGACAAAAACCACTCCAATTGAACACTGTTTGGAAAAAATAATAATCAGACGATCGAAATCTCTTGGTGAGATTTTCAAGCTTTTTCGATGCTCGTGAATTAAATATTGATAATTATTAATAATTTATGGATTTCGTTTATATATGATCGGATTGGCTATAGATCACTGAAACTCAGAATTGAGTTTTCAGGCCAGGCTAGGTGCCCAATGGGCTATCTCAGAAGGTGGTCATGTTTACAATTATTTTCAGTATTTTTAAACGTTTCAGATGTGTTTCAAGTAGCAAAATTTATAAAAGTAGTCCTTAACTCAAGTTGTATAGTTGCTGCCTTAATTAAACTAGCTAGTTAAGTCTGTAAAATATTCTTGATTAAGTAAAGTTAAGTAAAGTTAACTCCAGAATCGTCTTTTATCAATTATTGCTTGGAATTTTACTTTTGATTGTTTAGTTTAATATCATTTTATTAATTTTCATTATTAATATTATCAATTTCTTTATTTTGCGAATTATTAAATTAGTCATTGTTTGAATTTAGTTTTGCATTTTCATACCTTATGCTTTAAATTCCTAAATTTCTTTTATAAAATCTGATTAAAATACAATTTTAACATACTTTATTTTACATCAAAAATTCAATCATTAACACAACTCCTCATGGGAACGATATCTTTTTCTATAATACTTGAACGACCTGTGCACTTGCGGTTGGGACACATCAACGGTCGAGTCAACCAATCAGTGAGTTAAATATTAATTATTTTTGTAATTTCAATATTAATTACATATTTAGCACGCTCATATATTTTATAAATATTTAATTATGCACACAAATAATTAATATATTAAGGGTATTTTGATTGTTGTGTATTTAATTGTTATTTGTTTGTGATTGCCGCCTTGAAGATAATTTAGAACTGGGCGTGTTATTTATATATGGTATATATAGATATAGATTGGACGGGTAGTCGCGGCTTGAGTTAGTCTTGTTAGAACTTGGTCCTTATAGATATGGAAAGTCAGGGTTAGACATGACTTTGAATTGATCTCATTGTCTCCTACACTTAGATTTAAGCGAAAGTTTAGCTTAAGTTGAACTCATTGGAAGGATTTAGATTGGGAGAGCTGTATAGATGATTGACTCCCATATTTATATATTGATATGATATGCTGGGTGCGTGAGTTGTTTTAAATTATCTTTTCGTGCGAATATTGGATGGATTATTTGTTATATATATTGAATGTGCATTTTATGGTAGAATTGTACTAGTTGTAAGTAGTTATAGAAATTGCATTGTAATAAAGATCTAAACTCATTAAATCGAACGCTCATTCCTGTTCAATATATTTTTCCTAGGTTACAAGAGGAGCATTATTTTCTACAGTTTCTAACATGAATTTTTCTTCACAAGTTGTGGTGATGTTAGTAGTTCTATTATATTTAATTATTTATTTATTTTATTTTATTTTTAAAACTCTACTGTGACACTAATTAATAACATATTATTTGGATAAAATAAATGGTATTTAGTGAGCTAGATGTGTTAGATATAAGGGTTGAGCTAGGCTCCCCATATTATTGTACAATGTTTGGGTTGATTTGGACTTCCTAAATTTGAGATATAATATTTTATATTATTTTATTTTTGTGTGTTGGACCTTGACTTCGAGTCTAGTTGTTGGTTAGTAAACAGTAAAGTTTGCTACGGTTTTTGGAGGCTTTAAGCCGGCCCAAAACCTAGTGCCAGTTTGACCCGTAGAATCGGGTCATGACAATAGTTATTAAAATAAGGATAACATTTAAAAGAAAAAGAGGGTGTTGATTTGTTATAAATTATTAGCATAATATATTTTTTAATTTGGTCTAAAAGTAGTTGTAAAATAAGTATATAAGGATAACTTACCAGTGACTTTTAACTTATTTTAAGTATTTTTTTAATATATAAGTCAAACTAAATACTAATATATTTATAACTTTCTACTTATAAGTAAATTTAATCGATTTACAAGCTAAGTCAAATACACTCATAATTAATGTTAAATAATTAGATGCGCTGGTTAGCCCCTTTATTACCCATTAGGTACCATATAATTTCAACACAACAACATGAACTGAGTTTAATCTCAAATTAATTGAGTCGATTATATGAATTTTTTTTATTTAATTTTATTAAATAGTAAGTATGAATCAATATTCAAAATTTGTATATTTTTTATGCTACTTTTCAATATGCCATCGTAGATTTGTTCCATCCTGCTTGCCTCTTCCATTGCTAACTTGTTAAACTTTTTATATTGAGACATTTAATTCTGTACATTGTACCATATAATTCCAAATAAGCTAATTTTCTTTTCTAAATTTGTTCCTCTCTAAACAAGGATACAATATAAAAAATAAATAAATAAATTTTATTATATAATTTTATATGAAATAAATTTAAACAAAAAATTTCTTTTAAATTGTTACAAGAATTTTTATTTCTCATATTTGAAAATCGAAATCAGCAAGTTGAATTGGTTATTAATTTTACAATTTTTTTATTTAATTTTCTAATTTATTTATGAGTTTAAGTTTAAAATATTATTCTATCTATATAATACCTAATTCCTAATTGTAATGGTAGAGTAACATTCCATTGTAAAAAATTTATTTTTTTATTAATTGATCTGAAATTTCTTATTGATTTCTATAAATATTTTAAAAAATCTTAATATGCTTCAATATGAGGCTCACAGAATTAAGAATGCAGCAGCTAGAGCTGGCTAGTGTAGAGAATACTCATCAATATAAGTGATACTTCCATCCAAGCAAATTACCTGCTGCTAGAAAAACTGAATAAAGCTATATTTTGCCTATGAAAACACATTTTAAGTTTTTGTTTCAATTAATCCACAGCTCTAAATAGACTTAACTGTGTTAAAAAAAATTAAAATAATAAATTTTTAATTTTTAATAATAAATATTATTTTTTATATTAATAAATTATGTTTAATAAAAAATATTAATATTTATTATTAAAAATTTGTAAAAAATTATTTTTTAATTTTTTTTTGGTAAAAAATGAATCTATTAGAACTTGAAACTTGATGATTAGTCGAAACAAAACATTAAAAATGAATTTATTTGAAAATGGACTAAAAAATCAGGTGCAAAATTGAACTTTCCTCTTGGAAAAAACCATACCTTGGGAACCTTCCTACCGGTGAGCTGTCAACAAAAGACACCCTCACTATTAGATTCTGAATCTAAATTTACTGCTCAACTACTTAACAACTATTTATATATTCACCCTTTGATTTTTACTCATCGTCAATGTGGGACTTGGATTCTCATCGTCAATGGGGGACTTGGATTCCCAACACCCACTTGGCAAGATATGCTTGCCAAGTACAAACGCTTTATAAAAGCATCACAGCCAAAGGAATCTAATGCGACCTATTCCCAATGCAAACCATCAAAACATAGATAATGGCAACAGAATACAATCAGCTGAAATCTTGCCAAAACAATCACCTACTAAGATCTTACATCTTGAAAATAAAATACATCTGACTAAAAACTCACAAATCAACAATGACATTTTTTAATCTCAGCATTTCTTAATACAGCAGATAAGTGCATAATCTCAATTTCAGAACTTACGAAAAAAAGCAACATGTAAATCAGCATACGCGTGAAATGAGCAAAAGTTTTATGCAGATCAATGGCAATCCTTAAATCCTGTGCAATATCTGAGGGAGAAACAAATTTTCCCAAAATATTTTGTTACATAAATGATAATGATCAAATTAAGGACTGCATAATATGTAAATTTTGCGAAGGAAATAGCTATTAACAAATAAGCATTTCAGGAATTATTTCGGTAATATGTGCAAGAAAACAAGAGCAATTTTACATGTGTAGAGAAAATTGAACAGATAATTCTGGAGGAGAATGAAAGAAAAGGTGCAAGTTTTACTAATAATTTCTATTGATAATAGACACAATTAAATTTTCTTGCTGTATATACAACTCTAGTTTTGTTCACACGTAAGATTTTCTTGCTGTTTTCCTTTAGTAATAGCAAAGGAATACAAAATTGTAAGGGGATGGCCCTTGATAAAAGCAATGTTCAGGACAAAAAATGTAAAAGTTCCAGAAATGAGAAAAACTTTTACTTGTCTTGCTTTTGGAAACGGCTATAAAAACCCCGAAATGGTTTGAATTCTTCTTGCCATTTTGAGAAATGCCTTTTCAACAAATTATAAGCTTTCAATTCTTGTGAACTGAAGTCCATAGCAGCAGCATCAAACTTCAATTGAATGGGGCACAGATCATCAAAGAGTTCTTGTCCGACATTTTCTACCTCATTGTTGTGGATGGACTCTTTCTCATGCACTTTTGAAATCAAGAAACCAAATCTGCCATCCTTATGAACACAGTTGCTCTCTCTATGGACCTCAGTAGAGCAGTGTACTGCAACGGGACAGTGTAAAAAGAATGACTTTGGTTTTTCAGAATCAACCCAGATGTTATCTCTGTCATTGGCAAGGGAGACAGCATCTTCATCATCAGGCTCAACTGTAGAATCTGGCATGGCCATTTCCCTTGCCACTTGCATCACTTCACTGCACCGATTGCTTAGTTCCACCTCTGGTGAAAAACCACCTATTTCTTCATCCTGTGAATTTGGACAGCCATTTTGTAACTCATGAAGTGTAATCAAAATAGGGAGAGGAAGAACTGGACCAACAAGGGCATTGCTGTGCGGCACTTTATGTGACCACCTACTGCTGCGACTTGAAGGGTTCCTCAAGAAAAATGGAGGCAACTGAGGTAGGTCCGGAACAACTAAAAATTCCAAAGAAACCACCTTCTTGTCCAAGAGTACTTCAAGAAATTCGGAGTAGCTGGAAAAGGCAAGTTGCAAGAGTTCCATTGGCAAGCTTGCCCATATGCTCCTCAAAGCAACTTCATGTACACTTGTTGGCAAGTTGATGTCATTAAAAACAACGCTAATGGCAGGGGATGTTCTAAATTGACTGAACCCACAAATCTTCAATTTCTCGCACAGTATTTCATGAAAGTCTATGCTAAAAGACTCTCTCTGTTGAGAACCCTTGCAAGGCTTTGTCATGTTTGAATCCAAGACCTGAGAAATATTACCATTAATATATGCAGAGAGGTAATCCAGCTTCAAATACTTAAATCTTCTAGGAAACTTGTATTCCTCATCCTCCAAGGAGTAAAGCAAGTTGTCTCCAAAACACAGCAATTGATCTCTATGAGCTGCTTCTAATTTTCTAACCAAATCCCATGATGCATAATATCTCTGCGACTCCAGCTTCCCTGAGGACATTAGTCTAATCAAAGTAAAACCACCAAATTCATCCGACTCAAAGAGCAATGAAGAGAGATCATTGCTTAAAATGCCAAACCCCAAAACTATGTCTTTTTTCTGCTGCCAATCAATCCATTCGGGAAGAGCATCCTTCAAAAACTCTTCTCTTACAAGACAACTTCCACATCGACACTTATTACCAGACAACAAGAGATCTGAAGGGAGATCCCAAGAATAAGAAGATTTGGAAATTTTTGAAATTTCTGAAGCAATTGACCCTTTGTGAGCAGGCAGAGGAGGTCCATAGCAAAAGAGACTAAACTCACAATTCCAAAATGATCCCAATATAATACCAAAACCTGATGCAGTTGCCCATTCATGTGTGCTTTTCCTTGAGTTTGACCTCAATTGCGACAATCTGAATACATCAACATAGCATGGCTTATCAAGACCATGTGCCCATTGCAAAATTGGCATCAGCGGCTTGCGCACATCACAGAGAGCTAAAATGTGGTCAGAAGCCAAAACAAAATGAAAGTTATCGGAAACTGCCTTGGAAAAAACTAGGAACCGTTCCTTTTCAATTGGAGCATACACACCAAACATATCAATATTTGCCAAACAAGTCACTTTAAACCCATCATGCCTCCAATCAACCAGAAAAACAGCATCTGAACCTGCAACAATCAAAACCCTAGGATGCCAACTGAAGTGACATCCCAACCATTTACGATTCTCAGAATTACCAGAATCTTCCCATGATACTTTCAACATGGTTCCTCTAAAATATATATCAGAACTATCAGACTTCAAATCAAACAAAAACAATGAACCATTCTCCAACAAAACCATACTCTCTTCTAGCAAATGAGGACTCCAACAAGCATCCACGATAGAGCAACTCTTAAAAATTTTGCAACCAACATAAACCAAAACAGGTCTTTCGCTAATTTCAGAAATTTTAACACTGAACCAGTGCACAGAAGACATGGTATAAACCAACAAATACCCAACTACATTAGAAGAACAAGAATCATTACCATCAAAATAAACAGAATCCGCAACTGGGTTCACCAAAATCTTCACTATCCTTTGATTCAAACACTTTTTGGCAGTAAGAACACCACCTTTTGGATCCCCAACAACTTGCAAACTCCTCTCTTTAACAGAAAGTAACAAAAACCCAACTTGGTCATGGTTGCACCCTGTGGAAAAGAAGATAATGACAGCATTGTCATGTGGGCATCTGAGGAACTGAAGGCGGTTGTGGGCTAGCAAAGAAGCAGCATTATCATGGAGTTGGGGGCCAAAGAGGGAGGCAATGGAGGAGGCAGTGGAGAGAGGGATAGGGGAATCGAGTGTTGTTGAAGTGGAGAGGAATCTAGATAGAGAGAGACCTGAAGGAGGATTGAGAAGAGGAGGACAAATAGAGGGAGAGTTAAAGAGTTGAGTTAGGGTCTGAGGTTTTGGGTTGAAGAAGAGAGGACCCAGAATGGCCTTCGAGGATGGACTTGAGAGGAGACGCGGCGCCCCAAAGACGCTCCCAATCGGGAATACGGACTTCCATTCCTCTGAAAAGTCCATTATCTGATGTTTTATATCACTGCATTTGCCCGCATGAGAGAGAGTTGAGAAACTAAAAATTAAAGCTCACAGTAGCGGTTCAATCCAGCAAATATAGTTAGAGACACCCATCATCATACCGAAATAAATCCAATCTGCCGTCTCTCAATTTTTTTTTCCCACTTCTCAGCCTTTGTTTCAGATGGTATCGCAACCTTCAACATTCAAAGAAAACTCAAATTTTCAACCATCAAACTTCAAACAAACCCAACACAGGTTTTTCCCAAACAAATTCAAAAAATTCATCAATCAAACAAACCCAATTGGATTGAAAATTACAGCGGAGTCTAGTGAAGCAAACAAACCCAATTCTACAACAATCAAACAAACCGAATAGCTCATGCCGTCGTTACGCGAGCAACCCAGAGACGAGTTCCATCTTCTATGATGCTGGTGGGTTGTCCTTGATGCCCAAAGTGCAGCAACAAGTTTCTACCCAACACATAGATAACCCAGGTAAAAAGTTTTAGAAGGCCTTTCTTGCCTTGGGTAGAGAATAAACTCTTATCTCTTCTCCTCAATTGTACTGCAGCAGAATATATCTTAAAGGGGCTACTGTTGCCTGTCGGTACAAGAAGTGAGGGAGAGGTGGCGGAGACAGCGGCAGCTGAGATGGTAGAGAAGAAGAAAGTCGAGGGAGGGAGGAAAGAAAGAGGAGAGAGCCAAAGGTGGAAGGCAAGAGGCCACAGCGCTGCGAGCGTTAAGGAGAATTTCAACAAAACGACAGCACAGCTACATAAACAGGGAAAACTTCGGTGAATTATTTTACCTTTGTTTCGATTGAGAGAAATGATTGAGAGAAATGGGGAGAAGAGAAAATAAAAAAAATTTAATTTCTTTAAATTTTTTTATTTAAATATTAAATAGAAGGGGAAAATTGAAGAGAAAAAAAAAATTAACTCAATTTTTTTTAAAATTAATAGAAAATAAAAAAAAATATGATTAAAATATTTAAATATCTTTTTACAATATAAACATATGAAAGAAAATAAAAATATAATAATATTTTTTTTATAGGAGAAATTATATATTTTTTTATTTTAATAATTTATTCAAACAATATAGAATAAATTAAATCTATTTTTTTTCTTTCCCTCACTAAATTAAGGATCAAAATAAAGGGTTAGTCTTAGCAGAATTCCAACTCAAAATTAGAAAAGATTTCAATTCTAATTTAAAATTTAAAATTTTTTATTTAATTAATAAAAAATTTCATTAAAGTGCTTAAAAATTATGATATTCTATATAGTTGATACATTTAGTTATAGTGTAATTAATTTAAAATAACAAGTAAAAGTTCTTAAGTGAGTATATGGTATTTAAATAAATCCAAATTCATTTCAATTTGAAATTTTTTAAGAGAAATTATTAGGTAAACAATTTCTTATAATTATGCAAAATTTATTCTTCGTATTATAAGGAGCATCATTTTTATGTGAGAAAAAATTTTATTTTTATGTATATCAAAGCTTAACTAATAAAATAATATTATTTTTTATTAAATTGTTCAACTACTAAATCAAAATGTTTGCAATGATAATGTATTTGAGAAATTGTTAGATGAAAAATTAATTTTATCTACTTCAAAATTGAAATTGATTAATAGAGATAAAATGAAATTATACCTAATATTTCTTCTTAGCATAATAAAAGAAAATCTAATTAAAAAATTAACTTATAAAAATTACAATATCATGATTTTTAATAATTTTAAAAATTAAATATAATAATAATGATTTATTTAATTTCAATAAAAGTAAAATTTGAAAAAAAAATCATATATAAGAATCACAATAATATTATTTTAATAATATAAACTTTAACAATTTTAAGGACCAATGATAATTATGACAAGTTAACTAACCATTAAAAAATAATAAAGCTTTAAAATTATGATATAAATTATCAATATTTTTTATATTTTAGTATATTTACAATAAAATTAAAATTAAAATTACAGAAAATAAATTTATAAAATAAATTTGTATACTTAAAAATTGAAAAATGCATAAAATCACAATAATTTTTTTATTTGAAAATTCAAAAGAAAAAGAAAAAAACTAAATAAAAATATAAAATTATTCATCTTATTCTCATATCACACAATTGAATTTAATTGGCAGGTTGGGGGATAGGGAGCGAGAATTGGAGTAGCAAAATTTTAGATTCTCCGCCATTCGAAGCGTCCCAACACCTGCTCTAATAACAGAACTACAAAAAAGTAACCTGGTGATAAAATTACTGCAATCAGCTACAACTATAAGAAAAAATAATAATAATAAATAGGGGGAAAGGGGCACAAACTTTAACATCAATGAGATTTCATTGAAGGCAAATCATTGTTTAGGAAGGTAGTAAGGGTATCCACCCATTCCCATGGGTGTTGGTGGTGAAAGTCCCACTGGCTCTTTCCTCAGAGCAACTGGTGCATACGATATTTGAGAATGTGGAGGATAAGGAGCAGGTGCTGTGGGTGGACTTGGGTAAGAAGAAGCAGGGTATGATGCCATAGTTTGAGGATAAGAATAGACAACAGGGGCAGCACCAGGGTGTGCTTTTCCAGGCTGAATGTATCCAGCTGCCATTGGCAAAGGTACTGGAACCACTGCTGCGGGCAATTGTGTTTGTACTGTTTTGCCCTTGTGAGTATCAGCAAGCTTCACAATGATAGTTCTCCCCTGCAACAAGAAAAATCAATTACAAAGATTGTTTTGGTGATACTTGAATTATCCAAGTCATAAGAGAATATCTATGTTAATGTAACATTTGCAACTCCAAATAAGAACAAAATGATAAAGTCCCAGCATCTAGGACAGTAAATAACAATCCATTTGACAAAAGCAGGTCATCTATAGCTCATTTAATTTAGAAACTGGTAGAATAGTCTAGCAGATAACTGACAATTCAGACAAAAATAGTTATACTCTACATGGCAATGATGACACCAAAGGAAATATGCAGTAAGAGGGAGAAAGAAAACATTAACTTCAACTCCCTATCTACAAAAGGGACTTTTTAAAAAAAATAAAAAAAAAATCTAACACTTCAGATTGAAAAATGAACTCATTATTGCACACAAAAACAACCATCTGCAGTCATAGAGTTCTTGCAACCACCCATATTATGGTCGTTAATTTTTAGTGCTCCTTGATAAAGTAGAGCACTTAACAATTATAAAAAAAAAATTCAAAGCTTGCTACTTCTTATATATTCTAATCTATATCAATATATTTTTTCAGTGGATATTTGCATCAATATGACAACGTATCCATATTTTTGGAAACTCTAGATATATCTAAATTCTTAATCCTTATTAAAGAGCATGATGACAACTAGTGTATCCAACAAATTGCTGCCTACTAAACATAAATTTCAACATATTCAGCCATCAGACTTCTGAGCCAAGAGAGACATATCTTCCCTCTCAAAAGGCCCCCCTATTCATTGCTTTCCACAAAATCCAAAAATACTTAAGAAAGGTTCCTTCCCTAAAGAGTCATGTGTTGGGAATAAAGGACAAAGGCATGCTTTCCTGACCATTCATAAGGAAACACAGACCATATCATTGACTTACCCCAAGTATCTTCTGTGGGTCATCTATGGCCTTCTTTGCAGCCTCCACTGTCTTGTATGTAACAAAACCAAACCCACTGCAAATTGAAGGGGAAAAAACAATGACTTCACATTATCTACAGATGTATAATGTAGCACGAAAAGGTAATGATGCTTCATATTTCTCAACTAATAGAGAAAGCAAATGGTATCATACCGTGATTCATTGGTATCTTTGTCATAAGCAACTGAACCTTCTTCAATCTCACCATGCCTTCCGAAAAAGTTAAGCAGCATCTCACTTGTGATCTCTGGTGACAAACCCCCAACATAGACTTTTCTCTGGACTAAATCAGGTGTATTGCTCGCCCCGCTTAATCCTTCGCATGCTAGATTACATACAGCCATCCGACCCTGGAGTTATGGTAATACTATTCAATTTGAATGAGACAAAGGAGGACTAGAGAGACTATAATGATTAAGAGAGGGTGTGAATAGTAAAGCATGTCTACAAGATGTAAAACCTAATCTCTGATTTAGCAGTAATGCCCCAATAACTTGTGGCATAATTTTTATGAAGAGTAGGTAAAAATGCCAACCAACCAAACTCCAAACATAGATTACTCAATTCTATTCAATTCAATTAAGCCATTATCCCAATCTTATCGAGATACTCTTCATGGATCCTCATACTCCAAATTAAGTGTGTATGTGTGTACTTCATGGATCCTCATACTCCAAATTAAGTGTGTATGTGTGTGTGTGTGTGTGTGTGTGGGTGGGTGGGTGGGTGGGTGGGTGGGTGGGCGGGCGTATGAAATTACTGATATAACATTGTACCTCCTCTTGTCATATGGACAATGTTTTTTAAAAATGAATGTGTGCAAGAGAGAGAGAGAAATCTAGACATTCAACAAGATGTCAAGACCATCTTACTTATCTCAGAAAAGGTCTTGCCACTAAAGTTACAACCCTACAAACTAAAAAATATAATGACAGTTGTGTAACTTACAATTACTTTCTCCATCCTGTATTAAGGATTCATCTTAGAACCAACTTTCTAAAGGAACTTAACCCATTTTAGATTAGCCTTGAACCAACATAAAATGCCCAAACTTCCCCCTTAAAAATTACTATTTTGCACACAAGAAGCATTCTCCACAAGTTACTTCATTATTTCCTTCATTTCTGGTATACAATTCAAAATAGAGATTATCAGCCAGTTCACAAAATGCAAACAATCAACACAAAAATTCCTCATCATCCACAAATCAATAGTATGTAACCACCTCATTATATATCTGAAGGAGTTTCTACATTCCCCAAATCCCCAAAATTTGGTATTTCCGAATACCACAAATAAACACAGGAATGGATCCATTATTTCATTATGTCTAGCCCCACAATGAAAGCCTCCCAAGAATTTGGTTCCTCTTTATATGAACATTCATTTTTGTACTTTGACATCTGAAAGTGAAAATTTATCAGAGGGTAATGCAAAAGAGCAAGAATATAGTATTTTTGTGATTAAGGCAATATTCTCTCCAATAAAAAAATGTTTCCATTTTTTTTTTTTTGAATTCTAGGTCTAGGAATTTTAACGAAGCGCATAATATTTTTGTTACCTGGGCTCTATTAAAAAAGGGAAGGTGAGAGAGTGATCAACATCTATCTTAAGTTCAAAGCAGAATGGTCGAAAAGGAGAAGTATGACAAGAATTTATGTCCTTGTAAAATAAATCTTAGTCTCCAATTCAACTGACTATTACAATTGTTGGGCAGTGAAGAAACACCAAGTCTGTAAAATTAGTGTGGTAGATATAAGAATGCTAGGATGAATGTGTGCAAATACAATAAAGAACCAGATTCAAACATGTAACCAATTACAGATGAGTTAAGAGTGTGTGTGTGTGTGTGTGTGTGTGTGAGAGAGAGAGAGAGAGAGAGAGAGAGAGAGGTGATTGAAATGGTTAGGATTAGGACATGTCAAAAATAAACGAACATGTGCACCAAGATAAAAGGTTGAACACATCCAAGTTATGGGAGTGAAGAAATAAGATGTAGACTTATAATGACCTAGGAAGAAGTGATTAAGAATTATGTAATAGCAATAGACATTTCTATAAAAACAGCCCTAAAATAAATAGAATAGATACAGATGATCCATACAATCAACCAAAAATGAATTGGGATTAAGGCTTAATTAAGTTGATTTGAGCAGTTTCACAAGTTCAATTTAAGTAATTTGCAACTGCAATTCCAGCTCTGCAATCAGCATGGGTATGTCTCTCATGCATTTCAAAATAGTGTCTCATTCGAAGTTAGTAACTACCACGAATTTATTCTTCCTTTATTGTATTCACTTCTGCTTTAACACATTAATTTATGTCTTGAAAAGAATGTGTAAGCAAGCTTACACTCACACACGCATGCGCACACGTAAACAGGAAATGGTCTCATGTGGTGACAAACTGAGAATAGTAATAGAAAAATGGTGGATATTTAATCTAAAGGAAATGTCCATCATGTAAAAAAATAAAAATTTGTTGATGCTTACATCGATCAATTTGCTAGGTGCTTTCAGTGCACTTTCTGTTGATTCCATATGTTTGTAAGTAATGAAACCATAGCCACGAGATTTTCCTGTTGCTTTGTCGTAAATGACAGCCCCTTCTTCTATTTCACCATGCACTTGAAAAGCCTGTACCAAAAACGCATAGTGGTCATTTGTCTGACAAATTAAAAAGAAAGAGTAACAAGTCCAAGAAAAGAGAAGAGCATGTAGTTTTTAGTTTATTTGAACAACATCGGCCAAAGCTAGTGTCCCATGGAACAATCATCACCATAACACACAAAAACACGCTCAGCAATCTGCAATACACTCACAGCACACAAGGTTTCTGAAGTGGTATTCCAGGCCAAGCCACGAACAAAAAGCTTTCGATGTACTGGATCTGCACTGGCTACACTTTTAATTTCTTCTGCAATGGAAGGATATTGGGACCCTCTTTACGCGTCAACATGCAACCAAACACACATGCACAGAGTCAATCACACAGCATACAGTTGAACAGTATAAGTTACACTCACATGCCACCTCTTTAGTAGACACTAGCAGAACATTCTCACAACACCCTCCCTAAACAGATGCCCAGGTGCTCTCTCTCTCTTGAAATTTTCCCAATGGAAAAAAAGGCATTAGTTTTTAGTTTTCTGATAAAAGCTTTCCAAAAATATTAAAAGGATTAATATTTTGTTTGCCTAGAATAAAAATTGATAGCAATTATCAATCCCATGGAACCAACAAAATATTTGGTTTTTCACTAAAATTAGTACTCTTTTGGGGTTTTTAAAAGTCAAAATTAGGCTCCATTCATTATCAGTCTCATGAAGCACAGCAACTCGTAGCTAATCTTACACTTTTCCCACGATCATTCAACTAAAATAAACAAAGCCCAAGAACTTATAATTCCAAGGAGAGTTTTACTTGGCAACCAACACAATGCAGAAAAGGAGTAAAGAAAGAAAATAACCCAGAAATTAAAACCGAAGGAAAATTAAAAAGGAGAGAGAGAGAGAGAGAGAGAGAGAGATGAAGACGCACAATCTAGAAAGAAGATCGACGAGCTGAGATTTGTTGAGAGGGTCAAGAAGAAAATGGAGGTGCTCTTGGGTTGTTGAGAATTCAGCGCCTTTGCTTGCCTCCTCCATCTTGATCTTCCTCTTCTTCAAGTCTTCCATTTCAGGCTTTCTCTTAGCTCCCTCTATCTCTGTGCTATGTATGTGAAAGGCTCGACGAGGGAGGTTTACAGAGTCTTCAAACTGGGAGTATCCGTGCGGTGATTTTCGTTTCGAACCCTCCTCTACTCCTTCCTTCCTCGCTCGGCAATATTTTATTTTGGGCGAATTACAATTTAATCCCCATATATTATCATTATTTACTAATCAACTTTTATATTTTGAATTACATCACTTCGTATATGACTTTTGATTTCGTTAATTTAATAGTCTATTTATTTTTCTTAGCATATTTCAACATATTTAATAGAGAGAAAACTATTCTCTCAACTTAGTCTTTAGTTGTTCTAAAGCTCGGCCTTTGTCCCTTAGTAGCATTACGGCTCTTTCTGCCATTCAGGAAAAGAGGTCTCTCTATCCTCCTGTTTCAAATGTTGGGTTGCCTTCTCTACCTTTGGGAGAATGGTTGTGTATAAATAATAAACTTATCTATGGGTATTTGGAGAAGGTTTTGTTGATGTGCATCTAAAGCTTTGTATCTATTTGCTTTATAGGCTTTTGCAGCACATGGCATTTTAAAGGTCTCCCTTTGATCAGCCTGGCTGCATGCAGGGGGGTTTCTTGATGATGGCCTTGCCTCTTCTCTTCCTTGAAGCGTTGGGTTAGATGGGCTCCTTTGTAGCAGCATGGTATCTCTTGGGGACGCCACTGGCGCCTTTCATTGGTGCCTAATCTCTCAATGGTTAAAGGAGCTAAAGAGCTCTGCCTTGCGCTTGTTTGGTCTTTCCCCTCTGTTCATCTCCAAGTTATTGTGTGGTTACTTCTTAATGTTGTCTATGGGCTCTACCAAGCTTGTCTTTCTTTAGGATGGCTTCCATTGGGGTTTATATGAGTAGGTGCTTTGTCATGATGAAAAACCCTTTTGCTTCATTGGTTTCCTTTGCTTCCTAGAAAGTGTCATTTAGCTTTGGTTAGGATTCCTCTACTACCAGGTTCCTTCTCTTTTCGATCATGCCCATATTGCTAGGTTTGTTTTGAGCCTCTGGCCTTTTAGTGGGCTGTGGCTTCGGGTAGCCTATTAGGGGCTTTTTTTTTTTTTTTTTAACAGACCCTGGTTTTTAGCTTGGGTTTAGTGTGTGATTTTAGTTTTTTAGGTTTAGCTAATTTACTATTGGATCCTAGTTGGATATCTTATATGTACTGCCTAGCCTTTATTATAGTAATAAATTTAATATCTTTGGCAAAAAAAAAGTAAAATAGAGAAATTTTTGTTATTTTTATAATATCCCTGCCATTCAAAATACTAAAACAAAGCAAAAACTATAAGAAAACCATGGAAAAGAAATGAAACAAACTTATAATTTAAATTTGTACAAAACAAATTCGCATAAGCGAAAGAGATAATTCTAAATAACTTAAAAATCTTACGAAACATTAATTTTACAATAGAAACCCACAAAAGAGAGAAAACCTGAAATTTTAGTGGGGTAAAATACTATTAAGTTAATATAAAATAAATGGGTTCAATGGCAATAATTGCCCCTACTTCCTTACAACTGTTGGGGATCACAGGAGCCATAGTAATCTGGTGATGATGGGAAAGGAGGGAGGCATGAAGCAAGAAAGGGGGAGACAAAGATTAGGTGTTATAGATTGCTATAGAAGAGTTGAGAAATCAGAGGGAAAGGTAAGGACTTGGTCAGTGGATGGGTGGAGAAACCTTTATCATAAATAAGGCCCTCTAATCCCTTTTCAAATCATGAATTAGGGATACCATGTTAATCCTTGAAATAACTTACAATAAGCAAATAAAACATCCTCTAAACAATAATCTTAAAAGAAAAGGCCTTAGCAAAAAAAAAAAAGCCAAACTTTGTCAGGTTTTGGTAATTTTATCCAATCATTTCATTCTTGGCATAACTAACCAAATTTTCAAACGATATAAAAATTTTATCCAAAATTAAAATTGAATTTGAAGGGAGTGTGCCCCAGTATTTGTGGCACCTTATTTAGCATTTTTTAATATAAAATAATGGACTCTATTTGCCACATAAGCTAACTCTAAGTTAAGGAACTTAGTTAACCTTATTAATTAAACTAATTAAAATAAAAAAATTCATTTAAATCTAAAATCTCTAACAACAATAACTAAACAGAACCCTAATTCTATAAACATTTTGTAGAATGAGAAAGTAAGAGGGTGAGAGAGAGAGGTGAAGGTTGAAGGGTGTGATAGAACGGGAGAAGCTTGACTGGACCCTTCACTGCTCGACTCAGCAAAATGTCAGCGATGGGTTTTTTTTGTTGGCTTTGAATCTAATGTTCTTTATTCTTTGTTTTCTTTAGTTTCCCTCATTAGTAATATGTTTTAGACTTTATGACAATAGGTGGGTTGCCTTTGCAAAATTCTTCCTTTACCTTAGCTCTAGGATGAGAGTAAAATAAGGTTCAACAATTGCAATATCTGTAATAGAATCAAAGCCAAAAAAGTAACACATGAGGAACATCTAAAGATGTAGATGCTATAGATAAAAATGAATCAAAGAATGAATCTATTGTTAGC
Source organism: Hevea brasiliensis (assembly GCF_030052815.1). Lineage (NCBI taxonomy): Eukaryota > Viridiplantae > Streptophyta > Magnoliopsida > Malpighiales > Euphorbiaceae > Hevea > Hevea brasiliensis. The sequence goes on from NC_079497.1 coordinate 105,834,673, forward strand.
AATTTTATGCATTTTGAGTCTTTGAAAACAATGCCTTGAATTAATGTGCTTAGTGCTCAAGAACTTGATGGAACAAGCTTTGGGTATATGTGGGTTGCATTATTATACTAGAATGTTTAAACTAAAAAATAAAGCTCTGTCGTAACATTACTTATAAAAAAAATAATAATAACAAAGCCAAAATGATGTGCCTACCCTGAAACTAAAAAGCTTAGAGATGAATGCATTATGGAGCATGGTGAAACTGCTTGTGTAAAATGGACCGACGCTCATTGTCAATGCCTTCGAGTTGATGGTTTTAATGCTAAAAATTGATTTAAATGGTTGAGTTGATAATTGATACTATTTTGGGGCATAGGATTTGTTTTAGTTATGTTCTTAGTTTTTTTTTTTTTAATTTTAGTTAGTTTAATTAACTATGGTTATCTAAGTGGGTTAACTATGAGTTAGCATATGTGGCCCATTATTTTATATTAAAAAATATTAGGTGGAGTGTCACATAGGATGGGGCACCCTCACCCAGATCCAATTTTAATTATGCATAGAATTTTGGCCGATTGTGTTAAGAATTAGACAATTGAATAAAATCACCAAAACATGATAGCGTTTGGCTTTTTTGGCCAATATGCCAAAAGAAAAAGAGGTGAGAAAACATGAAAACAAATAAAACACAATATATATCAAAGAGGGGAAAACATTTTGGAAAAGAGTGCATTTGAGAAAGAGATTAAAACCTTTTCTACCTACATATCTTCAAGAAATAAAGAAAAGAAGAAAATTGGATGCAAGATTTAAGTGGTTCAACTATAAGAGAAAAAAAAAAATCTATGTTCATAAACAAGACATAAGAGAAAAAAAATTCACTATAATGAAAAAAGTGAGATATAATTAGAAAAAAACTATCCAGACCCTAACCCTAGTTTGTTTTTCCTAAATTCTAATAATACTATTGAAATATGCAAGTTATACAACATTTATATTCGTTCATATCCTCCGCTATAATTATAGACCTCACAAAATATTCCATTCGAACGCAGCATAAACTTTTTGGCTAAGTCAAAATTCAAGTCCATAAAAATATATCCAAAAATTAAGCCACGTTATAACATCTTGTGCATGAGAAAGAAATTGAAGGTGTGTTCTAATCAAGGTGGCCTTTTCTCCAATTAATTTATTATGCTCATCTTGTGAAAGAAAGTTGCATCCTCTCAAGTTAATGCTAGAAAGATACTTCTGAAAACTTTCATAAAATTTATGGTGTTTATTGCTACACAAATAAGGTTTCATCAGAATCTGTAAACTGGATTAAGAGATAATGTTAATACTTTGATGATTGATTTTGTGACATCTCTACATCATTAGGCTTAGGAACTTGTGAAGTGCTCAGGGTAGCAATTTCAAAATCATTGTGGAAAATCCAAATACCGCTCAATTGCATAAAAAACATATGCTAGTTGATCCAATCCATGTGATTTATAGTGACACTAGCTAAAATTATAGCCTCCACGATTTGACATTGAGATCCTCCCTCTATGGCTGGTTTCTGGAAAAAAAGCACAGTCCGTCTTACTAATATATAGTATTTTTATGGAATTAATTGTATTAATTCATGTAAATATTTAGACTTTTAATTAATTTTAATTACATTTTATAGTTTTATTTTGCTAAAAGTTAATTTTTTTCATTTTAATTGATTTTTTTATTTTAGGAAAAAATTATAAAGAAGAATGAAGAATGGAAGAAAGTCCAATTTTTGGTAGAAAATCTCATGGTCAGCCATGAGAATCACATGATGAGCTGTGGGACTAAAGACACGAGCATGATTGCTTGTGGGACTTTAATAGGTTGCATGGCCAGCCATGAGATTGTCTCTTACACGCATGGTTAGCCATGAGATGGTCTTTAGAAAGTTATTTTGCTCCTAATAAATGTTTGACACATCATCAAAAGGTGAAATAAGGTCCAAAAGTGGTGGTGGTTAGAAATGGGAGCAGAAGAGGAATAGGGAATGTTTTTTTTAGAGAGAGCTTTTGGGATCCAAACACTCAAAAAAGATTTTAATTGTGCTGGAGCAAGGAATTTAGAAGGGGGATTTTGGAAGCTTGAAGGAGGAAGACACAATCTGCATCCTAAAGAGTTTTTATTTTCTTCCCTTTTAATTCCTTTTCTTTAAGAGAAATACATTTTTGTTGAATGACGTTAAATTTTGATTTGTTGAGTTTTATTGTGGTTTTTGATATTGTGAGTGGCTAAATATTTTAGCTAGGGATTTTATTTAGCTTGACTTGATTTGATCTTTAGATTTTGATCTAATTTTCTCTGCATTGCTAATAATTATTATTTTTGAGTTTAATACTTTTGAGTATTTTGATCAAATACTTGAATGATGTTAGATTTATAATCTATGGTTGGACAACATATTATAAGTTTAATTTGATAACAACTATCATAGATTTCAATTAGGAGTAGATTTATAAGTTTTATTGTTGTTTTTGACATTATAAGTGGTTAAATATTTTAGCTAGGAATTTGATGTAGCTTGACTTGATTTAATCTCTAGATTTTAATCTAATTTTCTCTACTTTGCTAATAGTTGTTATTTTTTAGTTTAATACTTTTGAGTATTTTGAACAAATACTTGAATGATGTTAGATTTATAATTTATGGTTGGAAAACATGATTATAAGTTTGATTTGATGACAACTATCATAGATTTTAATTAAGAGTGAAAACTAAGATTGGGTCTATGGAGTTTTGTTGAAATAGTCTTTTTTTTAATGCTCTAATTAATTGAGTAATTCTCTATTGGGAAATAGGGATTAATTATTTAATTAGAAGGTTTGATGATGCCTGGAAAGGATTATTAAATGTTTTTTATTTTTAACCCTTGCAAGGGTAGTTAAAATTGATTATTAGACAAGATTAATTGAGATTAATTATTGGGTCAAGTCAAATCAATATCCCTAGCCATTTTTATTTGAATTTAAATACAAAGTTTTCATTGCTTTTATTAGTTAAATTCCAATATTAGTTAATTTCATTTTTATTTAAATTTTAATTTCTTAAATTTAATCAAACTTGATAGTTTAGATATTAGTAAAATTAACATAGATTTTGATAATTAAAAACAATCTTCGTGGGAACGATATTTTACTCACTCTTTATTACTTATACGAATCCATGCACTTGCTAACGGGTATCACTTACTTTCTAATTTGTTGCATATATTATGAGTTATGAACTGCCCATAACCATTGACAGAGCTAGTTCACAAATTTAGAGGCCAGAGTAACATATGGTATGCATTTATATTTGTAATATTTTTTTATTTAGACTTTCGTTCTTTCTTTCTCTCAGTTGGCCGAGTTGATTTCTTAGTTTTTGAGGGCCTTCCTCTCCCCTCCGAGTAGGAGAAGGGTCCTCTCCTTCCCCTGATCTAGAGGTGGGCAGTCCTTCCCCACCAATGGGTTGGGGTATTTATACTCTTTTTGTTTTGTGTGGCAGATTATGGCTATTCAATGAAGAATATCTTGTGATTTGCGATTGTGTTGTGTTTTGGAGGTAGCTTTTGTTGGAGCACAAAGTGGAGGTCATTGGTTCTCGAGGAAGGCAACTGATGGGGGTTAAATTGCTATAGGAGATAGGTCCCTGTAGTCATCCAACTCCCCTTTGAAGATCAGCTCCACTTTCTTCTATCTGTAAGTGGCCTAATGTTTTACAGTACTAATGTATGGGCTAGAAAGGGACTTACCATTTTCTTAGGCAGCAGAAAATGAGTGACTTGGCTATGAGAGTGTTTCTTTTCAATTTGATCCGAATGCTTGTGATGTCTGCAGCTCTGTGCTTTTGGGTGTGGCTTGGGCTATATTGTTTCTCCTGCTTTTTGCTGTTTGGCACTGTTGGTAATTTTGGTTGTGCTTTAGGTACTTCTCTAAGCCTACCGGTGATGTTAATGTGGTGAGGGTAGGGTGGAGAAATTTGTGGATCATTTGGTTGGGGTTAGTTTATGGAATCTTCCTTTAGAGCTAATCATGGGTTTGATGACTTGTATTTTGTTGTTCATGGGCTTGAAAACATAGCCAACCTCCTGTATCTTTTTCCAAATTAATGAAAATATATTTTCACTTCAAAAAAAAAAAATCTTGAGAAAGCTTTGGACAAAAAGAGAAAGGGGAATTTTTGATTTGAGGAAGTTTCATTACTAATTTTTTAATTAGAGTGTAAGTATGGTTTCCTCTTCTGACTATCAACATAGTTTAGCATTCCTCATATTCAATTTGTTCTTGCAAGTCTTTCTATTTTGTATATTAATGCATTTCCTAGAATGGCTCATTTCTTAGGAAATGCCAAAATTAATAAGGCTAAAAATTAAGGGTCAGATTAGATGATGGTTTAGAGATATCAATATATTATGTTAGAGATAGCATTCTGTTATACATGAAATTGTTAGATTGGCTGTTATGGTCAATCATTTAAAACTAGATTTAACAAATCAGCTAAAGGTTCAGTGGGAAAAGAAAAAAAAATACAGCAATTTTTTCAGGATATTTTCCTTTCGATTCTTATCGAACATCTCACACAAATCTAATCCAAAATGTGTGAAAGAATTGAAATTTGCAACCACAATAGGTTGGACATCAAAACTATGATGCTTGTAATAGTATGGGCAAAAGCGTCAAGGTAACACTGACAAAAAATGTCAAAACAACAACTACACATGAGACAATGCAATAAAAAGGCAAAAAATCCAGGCATTTGAAAGAGTTTAAACAAATAGTAATGGGAAGAAAAATTAATTTTAAAATTTAACTGTTGTTTGTATAACAGTTTTATTATAATGATTGATTTTGGTGAGTTTCGTTATAATCAACGATCAAAATGTATTCATTGTATATACAATGGTTACACTGAATAAATTCTCATAAAAGACATATTTGTAAATGAAGCAATTTTAAATCAATTTCAATGGTTAATTGAGAATTGACTTCTATTATATCATATACTAGCTAAATGCTTATGGTGTGCACAAATTTAGTAAAAATTAATTTTTTAGATATCTAATTTAAATGTTAATGTTTCACTTTTAGTCAAAATTATTTTTAAAATTTGTGTGTAATTTTAATAATTAAAATCTATAGCATGTAACTATAATATTCTTACTTTTAATATTATTTTTAATCTTTACATATTCAATTTAGATTTTCAATAAAATTAAATTTCTTATCATTTTTTGTTATCCTATTTTTATGAAAAAATAAATTAATTAATATATATAATTAAAATATATCATCACTCATAAAACTGTCATCATACATGAAACTTGTAATATTCAAATTTAATTGTATAAATATCATTACATATTGTGTAAATTTTAGTTATAATTATAGTATTAAATTAAATTATATTTTTATTTTAAATGATAACAACTATAATGATAATTGAATGGAAATCAATATAGTAACAAAAAATTTCATTTTCTTTTATTAATTAATCACATAGGAATCTGTTTGTAAAAAAAATTTTATGGAAATTGAGAATCGATAAAACTATAAATAAATTTTGAAAATGGATCAATAACTCTGGAAAGAAATAATAAAAAATTAAAATAAATATAAAAAAAATTTAAGAGCACTTAAATGAAAAAAAAAATATTTAGTGAGAGGATAATATTTGGAGTGTATGTGTGTATGCGTGCGAGCGTGTGTGTATATATATATATATATATATAGCAGGTATGCATTCTTAAGAAATTAACATGTGGCATTTTTTGATGGTATTCCTACATGACATTCTCTATAAAGAATTTTTCTTGCTTAGTAATTATTATATTTTTATACTAAATTTAATACTTTTTTATTTTTCTTTAAAGTATAATTATTATCAGTATTACTATATTAATTTTTATAATTTAAATGATTATTTTCTTTAACAATTAATTGTCAAAACTCAAGGTGTTTATTATTAAATTTATTATTTATAAATTATTGTATTACTTTTTAAAATCAAAGACAATAATATATATATATATAGAGAGAGAGAGAATTATGAAATTATGCTAAGTGATAATTTATTTAATTTCATTAAATTTTCTATTTTTTTATTAATTAATTATTTAATTACTTTAAATTATGATTAAGTTATTAATTTTCCATTTATGTATATATAATTTACAAATTATTTATAGTTATCCTCTTAAAACTGTAATAAGTAATCGTTATTATAAGGTAAGTTATAATAAATTAATATATATTTATTACACATAAGTAAAATTTTATTTATTGCATATATATAATTTTGTTTTCTTTTTATTTTTTTCTTTTGCACTATATTTATGCCTTTTTCATATCATTAATATTATTTTTAAGAATAACATTAATATTGGCAATTAAAGATAATATTTGAGTATGTTATATTTCTTTAATATATTAAGAGGATAAACAAAATTTTGATATTTAAAATAATAAAAAAATCACATGATTAAACCAATTTCGAATGATTCTATATCTTTAATTAATATTTCTATTATATTACCATATTTTTATTTTTTTTTTATTATTGAACCTTCATTAAAAAGTTTGAGAGATAAAAAGTTTAATCTATATGAAAAATAATAAAATAAAATATTAAATAATTAATAAAAAATTTAAGACATCATTTTATTTTTATATATTAAAATTTAAATAAAAAAATATAAATTAATATTATTTATATATTAAATTATTAGTTGCCATGCACATTAGCACGAGTAATTTTCTAGCTAGTGTCTCATATGACTCACTATATGTAAGCACACAAATAAAAGTCATTTAAATAAAAAAAATCTAATTTTATCATTAAATATTATTAATTTGAAAAATGATAACAAAACATTCAAATTGAACTTTATAACGCTAAAATGTTTGTCATTTGCTTGAACATTTGAAACATCTTTTGCCAATTCAATGGCCATAAGTTACTATAATAATAATAATAATAATAATAATAATAATAATAATAATAATAATAATAATTAATCTTAAAAAGTGAAATAAAAAGAAAATTAAATTATTAACTTAAAAAATAATAAATATTAATTATAAAGAAATTAAATCTCTATATGGTAAGTATCACATGATAGTTCTAAGAAAAAATGTGCTTGATTTATCAAATATTAAAATTAATTTTAAAATTACTTTTTACTAATTTTAATTAATATATTTAAAAATATTTTTTATAATAATTTTAATAACAATATGAAACAAATTCTACATGAAAAGTTGCTTTATTGGGGATTGTATTTTCTTGGAAATAAATGCCAAACATATTTCAGCATGAAAAAATGTTATATTTCTGCATAAATTTAAAATATAAATATCTGAAAATTGTAAATTATATGCATTTTAAAATTTGCCAATATTAAGTTGTAATTCTTTTTAGGTGATATTAAGCTCTAATTAATGATTTTTAAACATCTGTATTAGTAAACACTATAAAATGGATAAAATAACTTATGATGAATATTAAATTACATAAATATCTTTCCATTAGGAAAAATTTATAAAAAAAAAATTGAAACTCTCAATAGTGGGAATATTCCAAATTTGTTTTTTATTAAATTAATTTTTAAATGTTAAATATTCAAACATAATTACTTTTACAAATTAGACTGCCATGTAATCAACCTTTGTAATTTTATTAACTTATTAATTTTTTTTAATCAAGTTAACATTGGCAATTTTAATTTTCATTGTCAAATTAGTGCTTCATTTTCCTTTCTGTAATCTGTGGTTATTTTTTGTTGACTTTAATTAGTTAATTAAGCAAGTAATTAGTAAAGATTCTACATGACAGCTTCAAGCTTGCTGTGTTATTTTTTGTTGATTTTAATTAATCAATTAAGTAATTAATAGAGGCTCTACATCGCAGCTTCAAGCTTGCTGTCTCTATTTAAAGCTGCCATATGGAGCCCTTAAGGAAAGTTTAACCGGTTATATATATATATATATATTAATATGTAATTAAGTAGGCTAAAACATGATCTTAATTAATGTGTAGAGGCTAGGATTAGTCAACGGTGGGATCTGAAGCTCGCCTTGCAATGCCACATAGACCTTCTTTGGCATCGACATCTCTCTGAAGTCTCATGTAGCCATTTTCTCCCCAGTTGTCGCCCCATGAGTTCTTGATGAGCCAGTACATGGAACCATCTTCAGCGCTTGTACCATAGCTAACCAGAGTAACAGCATGGGTTAGTTGAGTCCCACAATCTCCATTGAACACCCCACTATTGTAAAGCTTGAAGCTAGTTTCATGAGCATCGATGGCTACTGAGACAGGTTGGTTCGCTACTGCCATTTTTAGAGCTTCCTCATCATTGCTGGGTACGTCTTCATAACCAGATATTTGTGCAGCAGAGTTGTTCAATGTCCCACTTTGACATATTCCTTGAATTTGATTGCATGGTTAATCCTCTTCTGAGGCGATGCCTTGATTTTGTATTATGTATTTGAAAGCATTATCCATCCAACCGCCATCACAACCATCATTATCACTTACACAGTCCACTAATTCTTGCGCAGAAAGGGACACACCGTTGCAGATTTTTCCTTCCACTTCTCCTACAGCTGAAAATGCCCAACAACAACCTGAAGTGCAATGAAATTTACAGGTTAGTTACTGCAAAATTTTGGGCCGGAGACTTGGAATGAATATTAGCATAAAATTCCGGTCATTGTGTATCTATGTGTACTTGGGTTCGGTGAAGATCCAAGTTGGATTCTTTCCTCACCTTCCTTGGTAAAAAGAAAGAAATTATCTTAATTCTTACCACATTGCTTTTGGTCCTTAACGGAGGTGACAGCTCCTTTGACTTTCCTCCAGTCTATGCTTTCTGGAACGTCATCAGCCTGTTCTGCATATCTAAACGGAGTTGTTTTGTTCGCATTTGGGAGTGAGGGGACTCTGTATCCAGTGTAAGTAGCAAAGAATTCTTCATCGGTTAAGTCTGCAAATTTATTGAGACTCAACTGATACGTCTTATTGGTGGCATTAGTGTTGAAATTTTTGATATATTCCCAGTTGGTCATGAATATCTGAAATCGCCTCTTTTTCTCTGCATTGTCCTGATAATTTCGTCCATGTTGAGCCATCCATGGCTCGTGCTTCTGAGTAATGGCATTTTCATCTATGAATAGTCGGGACATGGTTTGAGATGCCCATATCCCTAAAATCATCAATACAGCAATGCAAACTTCTGGTTGGAGTGAAAGAGCCATTGTTTAATAATTTGCAAATGGGAAATGGCTTGGTTTTGTTTCTTTGAGCACTGAATCTATGTGTTTATAGAGGACATGAATTGGGGAAAATTCTTGGTTCCACCAAAGTGTTTATACACCCAACCCATTACATTTCAAAATATCATATTTTGCAATGGGATCCACTCTGTTTTGCAGTAGGGTCTATCATTATTTTAATAATGTCAATTAAAGTCCTAAAGAGCTAGTATGCATCCTTTAACATTCTCATTGATTATGACCAAATCAATCTGCAATGAAAAAGAACAAATTAATTCCTTAGCGTGCATGCAGGCTTTGATGTGGACTTAATTAACACAATGTAATCTTTATCAACTTGATTATTACAATTTATTCTCAAAATTTAAATATTAATAGAGAGATTTTTTTTTATCGAAATGTATTAATAGAGAGATTATTCAGCATTTCTAGAGTATTTTATAAATTTCTATATTGATATTATAAAATTCATTTATGTGGAAACACTTATTATAGTCAATAATAGACTGATGATCAATTTTCTTTGCCTTTCGCTTTTCTCTCTAGTCTAACCTAGGGTTTAGTCCTTTTTCCCTGTCGGTTGTGACCGGCCTCCTCTGCCCCTCAAGAAGGAAGGGGGCGGGGGCGGGGTGGTTGTTGGGTGTGGGGTGGGGGCGCGCTTACCTCCTCTGCTCGGCATGGGTCTTGCCCCTTCCATTTGTGGATGGACAGTGTGAATCCTTTTGCTTTTCCTTTTTGCAGGTTGTGTGCTTAATGGTAGGGGCTTCATTTTCTGACTAAAGCAGCCTTGATCCATAGCTGCATTTATGCTCTGGTACATCTAGTGCACTTCTGATGGTGGATTCAGCAAGTTCTATGGGTTTCATTTAGAGGGACAGGAAGGAGGCTCCTCGAAGGTGTCTAGGAGTCGGCCATGGTAGGTCGCTGCCCTCCTGTATGGGCCTTGTCTTCTTCTCTTTGCTTCTCCCTCCATGGCTATCGATCGATGCTGAAATACTCTAAATTTCATGGCTTGTTTGTTGTCTTAAAGGGGTTTACTCGCTTGAGCTGCTTCTGGTTGTGTTGGTTGAGGCCTCCCACCTTGGTAGACGACTAGTTTCTACAATTTGGAAAAGCTCCATGGTCGGATATCTGAAGTGAGCAGCGCTGTTTGATGAAGAATCAGGTCTCCTTTAGTTTCTTCTGGTCCCGACCTGTTTTAAATTAGGATTGCCTATTGATGTATTGGGTCTGCTAAACTTGATAGTGGGTTTCTTATTGCAATGATAGTTTTTTTAATGGCTGGTATTCTGCTTCTGGGTTAACAGGTTATAGACTTTGTACACTTTTCTAGGCCTTTTAAGGCCATTTTAATGAAATATTATCTTTGGAAAAAAAAAAAAGACCAATGATCAATTTACAATTTCAAAAAATCTCATCACAAAGACTTGCATTGTATGTAGTCTAAATATAAACGCATTAATGCTAATGTTATCAACTTAATTATCACAATTCATTCTCAAAATTTAAATATTGATAGGGAGTTAGATTATTTAATACTCCTAAAGTATTTTATAAATTTCCATATTGATATTAATTATAAAATTCTAAAATATGAAAACTCTTATTATAATTAATAATAGATACACCATCAACTTGCAATTTCACAAAATTTATCATCATGTATAATAAATTTAAGAGGACTTTTATCTAGTTTAAAAATAAAGGCGTTAATGACTTGAAAAAGTAAAAGGATTGGAGTTAATTTAAAGTTTCGTTGAAACTAACTGCTAAAAGCCCAAGCGGCATCCGCTGTCCAACTCAAACTTGCAGCAGTATTGATTGACAAATCATGGCTTCACAATAGAACTTTAACGGTTTGCTTTTGTGTTTTAATCTTATTGTTTCAATTTTAGGAATAGGGTTCTTCCCTTCTTCTATAGGAGTTTTTTTTTTTTTTTTGGTTTTGTGTTGTTTTGTTTTATTTGTTGCAGGTATCTCTGTGTATACAAAATCAATCTATTGTTTTGTCTTTCTGCATGACCAACCTCTAAGGATGGAGCGGAGGTTTTCATTCGTCAGTTAATTGAGAATTAGAACAATGGGACGGGCTTCCTTGTGTTTGGTAGGAAAGCTTTGTACTCAATGCACTTTCAACTCTTTTGCTTTCCTTGATACCATGACAAAGGCTTGGAAGCCATCCAGAGGAGTGGAAGCTAGGATGATCCAAGATAATTTATTCTCTTCTCAGTTTTTCCACGAAAAGGATAAGCAAAAGTACCATTGTTTCCCTTAACATCACCAAATGCACCCTGCGACACTTGCTACTTCTATTCTTGCTCTATGCACTTGTGCATATGAGAGAGGACAATAGGTCGAATGTTTTTGGCAAAACGCATATTTTAGCCCCTAAACTTTGCTTTATGTTAACATTAAACTCCCTATACTTTACATTCTCCATTTTAAGCCTTAAACTTTCAAATTTGTTGACATTATACCATTTCTTAATTGATGGTAAATGAAAATCTATATCAATAAACAGTAAACCCTTTTCTCTTAAACAAACAGATAGGTATCAAAAGAAGTCAAAAAAGGAAAAAAAAAATTCGCTTCTATTTGTTTGTAAAACTTAAAAAACTATTTCTTCATTCTATAAAATTAGGTCTTCTCTTGAGAAATCCTTACCCATTTGGAGAAACCAGTAGCTATTTGATGGTGACACAATTAGAGCTCAATGAAAGTGTAAGGATGGAGGAAGATATTGCTATTGGATATCTTGTTGAGGTGAGATGCTTCTAAAGGAGACCTATAAGCTAATGACATCATGGACAGATAGGAACTCATCTAGGTGGTTCTAGAGTTGTCCATACTACGTACACTAAATTCTAATGCATTGACCTAAAGTTGAAGTATAATGAGGCTGGCTCGAGTGATTGATTTGGGAAAATGATTTGGGTAATTGATTAGGTTACTTATTTCATATTTCATGTAAATGCAAGGTAGCCATTGTGATTTCTTTAGGTGGCATGATGAAAGATTCAATGATTTGTAATGATTCTTCATGAGATGAAAAGGGATGTTACAGACTTGAAACATGAGCTGGAACAACTTAGTGGTAATGGAGAATACAACAATGAAGTGACAAGCGTTGCCTCTAATGAGATTGAGCTCTTAAAGAAGGAGTTGAAGGCAAATCCCTATTGAAATCGATATCTAATTTCTTCACAAATTTGATTTTCCTTGCTTAAATAGGAGAGAGAATCGACAAAGAGAGATGTTGCATTAAAGTGAATTTTTTTAGATAGATTTATATATTTTTCTAGGTTTAGATTTTTACAATTTTTTATTCTCTCCCCGACATTTGAACGATATCTCTTCTAATCAAATTACTTTTCCCCTTCAACTTGCTGCACACCATGAATGAAGCAGATGCACAAATGAACAATTAAAAAATGGCATAATGTCAATAAATTTAAAAGTTTAAGGGTTTAAAATGTAAAATGAAAAATATAAGAACTTAATGATAACATAAAATAAAATTCAGGGGCTCCATAATTTTTAGTATCCTATTTGATGAAATCATATTTAGACAAATTAAAATAGTATATATTCACTTGAAATGGATTTGAATTTAAAAAATAAAACTCGTAATGAAGTCAAGTTAGTTTTAGATTTATATATTAGATATCTCGTTATTCGCGTGTGTATATATGTATATATAATTTAATTTTTTTGTAAGATTATTAATTTCTAAAATATAAATTATTAATAAAAAACATATTTTATATTGATTGTTAATTATAATATATAAGATTAAACTGATTTGAGTTTATTTTATCGCGTAGATTGCAGCTCAAATAAACTAGCTCGTAGATTACTTCGAATTTGGCTCCAAAGATGAAAACGTTTTATAAATATGCTCCTAATTACTGTGGCACTATTTAATAACAAGAATTTTCTTCTTTAGATTTAATCATCTCCAAAAATATAAATGTGAAAGTTTCATCCATTTTATATACGAATTTCATCCCACATCTCATATTAATTATTTTTTGAGTCTATAAATATGAGACTAAACAAGAATTTTAATTAGTCATGAATGATTAATGTTCACCTCTGAAAGCTTTGGATAATCCGTTGGCCAATAAAAAATCATGAGTCACAAACGGCTGAATGCAACCTTTCTTTCTCTAGTTTCTTAAGAGTGAATTTTCCCTTTGTTTTCTTTTACTCAGGGTTCAAGTCCACCGTTCTTGCTGCCTTTTTAGGCCTTCCTCTACCTCTTCTGGGCAGGGGAACGTTCTCCCTTCTTATCTCTAGTCTGGGTGTAAATAGCTTCTTTTGGGTTTGTTTGTGCATAATTGTAGCATTAAATGCGAGGGCTTCTGATTGAGGATCAATATTGTGGGTAAAGTTTGTTTGTTATTATGAGCTTGAAAGTACAAAACTAATGCAATGCCATTTTTCTAATACTGATCCTCCAATTTTTGAAGAGAATCCTACTTCTAGTTCTATATTTGTATTAAAGTATCCATTTTATGCCTTTACTTCTTTCATTATAGATATATCCAATGTAATAATTTGAGGATTCAAGTAAATACAAATGCCTTTCTTTTCTTTACATAGCAGCACATACAGACTCTTTCCTGATTCTGTTGTACTGAGAAGTAGGAGCCACTTCTACTGGAGCCCATCGAGCTAGTAAATGAAAATGATCTGAAATGATATGTTCTTGGAAGAACTAAGTTATCTTAGATGGGAATTGGGTGTTATTAAAACCTTCTGTGATGGAAATCTCAATATCCTCAAGACTAAATGCAGGCTCATCTGGGGATGTATTATCCAAGTTCTGATTCCTGAAAAGATTATTACTTGTCCTCTGTTGTTGTTGATCTATCATCCTCTTAAGTTGTCTGCCTTGTTCTTCAATGCGTAATTGCAGGCTTTTCTGAATCTGTCAAATAAAAGTAAACAAGTTATGAGGGTTGCTTAGAGTTCTTCTCCATTAGCAAAATACCCTTCAACCTCTATCAATAAGAAATTGTTGAAATGAATCATCATTTCACTGCAGCACATGTCATTGTTCATTTGTTAATTTGAAGGAACTTCAGAAGGGGATTTGATGCACACGATCATGTTACAACCTTTCTATATCTATTTCTTGCTTTCTATGTCTTTTTTTTAAAGAGTTGAAGGTCACATGTAAACATGTATTTGCCTGTTTGAGCTTTAGTCTTAGCTCTCAATTGTTACTAGGTGAAGATCATATTTGTTCTTGGCTGAACCAGTAGTTGCAGGAGGCTCTCAAGGATACAAGTAAAAATCTACCAGGGTACAAAATATAGAAAGAGCAGACTATATAATAACAGCCAATAGAATTGATGAAATGAGCAGTGGACCAATGAAGGATCCTATTGATGTACCTCCAATTGTTCGTGCAGACACCTCTGGACATCTAATTGCAGTTGCAGTGCCTCTGTGATTTGCAATCTACTGCCACATATGTGATAGGATTATCAACTGTGATACTATCAAAAAAATATTATATATACATAAATGTCAAATATATGAGACTTACGTTTTCGTATCAATTTGGGATACATCATTTACGCTATTTCTTTTCTCAGGCTTTCCTGCAGTACAAAAAAGGTATTTGGATTAGAATTACCAAGTACTTTGACCTTAAATAGTGTTCAAACGGCACAAAAGCAAACAATAATCCTACACAAATAAATAACTTCTGCAAGTAATGTGTTTGTAATGATAAACAGGTTCCCTTCTCAAAACCAACAATACATGCTCGCTAACTCCATGCAAAATTAAGTGTTCAGAATGTTAATGCATAGGAGGCAAGGTCATCTGATATATGGATTTTGTAAAAATTATAGACAAGCTCAAGCCTAACTAACCCCAGCCAAAAGCTAAATTTCCCCCATCATCAATTGAACATCATCATATTGTCTTTGCAAATATTCAGTAATTCAGGATCTGATAAGATAGACATGAAATTGCATCTCATGTCACACCAAGGATCTTGTTTATTAATAAATTATATAAAAAAACAGGGAGTTTATCATTCAATAAAAAGAGTACTGTTTCACAACACATCATAGGAGAAACTGTAGCAAGAGTTTACCTTCTGATGAGTCTGGCATGTATTTTGCAATTCTATATTTCTGCAAGGCAAATGATAAGAGAAATGAAAATTTTGATTTCAGAAAGAAAATCCAAAGTAAAACACATACAACGCAAAAAGCTTTGATCAAATTAATGGCACCTGCAAATGACTTTTCACATGAAAGATGGTCAATCCATCGGTGTCCATCAGCTTTAGTATCGCCTTCGGCGTTGCTTCTATAAATGATCAACAAAAATAATTACATGAATGGTGTTTGACTAAACTATTCTTCAATTCATAAAAGCTCATATCTAAGTTACTTACTCTCGGCACCCCCAAGGCGATTTACGCACTCGACAAACTTCTCATGAAGATCTTGAGTCCATCTTATTCGTGTTTTACTTGAGAGCACAGCTCCAGTAGCAACAGAATTGCCAGAAGACACAGAACCACCTGCAGAAGAAAATCTTGGAGACTGTATCTCTTGTCGAGAAGAAAACCCCAGATGTGCAAATGGAGAAGTATTACAGCCAAACTGTGCAGAAACTAGTAGCCATCATTAATCTTGCTGATAAGAAACCTTAATAATTAATTAAGGATCTTAAACCAGTAGAAATTAATAACAAGAAACTATATTGTAGAATGGAAAATTAGTACATACTCTTTGATTTTGATCTTCTTGGAAAGGAATTGAAAAGGGACTTCCTATGGAGGCAGCTCCATTATTTAACAGTTTATTTCTTTCAAGCAGATGTAGCTTGTTCCCTGAAGAACTGCTGCAGGGACCTTTATAAGACTTGTAAAAATGATCATCAGAAAAATGAGATTTCACAATTGGCTGCAAGTTGTTTCTTAATTCCAAGTTGTGCTCAGCTTGCTCTCTGGAGTCAATAGTGTAGTTTTCCTTTGAAGACTGTTGTGAATCATAGGACTTGGAGTATGGGAAGCACAAAGGAAGAGCACCAACTTGACAATCATACTGTGGAAATCCCATATATTTTTCTGTTGCATAAAAGGCAGAAGCTGGTGATTCAAAGCGGCTCATAATGCTGGTTGATGACTCATCAGGCCTAAGATTTTGCTGCTGTTGCAGTCCTGCCTCCATAACCGGTTGCTGCACACGAATTCCCATGTTCCAATTCTGTTGGTTACCAAGACATTGAGAGGAATGAAGAGCAAAGTCATCAATCAGTCCATGATTATGATGAATTCGTTCTTGGAAATCGATCTTTGAAGTGTTCATTTACAAGCAATCCAAATATGAGAGCTAGAAAAAAAAAAGGGAAAAAGAAAACAAAAGAAAAGAAAAGGTGATTTCTTTTCAATTCTCTTTGCCAGTACCAAAAAGTGTATCAGATTTCAATCTACTGTGAATTACTTAAAGAGGAGAAGCTCTGGGAAACAAAAACAGAAAAGAAAGATGCAGACCAGTTGGATAATCAGCATTCAACACCAATAATGTTGAATTCAAATGTATGGCATAAAATTCTGTGTCATATTCCATAAGACTTGAAGTGGAAGATATGAATCTATAAATATTTTCAATATGTATATATGCCTTTTTATTTATTCCAAAGACGGATGGGAATGAACAACGATCTGTTGACATTACCAAAGCACAAAAAGAAACAAATCCCATCAAAATAAACCAAAAAGAATAATGAAATTTGTCCTTGCATGAAAACAAATTATTGAAAAGAGAATAATATGTTCAGCCACTAAAATAAAAGTAAAACTAATTCCAATTCCAAATCTTAAAATATCAGTAAAAAACGATCCTCTCAAAGTATGAGTACTGTTGCATCATCACCCCCATCAGCACTCAGAAGAAGAAGAAGAAGAAGAATGAGAGAATAATGTTATGGGCATCTGTGACTGTGGCTTAGTTGATTAATGAGATACTGGCATAAATTCACAGCAAGAGATCTGAAATTATTCCTTAGATGGATACGAATGAAACCCACTTTAGCCACTCAACAAGATCATGTAAAATGAACAAATAAAAAAATAAAAAGAATTGTTCTTTTTTTCTTGTCTTCTCTTCCCTCCCAGAATATAAAGATGAAAGCTCTCCTCCTTCCTTCCCACAAGCTTGCATCTTTCAAAGTGGGAATCTGAAATTATCAGAGAAGTTGCTGTACTATTATATATTAATCCGAAAGTGCATTGGAATTGTAACGGTAAGATTCTGGAACGTGTTCAAAGAATCAAGTATGCATAAACCAGTTGCATCCACACTAGTATTCTTCTATCCAACATTGCCACTATAGTTATGGGCACTTCAGTTACTAAAATAGAGGCCTGTATTCTTCTTTGTTATTGAAATTTATCATTGATTTTTTTTTTTAAAGTTACTCAATTCTAGAATACCTCTGCAAAATAACTTATAGGATGACAATGGGTAAGGTATACGGCAACGGGTAAGGTATCTACTAAATTCATCCTACCCAACTTAATTAATATTCTTATCTTTGGTTCATTGTAGATTCAAAAAAATATAATTATAATGGGACTCGCATATAAAATAGATGAAAGTTGCATATTTATGATTCTTTCCCTAATTTCTCTATTCGTTTGCTTCACTGTCTTGCCTTGTCCCTTATCACAATATTCCAGCTCAACATTTTCGGTTTGCTGCAAGAACCTTTTTTTTTTTTTTTTTTAATCATTACCTTGTTTGAAACTATTGAAAGAAAACAGAGCAGTGACGTTCCAAGAAAATAAAACCTGGCAAGCACTATTGCTCAAGAATGGAGGAAATGGACAAAAGAAGATTCAATTTCAATGGTATTTGCCATTTCAATAATTCCAAGGCCGAAATACATTACAACCGGCAAAGATAAGTCATGATCACTGCTTGGTAATCTCCGACTCATCTGTCACCTTGCATTTCAGGGTGATGGTATCCTAAACAAATTTTTAAAATAATTTTTTAATAACACTTATAACAATAATATCAAACACATCCTAAATGTCATTATCAATTATAATACTCCGATCTTATTATGCTATTAGTGCTGAAATTTGAAGGCTCTGAAGATTTATTTATTTATTTATTTTTAAAGAGTGGAATTTACATAGAAAAGATGTTGATTCCTTTTAAATTAAGCCTCTTGAGCATGACAAAAAGAATATAATTAGGCTTTTTTTTTTCTTTGAAATTAGTCAAAATGTGCATGAGTTTGTCTCGCTTTTTAGCTGTATGCATAGCTGCCAGAGTTATGTGCAATATTTGAAAAAATCCAAAGAAAAGAAAGAAAGAAAGAAAGAATGGAGCAAGTTGAGAGTTGAGAACCCTGTTCCATATCTTGATCAGATAGAAATGCAAAGGTATAAAAAGTAGAAACACTTTTATTTTTTTTATTAAATTTAGGCACCATATGCAGGCACAATTCTTCCCTTCCATCCAATCCCTTTTTTTTTCTTCTATGTAACGTGAAAAATAAGTTATATATCATTATGTTATCTTATATTAATGTTATTTTATTTTCAAAATGGAAAATTTTAGACCATAATCAGAATATGATTTTTGTTATTTTATGCACCGAATTGTAATTCGAGTAGAAAGTTTCGCATTACGATTCAATTAAAATTAAAATAAGTGAAGTCTGTGGTTGCACCATAGGGCATGGTATAAATCAATGGATTAAGGATTGAGAATTCTAAATAATTGTACTGAAGTCAGCAGGCCTCCTTGATACACTCAACGTAGAATTGGCCAAGCTAAGTGAAAAAAAAAGGAAAGTTTTACATCCATACCATGAACTAAAATAATAAACTTGCAATCTCAAGACCTAGCAAATAACCAACAAAATAATCAAACAAAACTTCAAATCCAAAACAGCAGTGCAAACTTGCTTATACAAAATTCTCCCACTGTAAAAGAAGAAGCACACCTAATAAAACGAGATTCTTGTCATCAAACTAAGCATAGTGACATCATTCCCAAAACCAGCAAAACAAACACCCAAACCAGTTCAACCACATCAGAAATAAAGGGCAGAAGCATCCGACAAGAGCTAATCAAACGCATTACAACCAGGCAATTAAATCATTTGTGCATCTAATACCTTGCTTCGCTAGAGAGTCAGTACCCCATTTGCTTCGCGACGAATATGATTAAAAGAAACAACTGGAAACAGACTCAAACAGGTAGCAATAGAATTAGAAACAGAACATAGGCGCCATGGCACTAAATCCAAAGAGTGAACCCATGAAACAGCAATCGTAGAGTCTGATTCAACAATGATCCCACTGACCGAGCTCCAAATATCAGGTCTAGCTGCAAGAATAAACGATGCTTTCTCAATTGCCATTAGTTCTACAGCGTTAGAATCATTACAACTAGAAAAATAGGAGAAGATACAAAGAAAACACCCTGAGAATTACGAAGAACACCACCTATTGCACTTGGACCTTACTTACACCTCAAAAAACCATCAATATTCCACTTAAGCCAATTAGAAGGGGGAGAACTCTCGGAAATATTGGGACGCGGTTTAGTAACATTAGTCCAGAGCTTAACAGCGGAAGAAGAAAGAATCAAATTCAGTCCTGTATAGGAAAAGCTTGGATCTCAGGCTTTCAACCACACCGCTACATGAAAAACAACTAAACTGCAAAGATCACCCATTGAGACATCTTACTTTTGTTTTGTAACTATGCATGTGCTTTAAATTTGCACATCTACCGGAACAATTTTCTTTAAAAAATGCTATATTCAATTTAACTCAATTCAACTAAGCCTTTATCTCAAAAATTTGTTTGGGGTCGGCTATATGGATTCGCTTTCTCCACTCTAAACGATTTTGGGTTAAATCCTCAGAAAATTTGTAATGCTTCTAGGTCATGTTGTACTACTCTCCTCCAAGTCAATTTAGGTCTACCCATTTTTTTCTTTATATCCTCTAACCTATATGTCTATGCTTCACATGACCAAACCACCTCAATCTTCCTTCTCTCAACTTATCCTCAATTGGAACCACTCCTATCTTTTCTCTAATACTCTCATTACGGACTTTATCTAGTCTAGTATGTCCACTCATCCACCTTAACATTCTCATCTTTGCAACTCTTATTAGACGCATACGACTCCTTCAATGCCCAACACTCACTACCATATAACATAGCCGGTCGTATGACTGCACGGTAAAATTTTCCTTTCAACTTATTGGGAATCTTGCGATCACGTAAAACTCCCGTGGCACGTCTCCACTTCAACCATCTGGCTTTAATCCTATAACTAGCATCCTCCTCACTTCCCCCATCTACTTGAAGGACTGAGCCGAGATATTTAAAGTGATTACTTTGGACAGTACCACTCCATCCAAACTAACTCCTTCCCTATCACGAGTTTAGCCTTCACTGAACTTGCAATGCATGTATTCTGTCTTCGTTCTACTTAACTTAAAGCCCTTTGACTCTTGAGTACTTCTCCAAAGCTCTAGCTTTCTATTGACTAATTCTCGCGTCTCATCTATTAGAACAATATCGTCTGCAAACATCATGCACTAAGAAATACTCTCTTGTATATGTTTCGTCAATTCATCTAAAACTAATATAAAAAGGTAAGGACTTATAGCTGATCCTTGGTGTAATCCAATTGAGATCGGAAAATCTCTCGTGTCCCTTCCCACTGTGCGCACAATAGTACTTGCTCCTTCATACATATCTTTTAACACTTGTATGTACCTAATAGATACCCTCTTTTGTTCTAACACACTCCATAGGACATCTCTTGGAACCCTATCATAAGCTTTCTCCAAATCAATAAAAACCATGTGTAGATCTTTCTTCACATCTCTATATTTCTCCATCAAGCTTCTAATGAGAAAGATCGCTTCCATAGTTGAACGACTGGGCATGAAGCCAAATTGATTGAGAGAGATAGAAGTATCACGACGTAGTCGATGCTCCACAACTCTCTCCCACAACTTCATAGTATGGCTTATGAGTTTAATTCCTCTATAGTTCGAGCAACTCTGTATGTCTCCCTTATTTTTAAAAAATAGGTACTAAAATACTCCTCCTCCATTCATCAAGTATTTTCTTTGAGTTTAAAATCTTATTAAATAATTTAGTTAACCATGCCACTTCAATATCTCCCAAACACTTTCACACTTCAATTGGTATTCCATCGGGTCCACAGGCTTTACCCACTTTACCCACTTTCATTCTTTTAAGTGCTTCCTTTACTTCTAAAGATCTAATTCTTCTAGTATAATTCACATTCTTTTCTATCGTTCTATAGTCTATATTCACGCTATTACCATTTTAACTATTATTAAAGAGATCATTAAAATAATTTCTTCATCTTTCTTTAATGTCCTCATCTTTCACCAACGCTTTTCCTTCTTTATCCTTAACGCACCTAACTTGATTGAGATCTAAAAAAATGCTATAAAAGTAATAATTTAAAATAGAAATCCTCAATAATTCATTCAATCTACTAAATTATTTGTAATTTAAGTCAATTAAATTATTTTATAACAATATAATCATGAATAAGGATGTGATTTAATTTTTAATTATCTTTCTACATTTATATGATGATAAATAAATATGAATGATATTAAGTGATTTCATTGGTTTAGTTTATGCATATTGTAGTAGACTAAACATGCCTAAGAATATGAAATTGATGTGAGAAAATATATTCTTAAAATGTCACGATCAAATCCCACAGGCTGGACCGACACTAAGACCTGGGCCGATATAAAGCCCCTGAGACCTGTAGTAGCCTTACGATTCACCAAATCCATAATCAGGGTCCCAAAATTGAGGCCCAACATGTAAATAAAATAAAATATTATATTTTTATTCGGGTCAACCCAACCCGATAACCATAAAAAACTGAAGTCAGGGGAGCCCCGCTCAACCCTGATACTATTATTTACAAATTATTAAATATCAGACAAATATTCATTTATTAATATCAAGAATTTAAATTAACAGGGTCCATACTACTGCTAACACATACGGAGTTCTAGATTACAAATTTAGAAAATAATATTACAATTAAATAACTGTTAATAAACCTGCGAGGAAGAAAGCAAGTTACTCTGAAAAAGAACTCCTCCTGTATCTTGGAAAAATAGGGTGAACATGAGTGAGCGTTCAACTCATAGAGTAAGATATTGATTTTAGGTATAATTTTTATAACTATCTAGCACTAATGCATCCCTATGGATGAAATGCAACATAGATCAACAAATTCATCCAATTCAGACAATATTCGCATAAAGAATAATTTGGAGCACTCACGCACCCGTGTGTCACATCAATAAATATACTTATGTAAAGTTGATCTCCTATATAACTCTTTTAATCAAATACCTACCAGCGAGATCAACTGGAGCTGGACTTTCTCTTATAATCCACATGCGGGGGTCAGTAAGATCAACTCAAAGCCATACTCACCTTTCCTTACCACAAAAAGGACCGGGGCCCAAGCGAGACTAGCTCAAGCCGATCTGCTCGTCCTATCCTTATCCATCACACTGTATACACACACACACACACACGCGTACACACACAGAGCTCCAAATCATCTTAAGATGACATCCACATTCAGTATATAAACAAGAAAATGCAACATAGATCGTGCCTAGCAATAGCTACTTACATATATCTATATGTGATGCATAAACATGCCCTGAATATGTAATAATAATATTGAAATTATAAATAAAATCAATATCTACTCACCGATTAGTTGACTGGACTGCAGCTGGTCCTGTTGAAAGGAGAATATGGCCAACATTGACCACCTAAACATACGCACAGACCTTCTATCAAAAGACTGACAAAATTAAATAATTGATTTAAACCATAAAATCAAAATAGTTCCTAAGATCTTGCCAAAATTTCGATAGAGTTTCTCCTGTACCTAAGACCTACCCAACCTGCAAAATAGTTCAAATCACACATCTCATCAACAACACATGGCCCCTCCTAGGCCCTCCAATCCAAGCAAAATCAAAAATTACTTTTTTTTCCCATAAAACTAATATTTTGTAAAATCACTCAAACGGGCTCTAAAAATTCTAAAACTTTACCCCGCGGTCCTTAACAATTTTATAAGGCTATTATAAAAGGAATTACAATTTTCTACTAACCTTCGAATATTTTATGAATTTTTATTCAAGAATATTACTCAATTCCATAAGTTTCTGACAACTAACATGCTCTTAATTCAACCAAAATCAACATTCACATATTTAACTCTCCATTCTCAAGTTTTAACCAATCATATAAAATTTAAGTATTAAAAATTCATATAATCTTATATGCCTGAATGCTAAAAATCTAACTAAAACCCATATATATTTTTCAAAATATTCCACAATTACTCAAAAATTCAACAAACACCATAGAATATCTCCAAATCATTTTACTTTCATCATATATTTTTCTTAGAATTTTTCTCCAATTTTTTCCTGTCCAAGAAACACTGCTTTTAAGTATCACAGACTAAGAAATAAGAAAAATAACCTTACCCAAAGCTTATTTGTGTCTCAAAAATTTCAAAAATTTATGAGGAAGCCTCTGAAAGTTGAATCATCCCCAAAGCTAGCTGGAGCCACCGCCAGAACCACCGCGAATGGTTGTCTGTTGTCGGCGAGATCTGCAGAAATTGGTCACACCAAAATGTTCATCTCCTCCTCGTGAGTCCATAGGTGGTCTCGGATCGTCGATCCAACGGTCGGATCGTCCTAAACCTGACTGAAAAGCTTGAAAAACTTGAAATTTCTCTCCTCCATATCTTACTCATCCGACCTTCATTTGCTGTAAAATTGGTCTTAAAAGAAAGCTCTCATAACAAGCTTTCCAATGCCACCTGAATTGCCTCGATCGGACGTCGGATGAAGCTGAAATTGAGCTTAGAAATTGGACCACCTACACATGTTTCTCTCTGTTCTCCTTCTCTTGCCGCCGCTTTTGGTGGTTTTGGCCACCGCTGGAGGTCGCCGGAGCTATGTCATGCTGGAGGGGGTGTCACCGGCGGGGGTGGTTCACCGGAAAAAGAGGGAAAGAGATGAAGGAGCGTATGCATGTTGATTAGTTCATTGGAGCATTGGATTTCAAAAATTTTCTTCTAGGGTTACCTGCATCATGCCATATCTCTTATGTGCCTAATTAATTTAAATGCTCATTTGCATATTAAAATATTTTTAATATATATTAGGATCTATGTTTGCTATTCAAAATTGTGAATTAACAAATTAATTCATTTAAATCCTAGTTTAAAAGAAAAGTTTGGGCACTAACCTCTTTGATGCACTATGGATGCAATTGGCACCTTTAGGAAGCACCTAGGACCCCAAGTGTTGTCCCTCTAGCTTGTCCACACCAAGATCACCAATAGGCAGGCCCCAAATTAGTTTTTCAAGCCTTGTCAACCAATTATAATTTAGGTTTTTGCCTTGAGAGAGGTTATATGTGTGTATAGGACACTATAAATAATTTCTAGCAATTTTAATTTAAAGGGAATGGAGTGATTCTCTTTGAATTGATGAGAAAAAAAGAAGAAGAGATGGAGCAAAAAGGTGCCGCCACCTTTGAGAAGCTAGAGAGAACGTTATGTTTTATTCTTTTTTCATTTTCATTTTATAATTAGGTCATTAAGTCACTTAAACCCTTTGCCACATGTGACCATCATATTGCATCTTATTTTTAATTGACTTAATCATATTAAGCCAAGTGTCAAAGCCTGACTTAATCTTGACTTTGATCACCTTGCATGATAGGAAGACAAATGACAAACTTATATGATGCCATGTGTTACCATCTCATAGTGCCACATGTCACCATGTGAAACGACCAAATTACCCTTATGTTTTAATTTTGAGTTCTCAAACCAAAATCATTATTTCTCCTCTTCAAATCAATTTATATCAAATATAAATTAATTAATTAATCTCTATTAATTAATTTCTCACAATTAAATTCATATTTAAACACTTTAAATATAAACTTAACTTATACTATACATCCAATAACCTAGATTTGGTTTCAAGCCATGCTAGAGACTTTGCAATTTTATTGCAAACCAAACCTATTTAATTAATCAATTAAATCACATTTAACTTGGTGATTAACTTGTGTATGTGTGTGACTCGCTAGGCTCATCACTAATTGGCAATGAGATATAATATCAACTCTTAATATCATCAGAACTCTTTTTTACCATGAATAATTTCTCTAAATCATTTTAGGCATCTCATAGACCATGGTTGACACCTAGTATAGCGTGGCATGGCCACACAATCAGTAATAAGGAATACCTTAAATGAACCTTTAATTATATGTTACTATGCACTAGAATCTCTCTGTTACAAAATCCCAATTCGAGCTGGAGTCATGATTAATGTCAAACCCCATTTGCTATGAACATTATGTTCTCTTTTAATTCTAGTTCTTGATTAATTAGATCTTCTTATCAGAAACTCCTTTCTGACTAAATCTGTCTGTCTTGGCCAGGAACTTGAAACATCAAGAACAATTAAATGAACATAGGATTTTATCCCTATTTACTTAAGGTAACAGATTCCATCTTGATCAACATCTATCTCCATATATAACTAGTAGGAGCCAAAACATGCCCATATACCCATACACAGTACAAGTATGAAAGCAGTATCAAACTCAAACCACCTATATACAAGATAACTGTGTTATCTCAGGTCTAAAGATTATATGCATTGATATGATATGTGACAATGCACTGATATGATATATGATCATATGCACTGATATGATATATGACAATGCATTGATAAGAGTAAACTCTATATGCTTGTCATATGCGTCACTGGTTCGGCTTACTTATCATGTATAAGTGCCTATCATGTTTGTTATGTGGCATGAGACTCACTACTCCATCTTATTTATATCTCATATAAATACCTTGGGAACAAACATGAATACAATCTTTATGGATAAGTCATGTCTTGTGTGAAGTATCCTCGATTGTGAACCAATTTATGATACTTTGTGCTAGAAATACTGTCACTCATATTCTTAACAACTTAAAAATAGAATTTTTTAACAAAATAACAATGGACCTTTTCTATTATACATAAATATATTATGTAAACGGAAAAGTGAAATTGTCTTTTATTAATAAAATATGTACAAGATACATACTAAATGTTATGCTCTAGGGCATACTACTAATAATCTCCCACTAGCACTAGAGCCATTCATTACAATATCTTAGACCCATCTTCTCAAGATGTCGGTCTAACTGAGCTTGTGACATAGGCTTCATGAATGGATCAGCTGGATTTTTAGCTGATGCTATTTTCTACATGGCTACATCGCCTCGCTCAACTATCTCTCTGATAATGTGGTAGCGCCTTTCTGTGTTTGGATATCTGGTGAAACCGGGGTTCCTTAGCCTGTATGACCACTCTATTATTGTCATAGTAGAAAGGAACTGTTGACTCAATGGAAGGAACTACTGCAAGTTCTGACACGAACTTCTTTATCGAAGCAGCCTCTTTTGTAGCATCTGATGCAGCAATATACTCTACCTTTGTAGTGAAATCAGCAGTCGAACTCTGTTTGGAACTCTTCAAATTGACTGCACCTCCATTACAAATGAATACAAACCTAGAGGTAGACTTTCTATCATCGATATCTGATTGGAAATTAGAATCAGTATAACCATCCAATTGTAAGTCACCACCTCCATAAATCAAGAATAAATCCTTAGTTCTTCTCAAGTACTTAAGGATATTCTTGACAGCTATCTAGTGTTCCAAACCTGGATTGGATTAAAACCTGCTAGTCAAACTAACAGCATGTGCGATATCCTGCCTAGTACACATCATTGCATACATTAAACTTCTAATAGCCGAAGCATATGGAATCTTAGCCATTTTATCTCTATCTTTAGGTTTCTTTGGAGACATCTCTTTAGAAAGATGGATACCATGTCTCACTGGTAATAATCCTCTCTTGGAATCAAGCATGTTAAACCTCTTTAACATCTTTTCCAAGTATAGACATTGGGATAAACCAATTATTCTTTTCACTCTATCTCTATAAATGCGAATTCCAAGAATATAGGTTGCCTCCCCAAGTCTTTAATGGAGAATGTATTTGACAACCATACCTTGACAGTTGTCAACATACTTACGTCATTACTTATTAACAGAATGTCATTCACATATAAGACAAGGAAAGTGATAGCACTATCACTAACCTTCTTATATACACATGGTTCATCCACATTTTTGATAAAATCAAATGACTTAATGGCTTCATTAAAACGGATGTTCCAACTCCTCAAAGCTTGTTTCAACCCATAAATGGATAGCTTTAGCTTGCATACCTTAGAACCATCTTGGGATTGAAAACCCCTAGGTTATTCCATGAAAATGTTTTCTTCAATGTATCCATTGAGAAAAGCTGTTTTGACATCAATCTGCCAAATCTCATAATCATAGTATGCAACTATTGCTAATAGGATTCTAATTGATTTAAGCATGGAAATAGGCAAGAAAGTCTCCTCATAGTTGATTCCTTGCCTTTGTTGAAACCCTTTCGATACTAGCCTTGCTTTATAGGTCTCTACCTTTCCATCAGAACCAATTTTTTTCTTGAAAACCCATTTATTCCCTATAGGTACAATACCTTCAGGTGGGTTAATAAGATCCCAAACTTGATTCTTATACATGGAATCAATTTTGGATTTCATAGCTTCAATCCATTTTAAAGAGTCTATATCTGATATAGCTTCTTCATAGGTAAGTGGATCATCTCCATGATCTACTTCTTCATGAGTAAACAACTTTTGTTCATCTTCATGAAGAAAATTATATCTCATTGGTGGGTGAAATATCCTAATTGATCTACGAGTAATTACTGTAGATGTTTCATCAATAGGTGTAGGTTAACTAGATGGATCTATATCCATTTGATCTGTTGGTTGGTCAGAATTCTCTAATTCTAACTCTATTTGCCTTCCTTTGCCACCTTCTTGAATAAATTGTTGTTTAAAAATTATGGCATCTCTGCTTACCACAACCTTTTGTAATGTAGGTAAATAAAAATAATATCCAAAACTTTCTTTTGGATATCCAACAAATTGACCCTTTTCTGATCTGGTTTTCAATTTATTAGTGTTCAGCTTTTTGATATAAGCTAGACAGCCCCAAATCTTAACATGCTTAAGACTTGGTTTTCTTCCATGCCATATCTCATAAGGTGTGGAAGATACTAATTTGGATGGAATCCTATTCAAAATATGTAAAGCTGATTCTAATGCAAATTCACAAAAGGAGATTGGCATATCAATATAGCTCATCATACTACGTACCATATCTAATATGGTATAATTTCTCCTTTTAGATACACCATTCAGCTGTGGCATTCCTGGAGGAGTCAGCTGGGAAAAAATACTATGCTCTTTCAAGTATTCATCAAATTCAGTACTTAAGTATTCACCTCCACAATCTGATCGAAGAGTTTTAATGCTTTTTCCTGTTTGATTTTCTACTTCAGATTTAAATTTTTTGAACTTTTCAAAGGATTCATGTTTGTATTTCATCAAATACAAATACCCAAACCTTGATTTATCATTAGTAAAGATAATAAAGCAATGAAAACCGTCTCTAGCCATTTTCTTAAATGGACCACATACATCACTATGTATTAGCTCCAAAATATTTTCAGCTCTTAGTCCTTGTCAAATAAAGGGTGATCTAGTCATTTTACCTTGAAGGCAAGATTCACAAGTTGGAGTAGGTTCAGAATCCAATGAGGATAAAATCTCCATTTTCTCCAGTTTTGCAATCCTATCTTCTACAAAATGACCTAATCTTAAGTGCCAAATATATTTTGAACTTGAGTTAATTTTCATCATGGCATTACATTCATTTAGATTGCTTTCATTCAATTTGTGTTTATCATTATTATCCAAATAATAAAGACCATCATGTAGAAATGATATTCTTAAAAGCATCAGGTACATACAAAATATTATTCAAAACACAAAATATGTCTACACATATAAAAAGATTTAGATACTATGGCTAAAGCTTCAACAGTTGAGCCATCACCAATCCGGAGTCTAACATCTCGAGCATGCAAGCTGCTACTATTTGCTAGTTCCTGAATATCATAAGAAATGTGATAACTGGCATCAGTATCTAAAACCCAAGCTGTAGATGAACTATGAGTATCATAAGAATCTAAATAACAAGACACAGACATACCTTCTGAAGGTCTATCCTTCTTGTCCTTCAGAGAAACAAGATACTATGGGCAGTTCCTTTTCCAGTGTCCATCCTTCTGGCAGTGGAAACACTTTCCTTTGCCTCCATCAGCTTTGATCTTCCCTTTCTGTTTGGCTATCTTCTTGGAAGGTCCTGGAACTTGAGGTTTCTTTTTCTTATTGTCCTTCTTCTTATTGGACTTTCCAGCAGAAGAAGATGCAATCAAAGCTACCTCTTTTCCTTTATTGCCCGACATATTCTTTTGGGTAATAATAAGCATGTTAAGTAAACCAGCCAAGGTGTATTTCTACTTAGTCACATGGAAATTTGTCACAAAATTCTCAAATGACTCAGGTAGGGACTGAAGGATTAAATCCGTCTGTAGTTGGAAATCCATGTTAAAGTCAAGATGTTCCAGCTGCTCTATAAGTTGAATCATCTTGTGGACATGATCTCCTACATTCTGTTCTTCAGACATCCTCATGCGGAATAGTTGCCTAGATATCTCATACCTAGCATTCCTACTATGCTCACCATACAACTCTTGCAGATGAAGGAGCATCTCACTTGCATTTTGCATGTTCTCATGCTGCTTCTATAACTCATTACTCATAGAAGCAAGCATGTAATATTTGGCTCTCATATCATGCTCCTTCCACTAGTCCAAAGTGTCATGTTCCTCTTAAGTAGCCTCTGGAGGTAATGGACTAGGAACTTTGAGTCTAGAACTTATCCAATGCGTTTTAAGTTCAGGACAAGTTTTAAATTTCTTAGCCAATCAGAAAGATTAGGTCCCGTCAACCTATTGTAATCAAGTATGCTCGCAAGGATATTGGATGGTGGTGGTTGTTGTGTGCTCATTATTATCGGAAAATTAACTAGATTAATTAGTAAATATATTAAGTAATTAACCAAAATGATTATGGTCTTTTAATCAAATTGGTCCTCCCACTAACTTGGCGAATCCTACACTTCCAAAGTAAGAAACGGAAATCCTAATTGGATGGATTTCTAGTGGGTGATTGAATTCTTATAGTCTTATTGATCATCCTCAGGCACATCCATTATTGGAATTACAATAACCTATAAGTGAGAAACTCCTTGCTCATTACATCTCATGTGAGGTTCAATCATTTATCTAGCCCCTAATGCTCAAAATCTCAGGCATATCCATTATTGATTTATCTTGTATTAGTTAAATTGATCCCATTAAGCCAGTAAACATGCAAATAATTTTAATGTCCTTAGGCACATCCATTATTGGCCATCAACTATTTACATATTTACAACATGCTTAACAATTATTCTTAAGAAAATCTCTTAAATAAATGCATCATATGCAAGTATTTAAAATTTCTTAAAATAATTACCTCAATAGAGGGCCTATGATATAATTACTTTAATTATACCATTTTCAACTTAATTATTTTTTTGAAAGATTTAATGGTCGGCTTAATTACTATTATGGTCTCACTTTGCACATTATCCATTTGGCATGCATATATCATATACTTGCATACATTTCCACACATCTCATGCATACATGAATAAACAATTAATATGGTATGATTATGGACTTTCTAAGGAATTCAATTCTGAGCCACCAAGAATTGAATCGGGGCATTCCTCGGTGTATTTCATTCATTCATTTTACAAGAGTTGCTGAAGGAGTACATAACCAATACTTGATCTTGATTTCCTCCCACTAGTCTCACCAATACTCTTGACCTCCTTGATCTTTTTGTAATCTAATTACATTGTAATTCTTGGCATACCAAGGCGAATTTATAAGATCATGGACTTTAAAGTCCTCAAATAAATGAAATTACAACACAAAATTATTACAATATTTATAATACATGCCACTAAAATAAAATTAATTATTTTACAACAAAAAAAAAGAAATAAATCCAATCACATTAATCTTTTATTGTCCATGATCATTTATCATGCATATTAAAATTTAACAATTAAATAAAACATACATACTAAAAAATTAAATTGAATATCACATATTCAACAAAAAAATTCAGATTTGAATCTCATTCAAATAAATTTTAATTTAGAAACCCTTTCCAAATTTAATACCTTGAAAATAATTTTCAAAAATTAATAGTGTGATTAAAATTCTTAATTAAACAATTTAATTAGATATTGGACTGATTATGGATCTTAAAATATACAATAATTGCATAATTGGGCCCATAACTATATGCACCATTGAGGTATTATTGATGCCGCCACCATTGATGAATCCAACATGCATGCTGCCACACATATGGCACCTAAACAGCTTTAGATTAATTCAATTTTGATCCAATCACACAATTAAATCTCATATTCAATCTTAATGGCAAATATAATGGCTCTAATAACAATTGAAGTAGCGGAAGCATAGTGATTAGTTCATTAGAGCATTAAATTACAAAAATTTTCTTCTAGGGTTATATGCGTCATACCACATCTCTTATGTACTTAATTAATTTCAATGCTCAATTACAAATTAAAATATTTTTAATATGTATTAGAATCTATGTTTGTCATTCAAGATTGTGAATTGACAAATTAATTCATTTAAACCCTAGTTTAAAAGAGGAGTTTGAGCACTAACCTCTTTGATGCACTATGGATACAATTGGCACCTTTAGGATGTACCTTGGACCTCAAGTGTTATCCCTCTAGCTTGTCCAAACCAAGATCACAAATGGGCAGCCCCCAACTTTGCTTTTCAAGCCTTTGTCAACCAATTATAATTTGGGGTTTAGCTTCTGGAGAGGTTATATGGGTATATAAGACACTAGAAATAATTTCTAGCAATTTTAATTCAAAGGGAATGGGTTGATTTTGAATTGTTGAGAAATTGAGAGGAGAGGAAGAGAGCAATGTGCCACCACACTTGAGAGGCAAGAGAGAGTTATGTGTTTCTTCTTTTCTTTTCCCTTTTATAATTAGGTCAAATAATCACTTAAGCCCTTTGCCACATGTCACCACCACATTTCATCTTATTTTTAATTGACTTAATCACATTAAGCCAAGTGTCAAAGCTAGAATTAATCTTGACTTTGATCACCTTGCATGATAGGAAGACAAATGGCAAACTTATATGATTTCATGTGTCACCATCTCATGGTGTCATATGTCACCATGTAAAATGACCAAATTACCCTTATGTTTTAATTTTGAGTTCTCAATCCAAAATCATTATTTCTCCTCTTCTAATCAATCTATATCAAATATAAATTAATTAATTAATCTCCATTAATTATTTTCTCATAATTAAATTCATATTTAAACACTTTAAATATAAATTTAACTTATACTATACATCTAATAACCTAGATATAGTTTCAAGCCATGCTAGGGACTTTGCAATCTCATTGCAAACCAAACATATTTAATTAATCAATTAAACTCTTTAATTAATCAATTAAATCACATTTTACTTGGTGATTAACTTATGTATGTGTGTAACTTACTAGGCTCATCACTAATTGGCAATGAGATATGATATCAACTATTAATATCATCAGAACTCTTTCTTATCATGAATGATTTCTCTAAATCATGTTAGGCATCTCATAGACCATGGTTGACACCTAGCATAGTATGCCATGGCCACTCAATCAGTAACAAGAAATACCTTAAATGAATCTATAATCATATGTTACCATGCACTAGAATATCACTGTTACAAAATCCCAATTCGAGCTGGAGTTATGGTTAATGTCAAACCCCATTTGCTATAAATATTATGTTCTCTTTTAATTCCAGTTCTTGATTAATTAGATTCTCTTGTTAAAAACTCTTTTCTGACTAAATCTGTTTGTCCTGGCCAGGAACTTGAAACATCAAGAACAATTAAATAAACATAGGATTTTATCCCTATTTACTTAGGGTAACAGATTCCGTCTTGATCAATACCTATCTCCATATATAACTAGTAGGAGCCAACATATACCCATATACCAAGTATGAAAGCAATATCAAACTCAAACTACTTATATACAAGATAACTGTATTATCTCAGGTCTAAAGATTATATACACTGATATGATATATAACAACGCATTGACAAGAGTAAACTCTATGTGCTTGTTATATGTGTCACTGGTTCGGCCTACTTATCATGTATAAATGCCTATTATGTTTGTTATGTGGCATGAGATCACCACTCCATCTTATTTATATCTCATATAAATACCTTGGGAACAAACATGATTATAATCTTTCTGGATAAGTCATGTCCTGTGTAAAGTATCCTTAATTATGAACCAATTTATAATACTTTGTACTAAAAATACTGTCACTCATTTTCTTAACAACTTAAGAATAGAATTTCTAATAAAATATCAATGGACCTTTTCTATTACACATAAATACATTATGTAAATGGAAAAGTAAAATTACCTTTTATTAATAAAATATATACAAGATACATACTAAAATAATATACTTTAGGACATACTACTAATAATCTCCCACTAGCACTAGAGCCATTCATTACAATATCTTAGACCCATCTTCTTCGTGAATGGATCAGCTAAATTTTCAGCTGATGCTATTTTCTGCATGGCTACATCGCCTCGCTCAACTATCTCGCTGATAATATGGTAGCACCTTTCTATGTGTTTGGATTTCTGGTGAAACCGGAGTTCCTTAGCTTGTATGACCGCTCCATTGTTGTCACAGTAAAGAGGAACTGCTGACTCAATGGAAGGAACTACTACAAGTTCTGACACAAACTTCTTTATCCAAACAGCCTCTTTTGCAGCATCTGATGCAGCAATATACTCAGCCTTTATAGTGAAATCAGCAGTCGTACTCCATTTGGAACTCTTCGAACTGACTGCACCTCCATTACAAATGAACACAAACCCAGAGGTAGACTTTCTATCATTGATATCTGATTGGAAATCAGAATCAGTATAACCATCAAATTGCAAGTCACCACCTCCATAAATCAAGAATAAATCCTTAGTTCTTGTCAAGTACTTAAGGATATTCATGATAGCTATCCAATGTTTTAAATCTGGATTGGATTGAAACCTGCTAGTCAAACTAACAGCATATGCGATATCTAGCCTAGTACACAACATTGCATACATAAAACTTCCAATAGCCGAAGCATATGGATTCCTGGCCATTTTTCTTCAGGTGTCTTTGGAGACATCTCTTTAGAAAGGTGGATACCATGTCTCACTGGTAACAATCCTCTTTTGGAATCAAGCATGTTAAACCTCTTTAACACCTTTTCCAAGTATAGACTTTGGGATAAACCAATTATTCTTTTCACTCTATCTCTATAGATGTGAATTCCAAGAATATAGGTTGCATCCCCTAAGTCTTTCATGGAGAATGTATTTGACAACTATACTTTTACAGTTGTCAACATACCTATGTCATTACCTATCAATAGAATATCATCCACATATAAGACAAGGAAACTGACAGCACTATCACTAACCTTCTTATATACACATGGTTCATCCACATTTTTGATAAAATCAAATGACTTAATGGCTTCATCAAAATGGATGTTCCAACTCCTCGCTTATTTCAATCCACAAATGGATCACTTTAGCTTGCACACCTTAGAACTATCTTGGGATTCAAAACCCCTAGGTTATTCCAGGAAAATGTTTTCATCAATGTATCCATTAAGAAAAGCTGTTTTGACATTCATTTGCCAAATCTCATAATTATAGTATGCAGCTATTACTAATAGAATCCTAATTGATTTAAGCATGGCAACAGGCAAGAAAATCTCCTCATAGTCGATTCCTCACCTTTGGCAAAACCCTTTCACTACTAGCCTTGCTTTATAGGTCTCTATATTTCCATCAGAACCAATTTTCTTCTTGAAAACCCATTTATTCCCAATAGGTACAATACCTTCAGGTGGGTTAACAAGGTCCCAACTTTGGTTCTTATACATGGAATCGATTTCGGATTTCATAGCTTCAATCCATTTTGAAGAGTCTATATTGTTGCACTCATTTCATATAGGCATTTTAGGATAGTTTTGCATCCATTTTGCCCTTATATTTTAGTATATTTTATATTTTTAGCTTTATTTTAGCTTATTTGTTAACTTTAGTTACTTTATATTTGATTTTTATAATTTTATTGTTTTTAATAGGTTTTTGTGGAAAATTGAGGGTCAATAAGTGC
Source organism: Hevea brasiliensis (assembly GCF_030052815.1). Taxonomy (NCBI): domain Eukaryota; kingdom Viridiplantae; phylum Streptophyta; class Magnoliopsida; order Malpighiales; family Euphorbiaceae; genus Hevea; species Hevea brasiliensis. The sequence continues at coordinate 105,870,438 of NC_079497.1, forward strand.
ATTAGAAAGTGATTTGAAGAAATTTAGAGCTCCTTGAGCATGGAGAAAAGTTAAAGAAATCAAGCCTTGAAAGATCAAGTTAACCGAAATTTGCTTAAGACTTTGCTTATGATATTGCTCAGGGTATGTCATATTACTTAACCTTAAGCCTGGGTAAGCTGCAAGTCAAGCATAGCTTAAATGCAACACATTTAAGCTTTCTTCCCAAAACCTGCCATGATTTGCTTTGGGTCCTGCTTGAGATCCTGCTTAGGGTAAGCAGTAGTGCTTAAGGTGCAGCACAGGTCAAGCTGTAAGTCAAGCATGAGCAGAAAAACCCATTTTATCCTAAGCCTGTTGAGATTTGCTGAGGGTTTGCTTAACCTTAAGCAGACAGTGCAATCAGAGGCTGAAATTTATTGAAGAAGTTGCTTAGGGTTAAGCAGTACCCTAAGCAGATTGCCCAGAATGTGAATAATGCTACTGACTTGGATAATTTTACACCTCATTTCCTATCCACTCCTTGGCTCTTATCTATTTTTAGGGAAAATTTTGGGACCATATAAAAGCATCATTTTCTAGCTTTTGCCACAAGAGGAAAGGGGAAGAAACAAAGAAAAGAAAAAAAATTATAAATAGAGAGAGGAGGAGGACGCCATTTTTTTGAGGGAGGAGCTGCTGCAACCATCTTTGGGAGCTCCAGAAATCAGAGTTTTGGGTTCTTCTACCTGGGTTTTTCTATTTTTAGTCCTTTTATCATGTTTTTCTTTACTTTTCCATCAATCTTTCTTATAAATACCAACATCAGTGAGTAAACTCTTTGGATTTCAGAGTTGGGAAAATATGTTTTAGATTAATTTGTGGATTTGTACTGATTATTTCTATATTTTATATAAATATGAGTTTTGAGTCATTCCTTGTGTGCTTGATTTACTTGCCTAATGTTGGTACCCATTGGGTATTGTGCTAATCTGTGATTGAAGGGCTGAAAGGTGAAAGTCATTGATAGATAATCAAGGATTGGAACTTAAAATTACCTAGATTTAGAAATAAACTAGGATTTTAAGAGGAATTAATAATTGATTAAAAACTTAATGGGTTTTAAAGTAATCAAATAATATACAAAAGTAGGTTTGGTTATTTTAGAACACACTTTGGTTTGATTAAAAAAGATATCAAAGGAATTTAGAATCAGTCACCTTCAAACTCAATTTTTCCCTAAAAATTGGAATACCCAAGACAAATCCCAATTAATTTATGCACAAACTCCCAACTCTGGAATCACTTTTAACATAATTAGATTTTGATTCAAATTATCCGTTATTAATTTAGTTTAATTGCAAATTAGATTTAGAATTTATTTGTTTGCTCTTTACCCATTCCAATTAAATTAATCAATTTTCTTTGCTCATATACAATTACCATTTATTCATCAATCATTAGCCCAAATAATCGTTTCATTCATAGTTTGGTACTCAAACGGCAAATCCTCGTAGGAACAATACTTGACTCATCACTCTATTACTTGAGATGACCCGTATACTTGTGGATACGCCCATCATATATCTGACATAGCTTCTTTATAGGTAAGAGGATCATTTCCATGATCTATTTCTTCATGAGTAAACAACTCTTGTTCATCTTCATGAAAAAAATCATATCTCACTGGTGGGTGAGATATCCTAGTCGATCTGCGAGGAATTACTATAGATGTTTCATTATTAGGTGTAGGTTGACTAGATGGATCCATATCCATTTGATCTGTTGGTTGGTCAGAATTCTCCAATTCTAACTCTATTTGCCTTCCTTTGCCACCTTCTTGAATAAACTGTTATTCAAGAAATATGACATCTCTGCTTACCACAACCTTTTGTGATGTAGGCAAATAAAAATAATATTCAAAACTTTCTTTTGGATATCTAACAAATCGACCTTTTTCTGATCTGGTTTCCAATTTATCAGTGTTCAGCTTTTTGATATAAGCTGGACAACCCCAAATCTTAACATGCTTAAGACTCGATTTTCTTCCATGCAATATCTCATAAAGTGTGAAAGAAACTAATTTTGATGGAATCCTATTCAGAATATACAAAGCTGATTCTAATGCAAATCCCCAAAAGGAGATTGGCATATTAGTATAGCTCATCATACTGCGTACCATATCTAATAGGGTATGATTTCTCCTTTCAGATACACCATTCAGCTGTGGCGTTCCTGGAGGAGTCAACTGGGAAACAATGCCATGCTCTTTCAAGTATTCATCAAATTCAGTACTTAAGTATTCACCTCCACAATCTGATCGAAGAGTTTTAATACTTTTTCCTGTTTGATTTTCTACTTCAGATTTAAATTCTTTGAACTTTTCAAAGGATTTATATTTGTATTTCATCAAATACAAATACCCAAACCTTGATTTATCATCAATAAAGATAATAAAGTAATGAAAACCGCCTCTAGCCATTTCCTTAAATGGACTACATACATCACTATGTATTAGCTTCAAAATATTTTTAGTTCTCAGTCCTTGTCCAACAAAGGGTGATCTAGTCATTTTGCCTTGAAGGCAAGATTTACAAGTTGGAGTAGGTTCATAACCCAACGAGGATAAAATCCCTATTTTCTCCAGCTTTGCAATCCTATCTTCTGCAATATGACCTAATCTTAAGTGCCAAATATATTTTGAACTTGAGTTGATTTTCATCATGGCATTACATTTATTTAGACTACTTGCATTCAATTTGTGTTTATCATTATTATCCAAATAATAAAGACCATCAAGCATATAACCCAAGCCAACATATTTATTTCTAAAATAAATATTGTAAACATCATCTGTGAACTGGAATTCATAACTGTTTCTAGTCAAACTAGATATAGAAATGATGTTCTTAAAAGCATCAGGTACATACAAAATATTATTCAAATACAAAACATGTCTACACATGTAAAAAGATTTAGATCGTATGGCTAAAGCTTCAACAGTTGAGCCATCACCAATCCAAAGTCTAACATCTCGAGCATGCAAGCTGCTACTGTTTGCTAGTTCTTGAATATTATAAGAAATGTGATAACTGGCACTAGTATCTAAAACCCAAGCTGTAGATGAACTATGAGTATCATCAGAATCTAAATAACAAGACACATACATACCTTCTGAAGGTCTATCCTTTTTGTCCTTCAGAGAAGCAAGATACTCTGGGCAGTTTCTTTTCCAGTGCCCATCCTTCTGGCAGTGGAAACACTTTCCTTTGCCTCCATCAGCTTTGGTCTTCCCTTTCTATTTGGCTATCTTTTTGGAAGGTCCTAGAACTTGAGGTTTTTTTTTTTCTTATTGTTCTTCTTCTTGTTGGACTTTCCAGCAGAAGAATATGCAATCAAAGCTACCTCTTTTCCTTTATTGCCTAGCATATCCTTTTGGGCAATAACAAGCATGTTAAATAAACCAGCTAAGGTGTATTTCTGCTTAGTCATATGGAAATTTGTCACAAAATTCCCAAATGACTCAGGTAGGGACTGAAGGATCAAATCCGTCTACAATTGGAAATCCATGTGAAAGTCAAGATGTTCCAGCTGCTCAATAAGTCGAATCATCTTGTAAACATAATCCCCAATATTCTATCCCTCAGACATCCTCATACTAAATAGCTGCCTAGATATCTCATACCTAGCATTCCTACTATGCTCACCATACAACTCTTGTAGGTGAAAGAGGATCTCACTAGCACTCTGCATATTTTCATGCTGCTTCTGTAACTCATTACTCATTGAAGCAAGCATGTAACACTTGGCTCTCATATCATACTCCTTCCACTTGTCCAAAGTGTCATGTTCCTCTTGAGTGGCCTCTGGAGATAAGGGACCAGGAACTTTTGAGTCTAGAACATATCCTATATGTTCAAGGTTTAGGATAAGTTTCAAATTTTTGAGCCAATCAGAAAATTTAGGTCCTGTCAACCTATTATGATCAAGTATGCTCACAAGGATATTGGATGGTGGTTGTTGTTGTGTGCTCAATATTATCAGAAAATTAACTACAGAAAATAACTAGCTTAATTAGTAAATATATCAAGCAATTAACCAAAATGATTATGGTCTTTTAATCAAATTGGTCCTCCCACTAACTTGGCGAATCCTCTACTTCTAAAGTAGGAAATGACAATCCTAGTTGGATGGATTTCTAGTGGGTGATTGAATTCTTATAGTCTTATTGATCATCCTTAGGCATATCCATTATTGGAATTACAATAAACTATAAGTGAGGAACTCCTTACCCATCATATCTCATGTGAGGTTCAATTATTTATCTAGCCCCTAATGCTCAAAATCTCAGGCACATCTATTATTGATTGATCTTGTATTAGTTAAGTTGATCCCATTAAACCAGTAAACATGCAAATAATTTTAATAACCAATAGATTTCAATGCACTTGAAATAATGATAATAATTATTAAATCAACAATTAAACTAAAATATTACATCTAATATAACAAGTTTTATTAATATACTTAGCTCAAGCAATAATTTAACAAAAATTTAATTTAATACAATAATAAATAAAGCTTTTAAATTTAGTTTCAAAATAATAATAATAATAATAATAATAATAATAATAATAATAGTAATAATAAAAATAATCTCATAAAATATGCTTAAACAATAAAATAATATGAGAAAAATTATATCTTTATAGAAAAGAAAATTTCAAGTTATTACATTCTTCTCTCCTTAAGAAAAATTTGTCCTCGAATTTTAAATAAAAAGCACCAAGGAAAAGAAGGTGATTATTTGTTGCTTCTCTGACTTTGCTGTAGCGTCCTAGCTGTCATCATCATTTAGTAGCGGAACTCTTACCTCTAATTATTCATTGGCCATTTTTTTGACACCACGAGTACTCACTATACCTGCTCCATGCTTGACTTGATGCCTCATAACTTCAATCAACCTTGGTATTTACCTCTCTTTCATTGTGCCCTAACGTGTCTCTTGGTGACTTCAGTCCCCACTCCTCTGTTTCAATAATTTCTGCTCCCTAAAGGTATGACTTATGTTCCTTATCCTATAATATCCTATGAGAAGCTTTCCTGTAGCACCTGTTAAAGGTATCTTTATAACGCCCTCACTTTACATAGCCCATACCTTCCGATCTTTCCATTATGGCCTTTTTTCGATCTCTCATGTCAGGCCCTTCTCCCGATCACTCCTATTTTAGCTCCTTCTCCTCCATCCGGGCTGATCCGGTCAAAGCATTTATTACTCCGGTTACCGAGGCACCCACTTCGATTTCCGCTAGTAATAAATGCTCAAACCCTTCCTATATATATACCTTCGATCAGAAATTTCTCCCATATTCCATTCCTTCCTATTTCCATTCCTCTCTCCTGCTGTTCTAATTTCCGGTGACATTATGACCACAGCGACTGCTTTTTGATCTTTTTTCGGTTATTTTCTCCGCTTTTCGACTGAAGATTTACGATCCTGGTGATTAGAAAATCACAATAACCGTCTTTGATGACAATGAGAGAATCAGACTAATTTACCGATCAGATCGAGAATGTCGATTGTGTTGATCTCGAGTCAGGCGACCGATCTAATCGGCAAACCGATTTCGGGCGAGAAGACCGCTAATTTCCCTCTTACCATTGGTGACTGTCCTTCAAAGTTCATTTGGCTCCTCACCACATCGGGAGTCCCGATCGCGGCTCGGTTCCGAGCGATAACATTGACGATGACCTCTCTTACCCTTACGAGAGTTATAGTCACCCCATCTGAGCTGTACATCTACCCAGTGTCGATGGCTAGTTTCCTGCTCAAACACATCTTTTGATTCAGCCACGATACTAGGCTTTGACATAGGTCTTTACTAGGTAAGACGTACCACTGATCTCTAGAGATCGCCCAAATGATGTAATCTGACCTTTAATGTAACTCGACCTCTAGAGATCGCTCAAATGATGTGATCTGACCTTTAATGTAATCCGATCTCTTGAGATCGCCCAAATGATGTAATCCGACCTTTTGGAAATGAAATCTTATTTTGACAATTATCGTTTTATTATTATTGCATTAGTTATTTTTCGATCTCTGATGTGTTTATCCGATCCGATTCCTAACTGACTAGCCCTTAGCCGATCTATAATTCTAGATTTCTACCTTAATTTATCGGTCTTTAATCGGTCGATCTCTCCTTATTTAATTATGGAGTTTCCGGAATATTCGTGAGACGTGTTAGAAAAAGCTGGCGAATCCTACTAACCAATGCGACGCTTGGGGAACTGTGAGCATTAAATGCTCAGACGAGTATAAATAAGGGATGGGTCAGCCATTTGCTCCCTTATGTCATTTTCAGCGTCTCGCGAGCGATTCTGAAATCCTCTCATTTTTCAAGTTCCTCCGACACCGATCACACTCCGGTAAGGGTTTTGATATTTCTTTTTAGTTAAATCTTCTCTTTTCTTTGAAAATGAGCAGTGCCGAGGGTCAGAGAGCGGCGAGCCCCCCTTCCATTCATGTCTCATGGTCGTCAGACGACGTCGAGGTGGTCGGACCAAGTGAGCGGTCTGAACCTCCTACATCCTCCGTTCTAGCCCGTGGTCAAGCAGCACCCTTAAGACGAACACATACCTCAGGGAGGGAAAGCCTTCCTGTAGATGAGCTACCATCAATCCTTCAAGAAACCGATCTGCAGACGATTAGCCAAGAATATAACCTTCGGGCCGACTCATACGAACTTATCAGGTGTCATGCCGATCTCCGAGCCGATCACTTCTTCGAAGAAAATGATATGATCATGGTATACGAAGAGCAATTAAAAGCTAGGCTGCGGTTCCCTCTTGATGACTTCTTCAAGGAAGTTCTAAAATTCCACCAAGTATGCATAGCTCAAGTACATCCGAACTCATAGCGGATCCTAGTAGCCTTCAGAGGCCTCTGCCGAGCTAAGAGACTCAGTCCAACAGCGAAGGTGTTCGCCGAACTACATAGGCTAACTCGTCGAAAGGACAACGAGTATTGGTTCTTTTAGGCGAAGCCGCATTGCGGGCTTTTTACCGATCTGCCTTCCTCACTGAAGAATTGGAAAAATCGCTTCTTTATTCTAAGGAGCAAGATTCCGAACGGCTTTGAGGGTTTCCCATGTAGCTGGCTGCATATGGGCCCCTCACTTCCGAAGTGCATCACCCTGAATAAGGAAGAGGGCATAATGGTGATGGAGCTAAAAGATCAGGCGGCCACTCAGAAGTTCTCCTGTTTAGATGCAGTGACGGCCGAACTGCATCATTGGACAATGCAGCTGATTACCGACGAAGAACGCAGGCTTCAGCTCTCTGACCTCGGCCTCGGTACTTTCTATAACTCTGATCTTTGAGCCTTAGCAAACTCACTAACTTTTCTTTGTGCAGGTATGGCGAGCGGCGAAGCTTCCAAGGAGAGCAGAAAGTGGAAGAGAGAGGTCTCCAGGAAAGTACAGGAGATGAAGTACGCCGAGGCCTCTTAGATGCCAAGGCACGATCCAAGGGAGATGCAGGGAGGTTCGTCCCGACCTTCAGGACTGCCAGTTCCTGAAATAGAAGTGGTTTGATCTCCTCCTCGACATGAAGAGCTGCCACCACCTCCACCAGTTGCTTCAAGTGCGGAAGGGGGTCCTTCTCAACCCACTTCAAGGACCCTTTCCCGCGGCGCTCAGGTCCTAATCCATTCCCTGGAGAAGAACCGAACTGTTTGAAAGAACCCGGGTTTTGCTAAGGTTTTGGGGGCCTCTGTCTGCCTTCAGGAGGATCGGAATAGACTGACCCCGAACAGTCTCGATGATATCCTGACCCAAACTATGAGCTTGAGCATGGAGAGTTTGGTGAACCAACATATGATCCGGGAAAAGGTTCATCATTTAAAGCAGGAGATCCAGAAGGTGGGTCAGGAAGCGGCTTCAGCCCGAGCCCAACTTTCATCTGCCCAAAACTACATAGCTGAAATTGAGGGGCGGATGAAGTTCTACTAGGATAAATTGGCCGAACAAGCTCATGTACTTGAGGAAGCTCGGGCGCTCCGAGCCGCTGATGTCGCACGCCTCATTGAAGAGCTCAGAGCAAAAGAAGAAGAGACAGTGACGAGGGAGGCTAGGGCTTATGTGAACACCCACAGGGATCTTTTGGTCGAGCTCAAGAAGCGCTATCCTGAGGAGGACTTCTCCTGGATGGTGGATCTGGCTCCCCAAGACGAAGAGGATAGCGAGGAGGAGGCTGAGGGTGATAGAGAGGGTGAACACAATGTAGAACAGGCTGGGGGTGATCCTCCAGCCGAATGACTTATATTTTTATTTTGAAATAAAATGAAATTCTTTCTTTTGTTCAATGACTTGATAAGATCGGAAAGAACCTAAGTTGTACAAGCGCCTGACTATCTGAACCAATTAGAACATCAAACTTAAAAGTGATTATTAATCCAAGTATAAGAGGTCGGAAAAACATTATAAGCATGAGATCGGCTGAGAACAAACACTGAACGGGCCTTAAGATTATTATAATTGGAAACCTGATTTGAACACTTAAGATCGGAAGCATCATTAAACAGGATTAAAACCTTAATTTTATTAAACAATTATCCACAACGGAGATCGGATCGGATTGAAACCTTAACTTTATTTAACGATTATCCACCATATTTATAAAATGAAAGTCGGAAATAAAACTGGATGGCACGAAGACTTAATGTCGGTTAGATTTCATTTGATGAGAGATCGGAAATGTGATCGGCTGGTGAGATGACTCGATAATTGGTTTGAGAGATCGATAATGAATTAAGCGTCTTAGAGACTTGGTGTTGGTTTGGTCTCTTTGGAGAGAGATCAGTAATGAAGTGAGCAACCTGGAGACTTGGTGCTGGGGATCGATTTCAAAGTCTGTTGATTTCGGGGATCGGCCCAAATATGGTGTCGACACTGTGCACGATGATTCAACCTCTCCGACCATAGGGAGTTAGAATCTGATTCGACCTCCCCGACCACAGGGAGTTAGAATCACCTCGAAGATGGCCCTTTCGGATTAGTCTTACATAGTTAGTGAGATAAAGAATGGTTTTTGAATAGTAAAGAATTTCGATTTCAAATAGGATTTATGCATAATTGATTTTGTTGGAATTAATCTTTATTTTCATGATTGCTGGAATTACTTTAAATGTCCAGTTGTGATTTGATAAATTGAATTTCTTGCTCAAAGTCATTTTAACTAATGATTTATATTATTGGCAACGAAGATTTTGACTTTTGGAATTTTATTGAATTTTGAGACTTTCAAATTAATTGTTATAATTTTGTCAATGTATATTGTATTATGTTTTAAATTATAGTTGTGCACCACTGAGTTCCCACTCAACGATAGCTTTATCTGCTATCGTAAGTGAAAAGAGCATAGAGCAGTTAAGTAAGCTTCTTTGAAGACACATTCAGATCAGCTCCAGGTATATCATAGGTATATCCATGTACATAGGTTTTGATGTATGCATGTAATAATATGTATGTAAATTATTTGAGCAGTTGTATAAAAACTCTTGTAAAATATTTTGGTATGTAATTAAATATAAACTATTGTAAATGTAAATTTGAGATTTCATTTACCTGAATAGTTTTGTAATATTAATTTTTGAGTCTTGTAATCAATGAAATGTTTCTTTTATGATGAGGTTGGTTTGAAATGAAATGATTTGATTATTGAGATTGAATTGTGAGATGAAATGAAGTTTATTAGAGTTGTATTTGAGAAAACATATTGGGAGTGTTTTCCTTTTTAGGTTTGAAGAACTGTTTTCTCAAAATACAGCCGACACTCTGTTGAAATTTTGAAAAATTTTTATAACACTAGATTTTAATTAATGATTTAAATTTCACGAAAATTGATTTAAAATCCCTTGTAGTATATTTAATGGGTTACCGGTAGGCGAAGTACGGTAATTCATTAGGTGTACTACGGGATCATATTACATCTTACGGAGGAGTAGGGTGTGACAATCTTATTCAGAATCTTTACTTGTCCTATGATCTCAATGGTCAACACTTGTGCATTTTCTCAATTCTATAATACTTTGAATTCTCAATCTGCTTTGAGTCATCACTAAGGTTCTTAGACCAACTCCTGTCTATCTTATGCATCTAGTTATATAGAGTTCCCTCCAAGAGTCAAGTGTATCATTTATCAACATTGGAAAGTGAACTGGCTCTCTTTTCTTATGTGACAAAAGTGTTTATATTCTCTAACAACCCAATCCATGTGACTTTATCATTTTCCCACTCCTCCTTTGGAATGGGAATATCTTGACTTCGTCCTAAAGCTTGTTATTATGTGCGTACTTCCTGACATATTGACACTTAAGCTGAGGTTCTACTACTCCTTTAATTTATTACCTCACCATAACTTATTTTAAACATTCCTTAGTATGTCCTTAGCATACTTATTCCTTCTTATTTTCATCATTGTAACCAAATCTATTGAGCTCTTCTCCTGTCCTTTGGTTCTTATCCACTTCTTCTTCCTGTTTTCTACTACTGTTAATATCTTTCCAACCTACTATACTTATTCTTTAACCTTTGTCCTATCTCACTTTTATACCTTTTTCCTTCAAGGATGTCCATCCCATCATCAACTTTAACCTTCTTTTTGTTTCTTAATCCTATCTTGATTATTAGTTCTATTACTTCTAGAATTCTAACCTTATGACTGACTCCTACCAGCATATCCTTAACATTATGTAACACCTGTAATTGACCATAGAAAAATCTTCTTGTGTCTCCTTTTCCAACTTGACCATCAGAAGTTATCATTCCCAACTACCCTTTATAGGAAATTGCTCATCATGGTTAGATAGGAGCCCTTGAAAGTATAGGTTCCACCCGAACTAACATGGCTGTAGAAAATGTGTGCTATGCTATAATTCTAGATAAGATGTTTCATGTATTCATTCTCCTAGATATAACCACATTTATTGACCATGGCTTTTCAAACTTCAGCCTTAAATTTACCCATCAGTAATAATTTAATCTATTAAAACTCATCCACAAATAGTACTTCCAGAGCCAAAAGTACGAGCTAAACTTAAAGAGAAGGAGAAATCTCCTCCTACAGTCATCAGCACACTATTGTTTGCAAGATAATGTTTAGCCCATATCTCTTGGTCTTCTTTTGAAATTTCATCATCTCTTTCTATAAGATATCAACTGTAACAATCCTTCTGTTGTATCATTGATTTGTCTGACATATCACCTTCAGATTTATTATCTCTACTTATACTCCATTTTTACCTTTGATGCCTACTCTCATTCTTTTGCATCCTTACATCTCATTGTATTCTAGAAGACACCTGTCACTAATAGACTCTTCTAAAATTGCTTCCAATCATACTTATTGCTGTAACTCTTATCCTTGCACCTCTCAGTGACTTGTAATTACATCTATACTGTAACGCCCTTGCTCCAACCACTAGAGGAATTGTCCGCTTTGGCCCACCCTATCCTAAGCCTCATGGTTTTGTCCCATAGGTGGAATGGAGAACTTTCCAGGAGGTCACCCATCCTAAGATTTCTCTTAAATGAGCACGCTTAACGCTTGTCACACCTTACCCCTCCATATGATGTAACATGATCCCGCAGTATATCTAATGAATTACCGTACTTTGCCTACCAGTAACCCATTAAATACACTACAAGGGATTTTAAAACCATTTTTTTACATTTTGGAAGTGGTGAGCGTTTTGGTAGGAATTAAAAACATTTAATTGAAGTTTCAAAACTAGTAAAAAATTTTATCCATTTTTATTTTTTCGCAAATTTTATAAAAATTTTAGCAGAGTGTCGTCTATATTTTGAGAAAACAGTTCTTCAAAACCTGTGAAAAACACTTCCAAATAATTTCATTTCACAGCCTCAATCTCTAATAATATTCCAAACAATACAGTCAACCACAATTTAAATCAAAATTCACTTTTCAAAATTTTGTTAAAATAATTCCATCTATAAACGTGGCATTAAAATTAGTTTTATATACACAATCTTAATATACAGAAAGAAAATTCAGAATAATATTATTACAATTTTATCTGTACAACTGCTCAAACTACAGAGATACATATGCAAACTATCATATTTACATCAAACTAAACTACCAGGGTATAGATAAATACCCGTATAAAAATTCTTCAATTGTGCTCCTCTCTGACTGTAGCAACTCACTCTGCTGTTATGTCCTTTTCTCTATCTGTGATAGCAAGTTAAAGCTATCGCTGAATACAAAAATACTCAGTGGTGCACAATAAATATAAAACATCAAATATAAAACATTTATGAACAATTCATATTTAAAAAATCTTACAATCGCATTTCCCAATTTTTCAAATCACATTTATAACAAATCAAAATTTTCAAAGCTTAATATAACACAACATTGATCAAACAATTTAATAAACATAGTGTTGCCAATCAATAACACAACTTAGGTCATGACACAAAATTTCTAAACATGCCGTGTTGTACACCACGACAAGGCAAACTCACCCCACTAATCGAAATCAATGAGGGAGGTGGCTAGCTAGCTAATGAGTACTCATCCAAACTCACCTCCTGACTGGGAAGCCAAAGAGGGAGGAATATAGTCAAACTCACCCCATAAATGGAGGAGGAACATAATAAGGGACTGCCATGCCAAGTGAGTCAAAACAATTTAAAACTATGATGTTCAATTATAATTGATACAATAATTAAACAAACTTCATTTCAAATCTCCATTTCTAAAGTAGGCAACACACAAATTCTCAAATAAAATTTCTAAGGCCATAACCAAATTCAAAACCATATTGTTTAAATATTTCATACAAATTAATAAATAATTTTCATTTCAAATTTCATTATAAAATAGGCAACACAACATTCTCGAAATTCATAATGAATAAAACACATTCACAATGTATAACAAATCAATTTTCATTGTGAAAACTATAATTTATAAATTTTTGTGCACAAACCTGATGTGAGTCGCCTCTAGGCTTTGACTCAGTTTGTCCTATCCTTTTCCAGGTCTCTTTCAGCTGAAACACGCAATTTATAGTGTTTCAGTATCTTATCTCATAATAAATCTAATAATTAATTCATAAATACTTAATTCTAGCCCAAATATGCTTAAACTAACGTTCTTAAAAATTTTCATTTCGGATTACTATTTATGATACTATTCAAGTCAAAATATTGATTTTCTTATGCTTAATAGGTATGGAAAATCCAATTATACCCACATACCACATTTTGGTCACCTAACTTGTTGGTTTTGGTCATTTTCTCAAAACTTAAGTCTTTTAGGCAAACTTTCATATTTTCAGTTTTAGTAACATATTTTGCACTGTTCCATTGGTCATATTGCTATTAGAATTTGACCAAGTTTTCCTCATAAAAATTGTTCCTTATTGTCTTAAATTTATTCTCCTTTTTGAATCACTCCAATTGGAGTTTTTTAGCTCAAGTTAGAGCCATTTGAATTATGGTTGCCTGATTAGATTTAACCCAGATTTCTGGGCAGTTTTAGGTTACCAACTTTGGGTGGCCAAATGACTTGTTTAAGGGCATAATTTGGGTTTGTGTTCTTCATGAAAATTTTAGGTCTATATCTCACCTTTCCACTGATAAAATTCTAGGTCATTTAGACCTGCCTAGCCCAAGTTATGGCCAAATGAACAAACTATTCATTTGGTCATTTTTGTACAGGTCAGATTGCCTAATTCGGATTTGGTCAATTTGTTCACTAGGTTTAAGTCACTTTTTGGGCATGATTCATAAATGAAAAATGTGTCATTTTGTGTCTAGTTTCATTCCCAATTGGCCTCACACCAATTGGGTTGGTAAATTTTTAGTTTTGGTCCCTGAAATGGACCTTGGTCATGCTGCCTGCAGAATGACCATATCCAATCCAAGTTTCCATTTGGTTCCAACACTTCCAACACACTACAATTGGTCATACATGACCATTTTTCAGCTTAAACAAGGTCAAACATACCATTTGATCATTTCTCCAAATTTTGTCTCCCAAATCCTAGGTTCCAAAACCTTAACTCATTACTCTATTACATTTAATTAATTCCAAACATACAAACGCCATTTCTCAACTCATTCAAGCTTCCTAACACATTTAATTCATTCAAAACACATCATATTCTCATACATCCATGGCTAGCTAAAATTCAATAAAAGTCCCCCAACAATTGTTTCCTTTGATTTTTAGATTAAAATCTAAGTTAAATTAACTTAATACATGTGCATCAAAACTAAAATTTCAAAGTAAATTACTTACCTTCACTTGAATTCCAATTCTTCAATTTCACTCTCTTTTTCCTTTTCTTTTCTTCTTCAAATGCTTCCCCAAGTGAAATTAACAAGTTTTTATGGATAAATTTGGGGACAAAATAACGTTAAGTGGGTGGAATCAAGCTTGTATCAAGCTTCCATGGGAGTTGTTTCAATGGTGAGAATGGGAGAGAGTGGGGCGGCAAGATGACGATGGACTTTTGTTTTTTTTTTCTTTCTTTTATCCATTTTTAACCTTTTAGGAAGACCAAAAATTATTCTAAATTTAAATTTTCAATTATTAGGTTTATTGCATCATGCATGGTGTCATGCATGATGTCATCACTTTTTACTTTTTCTTTTTATTTATTTTTTTATTTTTTTATTAGTTCTTTAATTTAATTCCCAACTCCGAAGTTTTCTTTTCTCCGATTTTATTTGACAGTCAGGTCAGGAGTCAGCTCCAGAGGTCAATTAACCAAATTGCCCCTCGCTGGCTCGATTCGGTTTGCAAATAATTTAATATTTCTTTCGGATCCCTGACTTAATTATTTGACCGGCTTAACAATTCTTTTTCGTGATTTTCTCTTTTTCACAGTGTTCGCAATAGTTCTAAGGACCGCGGCGTCATATTTTGTTGTTCGAAATTTGAGTTTAAATTGACCTCGCAGTCGTTCCCGAAAAGGTCACCCATCGCTGTGACTCTCGGTTCATTTAACTTCTTATGTTCCGTTTTTCTTATTTATACTTAACCAATTGACAATTACTAATTATTTGTGTTCAGAGCTTATCTAATTGTCTTAGACATGGTTCTTATCTCCATAATTATCCGGACCGACACCGGTCACCAGAATAGTGAAATATACCAGACTATGCAAATAGAGGTGTTACAACGCTAGAGTTCTTCCAACTCTCGAGGCCATTCCACCAAAAGGGGGCTTCTAGTGATTAGTTTCCCCCATTTCAATGTATAATTCAGTTCATTCCTACCCCCCATTTGGTCAAGGTCTCAAGCGAGGCTCGACCTCTAGCCGTAAATTAGTTCCCCTTGCCACACGGGATGTTACATAAAATTACATAAATAGAGAATTTATAATTAATTTTGATGAGCATAAATTATCGCAATAATATCCCTAACCATTATCAGGAGCAGAACCAAATATATTGTTGTAGGAAAAATGACCCACTAGAAATTTGAAGTTCTTGAAAAATGTTTGTTAGTCCCATAAGGATATGCCAGATAAATATTACACGCGATCACTCAACTTTACAAATATTTTCATAAAAGTAATTGAATTTTAATTTCTTTTATAAAACTTACTTAATTTCAATTTAATTTTATAAAATTCACTATACTCAAAAATTAAATTTTTTCAGGTTAACTTGCTGACCTGTAAACTATTTTACAAATAAATTTATTTTTTTTATTAATTTCTTAAAAAAATAAAATATAATACATAAAATGTATCCGGTTATCCCTCGTTGTCAAAACCCTTCCATTTTTTCATTTCTTCTCTGTCAACAACTACTAATTTAGTATTTTAATTTATAAAATAGTTAATAAGTTAATAGGTTAATCTAAAAACCTTTAACATTATTATTTTTTTGTAATAGTGACTTTTACTAAATTAAATTAAAATTTAATAAATTTTATATAAAAATTAAAATTTAATAATTTTTATAAAAATACTCTTAAAATTAAGTAAGTATGCGTGGTAGTTATTCGGACATTAATGATGATTTTGACTTGCTTCTTCACTATTCCTGCTCGTGTTTTGCTTAAAATCGTGTCAAGGGTACGTAAACCATCCTTGAGACTTTAAATCTTACACACTAGAGCGTATCACTTCAATTTTTTATAGCATACTTTGTACAAAGACCGAAAAATTAATTATTATATATATCTAAAACAAATAACTTTTTAACTGTTCTTAAAGAAGAGTAAAAAAGCAATTATTATATTATACTAAAACAAACAACATTTTCACTGTTCTAAAGAATAGTAAAAAATTAATTTTGTCCTTCTCACTTTTTTCTCTCTCATAAAATCTCCTCTTTTCTACACTATTATTGTTATTTGAATTTTAAACCACATAAGTGCTCATAGAGTAATTTAAATTATTTTTTTATTAATTTTTATGTTATTTTCTTTTTAATTATTTTTTTAATTATTTAATTATTAAATTTATTTTAATTATTATTATTTTTATTTAACTAATGTTAAGATGATTTATTTTATGATAAAATAAATTTTATTTTCTAATTCAACATTACGTTAAGTAAATATAAGACCTTCACATCAATATAGAAAAGTATTGTGATAATAAATTATTTATTTATTTTAATAATATTTATTATGCTTTTTTAATGTTTTTTTCTTTATAAATACTATTTGAAAATAGCAAGATTTTAATTGACATTATTATTATTATTATTATTATTATTATTATTATTATTATTATCTAAAAAATATTTTAAAAAAATATGTCTATAGACTTTTTTTATAGCATCTATTTTTTTATTTAGAATAGCATCTATTTAGAGTTTTTAATCTATTAAATTGTGTAAATTTAATTTATAAGTAATAAATACTTAAATTTACTTTGCTCTTAAAATTTATTTAATTGCAATACATTTAACTTAATTTTTAATTACTAAAAATCTTTAAAAATAATGTGAATGTACTTTACTTTTAAATATTAGATCAATTATCATAAGAATAATGTTATGATTTTTTTAGATGGATTAATCAATTCACTTTTTTAACAACTGTTATTATTATCTTCTTTTATTACTAGACTCTATGGTTAAATATTTTCTATTATCAAACTATACTTTGTTCAATTTATTATAATAAGTAAATAATAAATAGTATATTATTAATATTAATTGGTCTTAAATTATAATATACATAATTAACCAATACATAATATATGTAATGGTTAAATTTTATTTTTATTTAAATTTATATTAAATATTATTAATTATTAATAGATAATAATTTTGTTTACAAGATATAAATATAATATTTTATATTATTATAAAACAGAGTTTAATATATTTTTAATATAAATATTTTATTTATTAATTATATTAATATAATAAAATAAAAAAAATATATATATCCACAGCATCGCGCGCAGGGGTTTTAATGCTTGTAATTATCTAATTTACCCCCCTTTTGATATCTCTTTTGAGACAAAGAATATTGATAAATTTATATTTTTGTACTTGTTACCCGCACACATTGAAATTTGTGTAATGCCTCATTGAATTATTTTTTTTTTCTCCTTGTCAATTTAAATTTTAATATATGAAACTTTGTGACATTTGTCCCAACAAAATATACTAAAATTTATATTTATCTAATTATTATTAAAAATGTTTAAAATTATTAAATCTATAACTCAAAATTTTAGTGAAATTTAGAGAGATATTTTCCTAATTTGAATGTAATAAATATTTCTCAATAAAATAAAAAATTATTTTCAATATTAATTAGAATTTTTATTATAGTGTTATTTTTATATTGAGTCGAATTTCTAACTAGATTAAAATTGAGAGGGCTAATGGTATTAATAAAAGTATTAGTTGAAAGGTTATTTGGGCTTTCACTCATTGCAGATAAAAGCTCTTGCCAATTGATGAGAGTGACTTTTAACCCATTCGAAGGAAAGGTTTTTGCCTGTTGAGAAGAATGATATATGTCTATTCTAATCCCATAGAGAGAGAGAGAGAGAGGCTTCAACTAAGTGGAGAAATGGCATATATAATGTAAGATAAAAGAATTCTTTCCATTAATGAAGTGACTATTGCCCATGTAGTTAAAAACACCCTTTATGGTATATAAGATAGTTAAAATAGTAAATTTACTAGGTTATATCTAGAGGAGACTAAGAGGGACTAATTAATGTATTTACTATATATGATTAGTTGTGTAGTAGAGGATTTTTTTTATATAATTGAGTTGATGGGTAAATAATTTTGAGTTTGTAATTAATAATTTATTTATTAATAGTGAAAGATGATACTCTTATGAGGAGAGAGTGAACTGTATAAATTTTATTATTGTGATTGTTTGCTTTGTTTCTTTATATACACAATAAAACTAAGGCGTATTTAGTTCACATGAATCACTTCTAGGGAGCTCCATTTTTTAAGGAAGTAAGTTATCTAGTTTAGAATAAGTAACCTACTTCCTGAGAAGTAGAGAAAAAATAACCTTTCACAGACACTTACTTTCAACCAAAATAAATTAATTTTTTACACTTTCTAAAAATTTAAAATTCCCTATCTCACTTACCCGCAACTAAACAACATCTAATTACACTTTAACATGTATTTAATGATAAGTAAAAAAAAAATCTCATCTTGTTTATATTTAATTAATATTAATATATTATTTATAAATTTTATAATTGATTAATAATTTAATAACCTTTATGTCTAATATATGTATGTGCTATCAGATTATAATGAATTTCTTATATATATAATGACAATTTTATATTAAAATTCATTGGATAATCCAGCTATCTAATCAGACGTTTAAAATTATAGAAGTGATCAACGAGGCATGGTGTCGTTTTGTTATCAATTTAAGTTTATTTGAATCATGAATTTGTACCATTATATTTTTATATTAAATAGAATAAAATAAAAAAAGTATTTTCTAATTAAAAATCTGTTTATCCAACGCTAATGCCACCCAAAATATGCATGGCTATAGCTACAAGCTAGAGTTAAAAATGACAGTATTCAAAAAAGGATTCGATGCTCTCAAATCCTTTTGGGTGTATGATTGGTAGACTTAGTGAATAAAAAAATTTTTAAAAACAGTTAATTATTGTTTTGTTAATTATTAGGCAAAGAAAACAGATAAGCAATTAATTAATTAATGAGTGATATGGATGTTAATGAAGATTACAATACTTGTAATGGTAAGACAACAATGTGTGTCTCCTAATCATTTAATGAATTAAGAAAAAGGGTATGAATTCTGGCTTCTTATCTTAATTTGGTTGAAAGGGACCAAAAATTGGCCCTTAAAGGTATTGGAGGGGCATTTTATTTATGTACCTACGCTGAGAAGTATTTTAAATTAAAGTCTCTGTTAGATAATATTAATTGTTTTAGTAGTTATTAATTATTCTAATAACTGTCAATTGTTCGATAAGAATTCCTTGCAGCACCTAAGCTTCTCATAAACAATCAACTTGCTTCAATAGGACATATGGCTGGGTCCAATTGGTTGAGGGATTGTTAGAGATATGGGGAGCTCAAAGCACATGGGGAGAATCCTTCTTAATGGGTCTAATGAAAGAACACAATCATGGGCTTGACACCACATCCAATCCAAAACCTTAAGACAATGAGTCTATGAGTCATTCCCACTTATATGCCTTTCATTCATCCCATCTTTTCTCAATATGGGAATTCCATAGTTGTATATTCCCAACAATCTCCCCCTCAAGTGTGAATTTCTTATGCATTGGGTTTACTGGGCCTGCCCTCCTTAAACGAAAGCTTTTTTCCTTAACTCAAGCATTACGATGTCACCAAGAGTCCCAATTACTCCACCAAACTCACTTGAGCATGCACCTCTAAGAGCCATGCCAGAGCCATTACGTGTACCGAGACTTCTCACTCCATCGATATACTCTTCTCCAAAAGAGTGCCCTCCTACTCCATTGGGCCTACCAGGAGTCACCTGACTCTTTCATTCATGTGTCAGAGCATCACGAGAATCACTGACTACCGTTTTCATACTCGTCCCTTGCTAAATTAAGGCTCTGATACCACTTGTTAGAGATTTAAGGAGCCCAAAGCACCTAGAGAAAATCCTTCTTGATGGGTCTAATAAAAGAACACACTTATAGGCTTGACACCACATCCAACCCAAAACCTTAAGGCAATGAATTTATGAGTCTTTCTCGCTTATATGTCTCACGTTCACCCCATCTTTTTTCTGATGTGAGAATTCACACTTGTATATTCCTATCAGGGATAATATATAAACTCTACAAATACCAAGTATAAAACATTCTCTAACTTATTTACTCCGACCTTAATTTTGTTTCCTCTTATTTACTTTTCCTTTAGCCTCTCGGCACCCAAGCCATTGCCTGAAATTGAAATCCTCCATGGAACGGCTTCTCACGACATCACCGACCTTCCGTGTGCCATTCACACACTGCTCCATATCTCAATACTATCGCTTCCAATTCTGCCCGTTTATATATTATTTTTTATATATTTAACTTTTGGTTGCAATAGTAATGTATTATTTTTTTAGGCATAATAAAACATGGTGTGCATACACATACACTAAAATAACTACTTTTAACTAGCTAATTATTTTAGGGCCGTGATTAATTAAGTTAATTTTGTAAAGTTAATTTAATTAATTTTATTGCATTAACGTAATTACGAGGACTAAATGTTAAATATTAATTATTATTTTGGTCGTTACCAACTAATTTGTAGTGAAAATTAGTCATTGCTGGAAAGTTACAAGGAGTTACCTATTGTGATGTACGAAGTGCAGGTTCCAAAGGCTTCTAGGTTCCATATGCCTTCAGGTGAAGTAACTTCCATCACGTCCAAAGGTGGAGAATGTAATTTAATGGTTTTTAGATACTTCTAAATGCCTTCAGGTGAAGTCTATAAAAGGAAAAGACGGCTTGCAACATGAAATAATTTTAGCCAACCAATCCCACAAATTAACCAATCAACTCAATCAATCAATTATCAATAATCCAAGACTCCAA
Source organism: Hevea brasiliensis (assembly GCF_030052815.1). Lineage (NCBI taxonomy): Eukaryota > Viridiplantae > Streptophyta > Magnoliopsida > Malpighiales > Euphorbiaceae > Hevea > Hevea brasiliensis. The sequence continues at coordinate 105,891,496 of NC_079497.1, forward strand.
CAATCATTTTTAATTTTCAAATATTGTCCATGTCAATTTCTATTTCCAAACATTGTACAATTTCTTTTTTCAATGTCAATTTCAGTAAGACAATTTCATATTCTTCAAGTTTAGTATAATTGATTCCTACAATCATCTAATTTAAAAGTTTAAAGCACATTTTAACTGCTACGCTCAATATCTAACTCAATATCTAACTCACTGCTGACAAACAATAATATATTATTTTTTAGAAAACAATAATATTGGTTACCTAAACCCATTTTTAATGTGAGAGGATCGATCTTATATATCTTTTATTTTTCTTTTGATAAAGTACCATAGATTCTTGTGGTACGTTTCATCATTTTAGCATAAAACAAGTCGAGTTGGATTTTGGGGTAGGCATGCATTCGCACCTCAATGAGAATTGCAAGAGAACACTAAAAATTGACATTTCTTAGTGACTTAAATCGAAAATAAAAGAACCCATAAATTAAAAAAAAAATTTCTTTATAGAGAGAAAAGGGAATTTTTCAAAATCTTTATATTTTATGTTACTCAATTATCACACTATTAATCTAATAATACAAAACTGAAAGAAACATAAAATTAAAAATATTGATATCTTTCTTTTTGATGATTTTCATCATATTAAAGGAATGAGTAATAAAACAAAAGAAGACATGGGAAAAAAAAAAGCAAGAAAAAAAATAATTTTTATGCAAGGAAAAAAAATTTTAAAGAAAAAACCAAAGGATATGCATATGCTTATAATTAAAATTAATGAATTAATAATATAGATGCTATTTAGGGTACCATACCTATAGTATGAAGGACAAGGACCTCAAATTGTGCCCACTAAAAGAAGCATAAGTTTTTATAAGCTAACAATGATGTTAATAGTATGCTTATTCTTTGATGATATTTGGACGGTAGAAGAATGTCCATGTTTCATGGAAGAACTATTCCTTCGAAGATATCTATCAAGCAACGTCTTCTTTTTTTTTTTTTTTTTTTTTGGAACAATGTTGTTATTTGGTGTTCAATAATTAGGGAGGGAGTGAACCATATACAAACATTCCAAGTATGTGCTAATTATACGAATATGGAACAAGATTAGTACATTTGATGGGAACTCTTTGGTTGCCAATTTTCAAGCAACTTGCATTGCACCGCCCACCGCCCTCATGACTTCCTGAGTTATTATGGCTTGTTTAAGCTGATGGACCACATTTGAGATTGAGACTAAACAAGGTGGAATGGACAAGGCTTTATTATTAGGTTCAAGATTTAAAGGGAAGAGAAAAAAAGTCAAAGTAACACTGTAGCAATCGTATAGTCCAATGATAGCTCTATATATGTTGGATTTGAAGATTTAGGTGAATATCAGAGTCATTCACTTAAAGTCACTGTGAAATCTTCTCTAATGTTTTATCTTTAATTGCAGTTGCGCTGTCCAGTTTGTATTTTCTGCCAAAATCACGTAGTCAATTTAATTGCCAACCCATTTTGGTTTCTGGCATCTGGGTTTTCCAAGGTGAAGTTGTTGTTCATTATCACCGTTTTGAAGGCCTAGAACTTAACCGGGTCTAATTAAAGTGTTCATAAACATGGCCTATTGCTCCACAATGAGAAGTGGATTTTACTAATTCTCTGGGGATGGGAATATAGGCCCATATTCCAATCCAGATCAGCCCAATATGGAGGGAGATGTAAAACAAAAGAAGAGAAATTATGAACAAAACAATCCCTTAGATTGTCAATTGTGCACATTAAAAAAAAAAATCACATGCTTAATTTGATAATATATATATATCTCTTGATTTAAATAAGACTTCTAAGCCATCTAATAAATTTAATGCGAATTCATTTCTTGATCAATTAAATTCAACTTTATTGAATATATTTTAGAATTAATGAAATTCAAATGAGACTCATCATAATTAATTATTATAATTGGATATGAGCATTCAGTTAATCGAACCAGATTAAATTGAACAAAATTTAACTTTGAGCTAACTAAAATTTTAATCTACTCTAATTACAGTAACCACAACGAACTAAAATTAATAAAAATCGAATTTAATCGAAACGAAAAATATTCAGTTGGTTATTGTGATAATCAAATTAATCGAAAAAATATAATATATATTTTAATTATTAATTTAACGTTTTTTTTTTTTTAAATAATAAACTTATTTATTATTAATAAAAGAATAATTACGAATTAAATATTATTAATAAAATTATAAAAAAATGATTTTAAATAATATATCATTAATAAAAATTTAATTAATATATTAATTAATTTAAATTCAATCATTTCAGTTACTAATAATCAAATCGATAACCAAAAACTAAAAATTTTTAAAGTTATTAATAAAAAATCAAACCAAATCAAATTCACTCTTACCGAAATAATTAAATTTCATTAATTTGATTCAATTATTCAATTATAATCAAATAATGTTCACCCTTAGTTACAATTAGTCCATTGTAATACAACTAATCCATTTTATAATTTCCAAGTTGATACAAGAGAAGAAAAAATAAATAATAAATGAATAAATTACATGAAACAAATAAAAAAAAAATCCTAATCTAACATATTTTATCTATATTCTCATGTGGGTTCCAATCAAATAATTTCTCTAGCTTTTGATAGATGAGCCAACGTAAAATTTTTATCTAAATATATAATTTTTTTTATAAATGCATATATATGCATATCTTATTTTTCTTTAAGAAACGTAAGACTTGATCTTGCCACCTTCAATGATTGTATGGCGCTGATCACAATGTACCTCAGCTGGGGAAGGACTAAACCAGCTATATACACAACAATAAATAAAACTTCCATATATGCATAGAAAGCTTAGGTACAAATAATGGTTGCAACCATAATGACAAAGTCAATGCCTAAATTACATCAACAAGTCTTCAAGAAAATGAGATATACATATATATAGTAGTTGAGTATAGTGTAAAGTTTGATATATGGTGATGCAAATACATATTCATTCCAATCACACATTCAAGTTCATGAAACAATCAAATCCGCATAGGAAAACGATTTGTGATTTGGATTATATCATCTAATTTTTTTGTTCTTAACCATCCCATGTGCGAATGATTGTTCTATATGAAGTCACTCTAGTTTTCAATCATTCACAGCCATTATCTCTCTCACTCTCTCTCTCTGTCTATTGAGTTGCCATTTCTGCACAAGGCTAAAGTACAAAACAGATTTTGTGTTTAGACTTGAGATTTCAAAATTTATAAACAAGGATGAGGATAAGAGAAAAAGAAAATTATTTAAACAATCCATCTTGCAAATGAGTCTGATCGGATCAGACAGGTGAAAACTTTGAAAATGCAACTAATTAAGCACATCATCATCATCATCCTTTTTCAATCTTCACTTTAAGAGCTTAATTATTACCTTTATTCTTGCTGTTTGTTTGCTTAAAGTGCTTTAAGCATAATTTTCTCCTAATTAAACGCTGAGAAAGTGAAAATATGAATCAAACGAGTACAGCTTTTCTGTTAGCTAGGTCGAGTTGTTAACAAGTGTTGGAACTTTGGAATAAAACTTGTAGCAACTTTCTAAAAGAGAAGAATATATATGTGAAAGTTAATGGGGTAACCATAATTCATTATTGGACTAATGAAGTTGGCTGAATGGTTAACACTAAGGTTCTGAAATGGCAATAGAGCATATTTGAGTTTGAGGGATGTCATATCTCACTACCTGCCTCTTGAGATTTCTAAACTATTCCAAAAAGCCGGGAGGTGATTAGTCTAGTGGATGCAGAATATTACTTTATTTTAAAGCGGCACTGCCTTGGACTCTCACTTATATCTACTCAATTATCTAGTTTTTCAAAGGGCCATTAAGGTGGCATATTAAACTCAAGAAGAGGCACATGGGAGAGAGAGAGATTAAGACAAGAAACAGAAATTCAAAACTGCTCAGAGAGCAGAGAAAAAGTTGAAAGGTTGAATTTCCTGGGAGTTTCTCCGATAGTGACAAGTGATTCTAAGAGAATATATTAAAGAAAAGCTGATGTATTCCAATCTTCCCAAAGTGATTGATTGTAACTTTTCTGCACAGGGTAGAGTTGTTTTTTTTTTTTTTTTTCTGATACTGTTATCTATCCTATTTGCCTTTTTTTCTTTTTTTCCTTCTTTGCTCTAATTAGATTCTCTAAGCAATAGCAGCTGCTAATGTCAGGGGAAACACACAATCTTACTTTTGTACTTCTTTACAATGCATTGGCACCTGCAGGACTTTGTTTTAAATTCCTTCTACAACAATCCATTGGCACTGGCCATGTGCTGGGAAAGTAAAAGAACAGAATAAACAGTGTCTGGCCCTTTGAGTTGAGCCATTCACACCGTTTGACTGTGTAAAAGGCTAGATTAGATGTCTCTTTGGTCATAAAATCTTGATATATGAATTACATAGCATAAGAGGAAATTAATGTAGGTCTATTCTTGAGGTGTGTATGATGAAAATTGTGGTAAATACAAATTGATACGTCTGAAGTTAATGTAGGCCAATTATACGAACCTTGAACAATTGTCTAAGATAGGAATGCTAAGTATTTGCTCTAAGATGTTATGAACTTGTAAAAAGGTAGCTAGAGTTCTTATGCATGATTTACGATTGAGGGGAAGTTATCTTAAACTGTGACTCCACCACATCTGCCTCTGAAATTTGTGGCTCAACAATATCGGTATCTAAAACTTGCAACTCCGTTGCATTTGTATTTAAATCTAGTGGTTTCACCACATTTATATCTGAATATGATGATTCTATTAGATATGTATCTGAAACTTGTGGCTCTGAAACACTTAGGGCCTGTTTGGTTTAACTGTTGAATACAGCTGATAACTAGTTGATAGATGATGAAAGCTGATTTATGTTAAATGTTTAGTAAAACTATGTTTAGTTGTTGATGTTGATATGTGGAATGACCAATAAGAGTATATATTATATAATTTATTTTATTATAGAAATAAATATAAAATTATAAATTATCAAATTAATATATTATATCATTTATTATATTATTAAAATAAAAATATAATTATTAATCTATTATATTATATTATTTATTTTATTATTGAAATAAGAAAATAATTAAATTTTTTAAAAAATAATTAAATAATTTAAAAAATATAGATAAAATAATAAAGTAATTATTATGGTCGATAAAGAAAAAACTTATAATTAATTTTAAGTTTTTAGATATAAATAAATATTTTATATTTTATGTTATTAATAAAAAATATTTTAATAAAATTGAAATGCGTTAATTAAAATGTTAAAATTATAAATGAAAAATATAAAAGTATTAATAATATTAATTTTCGAGTTAAATAAAAAAGGATAATATGATCAAAATAAAAAATAAAATAAAATTAGCTAGGAGAAACAGCTCTAAAAATAGAGCTGATATAAACTGCAGCGGATGGATACCACATCAGCTACCCATCAACTATCAACTTTATTTTTTAAAACTTATCAAACACTCTAATTCACCTGTTTGGGTGTCTATCAACTATCAGTTACACTCAACAGGTGAACCAAACATCCCCTTAATATTTAAATTTGGCAGCTCTGCCACACTTGTATATGAATCTGCTAGCTCCGTCACATTTACATCTGAAACTTGTAATTCTGCCACATCTATGTCTGAAACTTATGCCTCCACCATATCTATATCTAACTACAATTACGCTTCCCTTAATCTTAAACCTATGTATTAGGCCTCTGAACATTGAAAGTAATGAGGGTTACAATAACAAATAGCAAATGGATATTAAATCTAATAAATAATGCTATGGATATATATATATATAATAATTAAGTTATATATATTACCATCTTAATTATATATAAATATGCAAAAATTTCTTTAAATTATAAAATATATCTAAAAAATAAATATATAAAATCGATTTTTTAATTTGATACAGTTCCAATTTAGTTTCGATATAATTTCAGCTTGATTTTCAATACAATTCTTAATAAAAAACCAAAACAGTAAATATAAGTTTGATTTGATTCTTACAGTTACGGTTCTTTTTCGGTTTCAATATAATTTGATATAATTCTTCGATTCGGTTTAAAACTATAAGAACCATGCACTGCCATACATGAAATCAATCAAAAGATAATATGATTAGCCTTTAAGATATAAGAAATGAGGAGATTAAAAATTTAAATATCTTTATCTATTAATTTTAAAATTATTTAATTTTATAATAAAGAAAAATAAAGAGGACTATCTCTTACTGTAAATGACACTACATGGCATCATACTCAAATGAAAGAAGTTCATATAGAAGATCACTAGTAGCCTAGCTGATGACATTATATTATTTCTTGGGGTGATAATTTTGGCGAAGATTAAGCCTCAAACGCCGTTCTCGAGTTGCTTAATGATCAAGATTAAAAAATATTAACCAAAGTCGTTTAACTCTTAAATGATCCATGGACTTTGGCTTGCCTCTCTCACATTTATTTACTAATAAAAAATGGCCCTGCTAGCTGCTGCCTTTTTTAATGGTTTTTATTGATATTCGAATTTGAAATAATATCACAGTATTAAATGTGTAATAAAGTAAAATAATTACACTTTTATAAAATTTGAGTGAGAATTAATTTTTAAGTAAAAATTAAAAAATAAAAAATACTTTTTAACTTATTTTTTTAAAATAAAATTTTAAAATCCTAATTACATATTTGATATAAATATAAAAATATTAATAAGTATTTATTTATACTTAATATTATTAAATTAAAATTCATTAATTCTAATATATTTTCCAATAACATATGATTCCCATGTAATTTTAAAAAATTCTTAATGGTATGGAATTGGTCAATTTTGATCAAAATAATTTCGAACCGAACCAAATTAATAAATCAAAAAGCAAAACATTAAGAAAACAAAAATTGAACCGAGTCAATTATATCATCTTCATCAAATTGAATTAACTTAATTGATTTGGTTCAGTAAATTGATTTTCCATTCTACAATTTCACATTCACCCTCATCTCAATCACAAACACAAATACAATTATACAGTGGGACACATTCGCAATTCATAAACAATAATCATGAAGAGGAAGAAATATATATATTCATTCATTCTCAAATTCACAGATGCAATAACAAGAAATTTTAACAAACACTAATAAAAAAATCAGGGCAATACACAAATACACTGGTATGAAGAGGAGAAGGCATACGTGAACAAATGAGTCAAATGACAACAAATATAGTTTTGCAATTTCACAATACAATCAACGTAGAAATTGAATCTACACAATGAAATATTATTTTTAAAAAAAATAATTTATATAAACGTGTCAGATATTGAGTGTATCAGTTGTACATTTTTTTAACTTCTCTCAAACGATTGTGAAAACCTAACTAGACTGAATACAGTTTCATTAAAATCGCATTTTAAATGAATAATTAAAGTAACAGAAAATCATATTAATTGCTCAAAATTTAAGTACAAGACGATTGATCCTATGAAGGTTCCAGAACCAACACTTAGTCATATCACTTGTCCAATCTGTTCTTGTAACTACCTAACACCTATTTTTTAACCACTAATAACTTGCGCCCATGATCTGGTAATTTCCTATGGGTGATTAACTCCTTATTACTCCCTTTAACAAAAAATCTGATAACTATCAAAAATAATATCTAAATATTTAATTTAAACCTCGTAATTAAATTAATACAATAAAATTAATTTTACAAAAAAATTAATATAATTAATTATAAACTTAAAATAATTAATGAGCTGATTAAATTATTTTTTGTACAAAAAAATACAAATCTAATACCAACAACATAAAACATTATAAATTGAATCTACACTTGCAAGGCAAGGTCGCGATGAAAGCCGCAAAGGGCTATATTGCTGTAGGTGAGGGACAAGCGAAAGGCTTAGAGCTGAGGTGAGGGCCGAAGGGCAAATGAAGTCACGATGGGTGGGGGTGGCAAGGCGAGGTCGCCATTTGCGAGGCCTTATTGGGTGTTGATGAAGCTACGATTTACTACAAAGAGTTGAAGGAAAGGTGGGAAGAGAAGATTGTTTGGGGAAGAAGGAGAACACAATGCTGAAAAGAAGATGAAGAAGAAACAAGAAAGGAGTGAGTTTCAAAGACAGGAAACAGAGCTTTAGTGATGGAGAAGAATTAGTGAAGCAACCAAAAAAGGAACAACGCTGAGGAAAAGAAAATGACATTTATACAGTGGATAGGTTTAGTAGTCCTAAAGCAAAATAGTGAATTTTAGATATATAGTTCGATTTAATTGAAATTTTTTTTCTCTTAAAATTAAACTGAAATAAATTAATTAAAATATATTAAAATAAAACCGATTAAAATTAAATCAAAATTTCAAATTAATTTAGTTTAATCGGTTATTTTCATTTAAACTAAATATTGTTGAACTTTGTTTAATGGGTCTTCTCTAGCTGCTATATATAAAAATGCCAATTGCAAAAAAAAAAATTATATATATATAAAAAAAAAAACTCCTCCACAATATGCAAAGTGGGGTGACTCTCTCCTCTAAATAACCCAAAAGTCCAGTGGCAAACTTGTAATCAAGACCCTTTATAAGTCCCATTTGATAGAAACCAAGAAACCCACCCCCACCACAGGCCAAGAAGAAAAAAACACAATGGTCACCCCATCCAACCTCAAAACCCTGCACCCTCAAGTTTTCTCTGCAAAGTCACCATCTTCTACCTTAAGCTCCATGAAGATCAAAACCCTTATCCACACTCTCATTATCTCACACGTGTCCCGGATTGTTCGAGCTCTGTCCAAATCAAAAACAATGCTCGTTCAGATTCTCAAAAAAAGCCAGCCTATGAACCTCATTTGCGCTACAAAGGAAACCAAAAGGAAGCACAGGCAAAGGAAGGTATTTTTTGGTTCCTTTAGGTTGCACTATAACTGGTGCTCTTCCCATGTTCTGCCAGTGCAAGAACCAGTAGTTCCTGAGGAGTTTTCTTCTGCATCTAATCTGTACTATGATTCAACGTGGAATTCTTTAATTACAACAAGTAATCAGGAAAATCCGGAGTCTCAGCTTTCAAGGTACCTTCATTGGCTGGAAGATCAAAAGGTTCAAGACAAGTCCAGTAATGGAGATCCAGAGGGAGATGTGAACGAGATTGATCGGCTAGCAGACATGTTCATTGCAAGCTGCCATGAAAAGTTCATGCTGGAGAAGCAAGAGTCCTATAGGAGATTCCAGGAGATGATGACTAGAAGCATGTGAATGTGATTTCACATATATTTCTTTAATTTCATTTTTTCTTTCGCATTCTTCTATGTTAATTTTATTGGTGGGAGTGCATGCATTAATTGAGGGCTAATTTTAATTTTTTTCTCTTTTTTTTTTGGATATTGTACTTTATTTTAAAATGATAGGAGGCTAGAGAGAATTGTACCTGATAATGGGGGGTTTTGTTGGGGGCCAATAGAAGAAGGTAATTGTCCAATTCTTATCTTGAAATGGGTTTGCAATGGTGGAAGTGTGTTATTTTCCTTTTTTTTTTTTCTGTGTCCCAAGAATTTTTATTATAATTTTCCTCTTCATTAAATTCTAAGTTCATTTACTCAATTTAACCTTCTGGAAATTTTTTTTAATGAACATAAATATTTACTCATTAAAATTTATTAGAATTATAATTTTAATAATAATTTATATACAAAAAAATATATTAAATAAGTGTAAATTATATTTAATAAATAGAAAATTATAATTTTCCATATAAATAGAATGTATTAAGTAAATTATTATTAAGTTGTGGATATGAAACTATGTGTGAAGTGAAATTTTTTTTAGTTTATATGTATATTAATTAAATATATTATGTATAAATTAATATTTAATCTTATATTTTTGTACTAGTACATAAAAGTAAAGAGTTAGTGGATAGTGGGGCAGGCCATTCTTGAATCCCAATATGTGAAATTTTAATTTAATTTTATGCAATTAACGAAAAAACCTAATCATGTTTATATATGTGCTATTTAATCTGTTCTTAAAACTTGGGATCACCGATTTACCATAAAAATATAGAAAAAGTATGTAATTCTTAATTAATTAGGCAGTGCATTAGCAATAGAGTAGTACAACATGGCCTATAAGTATTACACATTTTTAAGGATAACTAAAAAAATCGAATGAAAAAAAAATCCATATATAGATATCCCTTTTTTTTTTTTAAAAAAAATTTAATTGAGTTAAATTAAGTGCATTAGCAATCTATGCAAATTTTCTTTTTCAGGACCATAGTAATGTAAAATAAAAAAATTATTATTTAATTTTTAAATTTTTAAAAATATATTATTTAATTTTTATATTTTACTTTTTTCAAAATATTTAATCACATTGTTAAATTTCCCATTTTAAAAACTACACAAATTTGAAGTTTCCATTTGTCATAACACATTTAATTATTAGGTCTTGGTGGACTACACTATGCTGATTGCAAGTATGTTACAGTACATGCCTCAGATTGTACCAAAAGCACATTATTTTGGAAATTGTGTGCCAATCATTTTATTTTAGTAAACCGTAGAGACAAAGAGATGATTTTTTCTTTTTTATTTTTAAAAAATTAAAAAAATGAAAATTTAAATTTAAATTTATTAAGTGAATCTATTCATGTTGGTATTAGTGCTATAATTGCTATTGAAAAAAATAATTTTTTAAATATATTAATTAAATTATATTAAAAAATAATTTAAAATTAAATTTAATAAATTTTAATTATTAAAAATAATAAAATAAATTTTTTAATTTTATTTTTTTAACAGTATTTAAAATAATTTTAAAAAAAAGTTATACCCTCTAACCTAAATGCTGAATAAGAATTTATTAATTTAAGTTTTTTTATTAATTTAAATTTTTTTATTAATTATAATTTTTCTTTTTTATCAATCAATTTAATTTTAATTAATATTTTAAAAAAATTTATTTTTTATTTTAAGTAAATAATTCAGTAAACGAAGTTATATTAATTGAACTAAATCAAATGCTATAGGTCTTACCCCAAATTGCTGTTATTTTGATGTATCCTTTTGTTTGCTTTAATCCTAATACTCTTCCTATTTTCTCATGTCCACCTCGCCATCAATGTCGCCGCCGTCCTTGTAACGTCAATCTTTGAATCTTGAATTTAGATTGGAGACTTTAGCTTTGGGATGTGAACTTGTTGGGAATTTATTGCTAGAAATTTTCAGGGTTAGGCAAATTTGATTGTTAATTTGCTAGAATTGATCCAGCAAGTATTCTTTCTTTGTTAAATTAACATATTATGAACTGGGATTTTTAGTTAATTATTTTTGAGATTGGAATCCACTTGGGTTGGGTCATATATATTCTAATCAGCAACAGAAAAATTCACTGCTTCCACAGCTTCAGACTTGTTATCTGCACCTCCAGATAAGGTACAGTACTTCTCTGTGAATATAAGCCACAATCCCAAAAGCAAGAGCCTTGGTCCACCCCTGAGGCTATGCCTAGTGTGAAGTTATCAACATCAAATTGGTTCAAGCCATAAATGCTAGAAAAACAAACATGACACTTTTTTTTTTAAGTATAGAACATAGTCTTGGGTTGTTCAGAAAATGGTTAAACTGTGTTCAAGGCTGGATGTTACCCCCAAAAGTGTACTACCAATTAGCCACTACATGCAATCTAGCCAAATATAACCGTGGTCTCCCTTACAAATAATTTGAACATAGTCGAGGTAGACAGAAACACATGCAGGGGAAACTCAAAACTGAATAAAGATTAAAGAATATAACAAACTTACATGGTTACACAGCCATTAGGAAAAGAATGACAACAAAAATCGGAACAACTCAAAGAATTCATACTCTTGTCTGGCAAAGCCGCTTTCCTTTATTTTCTCTAAATACCAATTAAATAGTGGGATTTTGAATTTTGATGGGATTTTGAATTCTGAAGCAGGATGAAGGGAAGACAAAATAACTAAGTCTCTAACAAACCACCTAGTGAGAGTTTGAGAAATAACTGTCCAAAACCATAATAAAGAGGCACATGTATGGCATTATCAGAAGTGTTTTTCTATTTTTCATAATTTAAATTACTGAAATAATAGATGAATTGTCCTTTCACTAATGAATCATAATTGCAATAATAGTGCAAGCAAACAAATGATCATTAATCTGTACAGTAACACACAATAAACATCAAATTGCATCTCAAGATGCTTACCAAGCTCATCAGTGGTGGGCCTGGTGGCAAGAACAACATAATCTTGTCATGGTCCTACTTCCCTTTTAGCTTTAGGATGCTAGCAATGACTTCCTGTAATGGCATTCCTTTTGCCACAGCCTGCAATGTTTCACAAAATAAATTCAATTGGAAATTCCCACAAGACAATCTCCAATATTTTGCATATAATTATCTAAAAGTTTCAAGGATGCTGTTTTGATAGAAATTAACATCTATAGCCACATCAAAGTCAAGAAAAACAACAAAGTTTATATATATATATATATATATATATATATATATATATATATATATATAGATATAATCCAATTGAAGATTTCTATTTCATTTTTATATATATCCAAGACTTTGTTACCATTTTCATTTTTCACCAATCTGAGAGTCAAAGGAAACCTAAATAGATTAAAATCTATGCATAAATGCTATGCATCAGCCCCTTATCAAATCAGACAAATCAATAAATATAGAACTCCAGAAAACTAAAATTTGAGAAACACTGATTGGAGAGGATAAACAACAAAGCAGCATGTATTCATCTCTGGCAGGGAGAGAAGAAGAAGGTTACTGCCATAAACTGAATAACCGAAATCAACCTGCTGCCACTTTCCCTTGTGCAACATAGAAATGCAAGTTACTGGCATTCCATAGGCCCTTCAGAGGTTAAAACCATATCGCTTCAGATTGCAACGCAGACCAACTATAATCAATTTGTCATGGTGTTGAGTTAATATAAAAAGCATAAGAGCAAAGTTAACATATTTTTAAGTCAACTACTCGTTGCAAAGTGAACTTTATCAGAATCTCTGGTATATACATATTTGTAACTTCCCCTCTATTGAGTTATGGCTCATATTTGTTAGAGGGAAATTTATTGTTCAGTACAGGACCCAGCAAAGGAGAGGAGCTCCGTGACAAGGGGCAGAATGCTATTTGCATTAGGAATCCTGGGTGCATGAGGATTAGATTATTATAAATAGGGTTGCAATATTCTCCTTTCAGTAGTGAAAAAACAAGAGACTTTCTGCAGATGTAGGCACACTTGCCAAACCACGTAAAATCCTTGCATTCACTTCTCTCACTCTCACTCTCTCTCTCTCTCTCTCTGTGTGTCTATTTTCTAATCTCTGTGTGTGTGTGTGTGTGTGTGTTCATGGGTATTTTTGGCTAACACTTTACATGTATTCCTGCTTTTAATCATGATGTGAGAGCAAACAAATTATAGTGGGATTTTAATTTATCATGAGAAATTCGATACATCAGAAGATTTGAGATTTTTAAGTTACAGTTATTTTCCTCTCAAATCAACACATGTCCTGCAATATTAGAGTGTGTTTATGTCAGAAATGAAAAGACCGATGGAAGGGGTACTTGGGTGATTATCAGACGAAAAACTTCCTGCCAAAGAAAGCTATGTTCTTGACAACTTTTGAATGTTTCAACACTGGATTCTGGCATATGAAAGACTAAGAGTCTAGTGGTGGTAGTATTGACCAATACAAGATCGAAATAGTGGTCATAAGAGTGCTTGAAAGCCGCCAAGACTTTCCGGCATGATCATGATAATCTTCAAACCACAGGACAAACAGTTTTTTTCCCCCTGCTTTGGCAATAGCTTTAAGTTTTCCCTTTTATAGAGGACCAAAACCCTAAAGGGGTTGCCATCAACAATGATTAATAGTGACAAACAATCGAGGGCAGCATTTTAGCTTTTTATATACCAACTAATGTAGAGATCATAATTTAAAGGCAGCAGATCGGTGTGCTACAGAAGCACAAAAATTGGCCAATAACATAATTACCTCTCTGCATGTTTGATTGCCATTGACAATGTTTTCTACCTTGAACCTTTAAACCAAAGAAAAGAGCACCCACAGAAAATCAGTTTCTCAACTAGAGATTCTTCCTCAATTGATAGCAAGCAAATATTAAGGAAGCAAAGCAGGATCAAGTTCCCAACAGTCTTTCAAAAGAGCAGGGACCTCATCTCCAGAAAGCTTCCTTGCAGGAACCTGATGTGAAAGCAGCCGAACATCATCTTTTTCAAGCCATCTAATAGCATGACATCCAACTTCCCGTCTCTTAAATACAGTATTGAATCCGTCAACTTTCTCAAGGTATGCCATGCTCAATCCATGCATCTCACTGTAAGTGGTTAAAAACACAACCATTTCATAACATTGCTTATCTCTAGCACATGGATTTCTTTCTTCCATGCACAAATCAACTTCATTATAAAGTGCCCATACTGAACCCTTTTTTGGATAAATCCTATAAACTTCTCTAGCTGCCCTTTCACAATCAACAATGTGTGAAAAGATATTCAGGGAGTTGATGGTTGTCTTCCTAGAAACTTTAAATCTCCCACAAGATACATGAAATCCCATTTTCTCCCAACAAATCAATCTTTCATCCCCATAATACTGAAGTTCCAACCAACTTAACTCCACCTCAAAAGGATTCACAGAAACAACTTCATCAATCAAGCCATAGTGCCTTGGCATTCTGTCATCATCATATATAGCCCACACTTGCCCTTTCTTAAAACTCCTCTCCACTCTATCTCTGTCAAAGTCATAGAAATCAGAATCCTCCACTGCCATTATCTCCAAATCTCCACTTCTCAAACCCCTATGGCGCTCAATTTCCAAATTTACACTCTTCCTTGATGCAGCACGCCTCTTAATTCCCAAATCCTTACTCTCATCCAACATGCCTCCTTCAAGATCCATCTCCCCACTCTTCTTTGAAGCTCCACTTTTCTTAATCTTTATATCTCCAAGCTTCTTCAAGAGCTCAAGTTTTTCCTTCTCTTTTTGACTTCTCTTCTTTACTGCATCCTTCTGCTTTTCCCTCTCCTTCAATTTTGCCTTCTCTTTAAAAGCTTTCTGCTTTGCTTCTAACTGCATCTCTGCTAGTGTCATCATATCCGCTCCAACTTTCACTCTCTTTGGCTTTGATCTCTCCAAGACTTCATCAACAGTACTCATTTTCCTCCTCAAACCTACAGTCCTCAATCTCCCACCACTCCATTCCCCAGAACCACGCTCATTCACCTTCAAGTTAGCGCTCCTCCCTGTCTGACCCTCCACTTGACCAACACCTGCTTTACTCCTCAAACCCATAGTACCCACCTTGTCACCGATCCCAATATTTCCTGCTGACCTCAACTCATCAATCCTTCCACCACCTCTTGATTTTACCCTGGAATCAACGTTACCCATTTTTTGCTTCGAACCCAAGTCCCTGAATACTTCAGCAACCACCACTTTTCTCCTCAATCTCTCACTCCTAACTCTAACGCCAGCCCCAATCCCATTGCCCTCCTTATCCTCTTCTTCCACCTCCACAGCCTCAAAACTTTTCTTACAACTAGGACACACCAAATTGTGCCCCAAATACCTTCTCTCAAACTGATGCAAAAGCCTACACCTAGAACACGCAGTCCAAAATGTCTCCACCACAGTGTTGTCATTAACCCTCTCCTCCTGAAGCTTAATTCTCAACCTCATATCATATTCTTTCCTCCTAATCTTGTCAGACAAAACCCTAAACCCTTCACCCACAAGCTTAAATGCCTCTTCACATCCTATATATGGATTTTTATCAGGGTGCAAGATTAAAGCCAACTTCTTGTATTGCTTTTTAATTGCGTTTATGTGAGAAAAGGGCTCTACCTGGAGAATCTTGTACCAGTCAGTGATATCAGAGTGGGTCTTGGAGACCACCCGGAGGATCTTTAAGGCTGTAAGAATTGATGACAGACCATCCAGGTTTGGACAAAGACAATGAGCTTTCTTGGCGTGTTTGAGAGCTGATTTGATGTTGTCGCTGGTGTACTTCGTTTCTGCTATGGCTTTGAGACGGAGGGCTTCTTGCTTTTGGTCCAGTTCCACGTCCATGGTTCCAAACAGAGAATGAGAAAGGATGCTACCATACAACGGAGATAAATGAAGGGGGAAAGGTTTGGGGTTTTCTGGCCAGGGACTACTATTTTGCTTTTTCGGGGCCGGAATTGGGCCGGGAATCTCAACCTGGACCAGCCCCAATCAAAAAGATTGTATTAAATGGCAAAAAGCTCAAATTAGACTATAAATTTATATTTTTATAATATTAATAAGTTTTAACGAAAATATATTAATATTTTATTATTAAAAATTAATTTTTTTTTTACAAAAATTGGCCTATTTAAACTTAAAAAAAAAAAAGTTAACAAAAACTTAAAAATTGACTTATTTGGACATAACTCAAACACTCAAAGCCTGCTCGTGGCTATTGAATGCTTGAATATCCTTATTCTTTTTTCTCTCAATTCAATTCTCGCATTACAAGACAAGTCCAATCACTGAAGCTCGTATAATTGTAACTGGTTTCCAAGTCCTAACTCTTGAAGGAGCAAAGTCATGAATTGATTGGATAATGTCAAATTAGATATGGGTTTTATATCAAGGTACAAGATTAAAGACAACTTCTTATATTACTTTTTAATTGTGTTCATGTGAGAAAATGCTCCACCTAGAGGATCTTGTACCAGTCAGTGATGTCAGAGTTGGTTTTGGAGGCCACTCGAAGGAACTTTAATGAGAGACCATCAAGGTTTGTATAGAGACTGAGTTTTCTTGATGTGTTTAAAAGTATATTTGATATTGGAGTTGGTGTACTTCATTTCTATCATGGTTTTGAGATAGGAGGCTTTCTTGGTTTGGGTCTAGTTCCACATCCATTGTCCTGAATAGAGAGATGAATGTATAAAATGGAGAAGGATTCTGAGTGTTGGTGGAAGATAAATTGTAAGGGAAAGGTTTTGGGTTTTGTTGTCTAGTTTTGTCAAGATAATTTCTCAGACTCTTTATTTTGCTACTTGGTTTTATTCGAGAAAACTAGACCAGTTCATTCTTGGACCCGGTTTGAATTGGACGTGATTCTCAACCTACACTGGCCCAGTCAAAAAGATTGTATTGAATTGCAAAAAGTCCAAATTAGACTATATTGAGATATTATATGGTACAATCGTGATTTCATGTCAGCATTTGATATGAAATGACAAATCAATCATGAAGTAACAATTAAGTGTAAAATGATAGTTATTATTTAAAAAAAATATATTTCTAACACATAGATAAAACTAAATTTTATGGGACTCAGTATAATTTAATTATTACTCCATGATTAGCTTATCATTCTATATAGGCCATCCTATATAGAATCACTATTGTATAATATAATTTTTTATAAATTTAGGCCCAATTAGACTATTATAATTTTGTTTAGTCAATTAAACCTTTAAACTCTTCAAATTTATCAATTCAATCTAAATTTGGACAAAAGCACAATTTTACATCTAAACTTTTAGTCCATGTCCAGTTAAACTCATTTTTAAATTTTTGTCTCAATTGATCAACAACTTTTTGTTTAAGTTCAAATGGGTCCAATTTTTTGCATCAAAAAAATTAAAATTATAATTTTTTAATTAATTTTTATATTTTTATAATAATAATAATAATTTTTAATAAAAATATATTAATATTTTGTTATTAAAAATATTAAAAAGTATGAGTTAACTAGTACAAAAACTTAAACTTTGATTTATTTGGACACGAGCCAAAAATTCAAGGGCAAAATTGAGCTTTCCGCCTTCCAGATTTTCCAAAGTATGCAAGTATCTACCATGGAGAAATTGCAGCCTTACCTCCTCTGCTCATGACTACTGAATGCTTGAATCTTTTCTTTCTTTTTTTTCCTCGGGTTGATCCTCACATTTCAAAACAAGTCCAATTGTTGGAGCTCGTATGATTATAAATGACATTGATTTCACTTGGGTCCTCTAGGCTCTTTTGAAAGGTCACCAAGTCTTGACTCTTGAAGGAGCAAAATTAGCTATTGATTGGATAATGTCAAATTAAATATGGGTGTCTATCAAGGTGCAAGATTAAAGCCAACTTGTTGAATTGCTTATTAATTGTGTTTATGTGAGAAAAAGGCTCTACTTGGAGGATCTTGTACAAGTCAATGATGTCAGAGTTGGTCTTGGAGGCCACCTAGAGGATCTTTAAGGCTGTGAGCATTGATGAGAGACTATGAGCTTTCTTGGCGTGTTTGAGAGTAGATTCGATATTGGAGTTGGTGTACTTCGTTTCTACAATGGTTTTGAGACTAAGAGCTTCTTGCTTTTGGTCTAGTTCCACGTCCTAAATTGAGGGATGGAGAAACGATATGACGTATACAATGTTGAAAGATATTTAGTATTGGTAGAAAATAAATTGGAGGGGAAAGTTTTCAATTTTTGTCAATATAAATCAAAGTTCAGACTCCTCATTTTGCTGCCTGCTTTGGTTGGAGAAAATCATACTAGTTCATTTTCAGAGCCAATTTTAATTTGGCTGGGGTTCTCAACTTGGTTCGACCTTAGTAAAAAAGATTGTATTTAATGGAAAAAAAAAGCTTAAATTAAACTCTAAATTTGGGCCAAAAATTTAGTCAATTAAATCTTTAAACTCTTCCAATTTTCATCAATTCAAAGTGTATTTGATTTGACTGCTTATTTTTTTACTTTTAACTTAAAATATATTTTTTAACTTATATAAATTAATTTAAAAATAAATAGTTAATTGTTTGATAAAAATATTTAAAAATAACTTTTAAGTAGTTTAAGTGTTTACTTAGAAAGTATTTGAAAGTAATTTAATTTAAAGTGACCAAAAATGATATGTAATTGAGTATTATGATTGTTAAAATGAGGATATGTTTAATACTTTAAAATCAAGGGCTCTCTCATCATTTTTAATTTCTCTCTTCTCCCACCTCCCTTCTTCCACTTTGTTTCTCCTTTGGATGGAAACTCACTAGTGGCTCCCTTCTTTTCATTTTCTTTTTTTTTTTTTTAACTTTTTCTCTTTTTTTGCATTTTTTTATGTTTTCTTCAAATGATAGATTTAAAGTGTTCCCCATAAGGGTTTCGTTGGTGTTTCGACTCTTTTCATTGAAGTTATTACAAAATGAATTGAAGGTGAAAATGTAACTTGTATTGAATAGAAGCAGAAAAGAATTTATATACACTTGAAGAGAAAAGCAAAAAATAACAAAAATTAGTTACAAGTCAAAAACAGCTAGCTAACAACTTCCTATCTCAAAATAAATAAGTTGACATTAGCTGACTAATTGATTCTCTGGTAAGACTCCCCCGCAAGCATTCCCAGCTGGAGAACCATGAATTGGAAAGAAGAAACTGGAAGAGCTTTAGTATAGATGTCTGCAAGTTGAGCAAAAGAAGCTACTGGCAGTAAATGAATAAGGCCAAAGAGAACCTTTTCCCTTACAACATGATAATCAAGCTCTATGTGCTTGGTTTTCTCATGAAATGTAGGATTAGCTGCAATATGTAGGGTTGAATAGTTATCACAGTATTTGACAGCAGGCAACTGATGAGCAATGGAAAGATCAGTCAACAAGTAAATAAGCCACTGAATCTCACAAGTTGTTGCTACAAGTGCTCTATATTCTATCTTTGAAGATGACTTAGAAATAATGCTTTGCTTTTTAGACTTCTAGCTAATGAGAGAATGACTAAGATAAACACTGAAGCCTATAACAGATCTTTTTGTATCCATACAACTAGCCCAATCCGAGTCACTAAAAGCCTTTAAGTGTAAGGCAGAAGTGGATGGGAAAAATAATCCTTTGCCAGGACAACTGTTAATGTACCTCAACACTCTTTGTAAAGCTTAAAGATGAACTGAGGTAGGCTTGGATAAGAACTGACTGAGTTGTTGAATGGCAAAGCTAATATCCAGCCTGGTTGCAGTAAGATAAAGCAATCTTCCTACCAGCCTTCTATAAGAAGCATCATTTTGCAAAGGATCCCCTGTGTCACTATTGAGCTTGGTATGAGAATCCATTGGAGTCTTGGCAGGTTTTGCAGCTAGATAACTTGTGTTAGAAAGAATCTCCAAAGCATATTTTCTTTGGCAAATAGAAATTCCTTTTTGAGACCTTGCAATTTCAAGCCCTAAGAAAAATTTCAAGTCACCAAGGTCCTTGATTTTAAAAAAATCATTGAGAAACTTTTTAATTTTATTAATCACAGCAAGATCATTTCCTGCCAATATGACATCATCAACATAGACCAAAATGGCAATAAAAGAGTGCCCTTGTTTATTAACAAATAGAGAGTAATCTGCCTTAGATTGAACATAACCATACTTGACAAGCTCCTTTGATAATTTGGAGTACCATTACCTGCTAGCCTGCTTAAGACCATAAAGAGATTTTTGCAATTTACAAACTTTATGAGGTGTGGAAGATTGAAATCCAGGAGGTAGAATCATGTAGACTTCCTCATCAAGCTATCCATGTAAGAAAGCATTGTTGACATCTAATTGGTGGAGATGCCACTTGTTAACAAAAGCCAATGCAAGCAGTAATCTAATTGTGGTAAGCTTAGCTATTAGGGAGAAAGTATCAAAATAATCCACCCCCTTTGTTTGTGTATACCCCTTAGCCACAAGTCTGGTTTTATACCTCTCAATTGAATCATCTGACTTATATCTTATTTTATACACTCATTTACATCCAATTGGTGTTTTAACAGCAGAAAGATCAACAAGGGCCCAAGTTTGATTTTTCTCAAGAGCAGTAATCTCATTGGCTATTACCTCTCTCCAGTGTTTATTTTTGACAGCTTGAGCATAGGTTTTAGGTTCAAATGTAGTAGAAATGCTAAGAGTAAAATGCTGATGTGACATAGACAAATTGTTGTAAGAAAGACAGATTGTTAGAAGAAAGTGGATATTTAGTACCTGAGGAATTGGTTACTATAGCTGATTGGGAGAGATTGCAATGATAGTCTTGAACATAAGATGGTAATTTCCTTAGTCTAGTAAAGTGTCTTACACTAGTAGAAGATGACTGAATAGGATAAGTAAAAGTATGATGAAGTTCTGATGCAGGATACTCAATAGAGGATGTATGAGTAAGCTATGAAAAAGGACAAAAAGAAAAAGATGAAGAAGAAAAGGGAAAAACATTTTTATGAAATTGGACATTTCTAGATATAAAGATTTCTCTAGAATGAAGATCCATTAGAACATATCCTTTTGTTACAGACCTATATCCCAAAAAAACTAACTTCCTTGCTCTTGGATCCAATTTAGATCTATGAGCAAACAATGTAGAAGCAAAACATAAGGAACCAAAGACCTTGATGTCATTATAATTAGGAATAGTGTAATGTAAACTTTGAAATGGACATTTATCTTGAAGAAGGGGAGTGGGAAGTCTGCTGATGAGAGTGTTGTTAAAGTCGAAGAAAGGTGCCAGATGAGGGGCCAGGCAAGGCGAGGCAAGGTGAGGGGAGGCGATGGTTACTCACCTAGCCGAAGCGAAGCATATGAGATGAGTTGACCGCCCCATACCAATGAGGTGAGAGGCTCTGGGGCATTGAGGCACCACCTCTTCAAACTAATGGCAAATTTTTTTTTTTTCTTAAAAGCATAAAATAAAAAGAAGCCCTAAACTGTCTCACCTTAATGCCACAAATAATAGATTGCAAACAAACTAGGTATTTCTTCTCCCCCCCCCCCCCCCTCCCTCTCTCTCTCTCTCTCTCTCTCTCATCTTCACTTTCTTTCCCTCTTTCTTCTACTCTTCTTGTACCTTCTTCTCCTTTCTCACTGTGCCACTGTGATCCAGATTCAGTGATTTTTTTTTTAATTTTTTTTCTTCTTTTGTCTCCTCCTCCTCTTATGTTTTTGAATCTCTTCACGACATCATCACGCTGCGCAACATATTACTACCAATCCAGAACTTTCTTTCTTTTTTTTTTGTTAAGTTTGTTAAATATTTAGTGTGATATGCTTTTATTATTAAATGGGTATTGTTGTTATATACTTTTTTATTAAATGCGTATTGCGAATCTATAATTATGATGTGATTTTCTTATTAAATAGGTATTGTTGTGATATATTTTTTATTAAATGGGTATTATGATTGCAATATGTTTTTGTTAAAATAGGTGCTTATGCTCTTGCTATGATTGTGATATGTTTTTATTGAATGGTTATTGTGAATTTGTAATTGTGATATGCTTTTGTTATTAAATGGGTATTGTTGTGATATGCTTATTTGATGCCCTTGCTATGATGTGTAAATTGTCATTGAGCAAATTATTCAAAAAAAAAAATGTTGTTTAATACTTTAATTTCTTTTTTTCTTGAATTGGGAGTTTGGGGATGTTGCTTTAATTAATTAATTTGTAATTTTCTTCTATATGTTGCATTTTTTTCTTTTTGAAGAACACACACACACACACACACACACACACACACATATATATAATTTAGGTAATTTAGATTATGGTATCTTGCTTTAAAAAGGCCGCACCTCACCCCTTGCCTAAGGCATAGGGTTTTCTATCACCTTAGTGTCACCTTTCGCCTTGATAACATTGACAACATGATGGATAGCACAACACCAAAATGATTTTGGTAAATGGGACTGGAATAATAAAGCTCTTGCTATATTAAGAATGTGTTTATGCTTTCTATCTATAAGATCAATTTATTGAAGGGTTTCAACACAACTGGTTTGATGGATAATCCCTTTGGAAGCATAAAAATCATTCATGAAAAACTCAAGACCAATGTCACTTCTGATAGCTTTAATTGTGGTATTAAACTGAGTTTCAACCATGATAACAAAAGACCGTAAAAGGGACCTGACATCAGATTTAGCTTTCATGAGAAAATCCAAGTATTTCTTGAAAAATCATTCACTGTAGTTAAAAAGAATCGATAACCATATATGGATGTAATAGAACAAGCACCCCAAATATCCACATGAACTAATTGAAATGAAACAAAAGCATGAGAAACACTATGTGTGAAAGATAATTTCGTTTGCTTTGCTTTGCATAGTGACAAATGTCATAAACATGTATATCAACATTACAAGGAATAGAAGAGTAAAGCCTATTTAAAGCTAAAATTCTTTAATGAGAAGGTTGACCAAATTTGTAATGCCATAGGCTAGCAAGAGGAAAAGAAGGAACAATGCTAATGATAGAAGCAATTGAAGTGATGAAAAATTGGGTGATGGATTGACCAAGAAATACAATCCTTCATTTCAGCTAAACTAATCATCCTCTAAGTACTTAACTCCTGAATGAAATAAGAATTATGATGAAATAGTAAGCTACAGCTCAAGGAAGAAATGAGTTTAGTTACTGAAATTAGATTGAAAGTAGAGGATAAAATATAGAGAACATCTAACAGGTAAAAATAAGGTGTAAGATGTATAGTTCTAGAAATGGTTGCCACAACATGAGTACCATTAGGTAACTTGATTGAAAAAGGTTTAACTTATTTATAGGTTGTAAAGACTGATAGAGTAAAACATATATGGTCAGTAGCCCAGGTATCAAGTATCCATATATGTGAATTGACATTGGTAAAGAGAGAAATAAGGTTACCTATAGGAATGTTAGAAGTGGTAGTAAGTGTAAGAGAAATGTTACCATTGTGCTGTGTGGCAAGATGATTAACCCAATGAGATTGAGATGATGGAGAAAGTGATGAAGATGCTGTCAAAGAATGATCTTGAATTAAAGTCAATAGCTTCTGGTACTGCTTAGGAGTGAAACACATATTAGAACTCTCTACATGATTTGATGGGAATGATTCAGAAATTGCAATTGGTTCAACACTTTCAGTAGCAATAACAGCATGTGCAGAAGCATTAAAATTACAAAATTCATATCCTAGACGAAAACCATGTTTCCTATAATAAGTGTCAATAGTGTATCTTTGTTTGCCATAGTATGCGCAAACCTTAACTGGTCCAGTATATTGACCTATTCCAGTATAAGGCATATTATTTGAACCAAATTGCACATTGTTGGAATTGAAATATTCTCTACCATAAGAACCAGAACCACTAAAACCACTATTTTTAGAACTGATAGCTTTATTCAAAAAAGCCTTAGATTCTATGCCAGGATTAGACATTTGTCTTTCTTGCTGAATTACTAAGGAGAAAACCTTAGTAATTGAAGGTAGAGGCTCCATTAACATAATCTGAGATTTAACACTTGCAAATTATTCATTCAATCCCTTTAAGAATCTTATCACATTATCACTCTTCATGTACTTTTGTACAGTTGAAATTGCTCCACAAGAACATGGTGTAACACATGAACAAGAAGGAATTGGACGAAAATTAACCAATTCATCCCATTAATTCTTCAATTGAGTAAAATATTCCGTAATTGAAAGCTCACCTTTTTTGAGATTATAGATCTCTTCCTGTAGATCAAAGATTCAAATGATATCTTCTTGTGAAAACCTATCTTTCAAATCACTCCATACATCCACTGTCTTATCAATCCAAAGTACACTCTGTGCAATAGAGGGAGAAAGAGACCTTGTAATCTAAGAAATAACCATTGTATTGCACCTCTTCCATGTAAAAGATATCGCATCTATCCTTATAGGCGTAAGAAGAGATCTATCGATAAATTGCAGTTTATTCTTTTAGCCCTGGCCCAAAGATTGTAATTAGATCCAATAAGAATTGGAGAAACTAATACTAAAGCTGGATCCTCATTAGGATGTAGAAAGTAAGGATTAGCGGGTTTCATTAGATGATCACTAGTATTGATAGCCATGGAAGTAAAAGAAATTTTCTTGAGAAGGCTAAAGAAAGTTCAATAAAGAAAGTTCAAGAAAGAAAAAATAACTGTCGAGAGAAAAAGAGCTCTGATACCGTATTACAAAATGAATTGAAGGTGAAAATGTAACTTGTATTGAATAGAAGCAGAAAAGAGTTTATATACTCTTAAAGAGAAAAGCAGGAAATAAAAAAATTTAGTTATAAGTCAAAAACTGCTAGCTAACAACTTCCTATCTCAAAATAAATAAGCTGACTTTAGCTGACTAATTGATTCTCCAGTAAGAGAGGTCTCTTTTTGGTGTGGAATTTATTTTGTTGGATCTCTTCAATAAGTTCCAGATCTATATACAATTAGAACGAATCTTAGGTATGGAGGTAATTACCATTGTCGTAGAGCCTATCTGTGTTTTTTTTTTTGGTTTTTTTGTTGGTTGGGCAAGCTTACAGTAAGAGGTGTAAATACTTTCTCTAATAGGAGACCTGAATTTGAAGATATTTCCTATCATTTGGCCAATCACAAGTTTTATGCTCTGTCAACTCAATCAAAACCGTCAAATTATCTTGGAAAAATTACTATTTATTCCTTGTAATTACTTGTCCTTGTATTTTGAAAAAGACATTATTTAGTCCATCTATTTTTATTCTGTTTAACTATTTAGTCTCTCCATCAATTTTTCCGTTATTCATGCTATTCAAACAACTATTTAGTCCCTTTATTTTAAGAAAACTAATTAATTGATCCCTGTATTTTGAAAAATACTGCTATTTAGTTCCTTTATTTTAGTGAAACTAATTATTTAGTGTATGTACTTTGAAAAAAATGGTATCTTGAAAAAAATAGTATCTTCAAAAATATATTCTTTGATAAAATTAGAAATTTTGTTATATGGAGACTATATTTGAATTTACATTCTTTTTAAATCTCCAGTTCCTTGGACATCATTTTTGTGTTTTCTTTATGTGAAATAATTTTTCTTGATTACTTAGAAATTTAACAAAATTGATTAACTTTTTTTTTTTTTTGTAGACAGCTTATATCTTTTTTATCATCAGATGAAAGCACAGAGAGAATGAGGGAAAGAAGGGTGTGGGTGTAGATGAGAAAAAATATGGAGAGGGAGAAATAATAAAGGATAAGAGAGAAATAAGAGGGAGATGTTTAGGTTATGATGAGCATCATAAGGGTAATATGGCTAAACCACTTCCCATGTTCAAAGGGGCAATTACAAGAGCTAAGGCCAAGACATTGCAAGGATTAATTCAAGCACATATTGATCAAGGATGGTAGGCTAGTACACAAGGAATTCAAGTGTAGCACAAATATGGCATGTTGATGCAATTCGGCACAAATATGGTAGGCTAGCCAAACCATGGTCCAGTAAGGTGCACCAAGTCAAACCATGGTTGATCAATAGTGCACACCTAGGTCAACCACCTCTCTTCCATCCAAAGGGGTCCCATTTCTACCCACCCACTATCCTTGCACTTTACAAGCCTTTATCTAAGTTGCAAAGTCAAGTAGGAGAGTCTTTTGTCCTGACATAAGTGGTAAAGCAACATTTCCATATTTAGCTAAAAACAAAGAAGACTTTTGGCTAGCAAAATTCAAAATCTAGATTTGTAACTTTGTTTTAACCTAATTTAGGGTGAATGTGTATTCACTAACCTTGGAGAAACCCTTAGTTAAAAGCCCCAAGTGTTGGTAGAATCATTAGTTAGTTTTTACACGGCTTTTTCTTCTTCTTTTGAAGTTAGTTCATTTTCTACCATTGTAGAAGCTTGTAAGCTCTAGGAACTCCTTTGAGAGAGTTTGTATATATTCTTCCTAAGTTCCACTATGAACTTAGATTCAATATAAGTTAGTCACTTATATTATCATTTTGATATTTAGTGTAATCTGGCACAAGTTGTCATTTTGTATTAGATCATTGACTTCCTTTCTACTAGTCAAAGTAGTTATTCATCACATGTTGGTGTTTATGTCATCTTATTAGTGAAAGAGTTGTGTATATTGTGTTTGATACTTGGTTTTAAGCTTTCCATGGAAAAACATTTCTAGCACTTTGTATGCATGATTTTAGCCTAGACAATGAGGGTGCATCATTTGGTATCAGAGCTCTTAGCCTTCAAAACTAAGTAAGTTTTCATCTTTGTTGTGTTTTCCATCTTGTTCTTCTTATTACCCTTATAACACCCCTATATGCCTAGCCTGTTATATTTCACTGTTCCGGTAACCGGTGTTGGTCCGGATAATTAAGGAAATTAGAATAACATCAAAGACACCTAGATAAGCCCTGAATACAAATAATTAGTGATTACTAGATAGTTAAGTATAAATAAGAAAAACAGAACATAAAAGGTTAAATGAGCCGGGAGTTACAGCGATGGGTGACCTTCCCAGGAAGTGACTGCGAGGTCAGTCTTAACCCGAATTTTGAATCGAAAAATGTGACGCCGCTATTACAAACACAGTGGAAAAGAGAAAATCATAGAAAAAAAAATTGTTAAACAAGTCAAATAATTAGGTCAGGAATCCGAAAGAAATATTAAATAATTAACAAACCGGATCAGACCAGCGAGGGGCAAATTGGTCAATTCACCCCTAGAGCTTACTCCTGACCTAACTGTCCAATAAAATTAGAAAAATGGAAATTTTGAAATCGAGAATTAAATTAAAGAACTATTAAAAAATTAAAGAAAAAGAAAAAGAATAAAAATGTGACTTATTACATCATGATGATGACATCACATATGATGTCAAAATTAATTTTAATTTTTGCACATTTTTTGACTAAGTCAAATACAATTATTAAACACATAAGAACAAAAAAAAAAATTAAAAAGCAAAACCATTTCTTCTTCCTTATCAACCTTGGCCGAAACACTCCACCCCACCTCCATTAAAATTCCTCCTTTAAAGCTTGATCTAAGCTCTTCATCTCCATAAATTAACCCTAGATTCTCAAAATTTCCTTCAAAAACCTTGTTATCTTAACTTGACAAGAAGATTTAAGAAGAAGAAGAAAGGAGAAATTGAAGGAATTGAGGAAGTGGAACATCAAAGTTGAGGTTAGTAGTTTAATTTGAAATTCTAGTTCAATACTTGTGCTTTTAGTTTACCTAACCTAGAAATTAACTTAAAATCAAAAGAAAACAATAATGGGGGACTAGATAGGAAATTCAGCCAGCATTAAGGAGGATTGAAAATTCTTGAATTTGATGGAATTGAAGGATTAATTGAGGTAAATTAAGTAGGTAGATCAAGAATATACAATTTAAATGTATTAAATTACACAAGTCAAAAATTTAGGGTTCTTGAATTTAGAAATTAGGAGAAAAATTGGAGGAAATGGTCAATTGATGCAATTGACCCTAATTGAGGTTAAAAATGGTTAATTGGGACCGTTTGTGATGTGTTTGAATTGGTAGAAACCAAGTGCAGTTCAGATTGGTTAGGGTCACTATTCTAGCAGCTTGACCTAGGTCTCTTTCAGGGACTAAAACTGAAAATTTACTAACCTAATTGGTATGAGGCCAATTGGGAATGAGAATAGGCACATAATGACACACTTTTTACTTTGGAACCATGCCCAGAAAATGACATTAACATAGTAAACAATTAGGTTAAACCCGAGTGTAGTGTACTGCCACTGTACCAAAATGACCAAATAAACAGTGTCCATAACTTGGGCTAGATAGGTCCAAATGACCAGATTTTTGTGGCATTGGAAAGGTATGACATAGCACTACAACTTTCATGAAGAATACCAATCCAAATTCTGCCCATAACTAAGTCATTTTGCAACCTAAATTTAGTGGTCCAAAACTGCTAGAACCAAAGTAGGTGCCCAGAAAATTTGGGTTAAATCAATCCGGTTAGACATGTTCAAATGGCCTTATCTTGGGCTACAAAACTCTAAATGGAGTGATTCAAAAAGGGAATTAAAGATAAGACAATAAGGAACAACTTTTATGAAGAACACTTTGTCACATTTCCACAGCAACTTAATCAATGAAACAGTGCAAAATAGGACACCAAATCTAAAAATTTGAAAATGCAATTAAGAGACCTAAAAATTGAAAGGGCAACTAAAACCAACAAATTTGGTAACCAAAATGTGGTATGTGGGTGTAATTGAAATTTCCATACCTATTAAGCATAAGAAAGTCAAAATTTTGACTTGAATAGTATCGTGAATAGTAATCCCGAAATGCAAAATTTAAAGAACGTTAAATTAAGCATATTAGGGCTAGACATGCGTAATTGTGAACTTATTATTGAATTTATTATACGTTATGACAATGAAACACTGTAAAATTGTGTGTTTCAGTTGAAAAGAATACCGGAAAAGAACCCGAGGCATCGAGTCAAGACCAAGAGGCGACTCGCACGAGGTTTGTGCACAACATAAAATCTTTCTGTAAATTCTCTTTGACACTTTGTTTTGATGAATAAATTATGATTTACTTTGATTGCGAATTTGTGACTGAAATGAATATTATGCTTTTGACCTAAATTGTAGGAAATTTAATTGTATGTGTTTGAATTATCAATAAAGATTTAGTAAATTGTTAAGATAGTTTTGAAACCACAGTGTTATGACTATATATCTGAATGCCTCACTAGCATGACTAGTGAGAGGAATTAGTTTTTAATTTTGATTCTTTCTCTGGTTGAAGTGTTGAGGTGTGTGCCAGTAGAGGAAGAAATTGAATGGATACCCATAGTTTGAGCTAGCTAGCCTTGAGATTCCTCATAAGCCTCCGGCTATTGAGATGAACATTGTACTGATGGCATGATATAACTGTGTGTTTTTATGAAATCTGTTTTGTGACTTTCGAAATGAGACTGTTTTGACTAAAATTATAAATTATGTTTTGTGTTTATTTTTCATTTTGAGTACCATATTTGAATAAATTTGATTTGATTTATGCATAAAATTTTATTTTAGTTTGTTGTACACTACTGAGTCATAGTACTCAGCGATGACTGTTTATTACTGTCGCAGATTAAAAGACTAATAGAGCAGCAGTGTGAGCTGCTGAAGATTTCAAAGGTACTTTTGGTCCTTTTGTCGGGTATAATTTTATACCCTGATTGTACATATTTATTTTGATGTAATTAACTGTATGTACATCTTATAGACTGGTCATGAGCAGTTGTATAGAAATTGTAATAATTTTATTTTGGATTTTCATATATAAATTTATACTGATGTATGTAAATTAAATTTCCCCTAATGCAATGTGTATGAAAATAATTATGTCTATTTTCGAAAATATTTAAATTGAAATTCATGAGTTGTGACAAATTGATTTAAATTGTGGAGTTGAGGAAATTGTGTTGATTTGAGTTGAAATGGTGGTTGAGATTGGTTGAAGTGATATATTTGGAAGTGTTTTCCACATGTAAAATTTTTTGTTTTTCTCAATTACAGCCGGCACTCTGTCAAAATTTTTCCAAAATTTGCAAAAAAATCAAAATTGACAAAATTTTACCAAATCTTTAAACTTCAAGTAAATATTTTTAATACCTGCTAGAAAAGCTCACCACTTTCAAAAAGTAAGAAAATTATTTTAAAATCTCTTGTAGTATATTTAATGGGTTATCGGTAGACGGAGTTGATAATTCATTAGGTATACTACGGAATCATGTTATGCCTTACAAAGGGGTAAGGTGTGACAACCCTTGGGTTCTTCTTCTTCCTTGTTGCCTTGGTTGTAGCTAAGCTGAATTCATTGTGTTCTTCTTTGGTTTTAAAGTTTGTTCCTTTGTGTTGAGCTAAACCTTTGTGTCTCCTTTTTAAATTTTTTTTCTTGTTCTTAACTTGTCATATTTTCCTTAGTTTGGTCTATTTGTGTTGTAGCTCTTTATTATTATCTTCCTTTAACCTAGTTTACATCTTGTGTTATCTTGAATGTATGTGTACTGAGATTTGTCTAATGTTTTGAAGAGTTGAAATCTGCCTTGGTTAGTCCTAGAAATGAAATTGGCAAATTTGACCTAATAGGAAGTTTGGGAGTGAATTTTAGAAACCTGAGCAAACCCATCCAGAAATTTTTGAAATTTGATAGGCTAACTATACAGTGTCTAAGGAGGTAATATGTAAAATTTCAAGCCAAAATTCCCTCGTTTGGGTAGGGGATAAAAATTTAGCCATAAATCAAACTTTTATTGGTTCATATAGCAAACCCATCCAAAAATCTCTAAAATTTTACAGGCTGTCTATACAATGTATTAGGAGTCCCCACACCAAATTTCAAGTTAAAATGCAACCATTTTCCTATAGAACTAAGTTTAGGCATTAGACTGCAAGTCATGCTATTTCCTATAGCAAAATAACTTAGAATGAGTTAAAATTTTATGGTACATTTAATTATTATGTGGAGGAGAGTTGGTGCTGAATTTTGGTGAAGAAATTTTTGAAATTTTACAGGCTGTCTATATAGTATATTAGGAGTCCCATACCAAATTTTAAGTTAAAATGCAACCATTTCCCTATAGACTAAGTTTGGGTATCAAACTATAAGTCACGCTATTTTCTATAGCAAACTAGCTTAGAATGAGCTAAAATTTTATGGGGCATCTAATTACAATGTGGGGAAGTTGGTGGTAAATTTTGATGAAGAATTCTATCGTTTGCTTGCAGAACCAAAACCACAACTTGCACCACAAGTTATGCTTCAAGTTGTGAAATCTGTTATTTGAGATTTTTTAGTGTGTTCTTTTTTCTTCCAAATTTGATTATTATTTTTTGTTTCCATCTCATTAGAGTCCTTTTAAATTAGTTTATCAAAATTAAGTCATTTGCTTATCATATCACTAATTTTGGCGTCTACTTTTATTTGCTTCTAGCATTACAATATATGTTTTAATTTTTATTTTATTCTATCTTGTTTGTGTATATATCAATCTTGGACATTGTTTGTGGTTTTCTTGTGTTGATATATCTGAGCTCCAAGGGAACATTGGATTAAGCATATTGAGAGGCAAAAAGCTTGAGTGTGGTGAGCATAGTAAGAGGATAAAAGCCAATTGTGCTAAATACGAGTGGAGTGAACCTTCTTGAGAGTAAACATGTAAGGGAGTGAAGTGAGGAATTTTTTCTACTAACTTTATTTCTTTATAGCTTAAGCCATATCACAAAAGAGGGATGAAGTAGAGAGTAGTAGGAGGAGAAGTGAAGGGAGGAATGAGGAAGTTAATAATCCATTGAGGGGGCAAACAATAGAGCAAAAATTTGAGAGGATGTTTGCCATGATGAGGGATGTATGGGACAAGTTACAAAGGCATGAAGAAAAATTTGAGGAATTAAAAAGAGAAAGGGGAGTTGAGAGGAGGCCGAATGATGTGAGGCAAGATAGAAGAGAGAATATGGGAATAGGAAGGAACATGAAAGTGTAGAACATTATGACCATGATTGGAGAGATGATCAGTATGAGAAAGATTATGGAGATGATGATTATGATGCCCATACCTCTCATGCAAGTGGAGAGGATTTCGATCACCACCTCCTAGAGGAAGAGGAATAAGAGGTAGAAGAAATGGTAGATTTCCTAGGAGAGACTAATAGGGGAGAGATGACTTTGGGGAGAGAGACGGTTATGGTTATAGAAGAAAGTGGGAGAGAGTCGATGGGAACATAGGAAGCATCAAGATGAAGATACCACCATTCTATGGCAAGAATAATCCATATGCATATTTGGAATGGGAAAGGCAAGTAGAATTGATTTTTAAGTGCCATCACTATTCAGAGGAGAAGAAGGTAAAGTTGGCAGCAGTTGAATTTAAAGAATAGGCTATTGTGTGGTGGGACCAATTACAATCTAAGAGAAGGAGGAATGGGGGCTGAATGGTAAAAACTTGGGAAGAGATGAAGAATTTGTTGAGAGATAGATTTGCGCCTCCACACTACTATAAGGAGCTTTACCAAAGATTGCAAAGGTTAGTTTAAGGGTTCAAGAGTGTTGAAAACTACCATAAGGCTATGGAAATGGCCATGATTGGGGATAATATTTAAAAGGATTCAGAAGCTATCATGGCTAGATTCCTTAATGGGTTAAACCAAGACATAACTAACATAGTGGAGTTATACCATTACATGGATGTGAATGAGATTCTGTCCATGGCCATGAAAGTTGAAAAGCAACTTAAGAAGAAAAATTTGGCTAAGTATGGTAATGCAGCCTATTTGGCTACCAAGTCCACATGGAAGCCGAATAGTGAGAAGGCTAAAGAAGACAAGTTTACTCCTAAGTATAATAAGGAGGAATAGAAGGGGAAGCAGAAAGTGGAAGAAAAAGAGAAGAATACCACTTCAGTAGCTTCAAACACCATCAATAGAACTAGGGACATCAAGTGCTTTAGGTGTCTGGGGAATGGGCATATAACTTCATAATGTCCTAACAAGAGAGTTATGATCTTGATAAAAAATGAAGAGT
The DNA here is from genome assembly GCF_030052815.1 of Hevea brasiliensis. Lineage (NCBI taxonomy): Eukaryota > Viridiplantae > Streptophyta > Magnoliopsida > Malpighiales > Euphorbiaceae > Hevea > Hevea brasiliensis. The sequence goes on from NC_079497.1 coordinate 105,924,897, forward strand.
TAGAAAGTGAGGATGATAAAGATGATGAATATGCATAATGAAGAGGGTGATGGAGATGAACATGAGTTTGAGGATGTGGATATGGCTTACACCTTGGTCACTATGTCCACTTTAGCTACACAAGCTATGGAGGTTGATAATGGGGACTTGGAGCAAAAGGAGAATATTTTTCACACTAGGTGCCATGTAGGGGATAAGGTGTTTAGTGTAATTATTGATGGTGTGAGTTGTTACAATTTAGCTAGCACTTTGAGGGTGGAAAAGTTAGGCTTAGCTACTTTGAAGCATTCTAAAGAAAATGGTTTACAATGTTTGAATTCTTAACGGAAGGTCAAGGTTACTAAGCAAGTGGTGATTCCATTTTCCATAGGCAAGTACTAAGATGAGGTACTTTGTGATATTGTACCTACACAAGCTACACATCCTCTTCTTGGGAGACCATGGCAATTTGATAAAGAAACCTTGCATGATGGTCGAAGGAATACTTATTCCTTTACTAAGGATGGTCGAAAGGTCACCTTGAATCCTTTAGCCCCATCTCAGGTACTTGAAGACCAACTCAACATTTAAAGATCATGTGGTGAGAAAAATGAAGGGGTGAGTGAAAAATCTAGAGTGGTTGAACCTAAAGAAAGCAACTATTGTGAGAAGAGAGAAAATAAGAAGGAGGGAAAAGAAGAAAAAAAGATAGAAAGTTCGGGGCAAAAGGAGAGTAAGGAGAGAAAAGCAATTTTGTATGTCAAGTGGAGAAATGTGATAGAGTCCTTGTATATCGATAGACCATTTTGTTTGCTTTTGTATAGGGAGTCTTTATTAACTATGACTGACCTTAACCCATCTCTTCCTAGTGCTGCTTGTTCTCTTTTGCAGGATTATGAAGATGTCTTTCCAGATGAGATGCCTTCTGAACTTCCACCTATCAGAGGCATTGAGCATCAGATAGACTTCATACCTAAAGCATCTATTCCAAACCACCCTGCATATAGGAGTAGTTCAGAGGAAACCAAGGAGTTGTAAAAGTAAGTAGAGGAGTTGTTGGCTGAGGGTCATGTTAGGGAGAGCATAAGCCCATGTGCAGTACCAGTTCTATTGGTACCAAAGAAGGATAGGACATACAACATGTGTGTTGATTGCCATGCCATCAATTAAATAATGGTAAAATATCAACATCCCATACCTAAACTTGATGAAATGTTAGATGAGCTAAATGGTGCATGCATTTTCTCTAAGATAGATCTTAAGAGTGGTTACCACCAGATTCGCATGAAATTAGGAGATGAATAGAAAATTACTTTTAAGACTAAGCATGGTTTGTATGAGTGGTTGATGATGCCATTTGAGCTCACGAATGCCCCTAGCACATTTATGAGACTTATGAACTATGTTTTTGTTAGTAGTATGCCCTAGAGCATATCATTTTGTATGTATCTTATACATATATTATTAATAAAAGGCAATTTCACTTTTCCGTTTACATAATATATTTATGTGTAATAGAAAAGGTCTATTGATATTTTGTTAGAAATTCTATTCTTAAGTTGTTAAGAATATGAGTGATAGTATTTCTAGCACAAAGTATCATAAATTGATTCACAATCGAGAATACTTCACAAAGGACATGACTTGTCCAGAAAGATTGTAATCATGTTTATTCCCAAGGTATTTATATGAGATATAAATAAGATGGAGTGGTGAGTCTCATGCCACATAACAAACATGATAGGCACTTATACATGATAAGTAGGCCGAACCAGTGACGCTTATGACAAGCACAAGGAGTTTACTCTTATCAATGCATTGTCATATATCTTTAGACCTGAGATAACACAGTTATCTTGTATATATGTGGTTTGAGTTTGATACTGCTTTGATACTTGTACTATGCATAGGTATATGGGCATGTGTTGGCTTCTACTAGTTATATATAGAGATAGGTGTTAATCAAGATGGAATCCGTTACCCTAAGTAAATAGGGATAAAATCCTATGTTCATTTAATTGTTCTTGATGTTTCAAGTTCCTGGCCAGGATAGACAGATTTAGTCAGAAAAGAGTTTCTGACAAATAAATCTAATTAATCAAGAACTGAAATTAAAAGAGAACATAATGTTCATAGCAAATGGGGCTTGACATTAACCATGACTCCAGCTCGAATTGGAATTTTGTAACGAAGAGATTCTAGTGCATGTAATATATGATTAAAGGTTCATTTAAGGTATTCCTTATTACTGATTGGGTGGCTATGGCATACTATGTTAGGTGTCAACCATGGTCTATGAGATGCCTGAAATGATTTAGAGAAATCGTTTACGGTAAGAAAGAGTTCTAATGATATTAAGAGTTAATATCATTTCACATTGCCAAGAAGTAACGAGCCCAGTAAGTCACACATCTACACAAGCTAATCACCATTTAAAATGTGATTTAATTGATTAATTAAAGAATTTAATTAATTAATTAAAGAGGTTTGATTTGCAATAAGATTGTAAAGTCTCTAGCATGACTTGAAACCAAATCTAGGTTATTGGATGTATAGTGTAAATTAAATTTATATTTAATTTGATTAAATATGAATTTAATTATGTGAAATTAATTAATAGAGATTAATTAATTAATTAATTTATATTTGATATAAATTGATTTAAAGAGGAGAAATTATAATTTTGGGTTGAGAACTCAAATTAAAGAGTAAGGGCAAATTGGTCTTTTCACATGGTGACATGTGGCACCATGAGATGGTAACACATGGCACCATATGATCTTGCCACTTGTCTTCCTATGATGGAAGACCACATGTCATGATTTAAAAGGAGCTTGACACTTGGCTTCATAGAATTAAATCAAATAATAACAAGATGGGATCTTGTGATGACATATGGCAAGGGAGTTAACGTTTGACCTAAGTATATAAAGAAAGGTTATAAAGAAAAATCATCCACTCTCTCTTTTCTCTCTAATGTTGGATGGCAACATGGTGTGTTCTTCTCCTCTTCAATTTCTCGATTGATTTAAAGGAAAAATTTTGATTTCTCTTGAATTAAAATTATTAGAAAGTGTTTCTAACACCCAATACATTCACACACCTTCACAAAGCATAAACCCCATCTAAAAATTGGTTGACAAGGCTTAAGAAGCAAATCTAGTGGCTGCCATTGCTACTTTGGTGTGTGCTTGTGGTGGAAAAACTAGAGGGATAATGTTTGGGGTCCTAAGAACATCCTAAGATTGCATCAATTGTGCATCAAGAGGTTAGTACCTAAAAATCCCTCTTTTAGTTAAGGTTTAATTGAATTAAATATTAATTCATAATCTTTAATGGAAAATGAAATTTTAATGCATGCTAAAATATGTTTTGGTATGTAATTGGGCATTGGAAATTGATTAGGTTTATAAGAAACTTGGTATGGTGCATGTAACCTTAGAAATAATTTTTGAAATACAAGGTTCTAATGCTCAATTATCATGCTTCCACTCCTTTAATTGGTATCAGAGGTGCTATATTTGCCATTAAGATTGTATATGAGGTTTAATTGTGTGATTGGATCGAATTTTGATTGATTGAAAGCTGGTTGGGTGCTCAAAGGGGGCGGCATGAATGTGAAACACGCCCCAAAGGTGTGTTTGGAGTTTGAGCTTGGTTTTTGGGCCCATTATGTAATTATTGAATATTTTAAGGCCCATAATTAAGCCCATACCTAATTAAATTATTTAATTAGGAATTTTAATAACATAATTAATTTTTGAAATTGTTTTCAAGGTATTAAATTTGGAAAATGGTTTCTAAATTTAAACTTATTTGAATAAGATTCAAATATGAATTTTAGTTGAATATGTGATATTCAATTTAATTTTTAGTATGTATATTTTATTTAATTGTCAAATTTTAATATGCATAATGGATGATCATGGACAATAAAAGATCAATGTGATTGGATTTATTTCTTTTATTTTTCTTTGGGTTGAAAAATAATTAATTTTATTTTAGTGGCATATATTATAAATGTTGTAATAATTTGGGTTGTAATTTCATTTATTTGAAGACTTTAAAGTCCGTATTCTTAAAAACTCGCCTTGGTATGCCAAGGATTACAATGTAATTAGATTACAAGAAGATCAAGGAGGTCAAGAGCATTGATGGGATCAGTAGGAGGAAATCAAGATCAAGTGTTAATTATGTACTCCTTCAGCAACTCTTGTAAAATGAATGAATGAAATACACCTAGGAATGCCCTGATTCAATTCTTGGTGGCTTAGAATTGAATCCCTTAGAAAGTTCATGATCATACCATATTATTTGTTTATCCATGTATGCATGAGATGTATGTGAATGTATGTAAGTATATGACATATGCATGCCAATTGGATAATGTGCAAAGTGAGACCATAATAGTAATTAAGTCGACCACAAAATCTTCCAAACAAATGATTAAGTTGGAAATGGTATAATTATGGTAATTATATCATGGCCCTCCATTAAGACAATTATTTTAAGAAATTTTAAATACTTGCATGTGATGCATTCATTTAAGAGATTTACTTTGTAACACCCCTATTTGCATAGCCTGGTATATTTCACTATTCCGGTGACCGGTGTTGGTCCGAATAATTTCGAAGATTAGAATCACACTTAAGACAACTAGATAAGCTCTGAACACAAATAATTAGTAATTGCCAATTAGTTAAGTATAAATAAGAAAATAAAACACAAGAAGTTAAATGAGTCGAGAGTCACAGTAAAGGGTGACCTTCTCTGGAAGGATCGCGAAGTCGATTTAAACTCAAATTTCGAACCGTAAAATGTGATGCTGAGGTCCTTAGGACTATTGCGAACACAGTGGAAAAGATAAAATCACAAAAAAAAATTGTTAAGCCGGTCAAATAATTAGGTCAGTGAGCCAGAAGAAATATTGAATTATTTGCAAACCGGGTCGAACCGGCAAGGGGCAATTTGGTCAATTGACCCTGAGAGCTGACTCCTGACCTAACTGTCAAATAAAATCAGAGAAAAGAAAATTTTAAAATCGAAAATTAAATTAAAAAACTAATGGAAAAATAAATATAAAAAAAAAAAAGAAAAATGAAAAAGGTGAAAAGAGATGACATCATGCATGATGCCATAAATATTTAATTAAAAATTAAATTTTAGATAATTTGTGGTCTTCCTAAAGACATAAAAAAAGAAAAGAAAAAGAAAAAAAAAAGGAAAGTCATCTTCTTCAAGCCATCCATCTCTCTCCCTCTCCCTCTCCCTCACCAAAACCCCATGGAAGCTCATTTTGAGCTTGATCAAACCCTAAATCCCACCATAGAAATTTAAACTTCCATCATTAAATCTTGATTTCAAGCTTTGATAGAAAACTTGACAACAAAAAGAAGAAGAAAGGAAGAGGTTTTTGAAGAGGTGAAAACTTAAAGAAAGGTGAGTAAACTAAACCTTGTATTTTTAGTTTAATTCTAGTGTTTATGATTGAATGAACTTGGAAATAAACTTAAAATGAAATGAAAACAAGTGTTGGGGGACAAAGTTAAATTTCAGCCAGCTAGGGTTTGATGGGTGTATACATGTGTTTTGATTGAATTAGTAGTGTAGGTAAGCTTGAATGAGTTAAGAAGCATGTGTATATGTGTTTAATTAGTTAAATGCAACAAATAGGTGAATTAGGGTTTGGCACCTAGGGTTTGAAGACAAAAATGTGAGAATGTATTAAATGGTGTGTTGGACTTGGTTTGAGGTGAGAAATGGTCATTTGTGACCAATTGGAGTATGTTAGAAGTATTGGAACCAAATGTAAATTCGGATTGCTTAGGGTCATGCTGTAGGCAGCAGGACCAAGGTCCCTTTCAGGGATCAAAACTGAAAATTTACAAGTCCAATTGGTGCAAGGCCAATTGGGAATGAAAATAGACACAAAATGGAACATTTTTCATTTAGGAATCATACCCAAAAAGTGACCAAAACCTAATGAACAAATTGACCAAATTCTGATTAGGCAATCTGACCTGTATCAAAAATGACCAAATGAATAGTATTTGTTCATTTGGCCATAACTTGGGCTAGGCAGGTCTAAATAACCTGAAATTTTACCAGTAGAAAGTTGAGATATAGACCTAAAACTTTTATGAAGAACACAAACCCAAATTATGCCATTAACCAAGTCATTTAGCCACCCAAAATTGGTGACCTAAAACTGCCAGAACCAGTTTGGTGCCCAGAAATCTGGGTTAAGTCCAATCCAGCAGCCATGATTCAAATGGCTATAACTTGAGCTAAAAAACTCCAAATAGAGTGATTAAAAAATGAGAATAAAGCTAAGACAATAAGGAACAATTTCTATGAAGAAAACTTAGGCCAATTCTAACAGCAAAATGACCAATGGAACAGTGCAACATAAGACACCAAAACTGAAAATTTGTAATTTTGCCTAAAAGACCTAAGTTTTGAGAAAACAACCAAAACTAACAAAATTGGTGATCAAAATGTGGTATGTGAGTATAGTTGGAGTTCCCATACCTTTTAAGTATAGGAAAGTCAATATTTTGACTTGAATAATAACCTCAACATGAAATTTGCAAGAATGTAAGTTTAAACATATTAGAATTAGTTATTGGAATTGTTATGAAGTAAAGATACTGAGACACTATAAATTTTGTGTTTCAGCTGAAAAAGACTCGAAAAGTCTGAGAGACTGAGTCAAGGCCTAGAGGCGACTCACATCAGGTTTTTGCACAATAAACCCTATTTAAGCATTTTATCCTTGAAAATTTGATTTAGTATGCGTTATGAGTTTAAGAACTTTTGTGTTGCCACTTTGTGAATAAAAATGTAACTTTGGAAATTGATTTGATTTTTATATGCAATATTTGAATAAATTGTTTTAAATTGATTTTGGATTCACACTTAGCTTGACAGTGCCATATTATTCCCCCTTTTATGGGGTTGAGATCGATTATTTTCCTCCCTCTCTGGTTTACCAATTGAGGTTGTAGGTCGGATGAGTACTCATTAGCTAGCTAGCCACCTCCCTTATTGATTTCAATTAGTGGGGTTGTAGATTGCTTTGTCATGGTGTACAATACGGCATTAATAAGAAATTTTGTGTCATGGCTTAAGTTGTGTATGAATTAGCAACATGATGTTTATTAAATTGTTTAACCAAAATTGTGCTATAATGAGTTTTGATAATTTTTGAAATGTAATTGTGAAATATTTAAATTGTGATTTATCAGTGACTGTTTTATGTATTGTATTTCAAATTTTTATTGTGCACCACAGAGTATTTTTATACTCAGCGATAGCTTATTTTCTTTGTCATGCAGATAGGAAGCAAAAAGCGACAAAGTGAGTCTTGAATCGGAAAAGCTTCCGTTGATCTTTTGTATGGGTATTTATTTATACCCTTGTAGTTAATTAATGTAAATATTGTAATGTTTTATGTATCAATGTAAAGTTGAGCATTTGTATAATAAATCGTAATAATATTATTTTTGGATTTTATATCTGTAAATTAAACTTGTGAATGTAAATTAGCTTTATTGAATGCAATATTAATGAAATTATTTTGAAATGGTTTGATCTGAGAATTTTGAGTTGAATTGAGATTATTTGGAGGTTAGGAGTTACAGAAAAATTTATTGGAAGTGTTTTTCTCAAGTATTTGAAGAACTGTTTTCTCAAAATACAGACGGCACTCTGCCGAAATTTTTATAAAGTTTGCGGAAAAATAAAATGGGACAAAAATTTTAAGTAGTTTTGAAACTTCGAATAAATGATTTTTATATAAGAAAATGGTTTTAAAATCCCTTGTAGTGTACCTAATGAATTATCGGTAGGTGAAGTTCGGTAGTTCATTAGGTATTCTACGGGATCATGTTATGCCTTACAGAGGGGTAAGGTGTGACATGTTTTAGTAGTATCAGAGCATGGTTTTGCAATAAATTTTGACTATTTATGTGAATATTTCTTTGATAAGTACAACTGCTCAAGTGTCTTTAATTGATACATATGACATATTTACATCATGAATATGCACTAACGGAGGTCAACCTCCTTGTGTTTGATCTCAAGAAGTAGAAATTTTAGGAAAATGGAATGAAAGAAGGAGATCATTCCGTGAAACAATCTGTTGAGGTTGAGGTTCAAGGGGAAGCCCCAGCACTCCAGAACGTGAGTGGGTCAGCCACTCTAGCTCCTGCTCCAGCACCGTAATTTCCTACTCAGTTTGCACAGCAGATGGCTGCGTTTTTCCAACAAATGGCGAGAAATGTGCCACCCCAAGCTCAGATGTAAGCAACTATAGCACAACCACAGCCCTCGGCTCGGCAATATGAAAAATTGATGAAATTTGGGGCCACCGAGTTTAAGGGCACTGTGGATCCACTGGAGGCAGAACAGTGGTTAAAGTGAATGGAACGGGTTTTCAGAAAGCTGCAGTGTGCAGAAGAGCTGAAGTTTGAGTACTCTATTTCTCTGTTGCAAGGGGATGCATATGAATGGATAAAGACCATCCCCCATAGCCCGGTTGAGCCACCTGTGTTGACCTGGTTAGACTTTTTGAGGGAGTTTCGACAGAAGTGGGTTCCCGATGCTTATGTGTATATGAAGTTACAGGAATTCCTGAGTTTGAAACAAGGGGATAGAACAATAGCAGAGTATGAACGGGACTTTTCAAGGCTAAGCCACTATGCTAGAAGCTTAGTCTCCACCCCCAGAGACAGATATAAGAGGTTTGAGTCAGGGTTAAGACCGAATCTGAGGATGCAAATTGTGGGATTCAAACACCAGAATTTTTCTGAATTGATTTCACAAGCCCTGGAACTGGAAAGGATAGAATCAGAAGGGGCAGTGAAGAAGGGCACACAAGAGAAAGAGAAAACTGAAAAGACTACTGGTCAAGCACCTGAAAGTGGTTCAGGGAAGAGGAAACAGTTTGGAGGATCTAGCTCTCAGATCGAGAGGCGATTCTCGGCCAAAGACCACCCTGCAGTCAAGAAACCAAAGAAGCACCCCGAGGAGCTCTGTCAGTACGGTAATGTGAAACTTATGGTAGAACACACGGTAGGGTTTGTTTTAAGGCCACCGGTGCATGTTTTAACTGTGGAGGGAGCGGACATTTCACCAAGGATTATACTAGTCCGTGCCGATCTGGACCTTCTGCTACATCTAAGGAATCAGCCCAAGTCTCTGCACCTAGAGGGTCATAGCCAGCTGGTAGAGGTAGAGGTAGAGGTAGAGGTAGGGGTCCTGGTAACACTCCTGGAAGTCAAAGCACTATTAACAAGCCAGTACCCAATGGCGCACCAGTCAGAGTGTATACCATGCGTCAAAGGGAGGAGGCTGAAACATCAGACGTAGTAGCTCGTATTTTCTCCATCCTTGACCAAGATGTATATATGTTGTTTGATCCTGGCTCCACACATTCATATGTCAATGCTAGTGTGATGTATTCTACTGCTATTCAGTGTGTACCAATGGACTATGATGTGCTAGTAACTAGTTCATTAGGCCAGGAGGTCAGGGTAAATAGACTATATAGGGATTGTCCTTTGGTGATCCAAGGACACACTTTTCTATCTAATTTGATTAAAATGCCCTTCAGAGATTATGACATTATCTTGGGCATGGATTGGTTAGCCAGGCATCATGCAATGATTGACTGTAGACTGAAGACAGTCACTTTTGGTCTCCCTCAGTATGGTGATTTAGTAATACATGGGGAGAAACAGTTATTGCCTTCAAATATCATTTCAGCTGCACTGGCCAGAAAAATGATTAGGAAGGGGTGTGAAGCGTACTTAGCACATGTGATAGACACCCAAGTGGGTAGTCCAGCATTGAGGTACATCCTTATAGTATGTGACTTTTCGGATGTATTTCCTGATGAATTGCTAGGATTACCCCCAGAAAGAGAAGTGCAGTTTGAGATTGATGTTATGTCTGGTGTGGACTCAATCTCCATAACACCATATAGAATGGCACCTGCAGAATTGAAAGAGTTGAAAGTGTAGTTGCAAGAACTGCTTGACAAGGGTTTTATCCGCCCTTGTGTGTCACCTTGGGGAGCACCAGTATTTTTTGTTAAGAAGAAGGATGGCACTCTCCGGTTATGCATTGACTATCGGCAGTTGAATAAGGTGACAATAAAGAACAAATACCCATTACCCTGCATTGATGACTTGTTTGATCAGTTAAGGGGTGCAGCTGTGTTCTCTAAAATTGACTTGAGATCAGGTTATTATCAGCTAAAAGTACAAGAGCAGAGTATTTCTAAAACTACCTTTAGAACCCACTATGGCCATTATGAGTTCTTGGTCATGCCATTTGGGTTAACTAATGCTCCGGCTGCTTTTATGGATCTGATGAACACTATCTTCATACCATACCTCGACCAGTTTGTTGTGGTATTTATAGATGATATATTGGTTTATTCGAGGAATGCAGAAGAGCATGATAGACATCTGCACATTGTACTGCAAACTTTAAGGGAGAAACAGCTATATGCCAAATTGTCAAAGTGTGAATTTTGGCTGAAAGAAATATCTTTCTTGGGGCATGTAGTATCGGTAGAGGGCATCAAGGTAGATCCAAGTAAGATAGAAGCTGTCCTTAATTGGAAGCCACCCAGAAATATCACAGAGATTCGCAGTTTTTTAGGTTTAGCTGGATACTACCGTCGATTTGTGAAGGAATTTTCTATGTTGGTATCTCCATTGACTAAGCTACTTCGAAAAGATGTGAAATTTCAGTGGAAGGATAAATACCAACAGAGTTTTTATGCGTTAAAGAGGTGTTTGACTGAGGCTTCAGTCCTGACTTTACCTACTCCGGATAAAGCATACACAGTTTACAGTGATGCTTCTCACAATGGGTTAGGCTGTGTATTGATGCAAGATCGAAATGTCATTGCCTATGCATCACGCCAGCTAAAACTGCATGAGAGGAATTATACGACATATGATTTAGAGCTTGCAGCTATAGTGTTTGCTCTTAAGATCTGGAGACACTATTTGTATGGGGAAAAGTGTTACATCTACACAGATCATAAGAGTTTGAAGTATTTGGGCACTCAGAAGGAGTTGAATTTGAGATAGAGGAGATGGTTAGAGTTGATAAAAGACTATGATTGTCTGATAGACTATCAGCTAGGGAAAGCTAATGTGGTAGCTGACGCCTTAAGTCACAAGGCTATGGCAAGTCTACGAGTTACTCCTTTGTCTATGGTACATGAGTTGAGGTCATTACATGCCAGCTTAGGGATTAATGATGAGGGCCAAACAACAGTTGCATGGCATGTACAGCCAGTGTTGATTGATCAGATTAGAATGGCTGCTCAGAATGATCAGAAGTATCAGAGGCTGTTGGAAGAAGTCTAGCAGGGCAAGAAACCAGAATTCTCAATAAGAGATGATGGTCTATTGCTACACTAGGGCAGAATGTGTGTTCCTAATGATGTTGATTTGAGGCAGATCATTTTGAAGGAAGCACATGAGTCTTCTTTTGCCATGCATCCTGGTGGTACAAAAATATATAGAGGGCTAAAGGAGCATTACTGGTGGCTGGATATGAAGAGAGATGTGGCAGAGTTTGTTTCCAAATGCCTAACTTGTTAGCAAGTGAAGGCAGAGTATCAAGTACCAACTGGGTTGTTACATCCACTACTAGTACCAGAATGGAAATGGGAGAGAATAACAATGGATTTTGTGATGGGACTTTCAAGGACACAGAAGAGTCATGATGCAGTATGAGTCATTGTTGACAGACTGACCAAGTCTGCTCATTTTCTGCCAGTCCGGATTGACTACAGTTTAGAAAGATTGGCCAAGTTGTACATTGATGAGATTGTGAGACTGCATGGAGTGCCAATATCCATCGTATCTGACAGAGATCCTAGGTTCACTTCTAGATTCTGGGGTAGTCTTCAGAGAGCCCTAGGAACTAGATTGAACTTTAGTACGGCATTCCACCCACAGACCGATGGCCAGCTTGAAAGGGTAATTCAAATCTTGGAGGACATGCTACGGGCTTGTGTGATTAAATTTGAGGGCAGTTGGGATACACACTTGCCTTTGATTGAGTTTGCTTACAACAACAACTACCAATCAAGCATTGGGATGACTCCATATGAAGCTTTGTATGGCAGAAAATGTAGAACCCTGTTGTATTGGGATGACGTGGGTGAAAGGAAGATGATTGGGCCTGAAATTATTCAGCAGATTGAGGAGAAAATTAGGGTGATCAGAGATCGCCTTAAGACTGCATCAGACCGTTAGAAGTCCTATGTTGATCTGAAGAGAAGGGATATTGAATATGCAGTGGGTGACAAGTATTCCTCAAGGTTTCCCCATGGAAGAGGATTATGAGATTCGGCAGAAAGGGGAAACTGAGTCCTCGCTTCATTGGGGCATATGAGGTTCTGGAAAGAGTGGGTCCTTTGGCATATTGGTTGGCACTACCTCCAGAGTTAGAGAAGATACATAATGTCTTCCATGTGTCTATGTTGAGGAGGTATCGATCAGACCCATCTCATGTACTACCAGTGGAAGAAATTGAAGTGAATCCAGACCTCACATATGAAGAAGAACCCATAAAGATTCTGACTTATGAGGTGAAGTAGCTATAGAACAAGCAAATCCCGTTGGTGAAAGTGTTGTGGAACCATCATTCGGGCCAGGAGGCTACTTGGGAATGAGAGGAGGACATGAGGAGACAGCACCCACAGCTATTTGGAGATTGATACCAGGTAAAATTTCGAGAAGAAATTTATTTTAAGGGGGGGGAGAATTGTAACACCCCTATTTGCATAGCTTGGTATATTTCACTATTCCGGTGACCGGTGCCAATCCGAATAATTTAGGGTATTAGAACCACACTTAAGACAACTAGATAAGCCCTGAATATAAATAATTAGTAATTGCCAATTAGTTAAGTATAAATAAGAAAACAGAGCACAAGAAGTTAAATGAGCCGAGAGTCACAGTGATGGGTGACCTTTTCGGGAAGGACTGCGAAGTCGATTTAAACTCAAATTTCGAACCATAAAATGTGACGCTGCGGTCCTTAGGACTATTGCGAACATAGTGGAAAAGATAAAATCACGAAAAAGAATTGTTAAGCCAGTCAAATAATTAGGTCAGGGAGCCGGAAGAAATATTGAATTATTTGCAAACCAGGTCGAAACGGTGAGGGGCAATTTGGTCAATTGACCCCGAGAGCTGACTCCTAACCAAACTGTCAAGTAAAATCAGAGAAAAGAAAATTTTGAAATGGGAAATTAAATTAAAGAACTAATGAAAAAATAAATAGAAAAAAAAAGAAAAATGAAAAAGGTGAAAAGAGATGACATCATGCATGACATCATGCATGATGCCATAAATATTATAACTAAAAATTAAATTTTAGACAATTTGTGATCTTCCTAAAGACATAAAAAAAAAAAGAAAAGAAAAGAAAGAAAAAAGGAAAGTCATCTTCTTCAAACTGTCCATCTCCCTCCCTCTCCCTCACCAAAACCCCATGGAAGCTCATTTTGAGCTTGATCAAACCCTAAATCCCACCATAGAAATTTAAACTTCCATCATTAAATCTTGATTTCAAACTTTGATAGAGAACTTGACAACAAAAAGAAGAAGAAAGGAAGAGGTTTTTGAAGAGGTGAAAACTTAAAGAAAGGTGAGTAAACTAAACCTTGTGTTTTTAGTTTAATTCTAGTGTTTATGATTGAATGAACTTAGAAATAAACTTAAAATAAAATGAAATGAAAACAAGTGTTGGGGGACAAAGTTAAATTTTGGCCAGCTAGGGTTTGATGGGTGTATACATGTGTTTTGATTGAATTAGTAGTGTAGGTAAGCTTTAATGAGTTAAGGAAGCATGTGTATATGTGTTTAATTAGTTAAATGCAACAAATAGGTGAATTATGGTTTGGCACTTAGGGTTTGGAGACAAAAATATGAAAATGTGTTAAATGGTGTGTTGTACTTGGTTTAAGGTTAGAAATGGTCATTTGTGACCAATTGGAGTATGTTATAAATGTTGGAACCAAATGCAAATTCGGATTGCTTAGGGTCATGCTGTAGGCAGTAAGACCAAGGTCCCTTTCAGGGACCAAAACTGAAAATTTACAAGTCCAATCGGTGTGAGCAAATTGAGAATGAAAATAGACACAAAATGGAACATTTTTCATTTAGGAATGATGCCCAAAAAGTGACCAAAACCTAGTGAACAAATTGACTAAATCCGGATTAGGCAATTTGACCTGTACCAAAAATGACCAAATGAATAGTATTTGTTCATTTGGCCATAACTTGGGCTAGGAAGGTCTAAATGACCTGAAATTTTACCAGTAGAAAGTTGAGATATAGACCTAAAACTTTCATGAAGAACACCAACCCAAATTATGCCCTTAACTAAGTCATTTAGCCACCCAAATTTGATGACCTAAAACTGCCAGAACCAGTTTGGTGCCCAGAAATCTGGGTTAAGTCCAATTCGGCAGCCATGATTCAAATGGCTATAACTTGAGCTACAAAACTCCAAATGGAGTGATTCAAAAAGGAGAATAAAGCTAAGACAATAAGGAACAATTTCTGTAAAGAAAACTTAGCCCAATTCTAACATTAAAATGACCAATGGAACAGTGTAACATAAGACACCAAAACTAAAAATTTGTAATTTTGCCTAAAAGACCTAAGTTTTGAGAAAACAACCAAAACTAACAAAATTGGTGACCAAAATGTGGTATGTGAGTGTAGTTGGAGTTCCCATACCTTTTAAGTATAGGAAAGTCAATATTTTGACTTGAATAATACCATAAATAGTAACCTCAATATGAAATTTGCAAGAATATAAGTTTAAACATATTGGAAGTAGTTATTGGAATTGTTATGAAGTAAAGATACTGAGACACTATAAATTTTGTGTTTCAGCTGAAAAAGACTCAGAAAGTCTGAGAGACTGAGTCAAGGCCTAGAGGCGACTCACGTCAGGTTTGTGCACAATAAACCCTATTTAAGCATTTTATCCTTAAAAAATTGATTTAGTACGCATTATGAGTTTAAGAACTTTTGTGTTGCCACTTTGTGAATAAAAATGTAACTTTGGAAATTGATTTGATTTTTGTATGCAATATTTGAATAAATTGTTTTAAATTGATTTTGGATTCACACTTAGCATGACAGTGCCATATTATTCCCCCATTTATGGGGTTGAGATCGATTATTTTCCTCCCTCTCTGGTTTATTAGTTGAGGTTGTAGATCGGATGAGTACTCATTGATTTCGATTAGTGGGGTTGTAGATTGCTTTGTCGTGGTGTACAACACGGCATTAATCGAAAATTTTGTGCCATGGCTTAAGTTGTGTATGAATTGGCAACACGATGTTTATTAAATTGTTTGACCAAAATTATGCTATAATGAGTTTTGATAATTTGTGAAATGTAATTGTGAAATATTTAAATTGTGATTTATCAATGACTATTTTATGTACTGTATTTCAAATTTTTATTGTGCACCACTGAGTATTTTAATACTCAGCGATAGCTTATTTTACTGTTGCAGATAGGAGCAAGGAAAAAGCAGCAAAGTGAGCTGCTGAATCGAAAAAGCTTCCGTTGATCTTTTGTACAGGTATTTATTTATACCCTTGTAGTTAATTGATGTAAATATTGTAATATTTTATGTATCAATGTAAAGTTGAATATTTGTATAATAAATTATAATAATATTATTTTTGGATTTTTTATCTGTAAATTAAACTTGTGAATGTAAATTAGCTTTATTGAATGCAATGTTGATGGAATTATTTTGAAATGGTTTGATCTGAGAATTTTGAGTTGAATTGAGATTATTTGGAGGTTGGGAGTTGTGAAAAAATTTATTGTAAGTATTTTTCTCAGGTATTTGAAGAACTGTTTTCTCAAATACTGACGGCACTCTGCCGAAATTTTTATAAAATTTGCGAAAAAAATAAAATGGGACAAAAATTTTAAGTAGGTTTGAAACTTCGAATAAATGCTTTTAATTTCTACCAAAATGCTTACCACTTCCAAAATATAAGAAAATGGTTTTAAAATCCCTTGTAGTATACTTAATAAATTATCGGTAGGTGAAGTTCGGTAGTTCATTAGGTATTCTACGGGATCATGTTATGCCTTACAGAAGGGTAAGATGTGACATTCTTAAGAATAATTTTAAGCATAAGATGTTCTAAATATGTAAATAGTTGGTGGCCAATAATAGATGTGCCTGAGGACATTAAAATTATTTGCATGTTTATTGGCTCAATGTGATCAACTTAACTAATACAAGATAAATCAATAATGGATCTGCCTGAGATTTTGAGCATTAGGGGCTAAATAAATGATTGAACCTCACATGAGATGTGATGGGCAAGGAGTTTCTCACTTATAGTTTATTGTAATTCCAATAATTGATGTGCCTGAGGATGATCAATAAAGCTATAAGAATTCAATCACCCACTAGAAATCCATCCAACTAGGATTTCCATTTCCTACTTTGGAAGTGTAGGATTCGCCAAGTTAATGGGAGGACCAATTTGATTAAAAGACCATAATCATTTTGGTTAATTACTTGATACATTTACTAATTAATCTAGTTATTTTCTGTCGTTAATTTTTCTGATAATAATGAGCACACAACAACCACCACTATCTAATATCCTTGCGAGCATACTTGATCATAATAAGTTGACGGGACCTAATCTTTCTGATTGGCTCAGAAATTTAAAACTTATCTTGAACCTAGAACGTATTGGATATGTTTTAGACTCAAAGGTTCCTAGTCCCTTACCTCCAGAGGCCACTCAAGAGGAACTAGACACTTTGAACAAGTGGAAGGAGCATGATATGAGTGCCAAATGTTACATGCTTGCTTCTATGACTAATGAGTTATAAAAGTAGCATGAAAACATGCAGAATGCAAGTGAGATCCTCCTTCACCTACAAGAGTTGTATGGTGAGCACAGCAGGAATGCTAGGTATGAGATATCTAGACAATTATTCCGCATAAGGATGTCTGAGGGATAAAATGTAGGAGATCATGTCCACAAGATGATTCGGCTTATTGAGCAGCTGGAACATCTTGATTTTTACATGGATTTCTAACTGTAGACGGATCTAATCCTGCAGTCCCTGCCTGAGTCGTTTGGAAATTTTGTGACAAGTTTCCATATGACAAAGCAAGAGTATACTTTGCCTGGGTTACTTAACATGCTGGTTATTGTCCAAAAGAATATGCCGAGCAATAAAGGAAAAGAGGTGGCTTTGATTGCATCTTCTTCTTTTGCTGGAAAGTCCAAAAAGAAAAAGGGCAATAAGAATAAGAAATCTCAAATTCCTGGACCTTCTAAGAAGATAGCCAAACAGAAGGGCAAGACCGAAGCTAACAAAGGCAAGGGAAAGTGTTTCCACTACCAGAAGGATGGGCACTGGAAAAGGAACTGCCCAGAGTATCTTGCTTCTCTGAAGGACAAGAAGGATAGACCTTCAGAAGGTATGTCTTTGTCTTGTTATTTAGATTCTGATGATACTCATAGTTCATTTACAGCTTGGGTTTTAAATACTGGTGCTAGTTCTCATATTACTTTTGATATGCAGGAACTAGTAAGTAGTAGCAGCTTGCAGTCATGAGATATTAGACTCCGAGTTAGCAGTGGCTCAACTGTTGAAGGTTTAGCCATAGGATCTAAATCTTTATACATGTATGGACATGTTTTGTATTTAAATAATGTTTTGTATGTACCTAATGCTTTTACGAACATTATTTCTATATCGAGTTTGATTAGAAATGGCTATGAATTTCAGTTCACAAATGATGTTTGCAATATTTATTTTAAAAATAAATACATTAGCTCGGGTTATATGCATGATGAACTTTATTATTTAGATAATAATGTTAAATACAAATCTAATGTAAGCAATATAAATGAATGTAATGCCATGATGAAAATCAACTCAAGTTCAAAATATA
The DNA here is from genome assembly GCF_030052815.1 of Hevea brasiliensis. Lineage (NCBI taxonomy): Eukaryota > Viridiplantae > Streptophyta > Magnoliopsida > Malpighiales > Euphorbiaceae > Hevea > Hevea brasiliensis. The sequence goes on from NC_079497.1 coordinate 105,942,880, forward strand.
TTTGGCACTTAAGATTAGGTCATGTTGCAGAAGATAGGATTGCAAAGCTAGAGAAAATGGGGATTTTATCCTCATTGGGTTCTGAACTTAGTCTAACTTGTAAATCCTGCCTTCAAGGAAAAATGACTAGATCACCTTTTGTTGGACAAGGGCTAAGAGCTGAACATATTTTGGAACTTATACAAAGTGATGTATGTGGTCCATTTAAGGAAATAGCTGGAGGAGATTTTCATTTTTTTTATTACCTTTACTGATGATAAATCAAGGTTTGGGTATTTGTATTTGATGAAATACAAACATGAATCCTTTGAAAAGTTCAAAGAATTTAAAAGTGAAGTGGAAAATCAAACAGAAAAAAGTATTAAAACTCTTCGATCAGATCATAGAGGTGAATACTTAAGTATTGAATTTGATGAATACTTGAAAGAGCATGGCATTATCTCCCAGCTGACTCCTCCAGGAATGCCACAATTAAATGGTGTGCCTGAAAGGAGAAATCGTACCCTATTAGATATGATATGCAGTATGATGAGCTATATTGATATGCCAGTCTCCTTTTAGAGATTTGCATTAGAATCAGCTTTGCATATTCTGAATAGGATTCCATCAAGATCAATCTCTTCCACACCTTATGAGATATGGCATGGAAGAAAATCGAGTCTTAAGCATGTTAAGATTTGGGGTTTTCCAGCTTATATTAAAAAGCTGAACACTGATAAATTAGAAATCAGATCGGAAAAATGTCGATTTGTTGGATATCCAAAAGAAGGTTTTGGATATTATTTTTATTTGCCTACATCACACAAGGTTATGGTAAGTAGAAATGCCATATTTCTTGAACAACAATTTATTCAAGAAGGTGGCAAAGGAAGGCAAATAGAGTTAGAATTGGAGAATTCTGACCAACCAACAGATCAAATGGATATAGATCCATCTAGTCAACCTACACCTATTGATGAAACATCTACAGTAATTCCTCGCAGATCGATCAGGATATCTCACCCACCAGTGAGTTATGGTTTTCTTCATGAAGATGAACAAGAGTTGTTTACTCATAAAGAAATAGATCATGGAGATGATCCTGTTACCTATAAAGAAGCTATATCAAATATAGATTCTTCAAAATGGATTAAAGCTATGAAATCCGAAATTGATTCCATGCATAAGAACCAAGTTTGGGACCTTGTTGACCCACCTAAAGGTATTGTACCTATAGGGAATAAATGGGTTTTCAGGAAGGAAATTAGTTTTGATGGAAAGGTAGAGACCTATAAAGCAAGGCTAGTTGCGAAAGGGTTTCGCCAAAGGCAAGAAATCGACTATGAGGAGACTTTCTCGCCTGTTGCCATGCTTAAATCAATTAGGATTTTATTAGCAATAGCTGCATACTATGATTATAAGATTTGGCAAATGGATGTCAAAATATCTTTTCTCAATGGAAACATTAATGACAAAATTTTCATGAAACAACCTTGGGGTTTTGAATCCCAATATGGTTCTAAGGTATGCAAGCTAAAACAATCCATTTATGAGTTGAAACAAGCTTCAACGAGTTAGAACATCCGTTTTGATGAAGTCATTAAATCATTTGGTTTTATCAAAAATATGGACGAGCCATGTGTATATAAAAAGGTTAGCGAGAGTGTGGTCACTTTCCTTATTTTATATGTAGATGACATTTTATTGATAGGTAATGACATAGGTATGTTGACAACTGTCAAGGTATGGTTGTCAAATACATTCTCCATGAAAGACTTAGGGGAGACAACCTATATTCTTAGAATTCGCATCTATAGAGATAGAGCGAAAAGAATAATTGATTTATCCCAAAGTCTATACTGTTAGTAGTATGCCCTAGAGCATATCATTTAGTATGTATCTTGTACATGTTGTATTAATAAAAGGCATTTCCACTTTTCTATTTACATAATATATTTATGTGTAATAGAAAAGGTCCATTGATATTTTGTTAGAAATTCTATTCTTAAGTTGTTAAGAATATGAGTGACAGTATTTCTAGCACAAAGTATCATAAATAGGTTCACAATCGAGGATACTTCATAATAAGGACATGACTTATCCAGAAAGATTATATTCATGTTTGTTCCCAAGTTATTTATATGAGATATAAATAAGATGGAATGGTGAGTCTCATGCCATATGACAAACATGATAGGCACTTATAAATGATAAGTAGACTGAACTAGTGACACTTATGACAAACACATGGAGTTTACTCTTGTCAATGCATTGTTATAAATCATATCAGTGCATATAATCATTAAACCTGAGATAGTATAGTTATCTTGTATATAGGTGGTTTGAATTTAATACTGCTTTCATACTTGTACTGTGTATAGGTATATGGGCATGTGTTAGCTCCTACTAGTTATTTATGGAGGTAGGTGTTGATCAAGATGGAATCTGTTCCTCTAAGTAAATAGAGATAAAATCCTATGTTCATTTAATTGTTCTTGATATTTCAAGTTTCTGGCCAAGACAGATAGATTTATTCAGAAAAGAGTTTCTGATGAGAAAATCTTTTAATCAAGAACTGGAATTAAAAGAGAACATAATATTCATAACAAATGGGATTTGACATAAACCATGACTCCAGCTTGAGTTGAGATTTTGTGACAGAGAGATTCTAGTGCATGGTAACATATGATTATAGGTTCATTTAAGGTAAACCTTATTACTAATTAGGTAGCCATGGCATGCTATGCTAGGTGTTAATCATGGTCTATGAGGTGCATAAAATGATTTAGAGAAATCATTTATGGTAAGAAAGTTCTGATGATATTAAGAGTTGATATCATATCTCATTGCCAATTAGTGATAAGCCTAGTAAGTCACACACATACACAAGTTATCACCTAATTAAATATGATTTAATTAATTAATTAAAGAGTTTAATTGATTAATTAAATAGGTTTGATTTGCAATTAGATTGCAAAGTCCCTAGCATTACTTGAAACCAAATATAGGTTATTGGATGTACAGTATAAATTAAATTTATATTTAAAGTGTTTAAATATGAATTTAATTAATGAGAAATTAATTAATAAAGATTAATTAATTGATTTATATTTGATATAAATTGATTAGAAGAAGAGAAATAATTATTTTGGGTTGAGAACTTAAAATTAAGACATAGGGGCATTTTGGTCATTTCACAGGATAACATGTGGCACCATGAGATGGTGACACATGGCATTACACATAAGCTTGCCAAATGTCTTTTAATCATGTAAGATGATTAAAATTAAGATTAAATATAGGTTTGACACTTGGCACAATGTGATTGGGTCAATTAAACCTAGAACCAATCAGAAGGTGACATGTGGCGAGGGTTTAATGTGTTAACCTAGCTATATAAGTGTTGTTATGAAGAGAAAAAATACAACCAGTAGCTATTTTCTTTGGTGCCGCCACCCAAGAAGGTTTCCCTTCTCTTCATCTTCTTCTCTCATCTATTCCAAGAGATTAGCAAACAATCTCTTGAATTAAGAATACTAGAAATTGTTTCTAGTGTCCTGTTTACATCTTTAATCTCTTAAAAGGCAGAATTTGATTTTCTAAATAATAAAAAAAACTGTAGATACTATTCAAGGGCTGCCATAGGTGTTCTTGGTGTGGACAAGCTAGAGGGACAACATCTGGTGTCCTGAAGACACATCTGAAAGGCACAAATGCACTGCAGTGCATCAAGAGGTTAGTGTATTTGTTCTTGATTTAATCTAGGGTTCTAAAATTAATCTGATTGATTCTAAAATCTTAAATGGCAAATACAGATCCAAAAAACATATTAAAAGTGTTTTAATATGTTGTTTATCATTGAAATCAAATAGATAAAAATAAATCTTGCATGATGCATGTGACCCTAAGTGAAAATTTTTGAATTCAATGGTTAAAACTTATGTTTTTCATGCTTCCGTTCCTTCATATACTTGAAAAATGTGTTAAAGAGGTTTAACATACTTGATTCAAGAGAGGATTGTTTCCAGTAAGACATGGTATCCACCTTTCTAAAGAGATATCTCCAAAGACACCAGAAGAAAGAGATAAAATGGACAGAATTCTATATGCTTCAGCTATTGGAAGTTTAATGTATGCAACATTGTGTACTAGGCCGGATATCGTAAATGCTATTAGTTTGACTAGCAGGTTTCAATCCAATCCAGGTTTGGAACACTAGATAGCTGTCAAGAATATCCTTAAGTATTTGAGAAGAACTAAGGATTTATTCTTGATTTATGGAGATGGTGACTTGCAACTTGATGGTTATACTGATTCTAATTTCAATCAGATATCGATGATAGAAAGTCTACCTCTGGGTTTGTGTTCATTTGTAATAGAGGTGCAGTTAGTTGGAAGAGTTCCAAATAGAGTACGACTGCTGATTCCACTACAGAGGCCGAGTACATTGTTGTATCAGATGCTGCAAAAGAGGCTGTTTGGATAAAGAAGTTCATGACAGAACTTGCAGTAGTTCCTTCCATTGAGTCAGTAGTTCCTTTCTACTGTGACAACAATGAAGTGGTCACACAGGCTAAGGAACCCCAATCTCACCAGAACTCTAAACACATAGAAAGGCGCTACCATATTATCAGAGAGATAGTTAGGCGAGGCAATGTAGCCATGCAGAAAATAGCATCAGTTGAAAATCCAGCTGATCCATTCACAAAGTCTGTGTCACAAACTGTAACACCCCTATGTTCGGTAGTGCGTTCTAATGTTCCCGTGACCAGTGTCTGTCCGGACAGCTAGAATGCCTAGAACTATATTTAAATGTTAGTGAGGAGACATAAAATAATGAAATACAGAAAAAGAAAATACAAGAAAAACAAAGAAAAAATAATAGCAATGAAATAAAACTAAGTTAAATGAGCCAGCACCGCAGCGATGGGTGACCGCACGGGGAAGTTAAGGCGCAGGCAATAGCCGACCCCAGGACTGTAGGAAACCCTCAGAATTTAGTTTTGAGACATAATTAAAGACTTATTGAAGTATAAATCTCATTAGAAATATCAAAGAAAAAATTAATTAATTAGTACAAAGAAAAACGAGAAATCGAGAAACCGACAAAAACCGGTATTACGGAAAAATCGAGAATACAACCCGAATAGGGGCATTGTGGTCATCTGATACCTAGAGTTGGATTTTGACCTAAATTTCAATGAAAAATAAATGGTATTACATTTAGGAAAATCAAATGAAAAATGGAATTAAAAATAAATTGTAAATTAAGAGAAATTAAGGTTAAAATTGCAATTATTGAAACCTTAGATTATAATATAATTAATCTATGTTAGTGGAGCACTAAGTGGATACATTAATAGTTAAAATGAGGATAGAATCCTCCACTCACTTCATCATCCTCACCAAGCTCTCTCATGGCCGAAAATGGTGTCCCAACTTCCCTCCATGGAAACTACCCATACAAGCTTGAGATCACCTTCATTTCAAGCTAAATTCATGAACTCTCTTCATTAAACTTAGCCTACACACCTTGGGCAGCAATTAGGGAGCAAGAAAGATAAGTTTTGGTGAGTTTTTAAGAAGCTTCAAAGGAGGTAAGTGGTTGTTTTCATTTCTTGTTTCATTAATATTGTAACTAAGGTTGTGGTTGTTTGATTTATGGAAGAAGTTTTGAGTTTTGATGAGTTAAAGTGCTATTCCATTTCTGCAACCATGGGAGTTCACCATGTACAGCTCATTTTTGCATGTAAATAGTAGTTTGGGATGTTAGATAAAGTGCTTATGTGTATTGAAGTTGGTTCCCATGTGTAAAGTTTGAATGGTGAGCTTGAAAAGTAAAAATGGAAGTTGATATGTAGGGATGTTACTTTGGCAGCCTCATAATGGAAATTGATAATGTTCAAATTCATTAAATGTTGTTGATGTATTCTACAAAAAAAAAATGGCATCCTATGTGTGTGGAATAGTAGTGATAGTTATGTAATTTGATGATGGAAGTATGTGTGATAATTAGAAGTAATTATGTGTATATATATTATTGAGTTTGAACTTTGTGAATTGTGACTGCATTTGGTGTATTTTGACGTTGTTATATTCTGTCCAAGTTGACCTATAATGTAAAGAATTGAATGGTTATAGTTAGTGCCAAATGCATAATGGTATGGAGAAGTGAAGTTGTAATTGGTAAATGTGTGTTTGGTTTGATGTTTGAAAGGCATGTAGAGGGCAGTGTGCAAATGAGCCTATGACCTTAAGTGTGTGACTCCAATTGGTATGAGGCCAATTGGAGGTGAAACTAGGCACAAAATGTGCCAACTTTTATGAAGAAAGCCTACCTAAATTCTGTCCAGAAAGTGACTTGAAAAATGACCAAATCTGGATTAGTGACTTGAAAGCCTGAAAATTGATCATTTGGGCAGCAGTTAGTGTTTTGGCTATAACTCACTCAAAACAGGTCCAAATGACCTGAAATTTTTACCATGAATAGATTAGACATAGAGCTATAACTCTTATGAAGACACCAAAACCCAGAAATGACCATAAGCAAGTCAAAAGGCTTGCATAAGTTCGGGTACCAAAACTGCCAGAACTGAAAGTGACCTAAAATTGACCAAATTTTGCACTAAAGGTGCAATCTGTCCAGCTTTAGTAAATTGACCATATCTTGGTCTATACAACTCAGAATGACCTGAAATTTTATCCCGAGTGCAATAAGACATAGAGCTACAATTTTGCGTCTTTGACTAGAAGCTAAAAACCAAGAGAAATAGGACTTTAAGCTAGATCAATCTAGCACACAAAAATTGAGAACTTGACATTTACATACAATGAGGCTTGAAATAATTTGGCAATGAATGCCAACTTATAAAAATGATAAATTGTACTATATTAGTAGCATATTGAAATGCAAACTGTGACATATTAGTAACATTAAAATTTATTCACTTAGAGTGCATCAAAGGTCAACATTATAGGTTGACTAATGAAATAAATTGAAGGGAATAGTACTAAGAAAATTTAGATATTGGATTTTATTGTTAGAAACAATTTAACTGAGTACTGAAATACTTTAAATTGTGTGTTTCAGTTGAAAAGGATATTGAAAAGCATAAGGAACATTGAGTCAAGGCCTAGAGGCGACTCAAACTAGGTCTGTGCACAATACTTTTTATATTCACTGCTTTTATTAGAAACTTTATTTGGAAAAATGAGTTATAAATAATTTTTTATTGTTTTGGCTTTGGAAATTTTATTTGAGAATTATTGTGTTGCCTACTTAGTAAATGGAAATTTTGAGATAAAATGTGTTTAGTGGTATTGGAGCAAAGTAGGGATGGCGATACGTAACGCCTACAATTCCTGGGAACTCTCACGCGTGAACTCAGGAGCTTGTAGGGATGGCGATACGTAACGCCTACAAGTGCTCTGATAGGTACACTATATTCCTCCCCCTTTGACTTATCAGTCTGAGGTGAGTATGGATGAGTTCTCATTAGCTAGCTAGCCACCTCCCTCATTGATTTCGATTAGTGGGGTGAGTTTGCCTTATCGTGGTGTACAGCATGGCATGTTCAAAAAAATTTGTGTCATGACCTAAGTTGTGTTATTGATTGGCAACACTGTGTTATTCAATTGTTTGATCAAATTTGTGTTATATGAGCTTTGAAAATTGTGACATGAAATTGTAAATCATTTGAATTGTGAATTGTCGATAAATGTTTTATATACTGCATTTTAAATTATTATTATGCACCACTAAGTAAATTTTACTCAGCGATAGCTTTTTCATTGTTGTTGCAGGTAGACAGACAGATAAAGCAGCAGAGTAGACTGCTTATGCTATGCTTTTGGGATTTCGCCGAGTATATTGAGTATACCACTTCCTTGTAATTATTATTGTAATGTATGTGCACTGTATGTATATATTGTACTTGGTCTTGAGTAGTTGTAAACTAAAGTTATAAATTATTTTGGCCTGTAAAAATGTTGTACTATAATTTTCTTATCTCAGCTTTGAAATACTTAGTCATTTTGCATTCTATTTTTGAAACTACTGAAAGTGATGTTGAATTGAGTTTGACTTATGTTTGAGAAAATTGATTTGCGTTTAGCCATATTTGAGTTTGGGACTAAAACAAATATATCGAAAGTGTTTTCTACAGGTTTTTGAAGAACTGTTTTGCTCCAAATACAAAAGGCACTCTACCAAAACTTTTATAAAATTTATGGCTATTTCAAACCTAATATGTGATTTAACTTTGATTAAAAAAAATTTTCACACCTGTCAAAAGTACTCACCACTGTAAAAAGAAAAAAATAAAAGGTTTAAAATCCCTTGTAGTGTATTTAAAGGGTTATCAGTAGACGAAGTTTGATAATTCATTAGGTATACTACGGGATCATGTTATATCTTACGGAGGCGTAGGGTGTGACACAAACTCAGTTAAACTGACATCTTGAAAAGATGGGTCTAAGAGATTATAATAAATAGCTCTAGTGCTAGTGGGAGATTGTTAGTAGTATGCCCTAGACCATATCATTTTGTATGTATCTTGTACATATATTATTAATAAAAGGCAATTTCACTTTTCTGTTTACATAATATATTTATGTGTAATAGAAAAGGTCCATTGATATTTTGTTAGAAATTCTATTCTTAAGTTGTTAAGAATATGAGTGACGGTATTTCTAGCACAAAGTATCATAAATAGGTTCACAATCGAGGATACTTCACAAAGGACATGACTTATTCAGAAAGATTGTAATCATGTTTGTTCCCAAGGTATATGAGATATAAATAAGATGGAGTGGTGAGTCTCATGCCACATAGCAAACATGATAGGCACTTATACATGATAAGTAGGCCAAACCAGTGACACTTATGACAAGCACATGGAGTTTACTCTTGTTAATGCATTGTCATATATCATATCAGTGCATATAATCTTTAGACCTGAGATAACACAGTTATCTTGTATATAGGTGGTTTGAGTTTGATATTGCTTTCATACTTGTATTGTGCATGGGTATATGGGCATGTGCTGGCTCCTACTAGTTATATATGGAGATAGGTGTTAATCAAGATGGAATCCGTTACCCTAAGTAAATAGGGATAAAATCCTATGTTCATTTAATTGTTCTTGATGTTTTAAGTTCCTGGCCAAGACAGGCTGATTTAATTAGAAAAGAGTTTCTGATAAGAAAATCTAATTAATCAAGAATTAGAATTAAAAGAGAACATAATGTTCATAGCAAATGGGGTTTGACATTAACCAAGACTCCAGCTCGAATTAGGATTTTGTAACGAAGAGATTCTAGTGCATGGTAATATATGATTAAAGGTTCATTTAAGGTATTCCTTATTACTGATTGGGTGGCCATGGCATACTATGCCAAGTATCAACCATGGTCTATGAGATGCCTGAAATGATTTAAAGAAATCATTTACGGTAAGAAAGAGTTCTAATGATATTAAGAGTTAATATCATTTCTCATCGCTAATAAGTAACGAGCCTAGTAAATCACACATCTACACATGCTACCCACCATTTAAAATGTGATTTAATTGATTAATTAAAGAGTTTAATTAATTAATTAAAGAAGTTTGATTTGCAATAAGATTGCAAAGTCCCTAGCATGACTTGAAACCAAATCTAGGTTATTAGATGTATAGTATAAATTAAATTTATATTTAATTTGATTAAATATGAATTTAATTATGAGAAATTAATTAATAGAGATTAATTAATTAATTAATTTATATTTGATATAAATTGATTTAAAGAGGAGAAATTATAATTTTGGGTTGAGAACTCAAATTAAAGAGTAAGGGCAAATTGGTCTTTTCACATGGTGACATGTGGCACAATGAGATGGTGACACATGGCACCATATGATCTTGCCACTTGTCTTCCTATGATGAAAGACCACATGTCATGATTTAAAAGGAGCTTGACATGTGGCTTCATAGGATTAAATCAAATAATAACAAGATGGGATCTTGTGATGACATGTGACAAGGGAGTTAGGGTTTAACATAAGTATATAAAGAAAAGGTTATAAAGAAAAATCAGTCACTCTCTCTTTTCTCTCTAATGTTGGACAGCAACATGGTGTGTTCTTCTCCTCTTCAATTTCTCAATTGATTCAAAGAAAAACTTTGATTTCCTCTTGAATTAAAATTATTAGAAAGTATTTCTAACACCCAATACATTCATATAACCTTCATAAAGTATAAACCCCATCTCAAAATTGGTTGACAAGGCTTGAGAAGCTAATCTAAGGGCTGCCATTGCTACTTTGGTGTGTGCTTGTGGTGGACAAACTAGAGGGATAACATTTGGGGTCCTAATAACATCCTAAGATTGCATCAATTATGCATCAAGAGGTTAGTACCTAAAAATCTCTCTTTTAGTTAGGGTTTAATTAAATTAAATGTTAATTCATAATCTTTAATGGCAAATAAAATTTTAATGCATGCTAAAATATATTTTGGTATACAATTGGGCATTGGAAATTGATTAGGTTTATAAGAAACTTGGTATGGTGTATGTAACCTTAGAAATAATTTTTGAAATACAATGTCTAATGCACAATTATCACACTTCCACTCCTTCAGTTTTGAGATCGTTCATAGGGAAATTTGTGGTTATCTACTTTAGTGACATTCTTGTGTGTAATAAGAACAGGAATGAGCATATGTAGCACTTAAGACTTGTTTTTGATGTGTTGAGAAAAGAAAAATTGCATACAAATGTTAAGAAATGTTTTTTTTGCATGGAGAAAGTTGTCTTTCTGGGGATTTTTGTGAGTGGGAAAGAAGTAGAGGTAGATGAGGAAATGATTAAAGCCATAACAGAGTGGCCTACTCCTAGGAATGCATAAGAGGTTATGAGTTTTCATGGGCTTGCTAGTTTCTATAGGAGATTTGTTTAGAACTTTAGCACACTAGCAGCACCATTGAATGAATTAGTAAAAAATAATGCTGCATTTGTTTAGGGTGAAGAACAAGAACATATATTTAATTTGTTGAAAGATAAATTATGCTCTGCACCATCATCGATATTGCCTGACTTCACTAAAGCTTTTGAGATTAAGTGTGATGCTTGTGGGAAAGGTATTGGTGCTGTTTTTATATAGGAAAAGGGACCAATAGCCTATTCTAGTGAGAAGCCTAGTGGGGCAGTATTGAATTACTCCACCTATGACAAGGAGCTTTCTGCCTTGGTGAGAGCTTTGGAGACTTGGCAACGCTATCTTTGGCCAATGGAATTCATCATTCATTCGGACCATGAGTCCTTGAAGCATATTAAGGTGCAAGGAAAGTTGAACAAGAGACATGCAAGGTGGATGGAATTCATTAAATCATTCCCATATATGATTTAGTACAAGCATGGCAAGGAGAATGTAGTGGTAGATGCTCTCTCACGCAGGTATCCCCTTCTTAACACTCTTGATTCTAAGTTACTTCGGTTTAAGTTTGTTAAAGAATTGTATGTTGATGATGAGGATTTTGCCACTGTATATGCTGCATGTGAAAAAGGTTGCATTTTAGAAATTCTTTAGGCATAATAGATTTATTTAGGGAAAATAGATTGTGTGTGCCATAAAGTTCTTTAAGAGACTTGCTTGTGTATGAATCACATAGTGGAGAGTTAATGAGACACTTCGGTGTTACTAAGACTTTGGACATTCTTAAGGAATACTTTTTTGGCCCCACATGAGAAGGAATGTAGAGAGGGTATGTTGTAAGTGTGAAACTTATAAAAGAGCTAAGTTTAAAGTAATGCCAAATGGTCTTTATACGCTTTTGCACTTTCCTAAGGAACCATGGGTTGATATTTCTATGGATTTTATCTTAGGATTACCTAGGTCCAGGAAGGGGCATGATTCTATATTTGTGGTAGTGGATAGATTTTTCAAAATGGCAGTCTAATGATGCCACATATATAGCGAATTTATTTTTCAGAGAGGTTGTCAGATTATATGGCATACCCAAGACTATAGTGAGTGACAGAGATGTCAAATTTCTGAGTCATTTTTAGAAAGTCCTATGGGGGAAATTAGGAACTAAATTATTGTTTTCCACTACTTACCACACCCAGATGGATGGTCAAACTGAAGTAGTCAATAGGACCTTGACCACACTTTTGAGAGCTATAATCAAACAAAATCTTTAGTCTTGGGAGGATTGCACATATAATAGAGTAATGCATTCTTCCACTGGTTTTTCTCCATTTGAGTTTGTTTATGGCTTTAATCCACTAACTCCTATGGATTTGTTGCCTTTGCCTATTGATTAGCTTACTAGTGTCAATGGTAAGAAGAAAGCCGAAATAGTGAAGAAAATTCATGAATAAGCTCGCGTACAAAAAATTCTAAGTATGCTAGCAATGCCAACAAAGGGCAAAAACAATTGATCTTTGAACCAGGTGATGTTATATGGATTCATTTGTGAAAGGAGAGGTTTCCTTATCAAAGGAAGTCCAAGTTGCAAACAAGAAGTGACAGTCCTTTACAAGTGCTACAAAGGATCAATGATAATGCATACAAGATTGGCCTTCTTGACAAGTATGCATCCATTAACTTTACATTTAATGTTTCTGACCTATCTCCATATCTTGGTGCAGATTTGAATTCGAGGACGAATTCTTTCCAAGAAGGAGGGGATGATGAGCTTCATGAGGGCAACATGGCTGAACCACTTCCCATGTTCAAGGGGGCAATTATAAGAGCTAGGGCTAAGGCATTGCAAGGATTAATTCAAGCACATATTGATCAAGGATAGAAATCTAGTGTGTAAGGAATTCCAGTGGAGCACAAGTGTGGCATGTTGATGCAATTCGACATTCAAATGGAGATTAACACAAGGGAGCTAAACCATGGTCCAGCAAGGTGCACCAAGCCAAACCATGGCTAATCAATGGTCCATTCTAGGTCAGCCACCTCTCTTCCATTCAAAGGGGTCCCATTTCTGCCCACTCACTAACCTTACACTTTACAAGCCTTTATCCAAATTGTAAAGTTAAGTGGGAGAGTCTTTTATCTAGACATAAGTGGTAAAAGCAATATTTCCATATTTGGTTAAAGATAAAGAAGACTTTTGGCTAGTAGAATTCAAAATCTAGATTTGTAACTTTGTTTTAACCTAATTTAGAGTGAATGTGTATTCACCAACACTTGGAGAAACCCTTGGTTAAAAGCCCCAATTGTTGGTAGAACCATTAGTCAGCCTTTATAAGGTTTCTTCTTCTTCTTTTGTAGTTAGTTCATTTTCTGCCTTTGTAGAAGCTTGTAAGCTCTAAGAACCCCTTTGAGAAAGTTTGTATATGTTCTTCCTAAGTTCCACTTAGAACTTAGATTCAATATAAGTTGGTCACTTATATTGTTTTATTTTGATATCTAATGTAATCTGGCACAAGTTGCCATTTTGTATTAGATCCTTGACTTCCTTTCTACTAATCAAAGTAGTTATTTATCACATGTTGGTGCTTATGTCATCTTGTCAGTGAACGAGTTGTGTATGTTGTATTTGATACTTGGTTTTGAGCTTTACATGGGAAAACATTTCAAGCATTTTGTATGCATAATTTCAACCTAGACATTTAGGGTGCCTCAGGTTAGTTTAGTATAAAAAATAATTATTTGACTAAATAATTAACGAAATAAAATTACAATGACTAATTAATTTATTTTTCTAAAATATAGGGACTAACTAATTAATTTTATTAAAATATAATAATTAAATAGTAATTTGACTACTATTGACTAACAGAAAAATTGACGAATGGACTAAATAGTTTTACAGAAGTAAAATATAAAAATTAAATAGTATATTTTTTTAAAATATAGAAATCAAATAATTAATTTAGTTAAAATATATAGACTAAATAATAATATACCCCATTGTCTTTTGATTATTTTTGTGCAAATTGTTAATATAACTGTTAAAAAAGTATGATATATTGATATATGCTTCATTATTGTATTCTGTTTACCATTAATAAAATAGCCTTCCTTTTTCTTTTTCTCATATATATATATATATATATATATATATATATATATATATATATATATATATATATATATATAATATTAAATAAAGCATGGTCAAATCAATTTTAAAGCATAAATAATACTTTAGTTGTTCAATAAAAAATAATTGGATAAATTATAAATTATTCTATGAGATATGTAAAAAATTATAGATGAATTACAGTTTTTTTATGAGAAATAATTTAGTTTTTGAAATTTGATTCTATTAACAATAGGAGCAAATACAAAATCAAATATGTAGGGTCAAAATTTAAATAATCATACAAATTTATAATTAATAAAATTTATAAATTACAATTTTATTAAATAGTAATCAACATTTATTATTTTTTATAAATTATGTATTTTATTAACTTTAAATAATTAAAAAAAAAACTTAATAAAAATATCCATATTACACCTAGGTCGGTAGACTCATAGCCCATTCTTTATACCTAATCCAAGAAATAAATTTTAAGTGAAAAAACGTTATATAAAGACATCCGAAAAATAACTAACATTCGTTATTTTTTAATAAATCATGAGATCCAAAAATTAGATTAAAATTGGGTTAAAAAGAAAATCAAGTAAAGAGATCAAATAGCATGTACTTTAATCACCAAGTAAGAGTTGGAATAAAAAAGTATAATATTTATACATATTTTAAAGCTTGTATCATTTTAGCTTATATTTTTATCATCATTTTTTATTGTCCTTTTTTTTAATTTTCTTTTGATATCTTTATTTTTTAATATTGTTTATTTCTATAGTGTTCTAAAAAAATATTCTTTAATATTTTTCTATTTATAGAGTGTCATACTTTATAATAGTTAATTATTATTATTATTATTATTATTATTATTATTATTATTATTATTATTATTATTATTATTTAGCATAATAATATCTCAAATCCATAAATTTATTATTAATTTTATTTTATTATTGACATTTTTATTTTAGAGTTACAATATCTCTAATTTTGAAAAAAAAAATTGTTGGACCAAATAGTTCTTGTACCTAAATTTGAAATTTAAGTAATTATTTAATTTTTATTTAAAAAAAAACCTAACAGTTTAAAAAATATTAAATATTTTTATGATTATAATAATTTATATATAAAATTCTAAAAAATAATTAATTAAATAAAAATAATACACTTTATTAAATGTTAAAAACAATTAATAGCAAACAATATTATGGCCTGTAATTCTTTAGAAATTATTTTACTTATAGTAATATTTCTCAATAAATAAATAACTAAAAAAATCTTTTATCATGATTTGTAAAAAATATATAAAAAAATTTATTTTTATACTATCTAATATAAGTTATTTTGATAATACATCAACATATATAAATCGTTTTAAGTTATATTTTACTTATACTTTTACTTTTAAGTTATAATTTATTTATAATTTTTAAATGTTGTTAGAAAATATATTTGAAATTAAATTTTTATATAAATTAACTGTTTGAAAAATTAAATAATTTTGTTGAAATTAAATTTTAATGATAAAAATATAAATTTTTAATATATATATTTATAACTTTTGAAGATTTAAATTTAATTATGTATTGTATAAATAAATTATATTAGATGGTATAAATTTTTTTTTATAATTTTTTTCTTTAAAATCATCTTAAATTAATGTTTATAATTATTCATTCGTTGATAAATATTGTTATAAATAAAATAATTATTTTCACAAATTTTTAGAATTTAATTTAAAAAATTTAGTAAAACATGTTGCTTGTTATTAATGATTTTTTACCATTTAAAATCATACTATTATTATCTAATTATTTATTTTATATTTAAATAATTATGATTATAAAAAAAAATTAGTATTTTTATTAAATATATAATTATTTAAATAAATTTAAATATGAGGACTATCATGTTATTAATGCTAAACTTTAAAGATAAATTATTCAAAGTAAAAAAAAATCCTTGACTTAGTTAACACTCAATTTGAATAGTAGAGACTAATTTATTAACAGAATCAAATATTATGAATTAATTAAATTATTTCTTATAAAAAATAATTATTCACCTATATTTTTTATATATCTCAGTGATTAATTTATAATTTGTTCAAAATAATTTATCAATAAAAATTATTTTAAAAAAATAATTTAATTTTATTATTTAATTATGATATTAAAAATCCATTGGAAAAACTGTTTTTATATTTACACCATGTTTAGACGGAAGAAAATATAATAATTGAAGGAAAATAAAAAATAAATAAAAATAATGATATAGGAAAAATAACTTTCCCATGTCATGTTTGTATATATAGAGAAAAATATAAAAAAAAATATATTTTTAAATAGTAAAATGATGATTGGTCCCTAAGTTAAAAAAAAAAAGGGATATATTTGTTATTTTTAATATTTTTCTTCCTTTTTATTTTCTTGTTAACTAAATATGCAATGAATAGACAATAAGATTGGTTTTCTTTCACATGTTTTTTTTCATATATTTTCTTCCTTATTTTTCTTTCATTCAAACACAGTTTAAGAGTAAATTATAAAACACTAAATTTTTGTAATTTGCAATGTGAAAATTTTTAGATTTATATGTCTTATAATAAAATATTTATTGTGCAATGTAAAAAATAATAAATTAAATTTTATGACTGGCTAGTTATTCATGAGAATAATGACCACCAACTTAAGTATGATGGGTAACAATTAATTTAGTGGGTACATATTTATGTTATTTTTTTATAATTTTATAGTTCATTTAAATTTAAATTTATTTTGTTTTAAGATTAAAAATATTGAGACTTTCAAAGGTCTCAATTAATCAAGAGATAGATAAATGTCCATATATGAAGAAGATATATTATTTAAGGACCAAATTTAAATAAATAAATAAAGCTATAACCGAATATCAAGAAAAAAAAATAGATTGTTTCAAAAAGAAATGATGAGGCGCGTGAATACTAAACTGCACCTTCATAAGTCCTGTTTGGCATTGAATTTTAGAGTCTGAAATTATTTTTCTGAATAAAAGTACCATTTTAGATGCTGTTGAGAAAAATAATTT
This sequence comes from Hevea brasiliensis, assembly GCF_030052815.1. Taxonomy (NCBI): domain Eukaryota; kingdom Viridiplantae; phylum Streptophyta; class Magnoliopsida; order Malpighiales; family Euphorbiaceae; genus Hevea; species Hevea brasiliensis. Next base: position 105,959,957 of record NC_079497.1, read on the forward strand.
AAAAAAATTATTTTATTATTTTAGTATTTTTATAACTAAAACTGATCAAATTTAATTTTTAATTATTTTTAAATACTTTCTAACTAATTTATTTAAAAAAGTGATTTTCTCAACATACGTTTCAACAGCAATGCCAATAGGCCCACAGTATGACCATAACAAGACAATGCTATTCAATAAATTAAATTATTATATCTGAATAATAATAATAATAATAATAATAATAATAATAATAAATCACAATTGAAAATTTGGAATCATGCATTTGTTGATGGGACAATGAAATCTCGCACTAAATTCTCATAATAAATTATAAAATAAAAGCCTAACTTAGTTTGATTCAATGGCTGAAAATAAATTATTCACTTAATAGATTTAAATTTGAGTTTTTACTCCTTCAACCTTTTTACGAATAGAAACTTAAAAAATAATAAAAAAAAGTCTTGAATTTTATAAAATGGAACAGAGATTTTATAGAATAGAGGTCAATTGACCTTTAAGTTAATTGACTTTTACTAACTATTCTGACGCTAAACTCAATATATGATTTAGAGAAAGAGATTCAGAGAATCAATATTGAGTTTCAAAGTAACCTACCTAGTGTCTAAAGGTGAACAATTATAAATAAAGCATGCATTAGAGGTTGCTAATGTTTCCATAATCTCCTCTAATTCAGAATCCATTAAAGATTGAATCCTACTATTCTAGATAAGTGCATTTTTGAAATTATCTGATTTATTTAAGTGATGACCGAACTATGGGATGTTGAGGATAAGTTTACCTAACCAGACGAACCATTCATCTGAGTCAAGTAAGCATTTGATTCAAGTAAGATTAAGTCTTGATTTGATTAAGTACTTAGGGTTTTTGATATGAGGTTATAATAATAATAATAATAATAATAATAATAATTTCATCGGTTGTGTTTCAAATGTAGGCCAAGCCGAAAGTTGTAAAGGACAAAGGGGTGTACCTAAAAGGGGGAATGGGCCATTTTGGGTTAAGAAGAAATGGAAGAACAAATAGAAGGTGACAAGGCAACGTGCAGCTCTCACTTTCCATCTGTCTTATGGATGGTTTTGCAATAAAAGTGAATTTGGCCTCTCAATTTCAAGCTATGTGACAAGTTGTATAAGCCAAGATTTGCATTATATTAATTTCTTATAAAGCAAACTATCCATGTGGTTGCTGCCCAATTATTCTCCTTTATTTGTACACTTTTTTATTCATAATTTTCTCTAGTTCACACTGTCTTCAGTCAAACTACTAATCAATTAGTCCAATTTTATTTTTTAAATATTATACACTGTTTGAATAGCTTGCTAGCCTAATTTATACTACTATAAAAAAAAAATTAAAATTTTGCAAATAATTATAATTTAATTCAATACTTTTAATTTTAACAACTTAAAACATTTTATTATCCGATCAATAAAATTTGAAAAATAATATCTTGCTAATCATAAATAATAAAATTATTCATTATAAAAAATAATCAGTTCTGCAATCAATTTTTGCAACTAACTGAAATTGATTGCTGCTAGTGATCAATTTATAATTTTGATTTTTTTTAGTAAAATAGTTAATTTTTAAAAATTTAGCCACTGATTCAAGAATTGATTACTAATCAATATTAGAAAAATCTTAAATATACAATTAATAACCGATTTATAATTGGCTACTAAATTGATTATTAATCGATATTAAAAAAATCATAAATATACAATTAGTAATCGATTTTAAAATCAGTTACTATTAGCAATAGATTAAGAAATCGGTTACTAATAACAACCGATTTAAAAATCAGTTATTAATAATAACCACCGATTTAGGGATCGGTTACTACTAACAAACCAACTTAACGATTACTTCAAATTAAAGAATTATTTTAATTGACTCTAAAATTTTACAATCGATTTGCAATCAGTTGCAAAAATCGATTGTAATTAACAATTGATTTGCAATTGGTTGCTAATAACCGATTCGCAAATCGATTGCTAAATTTAGAGTTTTTTTTTTTTTTTTTTTTGTAAAGGCCCCAAATTTGCAACCCCTTTTTTAAAATGCTATAAATTTACAATCGATTCCTTGTCAGTTGCTATTAGCAACTAATTTTTATAACCAATTGTAAATCTATTGCTAAATTTTTCCCTAAAAAATTGTTGCTTTTTTTTTTTTATTTACATCCGATTTGTGAGTTGGTTACTAACAATAACCGATTATTGCAATCGATTTGCAACCAGAAATCAACATTTTTCCCCAAAAAATTTTGCCCAATTTTTTTGTATTTTTTTATTTGTAACTGATTTATCGGTTGCCAATAGCAACTAATTTTTGCCATCGATTTTTTCTCCCAAAAATTTTCGCTCGTTTTTTTTATTTGTAATTGATTTGCAAATAGGTTATTATTAACAATCGATTTACAACCGATTCGCTATTGGTTGTAAAATTTTTCCTTTAAAAATTTTCGCCTAATTTTTAAAAGAAATTAATAACTGACAATCGATTGCTTATTCGCTTATATAAATACCATTACTCATTTTCTTTCTCACTATTCTTTTTTTTTTTCTCTCTTTTTTTTCCTCTCATTTTCTTCATCATCTTTTTCATTCTCATCTTTTATTTATCATCTTTTCCTTTCTAATCTATTTTATTCATCATTTTTCTCATTTGTTTTCTTCTTCTTCATCTTTTTCTTTCTCATATATTTTCTTTTTCATAATCTTTTTCTTTCTCATATATTTAATTCATCATCTTTTCATTCTCATCTTTTTTTCTTCTTCATAATCTTTTTTTTTAATCTTTTTTATTTAATTTATTTTTTTGGCATTGAATAAAAATTTTGTACAAGTATATTTTTTTGTTAATAAATTATTTGTAGTACTAATTTTTAGTAGTTATTTGTAGTATTAATTTTTTTCATAATCTTTTACTATTAGCAACTGATTCACAATCGATTATAAAATTTTTCTCCTAAAAATTCTTGCCCAATTTTTTTAAAAAATTAGCAACTGAGTAATTCACTTATATAAATCAATACTCATTTTATTTTCCTGCTACTCTCTTTTCTCTCTCTCTCTCTCTCTCTCTCATTTTCTTTTTCATATTTGTCATTTTCATCTATTTTATTCATTATCATTTCCTTTCTAATCTATTTTCTTCATCTTTTTTTCTCATATATTTCTTCTACATCAACTTTTTCTTTCTTATATATTTTTTCTTTATTATTTTTTTCTTTCTCATCTATTTTCTTCATCATCTTTTTCTTTCTCATCTTTTTTTTCTTCTTCATAATCTTTTTCTTTCTTGTCTTTTTTATTTAATTTATTTTATCTTTGGCATAAAATAAAAATTTTTGTACAAATATATTTTTTATTAATAAATTATTTGTAGTATTAATTTTTAGTAATTTTTTGTCAAAATATATATATGGTAATTTTTTTAGTAATTTGTCTTCTGAATATCTTTTTACATATAATTTTTTTAGTGTTATTTTTATTTTTATTATTAGTAACTTATTTTGATAATATTTTTATATTAATTTCTTAGTACTAATTTTTTTATTAATAATTTATTATTTTTTTAATTTTTTGAAAATTTTATTTATTTCAATATCGGTTTAATTTTAGGCCAAATTGGATTTTTCATTTAAAATATTGAAAAAATGATGACAATTCAAATTGAATTTAATGAAAACTAGAACCAAATTAGAACTGAAATCAAATCAAAATTGAGAAATCTTGATGGGTCATTTTCGATCCCTAAACCTTGAACTGAAGGCATTGGTTCAAGCCTAGAAGTAGATATCCCTAATCCCTTACATGAAAAATTTTAAAATACAATAATTATATGTATAACTATTGTATTATGGTCATTGATTATGATGGTTCCCATGTAAATTCTATCATAATAAACGATCAGAATGTATCCGTTGTACATACAATAATTGTCTTAAATAGACTCTCCTTGTCATGATGCAAAAGAAGCATGTGATAATACCCAAAGAGTCAAACAGCCCAACAAAGTCATCCATGACATGGATTATAGTGTACTAAGAGGGGGATGACAGGGTCCCAATGTTGTTGAAGCCGTGAAGATCAAGGGTGATGCAACTATATGTTGGGAATATTCAAGTATTAGCATTCTCACATCGAAAAATGAGATGAGTGAAAGGCATATAACTAAATGGTGGAAATGACATATAAATTGATTGCCTTAAGATTTTAAAGTTAAATGTGGTGTTAAACTCATAAATATTTTCTTTTACAAAACCTATAAAAAAGAATTCTCTTCATACATTTTGGACTCCTTAATACACTATAGCCAAGGGAGTAGAGGAAAAGAGTTGCCAGTACTAGAGCTCATGGAAGTCTAGCAGAAAGAGAGGAATTGTATTGGTTACAACTAGTAATCATACAACTCCGTTATTAAGGCTAGAGGAGAAGGAACAATGACAAAGGGAGACAAGGATGGGGAAAAAGTGGTCAATGTGTGACAAAAGGCGATGCATGTGCATCTAGGTTGATTTTTGGATTGATAGGGATCATTTGTGAGAGTAAAGAAAGAAAAAGCAAGAAAAAAAATATTTATAAATAACAAAATATAAATTGAAATATTTTTATTGATTTCAATAAAAATATTTTAATTTGACCTAAATTACTAAAATTGAAAGTATTGAATTAAATTATAGTTATGTGTGTAAATATTTTTTTTTTTTCAAATTTAGCCTGCATAAAAATGAAAAATCTTTGAGTTCCAATCTAAGTTCATTCAGATTTATTGAAGGTTTAAGTGAGGATCAATTTAAAATTTTATTTGAATACTAATGATAATAAGGAGTCTAGAGTATTCGAGTAGGCATCTTGTCAACTATTGAAATATATAGAGTAAAACTTAATAAAATTTGAAAGCAAAATATTTAATTTAATCTCTGTATTTATTAAAAAATTTTAATTTAATTTATTTTTAATTTTTTATTCAATTTAATATAAAAATTTTAATTTAAACTTAATATGATTAAAAAATTAAATTTTATAGACTAAATTTTTTAATTTCTTGATTTAAATAAAAAAATTTTAATTTCTTAATTTTTTATGATAATGACAATATCCATTAATAAAAAGCAAACTTCAAGAACTAATTAATACTACTTTGTAATTAATTAATCCTAATCTTTTTACAGCCATTATGATCTACAAGACAAGAAGATAGAAACTATCTAGCTAGACGTACTGATCATTTTAGAGCTAGCTGGAATTACAAAAACAGGACAGAATTAAAGAATTATAGAAAAAAAAAACCCCACAAAATTAACTAAAATAAAAAAAGGAAGAAAAAAAAAATCAGAATCTTTCAAAGAGAGATCTCTAGACTGGCTATATATTACTTGTTTTGAATAGGATTAGAGACGCTTGGTGGGGCTTTTCTTAGGCTCTGCTCCACAGCTTTCTTGGGCTCTTTCATGGCTTCATTCACCAACAACCTGCTATTGGTTCTGGCAGTCTGCACTGGAATCAATAACAGCCTTCTTGGTAGAGTTTTTTGATCTATGGAGATATCTTCATTGCAAAGACATGGGGAAGAGAATGTGAGGATGTGAAGAAGAATCAAGGCAACCAGAGCAGCCAAAGTTCCGGAATTGATCTTCATGAAGAGAATGTGGCGATCACTCATCACTAAGTAAAGTGAGAGAGAGAGAGAGAGAGAGAGAGAGAGACTCAGAAGATGTAAATGATGCAACAATAGGTTTATATGGGCAACATGTTTCTCTCCACGTGGTACGTGGTAAATCCCCCCATATATGTATATGGGGCTATTATATAAATAATTCGATTTTTTAAAAAAAATTAATAATTATTAAATTAAATATTTATCAATAATTCATAAAATATTATATTTATAAATAAATTTATATATTTATTATATATATTTTAATTAATTATACACAAATTTTAATATAAATATTTAATTTAATAATTATTAAACTCATTTATATGAGATTTTAACTTCTATATATATATATAATTTAAAATAAATTATTTTATTAAATATATTAATTTGAGAGTTCGAAAAAAATAATTTAAAAATAAATTTTATTAATTTAATAATTAAAATTTAAAATAAAAAATAAATTTTTAAATTATATTTTAATAACATTTAAAATGATTTTTCTTGTAAAGTAATTTTGCGCCTCAAAATTTAGTATTAAACCGGCAATAAATATTATTAATTATTAACAGTTAGTAGTTAACAGTAAAAAGTGATAGATAAAATTTCTAATTTTCATTGTTGTTATTATAATTTTAAATGATATTGAATTCAATAAAGTGCAGTTGATTGTTAACAATTTAAAAAAAATTAAAAGTGACAATAAAAAATTTTATTTTTAATATTATAATTATAATTTTTAAACCGCTAATTATCATGTTAATTTTTAAAATATTCAAAATCAGTTGTTAAAAACCCAAATAATAAAAATTGACTCTTTAGCTATTCAATTAAGTATGCACTAACTCTCTTAATTTGCATTTTATATATAATTACTGAAATGCAATGTCGTTTTAATATATAGATTTTATAATTTTATTTTCTCTCGCATTCTCACTCTCTTCCAAATACAACGTAAAAATTTAGTAATACTTATTTTTTAAAAAATATTAAATTTTATTATTTATAAATTATAATCCAAAAGGTTAACTAAAGTGATAAATGAGATTTATTTAGCTTGGTAAATTTTAATTTTAAATCCCTGACTTTTTAGCCTGATAAAAAATCATAATAAATAAATATAAATTAGCCATGTCTTCGATGACTTATTAAAAAAAAAAATAATTTTAATTATATTCCAAGTAATAATACTAATTAACGTGGTTGATTAGAAAATAGAAGTAGGTGGGAACTTAATTGGAAGCCGCTAATATCATGTGATGCTGAATTGACTAGTGTTTCTGACCTCTGTCACTGTCTGAAATTGTGATTAAATTACAATGATTCATGTGATTAGGCACGTGAATTCTAATCAAATTCTACCAAGTTTACATTTTCTTAATACCTTTCTTTATCTCATTTATTTTTAATTCAATTTTCCCCTTTCTAGTTATTATATTTTATTATATTAATATTACTTTTAAAACAATAATATTATATATTTTAGCCTAAAGAATCGCTTTTATTAGAATCTAATTAATGAAAAAAAGTCTATATTATAATTTTTTTTAATTTTAAGTACGTAATTTTTTATGTTCGATGATAAAAGATCGATAATCGACCAATTTATCAGATATTTCAATATGGATATAATTTATTATTTTTTTTAAAAATTTAATATATGTAACATACAATATCTATATTAATACCCAGATCCTTTTAATTTAAGATTTTGTTCTATAAAAGAACTCAGTAGCAATTAAAGTGAATGAAAGAAAATTTGTTGAATGATTCTTTAATTACATATAATGAAAAATATGTATTTGATGATATTAATCATGACCTGATCATGTATCGCTTTCAAAAAAAATGAAAATTCATTAAAGATAGTTGTAAATTTGATATTACAACAAGAATTTATTATTTTATAAAATTATTTTTTTTATATTCAATTAGTATTATATGTTAAAATTTTACATGCGTTAATCCAATCAAGCAAAATAAAAATTTTTGAACCTACAAGATCAATTTTCTAGCTCCGATTTTGTTTAGGTCGGGAGTGCTATTAAAATAAAACTCTCTCAATAGCGACGATTTTAGAATTTGAACCCCCGAATAGATCTTTACATTTTAATCTCTACCTAATATATAAGATTAAGATATAAATTTTTATTATCTTTTAAATTTCAAATTTAACCATGCATATTTTAATTTCTAAAAATTTAATTACAATTTAATTTTTAAAAATTTTCTGCTTTTGACTGAAAATTAGTTAAAAAAATAAAAATATATGAAATAATTAATTTTTTAACAGTAAAAATGAAGATGAATACTCTATCAATCCAAGTAGGATTTTTAGTAGTTTTATTTTTAAATCCATCAAATTAAAACTTACATATTTGATTTAGATTTAATAAATTAGGTAAATTGATAGGAAGTGAAAACCCTAGCTAGTTCTAGCTAGCTAGATTTGGTCCAAAAAGAAGACCTGCCTAGTATTAAAGAATAATTAACATAGGAACAATTTTTTAATTGCAGACTTGATTAATCATTAGCTGGCTTGTCAGTTTATTTTTCTTCAAAATATCACCACATCAATATATAATAATACAGTACACTTTTGTAGCTATAATTAAGATAGATATTTAACACCCACTTGCTTTTGCTTTGGATTAGCACCAATACTATACATTTCTAAGAGATTTTTAATCTGGCATTCAATGGGAGTTGGGACTGAATTCAATAATAACACAATTTCATCATAATTTTATTTATTTAATTTGGTTTGTCAAAAAAAAAAAAGTGAGATTTAAATTTTAATATATTTTTTTAAAATTACTTTTTTCTACTCTAAGAAATTTTTAAAATTAAAATTTTACCCGCAAATTTTAATTTTTTTAAAAAATTATTATTTGGCTCTTTAATATTTTATTTTTATTTCAACTCTACACTTTTATGTAATTTTTATTCATATTTTTTATATTATTTAATTTTAATGTTTTAATATTTTATTTTTTTATTTTAATTTCTATATTTTTTACTAAAATCTCATTTAATTTCTTTTAGTATTTAATAGTGTTATTGAAAAAAAATCTTTATTTTCGGTGGTGTGAAATCACAAGATATATGTTCCTTACAAATCAAACCACATATCTATTTATAAAAATAAATAATTATACAATATTTTTTTAATAATTTTTTATTTAAAATTTACATTTTTTTCTCTTTTAAATTTTTCAAATTTATAAAAAAAAAGAAGATATAAAGGTATTAAAAAGTTAAAAAAGGTGGTTTTTTTTCTAATTATTTTATTTATGTATATATAATGATTATTGATAAAATAATATTTAATTGGTTAAACTTTCCAAACTGTTCTACGCAGGAATAAACAAGTTGGCTGCAATGGCATAGGCATTAAAAAACTGGAAATGATTGTGGCAGTAATTTCAAGAACCTCATTGACAAATGCCAAAGGGTACTGTTAGTTATTTTCTTTTAGATATAAAAAATATTAAAAGTTAGCAGTTGAAAATAAAATATTTACTAAATTTATTTTCTCAAATATTTTGTTTGAATAATAAAGAGG